>NW_028242280.1:0-645039 GCF_964263255.1 Lissotriton vulgaris
GTCTGTTTTCTGTGTTTATGGACAAGATTGTCAAATGGGGGTAACCTCTTTCATAAGAGTTTCTAAGGCGTCTGATTAATTGCATGGTAGACTGCACTGTTATGTCGGTTCAAGCAGAGGGTTTTCAGGAGTTAACAGTAAGGTAACTGCTTTAGAAGTGGTTTGGGAATCAGAACGTTTTGTTCAGGTGTGTGTTAATAGTGGTCTTTTTTCATCAGAGCACATGGTGGCTGTCTGATGAACCGCGCAGCGTTGTGACAATTGCAGTTTTGGGCTCATTGAGTGTCGGCTAATTTTGTAAGAATCCATACATAGGAGGATATGATTTGGAGAGTGATGCACGTTTTACACTCCCTCATGGGTAATGTGGTGTATTTCTAACAGTGCACAATTAACGTAATTCCCTACTTAGATTTACGGTTCTCGTTAACCACCATTAGATGACCTGCTTGCTTTCTCAGTATGAGTGCAGATTCAGTGCATGCTGGGATAATGAGTTCAAATTTCACTGGGAAATTCTTGAAATTGCAGTTTTCACATGGATGTTTTGAGAGCACTGGTGGTTTCTGGTTAGGCTTATATGTATGGTCGGAAGTTTGATTAGAAACACTAAGTATCTTTCCCAATTTCAAGATTTTAGTTTGCATAGAAGGGCCTCTCACATTACGAGCACTCTGACCTGCCTTGGTTGTGTATGGGGTTTCACTCTCACCTTCTCTCTTGATTATTGTCTGGTTTTCTCAGTTCATGATCACTGCTTCCTACATATCAGTAACAGAGCACTATTGTATCCACATCTACCCCTGACGAAGGGTGGGATCACCCAAAATGCATTGGGGATCATTCAGCAAGCCGCTACTTCATAAGTTTTCAAATTTTCAAGAAATTATTGTTGTTTTAATTAATTTGATGCAACATTGTTTGCATGACAACGCTTCACATGATAAACAATTTCATGTTCATGCTTTATAAACTTTAACATTTTTAACACTTTTTATTTTTTTTAATTTTTATTTAGTCCTCGTTTGTCAATTTTTTAATTAGGAGTCAAAACGAGTGCCGGGGGCCTTGGCTTGGATAAGGGAGAATCCTGGTTACTCCCTGGAGGGAGGGATGAATGACATCCCGGGTTCCCATCACGATACCGCCTGAATTCTAGCTCTGTTATACAGGTACTTGTGAGTTAACCTACAGACCGAAGTGCTAAACATAGTTTAGCAATTCCTTTCAAACGGAAAAAAACTGTATTTCCGATTGATAATCATTGGACCAGGTATCTAACGTAACAAAAACAAAGTGAAGTAAAAGGAGGAAAATAGAATTAAACGTGAAAACTGAAGAAGTAAGAGTTCAAAGGTAAAAAAAGAGAACATCACAATCAAAGGTATGCTGTTTTGTACCAATTATCCCAAAGATCCCCGAAGTTTGTTCTATTAATATTCAATGTAGCTCGGTCTAAATTTTCTATTTTTAGTACTGAGCTTACCCATTCTTCTGCAAGAGGAGGGTTAGGTAAGATCCATTCAATGCATAATTATCTGTGTGCCAAAAGGATTAATATAAAAGTGAGTGCTTTATGTGCTTTCGAAAGAGTCCTATTACTCTCCTCAGCCGGTAATACCCCAAAAATGACTAGTGCCAGACTCACCTTGATTTCTTGACCCAAAATTCCCGATAACGTCATACCCACTTTCTGTCAGAATATCTGGATGAAGGGAGACTTCCAAAACATGTGAGCTTTGTCTGCTTTGGGCTCGCCACACTTTGGGCAGTTCTTCACAGCCTGGGTTTCCATTTTAGCAACTCTCCGAGGTGTCCAATAAGCCTTGTGAATAGTAAAAACTTGGGGTCCCCAAATTCAAAAAGAAAGAAACTGGAGTGGTTTGGTAGGCCAAATGTGAGAGCTCAGAAGAGTGGTGATAAATCAGGGGTATCCCTCAGCAACTGCCTACAGTTTTTAATGGAAAGCCCAGTGGTATTGAAGGAGGTCTGGGCTAGCTATGCCACCACTTTCCTTTTTCTCCATGAGTTTTTTCCAGGCACTTCTCTGCCTTTTGTACCCCCCATATAAAACTGGTAAAGTCCCCTTGTATCTTCTTAATCCATTCATTCTTAAATTCTAAAGGAATTGTATTAAATAAAAAGGTATATTTAGGGAGGATGGACATTTTCAAAAGATTGGATCTACCTAAAAAAAGGTAAAGGAAGGGATTCCCAAGCCTGAAGTTGTTTCCGTTCTTTAGATGTTACATTATCAAAGTTTACTTTTGCTATTTTCTCCAGATTTTGGACAACTTGGATTCAAAATATTGTATGCTTTGTCTAATTAAGTCACTGGGGTAGTTGGTGTTCCATTGCATAATCATAGTTTTCTGATGGTTCAGGGCATAGCTGGATATCTTGCCAAAGCTTTCTAAGGTTTCCCAAATTGCTGGCAGAGATAAATGTAAATGGCCTGTGAAAATCATCAGATCGTCAGCATAAAGCCCAATCTTTTTCTCCCTGCCATTGCACACAAAGGGAAAAATACTCCTACATGCTCTTAGTTTTAGGGCCAACGGTTCAATGTAGAGGTTAAAAAGATGTGGGGATAAAGGGCATCCCTGCTTAGTTCCCCTACCAATATTGAATGGTTCAGACGTATTCCAATTGGCCAACACTCTGGCTAAAGGATTTTTATAGAGAGCTTTGACAGCAGATAAAAAGGTATCTCCTAAATTGAAGCGTGGGATCACATCATATAAAAAAGGGCCAACTAACCCTATCAAAGGCCTTTGCAGCGTCACATTTCATAACTGTCAGAAGGTTACCATACTCCATGGCCAGATCGATAGCGCGAAGTAACTCATCCATCAAGTCCTGTAGTTGCCTCCCTTTTATAAAGCCTTTTTGATCAGTGTGTTTCAGAGACCCTACTATCTGATCAAAACGCCTATTGCGTATCTGAGAATAAACCTTATAGTCACTGGTAAGGAGTGAAATAGGTCTATACGACTCACACACCCTCAGATTTTTATTGGGTTTGAGAAGGGTTGTTATGGTGGCAAAATCCCAAGAGGACTGTAGATCTTGGTTAGAAATAAAAGCTACATTAAAGAGTTTAAGCAAAATCGGGGCTAGTTCTTTTTTTAATAAGATGTAGATTTCATTGGGAAAGGCATCCTGGCCTGCAGCTTTCCTTTTTTCTAAGCTACCTATAGCATTATGAAGATCCTCAATAGTTATAGGGCCATTCAGTCTGTCTTTTAGAACCTCATTAAGGGATGGAAGCTTAAGATCCTGAAAGAACATCCCTAGCTGTTCCTTATTAATAGCTATATCCTCTGTGTACAGCTCTTGGTTGAACTGTACAAATGGGTTTTCAATCTTGCCGTTCTCTGAGATTATATTACCTGAAATTTGGCATTTTAGATCTTTAATAAGATTTCTGGATTGGTTAGCTTTGATCTTCCAAGCCAGGAGTTTCCTGCACCCTTCACCGAAGATAGTCTACTGGCTTCCCATGTTCGCCTTACCCTGGCCTCCCAACAGTCAGCTAGTTTAGATCTTGCCGCAATCAAATCCTTTTCTATTTGAGTTTTAGTGGCGGGATTAGGGGCATGTGCTAAGGCACATTGGAAGATGTTAATATAAGCTTCAAAAAAAGTTTTAATCTCTTCCCTAACCTTTTTATTTTGTTCTGACCTTAGACTACATAGAATGCCTGTCTGATAAGCCTTATATGCATCCCATACCTTATTCAAAGGAGCTGAGTCAAGGTTGAAGGTAAAGAACTCAGTTGCAGCTGTTTTTAGGTTATCCACTACCAAGGGATCAAAGAGCAAAGAACGGTTTAGGGTCCAATGCCATGAAGGGACATTATCTTTAAAATAAATCTCAAGGAGACCGCCGAATGATCCGATAGGTGCTCAGGGATGTGGGTAACTTTCCTAGTGTTATTACTAATGGCTAAATCTACATGAAAGAAATCAATCCTAGAACGATGTACGTGCTTTTTATTATGAAAAGTGAAGTTTCCCCCTGAGTCCCTTCCCTAGAACTCATGAATTTCAAAATATCAATGAGCCCTGTGTCATGTATCAGTTGTTTCAGAACCCTTCTCATATTGGGAGCAGCTGTGACTGCCGTTTTAGAAGTTGTACCTTGTGCTGGGTCCAAAAAGTCATTAAAGTTGCCTCCCAAAATAATCGGTTCAATATTATCCACCAAGTGCAAAAATAGGGTACGTAGGGGCATGGGTTCATCCAGATTAGGGCCGTAATATCTGACCAATGCCAGCCAGACACCATAGATTTTAGCTTTGGCAATTACCCATCTACCAGAAGGGTCCACCACACACTCCTCTAGTATAGCTTGAGAAGGTTTTTTGAAAAGAAGGGCAACACCCATAACTGTACAGGACTGAGAAGTGCATACACAATGCTCAATCCATTGTTGGCCTTTCAAAACCTCCCTCCATTCTTCCATAGCAAGAAGTGATTCCTGAATAAAAATAACGTCTGTATCGCTAAGCCTGAGATATATTAGAAGTTCCTCCTTCTTAGGGGAACCCTAAAATCATTAATATTCCAGGATAATATCCGTAGAAGCCTAGGCTTATCCGGGCCAACCATAACATGCGAGAATACTTAAAAGAGGAAAAGATACCAGAAAGACCTAGATGTCTTGATCAATCTTGAAAATTTGAGAGAGGAATTTTATTCTAAAATTGATAAAAGAGGATTTTTTTTATTTTATCCCACATGCTTCCCCACCCAATGTGATTCTATTTTTAACATTTTTTGTGACTTTCCATTTTTACAAGTGACCCCTCCCACTTAAGGAACCCTTCCTATAAACTAGGGGTATACTGTTGATTACCTCATGTGAGCTATCCTACAGCGTGATTGCCAGCATTAGTCAAACTTATACTGATTGTGCCTTGATCTGATCTATAAAGTCTCTCACATCCCTTGGGTCGCTGACATTGTGCATTTTATTACTTCTCATGACCCTCAAAGATGCAGGAAATCTTATATTTGCAGTGGCACCCAGCTCTCCCAACTCTCCCAGCTCCTGAATAAATTTAACCAGTTCCCATTGTCTATCTTGGGTGGTGCGTGAGATATCAGACCGCATGCGAAAAGACCATTCATCTTTTTTGTATCTTCATACTTTTAGGGCCCTGGAAAGAATTCTTTCCTTCAGGGAATATGATTTAAAATTTACAAGAATCCTTCTAGCTGTTTCTCTCCCTGGACGTCTCACAAAGGGATCACAATGAACTCTCTGGATGTCTTCTTCTAGGTTACGTTGGTCAATATACATGTTAAATTCCTTCAAAAGGTGTATCACGAAAACCTTTATGTCCTTCCCTTTGAGGCACTCAGGAACATTTAAGATTTGGATATTGTTCAAGGGATTCCAGCTTATCTCTAAAGTCTTTCTCGCTATTCTTTAGCTTCTGTATCTCTTCCTGGTTGATATCAACTTTCTTAGAAAGATCTTCCAATGAAACCTCGATAGCCCCAACTCTTTCTACCAGGTTGTTAATTTTATCCTCTATGGCCTCACAAGTGCCCTCAATTTTTTGCTGATTTACCTCTGAAATTGCGAATTTCTCCCTGACTTCTGTAACAGGGTAGATAATAGCTTTTCTAGTTATGGGGTATTAATTTGATCTACTTCAACAAAAAAAGAGAGGTCATGTCAGTCTTAGGACTGCCACAAAATTGGAGCAAAATTTGGAAGAGTAACAAACTCACTCAGTTTGAGTAGGGAAGCCCTCACCCACCGACCTAGTCAGTGTCATGCTTCATCATCGGGCCCCACCAAAGAGGCCGAGTGCCTCTTTGGTGTGCTGCGACGCCAGAAAGACTGCGGAGCTGGTTGTGTGAGGAGGGCGTGATGTGAGTGAAAAAATATAATTAAAAGTGCCTAAGAGGGTATCGAAATTTTTTTCTTTAAATGAGTGATCCCTAAGACACAGGTAAGTGGTATTTATGTGTCTGAATTTACATGCCAAGGTTTTAGGATTGGTTAAATTCAGCTAAAAACCACAAAATTAATCAGTCAGTCAACATGTTTCTGCCATACTAGTGGTTTAAATTTACCAAGGCATTCATCAGGACTATACCCCGGCGGTATGGACTCTCTAATCGTCCACCCTAACCTGGGGGCGTGAAAGTGAAAAAAAGAAAAGGTGAAAAAAGTGCTTAAAATTAGAAGAGCGGGAAGCTCATTCTAAAGAAAAAAGACCCCAAAATCAGGAGTATCTCAGCACTTTAAAACAGGGCGCTACTTGCACCATGGGTCTCAGGAGGAGGGTTGGAGCGCACCTGGCACATCGCCCTCAGCGCTCACAGCCCGCTCTGAACCTTCAGAGTTCCTCGAAACCGGACCCCGACGTCACACAACGCCATGAACCAAAATTCATAACTCGAGTTTAGTGGTCCATAGGTTAGATCATAATCATAATATAACACAGTTACGATACACAGTGATAGAAAGGATCACTGTGCATCCCTACACAAACATACATATGACCCTAGCTCAAAGAGAAACATACTGAATAAAATACCTGGACAGCCTCACACCAACAGGGTTAAATGACAAGGAAGAAATGCTTTGCTTTTTACTAAGAGCTCTGATCCTGTCCATGGTTGTTCCATAGTTTTTGCAATTTTTTGTGATGTATAATTTCATTTGCTATTTGGCCCAGCTAAAATCATGACTAGTGTTAATCTGATCCTAATGGGAAAATCCAGGTCAGACGTATTTGTATTATATCAGACGTGCTATCGACTTATTCATTGTTTAATGTACAGACATGTCAAAACACTTTCCATACAGTTCTGTACAACTGTATTCAATTTAACTGTGACCTTGAAGTGTATATTTATGTTTATATGTGTTCTCCATACTCTGTTGTTCCAACCATGACTAGGATTACCGGTGCTAACGTGAGGTCTTCCTAAAAAGGTGCAGGTGATTGGTTGAGACTATCCCAGACATTAGGCACAGGACGCAGCCGTGCACATTTTTTGTTGTGTTACAGGTTCACAAGACCTAGGTTTGAATAATTAGGAGAGCCCCTTTTTTTCGTTTTTTTGTCAGCTGGGTGCACATTATCAGTTCAGGTTGGCAACTTTGGTCAGAACGCTCACAGTGTTTCTATGGTTTTAGCAGAGCAGATCTGTGCATCCGTTTCAAGATACTTTCAGGCTCCGTCTCTTATAAAAATGTGCTATGTAATCCCGTAAAACAGTAGAAATATGTTTGCACTGCTTTGTTTGCATGGTGCACTTGATATTGCTACACATACATATGTTTTGAATAAACATTGCTAGGCTTCAACAAGACAACAAAGTGTAAACAAAGTGGGGAAACGTCGATCCAGCATAACTAACATTGCTTTCTATTCGGTCTGCTTCCTGAAACTGTTCTGGTAAGCAGGGGAGGTTGTCATGCCAATTATAATTTTAAAGTTAAAACTTCAAATACCCCTAACTAGAGTGCCCCAGAATCAGATCTCTTTGCTAGTTATTTTCGGACAATGCTTTTGAATCTGAAAGTCATATTTTCTTGCCTCCTCACTCTTCATTTACCTGATTCGTCCTTACCTTTCTGCAAAGTAAAAACATTTGTAAAATGGTCTGTGTTCTTTCACGTAGTGAAGAAGAGCTCATGAAGGAAATGCCACCTATATTTGGGTCACCAAACCCTCACAAGACAGTTGCGTAAGGTACTGCTGTCCAACAGTTCACAATGGCAGGCTAAAATAATAGTGACACGTTGCCAGGATGGTTTTCAATCATTGCCGGCGAGTTGGGAGTTGCAAGAGCCAGGCTGTTAACTAATGAGGGCAGCTGGGGAGCGTTCTCAGACCGCAACCTCAGCTTGTAGTCCCATCTGGAGACATCTACACAGACAAGTTACTTCATATCCGAATCCCTTAAACAATGGCAACGCTTTAGAGGCATTTTCCATACACACTGTTTATGCCTTTGCTCATTTTAGACTACTTACTCATTTCTGTCTAAATTGTCAAAGTCTGAATCGTTATAGGTTTGAGGATAACAGCCAATTGTGCATGTTTGACTGCTAGCCATTAGGAGCCCCATTTAGAGTTGGGCCTTTGTGCTAGTTCAACAATCCAAATAACTGTCTCATTATAACAGATAGTCATAACTTTGCACATTGAATAGAGAGCAAATTGCAAAAGTTCTGTTTTTGCAATATGCTCCTCATTAAAAGGTGTCCAGATAGCACCAGCATTTTGCTTGTAATAGACATAGGGGCATATTTACATGCCCTGTGAACCGCCGGGGCGTCACTTTTTGTGATGTTCCTCTGGAGCACAGGTCGTATATGCTTCAACAGGAGGAGAGGTAGGGAGAGTTAAGCAACACTCTTATTCCCCGGTTATAATCAGTAAACAAGAAAAGAGTGTCGTATAGCCATATCTACAAGGCCAAACAAAGTCACCTTGCGAGGCTTTTCATGACCTTGTAGATATTAAGTTTGGCGAGGCAGCATTGCGTCGCCTTACTTTGCAGGAAAGAGCTGCTGTCAGTGTTCCCACTCAACACCCATATAATATGATGCTCCCCTAGATTGACATCAGGTAAAGCAGCCCCAAAACCTTGCGCTTTCCGAGAGCTGGCCTAACGAGGAGAAATGTTCAGGTTTCTCCTAGTTTTTTCCTCTTTCCATTTGAGGTGCATTCTGCAGCACACACACAAAGAGAAAAAATGCCTCCAGTGATTGTTTTTGTGCAGGGAGATGCCCTTTCCTGCACTAAAGCAATAATGCCAACAACACAGACACCCTTGCACGTTGTTGCAAGGGTCCCTGCGCTGACTTATGCCTGGAAAATGTGTGCCAGAACTGGTTGAAAGCACAGGATGCACTGTATCTTGTAAATCCAGTGCATTCCTGTTCTATCAGTGCCGCAAAATGATTTGCGACGCTATCTTGCATCAATTCCTTGTCAATATGCCCCACGGATTCTTGATGCATTAATACTCATTTTCGCAAAGTTCAAAATGGCATAAATTGTACCAAAAACAACTGTTTAGCCTAAGTTTTCCCACCTCTCAACCATCTCTAAAGGATGTCCTAAGTGTGTTTGTCATTGGCAAACTGAGTAAAATGAGAACAATGGCGTATTGAAGTAGATGGGGCAGTTTGTGTAGCTCAATTTCAATGACAAAATCAAGGAAAGCAATAGGCCGGCAATGGTTACCATGGTTGTATGATGTTACAACGCGATCAAAATGATCGCAGTACATCGCAACGCATCTTTTACAAAGCAAGTCGTTACCACGACTTGCGCTGTAGGGTGCTGGACTTAGGAATAGTAAGATTTACTATTCCAACTCCAGCCTACGTACAGTAGGGAAGGTGTTGGAATAGTAAATCTACTATTCCTTAGTCTAGAGCGTCCTTCAGCGCAAGTCGTGGTAACGACTTGCGTTGTAAAAGATGCGTCGTAATGGCACCGCAGTGTTTTGACCGCGTTGTGAAGGTTGTTCCCCGGTTACCATTACCCTAAAGAAAGAAGACATTCATTGATGTCTAAACTGGGATACACTATTAGTTGCTTACATGGGGTGCATGGCTATACTTCTTTGATCAAAGGTTTGAATGAAAAAAAATAGCAGCCTCACTTCCTATGTTTTTTTTTTAATAGTTTGGGAACTCTGGGGTCGATTCAAAGAATTAACTTAAGACAAAATCCTAAACGTACTACTTTTGGAATTCACAAAAGTCATTTAGTACTAGTAAAGTGGGGATTTTGTCTTAAGTTTGACTAAAGATAAACTTAAGACAGACTTAAGACAGACTTAAGACAGACTTAAGACAAATTTAAGACAAACTTAAAACAAAATCCTAATATATTTGAATGGTATACCATGAAGGGGTATGAGGAATGCGCGTATGCGATATTTACAAAACTGTTCATATATATATATATATATTTATATATATATATATATCACTATTAGTCATAATAAAATAAATAATTTGATCTGGTAAGGAGGTAGATAGAGTATGTGCAACTGAGCTGTGAAAAAAAGTGGTGACTAGAGAGGGTTAAATTCAAGCCAAATGCCTATTGAGGAGGTATTTCAGGTTTGTCTCTTCCAATGAGAAGTTAACAATATTCATCCATTATAAGGAGCAAGGTTGTCTGAAATTCCTTAGCCAAAGAGGCAGGAATGGGTGCAGAGACATTTTTGAAAGGTTCTAATTTAGCAATAGTGTTGATCAGCTCAAGGTAAGAAATGTCTGTAAAATATGTTCAGCTGTTCAGAGACTTTCTGTAAAACGAAAGTGTGGCTATTTGATTTTTGTGTAGAATGGAAGAGTGGGTGGTTAATTTCAAGGCAAATTGGGTGAACGTTTGACAGTTTTAACATGGGTGAGAACAATTAAGACAAATTCCTTACATTTTGTGTCAGGTCATGAAAAGTGAAAATTGGAGGTGGATTTACCGCCAGTTTGACAATGTCAGATAGGTTTTTGGTTGGATCCAAAATATGTTTTTGTGCATTTTCTCGTGAGTAAACGATTTCAAATTAATGACGGAAGAGTTTTACCACCAAAAGCAAACAGTGGTCTTGAGAATGTCTACCCATAACAATTCAGTTTCCAAGGAAACTATTTTTTACTTCATTTTCATTCCGTCACTGAGGAAGTCATGTTGAATATCAGACTTCATCTTGCTGTAAAAGGAGGGAATGGAGTTTACCTATTTAGAGTTGTGGAGCAAATGATTAGACTCAAGAAAGTGAAATGGTTGCCTTTTTATATTTTTCTCAAGCACTTTGGTAACCTTTACTAAGAATTTTACGGTTAGGGACAGCTTCTTCATCAGCGTCCGAAGCAAAGCTTGTTTCCAGCTAGAGGGAACCAGGGCACAATCTATGGATTCATTTAGGAATCCGTTCAGGATAGGATTTACTACGAGGCTACAAGTTTAAGGATGGATGGGTAATACTCTAAGTATTGAAGTCATTAACGTTTAGTAGCCATGGAAAGCTTGATGATATGGAACAAGTCACAGATATAGAACTAGCCTCTCCAAATGATATTTCCCTGAAATTTAGTAAGTATGGGCGAAAAATTTGTTCCGCTCGCTGAATTTGCAAATTTTTGTCAATTTCGCGATTTGGGAATCGTGAGATATTTTTTTTCTTGTTCGCGCTTCAAAAATACAATCTCACACGCGCGGCATTGACTTACCATGATTCTGCGTTTGCTGATGAGTTTTCCTCCCTGTTCGCGTGCGCTGCGAGATTTTGGTAGCTGGCCGAGCGACGCTGCGATCGCGAACACCTCATTGCGAACCGAAACAGGAAATTGCAAACGCGAACAAGTCATTGTGACCCGAAACAGGAAATTGCGAACATGTCATCGTGACCTGAAACAGGAAAAAAGCATAGCGAGCAGGCTGGTTAGGTGGAAACATGTTTGTGACCGTTGCGACCACATGAGCAAGTTCTCGTTCCCGAACTAATAAAAAAATCTCACAAACTCGCAAAAAAAAAATTTGCACGCCTGCGAAATTTGGCAGATTTTTGCGAATCGCGATTACGAATTTGTGATTACTATTTCGCGTATCATGAATCACAAATTCCACCCATGCTTAAAATTTAGGTCCGCTAATACTGAGAACGCTCTTACGAAACTTATCAGAGATAATTATAAGAAATTTAACACATGTCTCGAGGAAGCAACCGAGTATGAGTAATTCAAAATGGCTTTTCTTTATATTTCCTTTAAAATTAAAGATCAGCTAAGGATATCCACATAAAATAATAAAAAGAACATAAATAGGTGTTCATTTGACCCAAGATGCACTAATGAATTAACCAAAATGTTAGAGCGTAACAGCTGCTTCAAACGTCGCGTCCTGATGCTGAGTTGCTATAGGGAAGCAGGGTCCTAAATCCCCTAACTAAACAGATGAGTTTCTGAATGGGAGGAGGTCTGGTTATACTTCTTTAAGTAGATGTGTTATTTCTGCCCTTTCTTGTGACCTTCTTGCCTCTGTGCCACTCGTTTCCCCTCATTTTTTGTGACCTTTCTGCCCTTTCCCCCTGCCACTCGTTTCCCTCTCCGTTTTTTCTGACCTTTTTGCCCTTTCTTGTGACCTTTGTGCCTCTGTGCCACTCGTTTCCCCCTTTTTCCTGCCCTTTCTGCCCTTTCTTGGGACCGTTCTGCCCTCTGTGCCACTCGTTTCCCCCGGTTTTTGTGACCTTTCTGCCCTTTCTTGGGACCTTTGTGCCTCTGTGCCACTCGTTTCCCCCTGTATATTTGAGACCTTCTGCCCTTTTTGTGACCTTTCTGCCTTCTGTGCCACTCGTTTCCCCCTCAATTTTTGTGCCCTTTTGCCTTCTGTTTCCTTCGTCGCCCCTCGCCGCTGCGTCCCCCCCCTGACTGCCCATTCGCTGCCCCCACCTCCCGCCTCCCCATAAAGGCTGGCCGCTGCGAGGTGAGGAGGGCTACCCTTGACCCTTCCAGGTAGGTTGCTCCCCCTCCACACAGCACTGCCTGTGCCATCCTGCCCACCTCCTGCTGCTGAGGAAGTTCAAGGCCCTCCTCCATCAGCAGGCTACCACCTGCGCCTCATCCCTGGTGGCCAGTGGTAGGCAGTAGGTCTGCTCATCCTCCATTGTACTGCCTGTATTTTCTTTCATTGCTCCCGTTGTAGTGACTGCATTTTGATTGTTGTGTCTGTGACTGCTGTTGTCTGTCTCCCCCGCTGCCTGTACGTGGTTTGTACCAGTTCTCTCCCTCTGTTCCCCTCACTGCTCCAGTGTCTCTCTGCCTGGTGTCCCTTCTGCTCCCCTAGCTGCCCCATGTCGCTCTGCCCGGTTTTTCCTTCTGCTCCGCTCGCGACCCCCATGTCTCTCTGCCCGTTTTAGCCTTCTGTTGCTTATCTGCCCCTGCATTTCTGTAACCTTTCTGCCGTCTGTGCCACTCGTTTCCCCCCGTTTTTTGTGACCTTTCTGCCCTTTCTTGTGACCTTTTGCCTTCTGTGCCACTTGTTCCCCCCATTTTTCTGTATTCTCGTGACCTGTTTGCCCTTTTATTGGCCTTTCTGCCCTCTGTACCACTCGTTTCCCGCTCAATTGTTGTGCGCTTTTGCCTTCTGTTTCCTTTGTTGCCCCTCACCGCCCCCACAGCTGTGTCCCCTGCCGCTCCGCCCCCTTACTGCCCATTCGCTGCCCCCACCTCCCTCTTCCCAGCTGCTCCTCACTCCCACCTCCCAATACATGCCGGCCGCTGCGCGGTCATGCCGCTGTTGTGAGGCAAGCCTGTCTGCGCCCGTCCGCGCCTGGACCGCACCCAGCACCAGAACCCCTGGCCCCCGCACCCGCCATGAAGACCAACGCCACTACAATGCCAGCACTCTGCACGCTCTCAACCCCGGATGGACCCACAACTGATTTAAGACTGCCCCGAAACGCACACATGGTCCCCTCACCTGCCGGAACTGCAGCTACACCAGCCACAGAGCCGACGAACCACCTGCCAAGAAAGATCTCAATCACCTCCGATACATACTACTGAACACCCGCTCCGCACGCAAACACGGCGTTGAGCTCTGAGACCTGCTCAACACAACCTCCCCGGACGTCGCCTTCCTGACAGAGACCTGGTTGAACAACTCCTCCACACCCGACATCACCATAGCCATCCCAGACGACTACAAGATCACCCTCAGAGACCGCATCAACGAAGTCGAAGGAGGAATCACCATCGTCCACAAGAACAGCATCAGGGTCTCGACTGGCACAGTTGACGCGCTAAGCACCACCAAACACATGCATTTCCAGATCCACACAGACCCCAACTCCACCCTCAGAGGCACCCTTGTCTACCGACTCCCTGGACCTGCCCCCAGTTCAGCAACTCCATTGCCGACTTCATCAGCATGCACGCCCTGACCTCCACAGATTACATCCTCCTTGGAGACCTGCACTTTCACCTTGAGAACAACAACGACAACAACTCCACAAGCCTGATCAATAACCTCGCCAACCTTGGACTGAGACAACTCATCACAATGCCCACCCCCTCTGCCGGCCACACGCTCGACATCCACAACAGCTTCACCACCTAGACAGCCCCAACAGACAGCAACACAACAAACCCTCCCCACACCATCAACCACGTCCCCTTTGCTAGCCTTGACCAGGGTGAGCATCGATGACACCATCAAGACCATAAGCACAATCTTCTCCGGCTCTCCGTCAGAACCATTCCCGCACCACGTCTTCAGCAAAGCAAGCAGCACCATCGCACCCCACCTACGCAAAGTCATCAATCTCTCCCTTGAGACCGCAACCTTCCCAGAGAGCTGGATACACGCCGAGATCAACGCCCTACTCAAAAAACCTAAGGAAGACCCAAGAGACCTCAAGAACTTCCAACCCATCTCTCTGCTCCCCTTCCCAGCCAAGGTCATCGAGAAAATCGTTAACAGACAGCTAACCCGATACCTCAAAGAGAACAGAATCCTGGACCCTTCCCATTCAGGGTTCCACAGCAACCACAGCACCGAGGTCGCCCTCATCGCCCCCACTGACCACATCAGGACCCTGCTAGACAACGGGGAGACTGCAGCATTCATCCTCCTAGACCTCTCTACCGCCTTCGACACCGTCTGCCACCGCACACTACGCGCACGTCTCCACGCCGCAGGGATCCGATACAAGGCTCTGGAATGGACCACCTCCTTCCTCTCTGGCAGAAACCAGAGCTTCCGCCTCCCCCATTCCGTTCCAAAGCCTCGTAGATCATCTGCAGCGTACCCCAAGGATCCTCCCTCAGCTGACACTGTTCAACATTTACATGGCCCCGCTTGCACACGTCGCCCGACAGCACGACCTCAACATAATCTCCTACACCGACGACACTCAACTGATCCTTTCCCTCACCAAGGACCCCATCACCGCCAAACCTAACCTCCATGAAGCAATGAAGGCAGTCGCTGACTGGATGAAGATCAGCCGTCTGAAGCTGAACTCGGACAAGACGGAGGTCCTCATCCTCGGCTGCAACCTATCAGCCTGGGACGACTCCTGGTGACAGCCCCGACCCCCACCGACCATGCACGCAACCTGGGAATCATTCTCGATTCAACGCTCTCAATGACCTCCATATGCTCCGCAAGATCTACAGATGGATCCCGACAGAATACAAGAAAGACAGTCACCCAAGCCCTCGTCAGCAGCAGACTAGACTACGGAAACGCCCTCTACGCGGGAGCCCCGACCAAGCTCATCAATCGACTACAACGCATCCTAAACGCCTCGGCACAACTGATCCTCATTGTACCATGACACGGCCACATCACTCCCCAACTGAGAAACTTGCACTGGCTCCCTGTCAACAAGAGGATATCCTTCAAGCTCCTCACCCAAGCACACAAGGCACTCCACAAGACCGTCCCAGCCTACCTCAACAGACTGCTCTCCTTCTACACTTCCAACCTCCATCTACGCTCCGCTGACCTCTCACCTGCCATCGTCCCACGCATCTGAAGAACAACCACCGGCGGGAGATCCTTGTCCCACCTCGCCACCAAGACATGGAACACCCTCCCACTGAGCCTACGACAGACCCAAGACCTGCTGACCTTCAGGAGGACACTAAAGACCTGGCTGTTTGATCATTTGCGGCCCCCACCTCTCCCCCAGCACCTTGAGACCCTCGTGGGTATGTAGTACATTTAACAAATGACTGATTGATTGATTGATTGATTTTGCACGAGGGAAGTCGCCACAGCTCATCGCACTGCCGCTGAGGACTACCTGTCCCATAACCCCCTGCTGGACCCTCACCTGCAATTCATTTGCTGAGAAGATACTTTAGCATGCTGTAGTCCTGCAGATTTGAGAAACTACTGATCTTCTCTGTGCCATTACTCTGGAGGGAGGTGCTTCTGTAAACAGGCAGCCTTGCTAAGTGGGGCCTGTAACATCTTTGTTCTGTCATAAATTTTCATTGACTAATGCTATTCCTTTCTCTAGCTGTGTCTTCCCTGCTGCTCAGCCAGGATGGGTGGTAGAATGTCTCATGACCTCAAGGAATGCTTGTGTATGGATTGTCAGTTGGTGTATGCAGGCTGAGTGGCAGGAAGGCTGCTCTTGGTGGGGCTACATTTCCATCTACCTATCTTCTTCTAATGAACTTACCTTGTAACTAAGCTTTAGTAAATCTATCTGGTTTTATATCCATGACCCATGGACCTTTTGTATTTAACACAGAGGTGCTTCTGTAAACAGGCACTCTTGCTAAGTGGGGCCTGTAACTTTTTCGTTCTGTCACAAATTTCCACCAGGAGAGCCGCTGCAGCTGATCACCGGCCCGCTAGGGACTACCTGTCTCCTAACCCCTGCTGGACCCTCACCCACCTGCCACTCATTTGCTGAGGTGGTACATTAGCATGCTGCAGTCCCGTTGCCCAGCACTTAGCCTGGGCAAAGGACGGGCCCATCGATTCCTCTCAGAGCCCGGAGGAGTCTGGGCCCACTCTCTGACTTCGTGACTTTGGGGTGAGTGTCATTTATTAATTTATCAAGGAAGTTAATTACTGTTAAGGTGTTCAAACTTTTACGCAAGCTGTTCTGACTTGTATATTGCTCTGTTCTTTTCGCCACCCTCTTCACTGTCCTAAGCCCTGGACCTGATAAAGAATAATGGGCAATAGGAAAGCACTGGGTGGATCTCTCATAGCGTCGCCCTCTTTTAAAACAACCAGTATTGAAAATGTTTTAGAGTTTCATGGGGAATATTTCCACTGAAAATGTACTGACAGAGAGGAAATTGATGCTTGGAACTGACACTAGCCTGAATTCTGATGGCCCTTTAATGTGCAGCCCTACTTGCTCTAAATTCTAGTTGATTCAAATGGGTTGGACATTGGTCAAGCTAGCTCTAAGGATTTAATGTTTGCATTTGATGCAGCTGGGGCATGTCAAAAAGACACTTCTCAGGCCCTGAGAGCTGCCAACTGGCCTAGGGAAAACCATTTGTCCCAGTTATCATAAGCTCGGTAAGGCCTCATGTAGGTTTGAACCATTTAAAGCCTACTAATTCCTGTCTGAATGAGTCTGTGCGCAAACCATTATGGGCAGTGGACCTTTGGGAAAATTAAAGACTTTGTGCACGAGGAGCTAACCTTGTTAATAATGCGGCTGGTAGTTATCTAAAAGGGACTTGATGCTGTTACATCACAGGAAGGGCAAGCATTACAATCATTAACAGTAGCCCTGGAGGGTACCCAGTGGTAAATTCCCAAAGAAGTCGCCCTGCAAAGTGTGATACTGAGATCTGTGCACTGTGATCCTCCAATCAGGCTTGGTAAACAGCCAGTTGATGGTGGTACTTTAAGTAAAGCAAAGAGTTTAATTAACAATGGGGCTACAAAGATTCACAATGGAGCATCTGTGGGGAATTTTCCATCTCTGCCCATTGCCCATGACTACATACAGTGGCAGCCTGGCATAGACCTTCTCCTAGCTACCTGCCCATATGTATCAATTCTGGTGGGAGTTCCTCAGTTTCATGTGGAACAGAGGGAGGGCCCAGAAGAGCTGACAAATACATGTTTTAGGGGGTTGTCCCAACATAGGAATTCTCCCTACTATATAACTAATGAGATTCTGCTAACATGGGGGGTGGGATCGGTGGGGCTTGGGTTCAAGAATTGTTACAGTGACTGTCCTCTTATTAATTTTAGGTCTCCCAGGTAGGGCGAAGTTTGGTATATAGCTCCCCTAGTTAACCCAGGAGAGAGCCCTACATTGAATGACTGCTGTTGGGATATTTCTATAGACACAGCTGTATTAGGGGATCTGATAATCATGTATACATTATCATTAACCATTTAGCCCCAGTGTCGCTGATAATTCCCACTGATTACACAACTAGATCTGATGTTTTCAGAATCCCCAACTCAAGTCGTTTTGATGTCCTGGATGGGATTGTATGACTTGTATCTAGTAGGATCTGCACCTCTATGACCTGCTCACTATTGGTAAAGGATGGGGGCCAGGCCTGGGGGGTTAGCAAGGCTGTAGGGATACTGTAGACGGGACGTGGAGGACACCAATGAGCTCCATAAAACAGTGTTGTAATAAGGGTTTGTTAAGTACTGGGTCTCTGACCACTGTATTGCCAGATAGGGACATAGGGAAGGATACGAATGGAACATTAAGGGGACTCTAGCCCCTAGAGGTAGCCCGGTTGGATCCCTGGGTATCCCAAAGCGAGATTAGACAGTCTCAGTGTGAAATTGAAAGACAAAGGCCGATAGATACCTGTGTTTTGACCACCCCCTGGTCCAACCAGCTCTCTTTACTAATAGAGATGAGCCTTTAGGACTGTGCAACTATGTGGATTCAACAATGAAATGTTTTACTATTGCTTCTAACATATTGTCTTGAAATATAGCAGGGCTAGCATCCAAACTTGGCATTACTGAATGGGCCAAGTTCATAGATCATCCTTTTCTTTGTCTTTTTAAGGAAACCTGGTCAATAAGGCCCATATATCGTGTGGCCCATGCCAATTTCTGGTACTGGGTTAAACTGTAGGGTGTAAGAAATTCCAGTGCCTTCATCTGACATTATCTGTATTTCCTTGACCATCCCGTCCCAAACAGTTTATTTTACAGTGTGTATTTGAGGCTAGACAGTGCCTGTCAAGATTCCCCCACTACTGAGTTGTTGATTTAACAAATCGCATCAGCCTCAGACGGAGTTTTAAAGTTTGTTGGTGGAGAGTTTAACTGGCAGTTTGAACCCTTAGATGACAGTACTGTAGCACTTACTCTAAAAGAAGATAACATCTGGTGCATTCCCAAGAAGCTAATGGCAGTGATAAAAAAACTGCCCTTTCCTCCGGCACTACAGGTTAACGCTCTTAAAATGAAGCGTGGTCTAGCAGCAGGGAATGGAAGAACAAGGTCAGATAATGAGTGGAAACATACTTTTAATTGTGCTCCTGGTGCTAGCCTTATTGATTATGTTCTTATGGACATAAGGGCCTAGCCTCTTTTGATTGATATGGACTGTTGTGCCATGACAAGACAGTGACCAAGATGCTTTCGTTCTTGAGGTTGATCTCCATGTTTTTTGAATGAAGGCTAGCACTGAAGAACCATTTGACTATAGATTGCAAGTGACCAACAGCATGCATAGAGTTAAAGCGTTCACTATGAGCAAATTGAAGGAGCTTTTGGGAAAAATCAACACTTTAGTTGCAGGCATCATTGAGGGCCTCCTGAGCAAAGGCAGGGATTCTGCTCAGGGGGCCTCTGGGTAAAAGATTGGTTCCATTCATAAAAACTTTTTTGCTGGACTGAAGGAGCGTTTTATGTGCCCACTAGCAGAGTATTTGGGAAGAGTGCCCCACAGTCCAGGTGCAATAGAGCATGTAGGGAAATTAAATGAAATGAAATATGTATTTATAAAGCGCGGTTGCTGCCCTGGGGCATCCAAGCGCTGATAGAAGGTGTATTTGCTGAACAGAAGAGGTTCTGCTAGGAGAATTAATGGTGGGCATTGAACAGGAGGGTTTTCAGCTGTTTCCGGAACGAGAGGAGGTTGGGGGTTGGACCTGAGTTGGAGGGGAAGGGAGTTCCATTGTTTGGCGGCATTGAGGGAGAACATCCTGCCACCAGCTCTTGCTCTTTTTATTCTGAGCACTGAGGCTGGAAAAGACTGACTTGATCTAAGATTTCTGGTGGGGTGGTATTGGGTTATTAGTTGGCGGCCAATTACTGGACCTGTGCGCCAAAATGCCTGGTGGGAGATGCACATCGCCTTGAAGGCGATTCTTTGTCGTACGGGTAACCAGTGCAGCTTCTTCAGCCCAAGTTTGGCTGATTGTCTGCGGGGCAGCGGGAGCAGTGTTCGGGCACTGCAGTTATGCACTATCTGCAGCTTTCGTAATGTGTATTCCAGAGCACCGAGATACAAGGCATTATTGAAGTCCAGCCGAGATTGAATCAGGCCCTGGACGGCTACCTGTTTGGCCTCCATAGGCAGGAAAGGGAGGACTTTCCTCAACATCCGGAGAAGACCAAAACAGGTTGCGGACAGTTTCGTGGCCTGAGTGTTGAAGGAGAGAGCCTCATCCAGCCAGACCGCCAGGCTCTTTATGTTGTCTTTGGGGGCTGGGGGGTTGCCTAGGCAGGGAGGCCAGAGAGAGTTGAAGTGTACCGGAGATGTGGGTCCCAGGAGCATCAGCTCCGTTTTGTCCCCTTTGAGTTTAAGGGAGGATGATGTCATCCATCCCTTAACTTCCTCGAAGCATTTCAATAGTCCTGATGAAGATGATTGGCCGTCCTCCTGCGCCAGAGAAACCACTAGCTGAGTGTCATCCATGTATGAAATGATTTTAATGCCAAACGGATGAACAACCTCAGCCAGTGGTTTCATATAGATATTAAAAAGCACAGGGCTATGGGAGGAGCCCTGCGGGACTCCACAGTTCAATGGCCTGCTTGTTGAGACAGTATCTCCATCAAAAATCTGGAAAGACCTAGAGCTCAAGAATGAGCCATTGCAGTGCCCCGCCTACTATTCCTACGTCCGATAAGCGGCTCAGAAAGGTGACATGGCTGACCGTGTCGAAAGCAGCGCTCAGGTCAAGGAGGACCACTGCGACTGATCCCCCTTGGTCTAAGATCTTTCGAGTTTCCTCAGTGACTGCTAGCAGAGCGGTTTCTGTTCCGTGCTTAGGTCAGAAGCCTGTTTGAGTGGCGTCTAACAGCTGGTTATTCTCGAGAAAGTCCGTTAGGTGGATGTTGACATGATTCTCGAAAATTTTGCTCACCCATGGGAGCAGAGAGATCGGACGGTAGCTGCCGGGATCCTCAGGATCGAGGTTAGGTTTTTTGAGCAGAGCCCAGACCTTGGCCTTTTTCCATGCAGGCGGAACAGTGCAGGAGGTGATGGAGGCATTTAAGAGGTTCATTATGGTGGGAAGCACGACTTGGCTAGCTAACAACATTATCTCTGGCGGGGCTGGATCTCATGGTGATCCTGATTTTACTTGGCGAGCTAGTCGGTTAAAGGATTCGGGATCTAGCAGAGGGAAATGATCTAATGTTACCAGAGGTTGGAGGGGCGCCACCTCCAGATTTGCCTGTCCCAGTGCACTAGGGTTTGTTACTGCAGCCGGGAAGGAGGAATAGATTATGTTAACCTTCTGGTGAAAAAATTATGCCAGGTCGTTGCAGTGAGCTGAAGTTTTGGCAGGAGGCGTCGTCGAAGTAGAGATTTTAGTGAGCCTTTTTACTATATGGACGATTTCCTTAGGTTTGGACTTAGCTTCCATGATCTTTCCTGAGAAATCGGCAGATTGTGAAGATTTTACATCGCTTTTGTAGGAGTTGATTGCCTCTCTGTATTGAGTTTTTGCATCTAGTGCGTAGTCCAAGCGCCACCTTCTTTCTAATTTCCTACAGAGGCGTTTTTTATCTCTGAAGGATTTTGAGAACCAGGGGGCAGTTTTATGTGATTGTTTTGATGTGACTTTACGGATGGGGAGGGTAGCTTCAAGGGATTTTAATATCCAGTCCTCATATTCTTGGTTGGCTATGCTCGGGTCCTCGTTGCAAAGCGGACAGGTGTGCATCAGATTGTGGAGCCAGAGGTCAACTGGTAGTCTGGCCCAGTTTCTGGAATTCCTGACCAGGGGGATGGGGGGTAAAGATTTGCACGTGGTCCATGTGAAAGGAATGAGGGAGTGGTCTGTCCAGCGCAGGCAGATAGATTGACCAACCACTAGTTCAGTGCAATTGCTGAAGATTGGATCCAGGAGGTGACCTTTGATATGTGTAGGTACATCAACCCGTTGGTCTAACTGAAGGGCCGCTAGATCGTCCATCAGTTCCATAGCTATGTGATCGCGTAAGGTGTCAAAGTGTAGATTAAGGTTGCCTAACAATGTAAAGTTGGAGCTAGTAGTGACCTGTTCAGCTAAAATTGCTGTGTGCGCCTCGGCCTGGTCGCCCCAACGCTCCTCGTACCTCCTGCTCCTGCCACCTGCCTCCTGCTGCTGTGCCTGCCTGCCTGCTCGCCCACGCCGTCAGCGAGCGCCCCAGCCGCCGCAGGGCCGCCCGCCAAGCCCGCACTCGCTTTTCCCGCCGCTGCCTGCCTGCGGCCCGCCCCCCCGCCAGCCGATTGGATCCCACGCTCCTGCCTCCCAGCTGACCCGCCCTCCCGGCTCCCTTCTTATGACGCCCCCTCAGCGACCGCGCAGCGGACGCGCGCAGCGGACGCGCGCAGCGGGAGCACCGAATGAGCGCCGAAGGAGCGCCAAAGGTAATCCCGTCTGCGCCCGTCCGCGCCTGGACCGTGCCCAGTGCCAGGACCCCTGGCCCCCGCAAACTCCAGCCCACCCGCCGTACCTACGACGCATCCGAACTCTATGCACTCAACGCCGGCCGAACCCCGGGTTGCTACCGAGCCACCCCGAGACGCACCCACGGGCGCTTCTGCTGCCACTCCTGCAAGTTCGCCTGCATCCGGACCTGCACTACTCCAGCACTGACCAAGACCACGACGCGCAACAGCAGCAGCCACCTCAAGTGCATCCTGCTCAACACCCGCTCCGTCGACAGACACGCCGTCGAGCTCTGGAACCTGCTCGACACCACAGCCCCAGACGTCGCCTTCCTCACGGAAACCTGGATGAACGCCTCCTCAGCGCCCGACATCGCCATCGCCATCCCAGACGGCTACAAGATCATCCGGAGGGACCGCGTCAACCAGACTGGAGGAGGCATCGCCATCGTCCACAAGAACACCATCCGCATCACGGCCAACACCGACGACACCCACGCACCCGCCGAGCACCTCCACTTCCAGATCCACACCGACCCAAAGACGACCCTCAGAGGCACCCTCATCTACAGACCCCCGGGACCACGCACACAATTCAGCGAAGACATCGCCGACTTCGTCAGCCCTCACGTCCTCCTCTCCGCTGACTACATCCTCCTCGGGGACCTCAACTTCCACCTGGAGAACAACAACGACCGCAACACCACCACCCTGCTGGACAACCTCGCAAACCTCGGACTCAAGCAGCTGGTGACCACCCCCAGCCACTACGCCGGACACACACTCGACCCCGTCTTCTCATCCAGCAAGGACATCGCCTTCAGCCACGCCACCGGACTCCACTGGGCGGACCACAGCTGCGTCCACTTCAGCTTCAGAAGGACCACGATCCACCACCACCAGCAAGAGGTTGCATGCAGAAGCTGGAACAAGATCACAGCCGACCAGCTCGCAACTTCCCTGAGCAAGAACCCACCCACCAGCGCAACGAACCCCAGCGAAGCAGCCACCAGCCTCACGAAGTGGATCAGCGACTGCGCAGACGACTTCGCCCCTCTGAGGACCCCGCCTAGCAGACCCGGCAGCAAGAAAGCCCCATGGTTCACCGACGAACTCAAGAGCTCCAAGAAGAACTGCAGAGCCCTCGAGAAAGCCTGGCGCAAAGACCCAACACCGGACAACATGACTGCCCTCAAGCTCGCCACCCGAAAACACCACCAACTGATCCATGCCACCCAGAAAACTGCATTCAAGAACGTTTGGACAACAACGCACACAGCAGCAAGGAACTCTTCAACATCGTTAAAGAGCTCTCCAACCCCAACGCCGGAAACAACAATATCACCCCTTCGCAAGACCTTTGCAACTCCCTCGCCTCCTACTTCCACAACAAGATCGCGGACATACACAACAGCTTCAACACTCAACCGACGCACACCACGACCGAACCAGCGCCCCCCACCACCACCCTCCGCGCCTGGACCCCGATCAGCACCGAAGACACCGTCCGCACGATGAACTCCATCCACTCCGGATCTCCGACCGACCCCTGCCCTCACCACGTCTTCAACAAGGCCGACACTGTCATCACACCCTACCTGCGGGACATCATCAACACCTCCTTCAACACCGCTACCTTCCCGGAGAGCTGGAAGCACCCCGAACTCAGCGCTCTACTTAAGAAACCATCGCCCGAACCCACCGACCTCAAGAACTACCGCCCCATCTCGCTGCTCCCGTTTCCTGCAAAAGTCACCGAGAAGACCGTCAACAAGCAGCTGGCCGCCTTCCTCGAGACAAATGGATCCCTCGACCTCTCGCAGTCTGGCTTCCGGGCCAACCACAGCACCGAGATCGCCCTGATCGCAGCCACCGATGACATCCGAACCCTGCTCGACAACGGAGAAACAGCGGCCCTCATCCTCCTAGACCTCTCCGCGGCCTTCGACACTGTCTGCCACCATACCCTAGTACAGCACCTCAGCAACGTCGGAATCCAGGAGAAGGCACTGGAGTGGATCATCTCCTTCCTCGCCGGAAGGACACAGAGAGTCCGCCTCCCCCCGTTCAGATCAGAAGCTACCGAAGTCATCTGCGGCGTTCCTCAAGGCTCCTCACTCAGCCCTACCCTCTTCAACGTCTACATGAGCCCCCTCGCAGCCATCGCACGCCAGCACAACCTCAACATCATCTCCTACGCCGACGACACCCAGCTGATCCTCTCCCTCACCAACGACCCCGCCACCGCCAGAGCCAACCTACACGAAGGGATGAAAGAGGTAGCCGAATGGATGAAGAACAGCCGCCTGAAACTGAACTCGGACAAGACGGAAGTCCTCATTCTGGGATCTTCACCCTCCGCCTGGGCCGACTCCTGGTGGCCCCCCGCCCTAGGCAGCGCACCCAAACCGACAGACCACGCACGCAACCTGGGCGTCATCCTGGACTCCTCCCTCTCCATGACCAGACAAGTCAACGCCGTCTCCTCGACGTGCTTCAACATCCTGCGCATGCTACGAAAGATCTTCCGGTGGATCCCCACCAAGACCAGGAAGATGGTCACCCAGGCCCTCGTCACCAGCCGCCTTGACTACGGCAACTCCCTCTACGCCGGAACCACCGCCAAACTCCAGAAGAGGCTCCAGCGGATCCAGAACGCCTCAGCACGACTCATCCTGGACATCCCCCGTCGCAACCACATCGCCGGACACCTGAGAGACCTGCACTGGCTCCCGGTCAACAAGAGAATCACCTTCCGTCTCCTCACCCACGCACACAAAGCCCTACACAACCAAGGCCCAGGATACCTCAACAGCTGCCTCAACTTCTACGCTCCCAAACGCCAGCTTCGATCGACCGGCCATGCCTCGCCGCCGTCCCCCGCATCCGAAGAGCCACCACAGGGGGAAGGTCCTTCTCCTACCTTGCCGCCAAGACTTGGAACTCCCTCCCGACCCACCTCCGCCTGACCCAGGACCACCTCGCCTTCAGGAAGCAGCTCAAGACCTGGCTGTTCGAGCAGTAGCGGACCCCCCTCCCTAGCGCCTTGAGACCCTCCGGGTGAGTAGTGCGCTATATAAATGCCTTGATTGATTGATTTATGAAATTGTTTGGGCAGGCCCGGGGGATGGTAGACTACGATGCTGGAGAAACAGTTGTTGGGGGAAAAATCAATACTGAAAGCAAGGCTCTCACAGTCTGGAATAGGTTCTGGGGTAGTGCGGCAGCGATACTGCTCTTTAAATATGATTGCTAGGCCTCCTCCTCTCCCTTCAACCCGATCTAACCGGGTGATTTGGAAGCCTGGGGGCAGGGCTGTTACAATATCCGGCTCGGAATCTGGTGTCAGCCAAGTTTCTGTCAGAAAAACTGCGTCTGGCATGTGTTCTTCTAGCATGAGAGAAATTTCCGTCCTGTGTTTGGGTAGAGACCTGCAATTTAGCAATAGCATATGGTACTCCTGTTTCGTGACCAGCGGCTGACTGTCGTTGAATGTGTGTCTGCACAAGGTTTGCTCTTCTTTCTGCAATGAAACAACAGGATATGGAAGCAATTGAAACCCAGAGAGATCTCTTTAAGAAGGCTATTAAATTAGCTAAAAGAGATTCGGAAGAGAAGAAGTGGGAAGACCTGCTGGTCACAGATAGGAATGGGGATCAGCATGCTTTCTGGAACTTGGTCTCTACAAGACATTAGGAGGGTGTCTGCCCTGTGGTGTCCAATGTTCTAGCAGCAGAATGGGTTACCCACTTCTTGAACATTTACTCAGTGGAAATAGATGTAAACCCCACCCAGCAAGCCTTGTTGGTTGATAATTATTCAAAGGGGGGAAAAAGAAGCAGTAATAGAACTTTGACCCGCTCTCATTGCAAAAAGTAAGAGTGGCATATGCTAAGATAGCTCCTACTAAAGCTCCTGGGATGGATAAAGTCCTTGAAGAATCTGTTCTTGAGTGAAATAGTTGTTTGGGGGTCACAATTTCATGTTAATTTGTAATTCCAGCATGGGTGGAGCACCAATCCCTCCATTCAGGGCAGGGGCTGAAATCAATCCAATTTATTATAAAAGGGTTCCCAAATGATCCACGTACCTACAGGTAGATATAAGCTTAATTGATTGCTCCAAAAATTATTCAGCACCATACTCCTTGACTGGTTACATTCCTGGATGAGAGAGAGAGAAATGCTAATACGGCTTCAAGCGGGATTCCGGGAATACATTATTATGGTGGATCAAGTCTTTCGATTCCAGTTCATATTTTGGAAAACTGTGGTGTTGGGTGGTGGTCGTCTGTATGTTGCATTCGTTGATTTATGTTCAGCATTTGATTTAGTTTCTCAATCTAAGTTATGGCAGGTGCTGGCTAGAACAACACTAAGGATGCCTGGCCTCCACCTTGGGGGTGCCCAGGAGTGGACGCCTCACAGGGTAAGCCAGGATGGGTTCCACAGCGGTATTCGTACAAGCGCCTTGAGACCCTTGCGGGTGAGTAGTGCGCTATACAAGTATCAATTTACATTTACATTACACTGATCTTTTGACCATTATAACCAGACTTCATAGTCATATCTGTGCCTAAAACTTTGTGGACCTACAGGTGAGATGACTGACCCTTTCCCTGTGGATCAAGGGATACGACAAGACTGTGTCCTTGCCCTAACCCTCTATTCACTTTATGTTATTGATGTGATCTCCATTCTAATTTTTGGTGAGGAGGAGGCCCCCCTGGTTGTCTAACATCAAGACCCCAACTCTAATGTTTGCTGACAACACTCTAATAAAAACCAAAATCGCTTATGGAGTTTCAGACTATCCTATGCCGTTTCGAGAGTTTTTGCAATAAGATGGGACTAGAAATAAATTTGAATAACACCAAATACGTGGTCCTAAAGCCCTGACACTCTTCAAGACCAAATTCTGAGCTTATTGGCATATTTTGAATATCTTGAGTTGACCATCACAGGAGATTTAGACTGGTACTGTCATATTGAAAAATGTAGGCTTAAACTAATTCAATACACTGGGGTGCTACTTGGATCACAACAAAGTTCCCATTTTACCCTGCTACTCCAGCTATACAAATTTACTAACAGCAGGCATTGGGATCATCTCTTTATGGGGTCGAGCATTAGGGGTATAAGTATATGGCCAAACTGCTAGTTACTGAGAAACACTCCCTTCTTTAATTGCTAGAGCTCGCAAACTGCACACCACTACTTCTACTTAGACTCGATTTGGGACACAAGCCAATCATGGAGGGTGCAAAGATTTGACCAATCCATAATTGGACATGAATATGGGCCAAATCTGAGTTACATTTTTATTAAGACGGACTCAAAAACTCCTAGGGATCCTTGGCTCTGGAAGCATCCCTTGAACTAGGTATATTAAAGACACTTTAACAAAGATGGGATGTGGTGACCCGTTGACATATCAGGAGACTGCTTCTGTAATTTGCAAAACAACGCTAAAAGGGAAGGGTTGACAGTACAAAATGAGCCAAATGTTGGTTTTTCCCTCCTATGGCACTTTGACTGACTCTTTAATCCAGATCAAGGATGATTACAAGTTGGAACAATTTCTAGAAAAGATTGAGCCCCCACCCAGCTAGAAAGCGGCATCTGCAGTTTAGACATAGTACACAACGGATAGCCTCCTTCTCTGCCAAATGGGTCGGCACCCTGGATCCTGCTAGGTGTGCCTGCCCATCTTGTGGGGCAGGCAGGTAAACAGAAGAGCATGTTTTATTCTTTTGTCCATCATATTTAAAGGGCAGGAAAAAGTGGATAATGCTGTCTGCCGGGTTTTAGGGGTTAGGAAATACCTAAATGCCCATCGTATTTTATTTACAAGCTGACACCAGACAATGGTTGGTCTAACTATTTCCAACTTTTTGATAGCTATGTGGAGATTAGACAAAGAGTCTGCCAATAAATGGTTGAGTTTTGCATTTTAATAATTTAGGACTTTTTAGTGGTATGCATGCCAAATATTGTCCTCTTGTGGGAGTTTGTATGGGTGTATAGACTCAGTAACTGAAAAACGTTTATGTATCAAATTGTATTTTAATTGTTATTTTATTATTTATTGATTTATGTGAAATAATTTTATGTTTCAATGTGTTTTTGTTTCTTCTTAGTACTCTTATGCCATATTGCCCAAATAAAGTATTGATGCAGATAAAACTTTGAGTATAATACTTCAATTCATGAATGAATAATTAATAGAGTTGAAAATAAAACCCTTTAACTCAGACAAAAGTAATGATAATTAATATTGATTTATACTGAAATTCAGGTCCTTACATTTCAGCTAACATCAAAGATCCATCGACCTGTAGTCTGGGTGCATATTCATGAGTAAGTGACAAGTAAAACCCAGTGCTCCATCAGTTGTTAGCAGAGTATGGTTCATGTCATGAGACAGGAACTGAAATAATTAGCTTTAGTTTAGATATTTCCATGGTCTTAAGCCCAAACTTGAAGACTGACGTAGTTGCCATCTCGAAGGCGGTTGCAGTGGTGAAGGTGTGAGTATCAATAGGGTCATCCGTTGCTATTGTGTTTGTTAAGGTTTAGTCATCTTATTGTGTTTGAGAATAAGTGGCATTTAAGCGCTAAATGTTGAGCAGTTTTAATGGTTATCGGACTAAAACTAGTCTAAGATCCCTGGATATATAGTTAAATCGAGCAATAATCAGTTGAAGCTGTGCTGATGTCTGTCTTGAATTGTGGTGAGGTACCATTGAATTGCACAATTGAGATAGGGACTGGAACATTGTTGTTATTGCATTTATATTGATTTTTTAGTGGAGCCTATTAAGCAAAGGGAAAGCGACATCAGTTAAAGTGAATTCCCAATGGTCGAGAATTTATTCCTATGTGTGTATAAGTATAGGGAAATCAAAGGGTGTTAAAGCCTTATTTCCGATTGTTTCTTGTATGATTTAATTACTTTGATTTTCTTTAGAGGAGCAGACTAAATGATATGTTTGTTACACTTGCTTAGTGTTGTAGAATGTGTGTAGGGGAAAATTGTAAAGGAGAGTTAACCGCTGTGAGTAGTGGTAAAATATAACATTGTGTGTCGTGCTGAGATTGGTTGGTGTACTGTCCCACTGCTATTGGTTGATCATGATACAGTTCCATGCTCGCATAGGTCAGTTGTTGTGAAGTCTCCATGCTGAGTTTTGTTGATGACCTTTAAAGTGATAAGATGTAACAGGATTGGAAAAAGAGATTGATGTATACTTTATTGAAAGCAGAATCAAAAAATTGAAATTTGGAACCTGATCACCGCACATTTATTTTTGAATTATTGCAAAATTTGGAGGACTACATACATTTTTATGGCTATGTTGCAAGTTTCTTTAAAACGAGGGTCCATTAACATTTCCAGAATATGTTACGTTCAATTTATAGGTCATTGAAAGTTTGAGGGAGAAATTATATCATTTAAACTATCCCTAGACCCGCACAATATGAGGCATTAAATGTGTGGGAAGGAAACACTCATTCTAAAGAGGAGAAATATGGGAATAGGGTGTAGAAGGTTGTGCAGAATTATGCAGATACACAATGGGACAAAGGACAGCAAAGATGGAGAAAATATATAATCAAGGATGCTAGAATGTATCCATTTACAACCACAGAAAAGGTAAAAAAGAAACTGAAACAAGGAAATGATGAAGAACCTGCAAATAAAAGAGACACTGATAAGTGGGGATGATATTCTTGATGATTTATTGGCTTACTGTTAGCAATACAACTTCTAGTGTTACAGTGGCTAGAGCCCCTGTTGAGCTAAATGTAATACAGATTGAGAGACCATTTCCAATACTTCCAAGTGCAACAGCACCTGTTGAAGTGGATCATACTGTAACATGTGTTACTGCTTCAATTGTGAGTATTCCTGTACCAGTACCACAAGTTGTGACCGCATAGACAGTGGCAAGGTCAGTTGCGACTGCCCTAATAAATATTGTCCCGAATATTGAAGCTGAAGGAGCTCTAGAAGGAGTAGCTGTGACAGGGTACATCCCAACATGATATAATTCAGATTGCTGCTTGAGGGCCACAATAAACTATTCAGTCATCGAGAGAAACAAAGAAAAATGTATGTTATGGCACCTATTTCACAGGGAGAGACGGGACAGTTGGAATATGGAATCTATCCCCCATAGTGTGAAGTGATTTCAGAGACTAAGAGAAAAGACAAGACATTTAGATGTGCCAAAATTAAAGGTATTATTAAAGTTTGTCTTGACATTTCGCATTTGGATCATTATCAGGTAAATGTCAGGAAGGAAATCACAAGATGTACAGCTGTCACCCATTAGAGATTAACTGAATTGGTAGCGAAATATGAGGTTAATTTTTCAAAGAGTGCTTCATTGCAAAGAAGCTTTAAGGACTAATTAGATGATGAAGTCATTTTGACAATGCGATCTTCAGGGATGAGGTTTCACATTGTCGAACAGGTAAAATGCATCTGCAATTGTAGTGCTTTTGACAGATTAGTGAGGAAGTGGGCAAATAAGCAGAAACAGCACAGTGGACAACAAAATCCTCAAAAAAGTGATTTGGGGAGTTTTGTGTCAGAGTTTGTTCTTGCGTTACGATCAGAGATCAGTATGCACATGCAGCAAAATGTGATTTGTTGGTAGACAAAACCATTTGATGGAATCCTAAGGTATGCAAAATACTGTAGAGATGAGCAAGAAATTAATTAGAAAACACTCAAGGAGACATTTGTGCTTGCACAAACAAAGTTGGCACAGGAAGGATTTCAGAATCATCACTTCGAGGGAATATTAGTGAAATGCAAGGTGTTGGATTTCAAGCTGTACGTCAAGTTTCTCAAGGAGCAGTTTGTATTTCACAGGGAAGATGTACTCTGATTGATTCGAATTCTGGGATAGACATTGCAACTTTGAAAAAGTCGACTCCTTGTCATTTTTTAAATAAGTTTGAGCACTTGAAGAGAGTTTAGACAGAATCCAAATAGAGTGAGTGGTGAAGGGCAAATGCAGGGAACAAACCAAACACAGATGCAGAATATTCCAGTTCAGATACCCGCACAACTAGTACACCAGTATGGTCACAAGTTCCTGATGCAGGTTCTCCACGCTCCAATGGCCCAACAAGAAATGGGAAATCCTAGATGTAATATGAATCAGGTACCAAGAGCAAATCCAAATCCATTTGAAAACCAGAACTCATTCCAACAATTCCTTATATTGGAAAATGTGAATCTTGACTGACAATTCACAATGAAGATGCCCTGAGGGGAGAGGAAGACTGCATGCTTGGCTCTGTCTTAGAGGCTGACCAAAGTGGACCGTTCATAAAAGTAGAAGTTAATGGCCACCAAATATCATTTCTTATTGATACCATAGCTACCCGATCCACTGTCAGGACAGTGGAAGTCCCAGATCTCTCGGGAAAGAAGATCCAAGTTGTAATAGTTACGGAAAAAAAGATTACACATCCTTCTGTAGAGAAGGTGCCTGTAAAATAAGGTGTATTTGAAGAAAATCATCAATTTGTAATTTGTGACTCAAGTCCTGTAAATCTGATAGGAAGGTATCTCTTGTGCGAACTAAACTGTGCCATTTATTGCATCCTGGATAGTGTTGAATTCCAAACACATAATGAAGATGTTGAATTTAAAATGGCCTGACACGAAACAGATGTACAATTGTACTCAGTGAGAACAGATTTACCTCCTTATTTGAAAGATACAGTGATCCCAGAGGTATTGGATAAGAATGTATATCAAACTAATCAAAGGTATAAAACCTCTCCAAATTACAGTAAAACTAAATGCAATGTTCCCAAGAACTCCACCTTATAATTGGACAACAGAGCCAGTTGCAGGGATAACACCAGTGATGGAGAACATGCTAAAACGGAAATTGAAAAGAGATTGTCGAAAGTCCTTCTAATTGGCCTATTAAGGATTTACAGAAACTCAGTGGTAAATATTATTAACAGAGTCTACAGAATATTCAAAATGTTAATAACATGTTTGTTCAACATTGTCCCATTGTGGCGGATGCAGCAACAATACTTTAAGTTTCCTTCTACTGCAGAATGGTTTGCAGTTGTGGATCGCTGGCAAGCATTCTTCTCTTTTCCATTGGATATTGACAGTCAATACTTGTTCGCATTCGTTTTTAGAGAAATAGTTATGGTGCGGTGCTGAGTACCACAAGGGTATACATAGAGTTCATAAATCGTTAATCAGATCTTGAAAAATATTCTTGAGACTTTGCCGATGCCTTGAAACATAGTTCCCAGAAATTACATTGATGACCTATTTGTGGCATGAAATACACAAGAAGCTTACTGACAGAATACAATTACTCTATTGAATCATTTGGCTGAGAATAGACATAAAGTATCTCCGAACAAGCTGCAATATTGTCAAAAAAAGTCCAACTTTGGGAAATATAATTGTGAATGGAAACAAGAAATGTGTCACAAGAGAGTGGACATGATTGTGACAATGAATCCACAAAGAACTCAGAGATAAGTCACCATGTTCCTTGGAATTGTTGGCTACTGTAGACAGTGGATACCAAATGTTTCCCTAGTGCCCAAGCCTTTACAAAGGCTGACGCACAAGAAGAGCCTGATCCACTTCATTGGGACAACAATTGTTTGAAAGCTTTCCTAGAGCTGAGATAAAGTTTTTATCATGCCCCAGCCCAAGGAATGCCTGATTACAGAAATATGTTCACATTGTTCTGCATTGAAAGGTAGGGCTGTGCTCTCTCAGTGTTAACTGAGATGCAAGGAGATTATCAAAGAGGTGTGACATATTTTGACTACTCCTGACGCTCTTGTCACAGGATTGTGCAGTTGCCTTGAAGTAGTTGTGACAGTCAGTGTCAGTATTGAGAGATGTGTGAACATAGTGATGGGACATCCTCTTACACTGATGGTTCCTCACTCGGTGGAGATTTGTATCTTCAAACAAAAACACAGTATTTGACAAACCGCAGACTCACAAAATATGAACAAAATATACTTGCAGCTTAGAATGTGGTGCTCAGGAGATGGCACATGCTGAATCCAGCTACCTTATTGCCCACCACTGAAAACAAAATTGAAAATGATTGTCTAGATGTTACAAATGTACGCACAAAACCAAGACCAGGCATAAAAGATGGACCTCTTGATGAGCCTGGTTATGTAATCTTTGTGGGCGGCTCGTGTTTAAGAAACAATGAGGGAACTCTGAAAGCAGCATATGTGGGTTGCAAAATGTAGGAAGTGATGAAGCTTAATGGCTACAAGGTGTTACCTCTGCACAAGTAGCAGCATGGATTGCCCTTACAAGAGCATGTTGCCTTTCAGCACAAATGAGTGAATATATTTACAGACAGTCAGTATGACTTTGTACAGTTATGGTCATAAAGAGGGTTTATGACATCTTCAGGATCCCCCATACAAAATGGGGAATATGTGAAAGAATTGTTCGATGCTTTGCACTCGGCTCAGGAAATTGGAGTGGGGAAGTGCGCTGTTACAGTTGGGAATCGAATTTCAGATTAGATTAAGTTGCTCTGTATTGTGCACTTTAGGTTACTCATTTAATATAGATTTCAAAAAGGAATCTTACAAGGACTCTGCTTTCTCTATGTTGTTCTCAGTGGCTGACACTTTGGAAGAAATTAAAGATTGCAAGAAGGGGTTGTAGAAACAGACAACAAGGCTGGTTCAGAGCAGGTTATGATAAGGATGAGAATGATATTTGGGTTTCAGCTGATGGAAGACCTGTGTTGCCAGACTGTTTGTTGTTTTCCATGGCACAACATTTTCCTGATCCTGCACAAACTGTAAGGGATGCAATGGTAAGGTTGTTTAATCAGATTTGATTCAATCCCTGATTCAGAGATCTAGCAGAAGAATTTTGCCATAGATGTGTAACATGTCAGCAGATTAATGTAGTAAATAAAACACAAGTAACCATGAGTCATACAGGAAGATGAGGTGACCATTCAATAGGATGCAACCAGATGCCTACATGTACCAGACTGAGAAATGTCCTGGTTATAGTGTGGACAGTCTCACTTTAGCAAAACTGCTGTTGCATGAACTGATACCCAACTATGGATTTTTGTTTTCTATAGAGTCAGACCGAGAGACTCATTTTAAAAATAAGGCTGAGACTGCTGTTTGTGGCTCTTTTAATTGGAACAGTGGTTAAACTGTAGCTTTCATACTGAGGTGCCAAGAATACTGGAGCAAGTAAAAAGAAACCTTAAAGTCCCGATTGGCTAAACTTTGTGCTACAGCTTCTCTGAAATGGCCAGATGGAGTACCACTATTTCTGATGAGGACTCAAAGTACTCCTGACAGTAGAACAGGATTATCACCTCATGAACTCCTCATGTGACATGCAATGAGACTGCCTGCTGTACCTGCAAATGTCCTTTTGAACATCACAGTAGACATGATACTCAATGAGTGCAAAAGACTGGCTGATGTGGTGCGTTCTGTTTCTCACCAGGTTGGAGCTGTCACTGCTTTTCCACATCAGGAGTATTGCCATGACCTGAGCCCCAGTGACTGGGTATTGGTGAAGAAGCTGTTTGAAGCCAAAGTGGAAAGGCCCCTATCAACTAATTCTGATCACAAACACTGCTGTAAAATGTGCTGGAGTACCTAATTGGGTGCATGCATCCAACACTCAGAGAGTAAGTTTTCCACAAGAAGAAATAGTATTATTTCAGCCAGTACAGAGACAGCACAGTCAGAAGAACAAGAAAGGGGCAAAGAACAACAAGATCTCGACCAGTAAAAGCTCCTGAAATATCACAGAGTCGTGTGGAAGTATCCTTTGAGGAAACTGTTGGAGTTTCACAAAGACAATTGAATGACCCAGATGAATGAACCAGTGAGAGAAAAGATGAACAAATGTGGAGATTTGACAGTCCAGGTGGTAAAAGTGATTGAGATCAAGTGTGTCAATCAAATGTAGATCCCCTAAATCATTGAATGAACAGAATCAAGCGATATAAGAAACACAGAAGAGGATCATCGGGCACTAAGGAGATCCAAAAGAGCAAAAATATCTTGTCAACATTATTCAAGACCTGAATGGTCCAAATATTCAAGAAATGTGCCAAGTGGGCCAAAGCAAACTCCAAATGAATTGAGCTCAGAGTTGTTTAAGCCTCCATGATATGCGATACAGACAAATATCATTAATTAAAACAACAATTATTGAAATAAATATTGGAATTGGGAACTTGACAAACATTAATATTTGAACTTGAGACAGAAGGTAGCTTCAACGACAAATTGTTAACTGCGTTAAAGTAAAGAAGTAATAGAGACTGGAATTATTAGGGGTGGGTGATAAATTCCACTCTGCTGGCGGAGTGCGCTTGTAACGCAGAATTCTGGCAAAACTAACCCTAATCACCGTGTGGCTGAGTTTTTTCATGCATGTGGTTCACTAACATCAAATTGCCAGCCCTATTGCAATTTCCAGGTTCTGGGACAGCACCTAGCGAGATTTTCTCAACTTGGGCAGTTGTGACTGTTAAGGTGAGAAAGCTTCCCCTTGAGTACAAAATCTACTTGAGCAGCAGCCAAGAAACAGCCCCCTCTGGCATGCCATGCAGTGCTATTCCCATTAATTTTGAAGCAAGGCATAGGCTCCTGATGCTTAAAATTGGTGCAATGTGCCAATTCTGTTCGCTTGCTGAACTCCGCAGCAACTTGCTGAGCTTTTACGTAACTTTCAAAACTACCTCTTCAGAAAAGTATATCTTTGTCAATGTCAATATATATTTATTCAAATGTATGTAAAAATCCTAAAAGAACATAATACAATTCAATTATAAAAAAGATAAAATATAATAAAAACAGATTAATAAAACTTAGAACATTGAGACAAACCAGGGATAATAAAATCTCTGCAATAGAAACCTCTGCAATAAAGTGAATTTACAAGAAAGGAAAACACCTCTGTTAATATAAAGGCTGCAGATCCATGTACTCTCCCATCACCACTCCATAGATTTCCTACTTCATATGGACATTTTAAGGAAACCTAGGTGTGGCCAGTAAATTCCGATCCGCTGGTGGAGTTAACTGAATTTTGCCCACTCTGCATTCGGTTTGGAGCAAAACTCAGCAAAAACTCACCGCCAGACATTAAGTTGGCACGATAGAAAAAACAAGCACTACATCACCTCCAGGTGAGATTTTTCAAAGGTGGAGGTTGCGACAGGTTGCTACTCCTCTTGGTGAGAAAGTTGCACTCGCATTGCAAAAGCTGCTGCTCAAGAATAAAATCTACTTGAGTGACAGAAAGAAGCAGAGCCCCCTGGCATGCCATGTGGTGCCGTTCACACTGATTTTACAGCACGGGACAAGCTCTAGGCACTAAAAATCAGCACCAGCAGTGGGGTGAAGCAAAATGATACTGCTTGCAGAACTCTATTGAATCTCATGGAGTTTTTTCGGTAAATCTGTAGAATTCTGCAGAGTAAAACTCTGCGAGTTCTGTCCACTCTTAGAAACAACATACACTTTAAAAAACATCTGGGCTGCCTAATGGCTGAAGATGCATTAATGCATGTTTGCATTTCTTGAAGGCAAGCAGTTTCAGGATGTGTTCGGGGCAGGATAAAAATAATTGTCTATATTATGTACAAAAAAATATAAAATTAAACAAAGATTGCTCAAATGGTCCGTCACAAGGACAAGCTGATGTCCGACTGACCTAGACCTTTGACACATCTGCAAAACACAAAAGACGCCATACAGTGCATGCCCTAAATCTAAGAAGATGAGACCACTCCCACTGTGATAGTTCCATAGATAAATAAAATGTTGTTTCTTCTGAAGCTAGAAAGATAAAATAATTACAAAAAGAGTTCTTACAAAAAGCTGCCACCATTTTTTGGGAGAGACATACCTCATCATGGCATGACTTCACCAGCCTCTTATCTAATTTTCGTAAGGTACCATGGGCAGTGAACATTGTCAGTAAAGAACTTACAGGTGTAATTCACTCAACGAATTGAGGGACCTTTCTCTAAACTAAGACAATCTAAAAAAAACTTTCTATTAAAAAAAAATTCACCATTTGACAACATGCTAACCAAGAGCAGGAGCGAGGCCACCTTAACTAAATTGGTAACACATATCAAATTTAATTCTGAAGGCAGGATGAAATGAGAGCTAGTCCCAGTAGATTCATGATTCACCTACATATCCTGTTTTCTTCCACCTGCATGGAACAGGCATTATGGAACCCCACACAATAGTTCCATACATAGCTTTTGGCACACACTGCAGTTTGTAAATATTAATGTAGGGAGAAATAAGGCCCCTACTGGTCTTCTGATTGAGATTAAATGAGGGTCCCAGCTGGCACACCAATTTTCTTATAAGAGGCACTTACCTGGGTTTTCCATGAGACTGATGAATTAAAGGTAAAACTAAGATAACTAATTTTGTGCACAAAACTCAGAGACTGACCTTTTATTCTTAGGGTCATCTTATTTCTCCTATCTGAACCACATGCCATGGAATGTGAACTCCCGTAATTTGTTGACAAGTCTAAGCTACCTGTTAATGAGACAGAGGACTATCCCAAGATATGTATAGCACTGGGAGTCGTTGCCATTAAAACAGCATTGTCAGGGAATAACAATGCTGGACTGAGTAAGGTAACAATTATCAGTTTGTCAAAAGTAGCTGCAGATAAGTGGGCACTTAATTGATATAAATAATATAAAGCAAAGGTGCCAAAATGCAACCCTGTCAAAGCCCACTAGCTGGAGGGAAAATGTCTGAAGTTTCACCTGCTTGACCGTACCGAATCTGGCACCCAAATTGTCATGAAATGTATGAAAAAAATTCCACAAGGTAACTTCCACTCCCAGATCTTGGTCCTATTCATGGAATCAATTGTGATGGATAAATCCATGTAGGCCAGGGACAGTGGACAGCGCTTGGCAATGGCATACGTACCCACAATCAAGTGCAGGTTCATGCACTGGTTGACGGTACAAAGATCTGGGCAAAAACCATACAGATTCGAAGAAAAAATATTAAGTCTGGCCCAGGGCTATAACTGATGGAAAATTACCCTCCCCAAAATCTTCACTGTGCTATAGATGGGAGAAATCGTCCAATAACATTCAGGATACCCATAGTCCCTTTTTTAAAAGATTGGGACAGTTATTGAAAGTCCCCTGGGGCTCAGGACCCTGCTACAGAGGGAGTTATTAAACAAAATGTTATGAGCAAAGGAACCCACAATCAATATTACACTTGAATAGGTCCATGAGTATTCCATCTGGCCCAGGTGCTTTAACACTCGAGCTCTGCCTGATAGTGTCCTCTACTGTTTTTCAAGGAGGTTTGGGGGTTTGCGTGAACCTTTTCTTCTGTATAAAAATGTAACCTTTTTTTATATTTTCTTTTGTTGCTGTTTCCTTAATGTTCTTAATATAAAAACGAATCACATTTTCACATTAATGATGTTATGATGGTGTTTTCGTTTAGTTCTGAGAATGGACTCCATCAACTGGGTGGGGGGTCTAAGGATAGTGGGAGGGGAGGCTTTGGCCCTGATTACGAGTATATGAGCTATTTATTGTACCTATTACGAGTTTGTGGGGTATGATATTAGGATTTTGGTGTTTATCACTCCAAAATCCGCATTGATACTATAAAATACTGTAAGGATGGCTCCTGAGAAGCAAATGACGGCCATGTTCCTTGGGGAGCATTTGTGAATCTGTTTTGTTTTCGGCCTGGAGTCCGAGAAGGAATCACTTGGTTAAGGTTTCAAAGTGTATAAATGACTGATCACAGGGACTGTGCCACTCGAGATTCATACCCTCGCCAGGCTCGAACCCCTGACCCTCACTAGCAGAGGCCTGTCCTTGCTCTTGAGGAGAGCCATAGCACCCAAAACCAAGGCTACCACCAGAGACGTGAGCGTGCACGCAGAGTGCCAGGAAAGCAAAGCAAAAATAGCTTGTTTGTGTCATGCTTCAGCCTCTCTGATCATAAAGCATGAATGCATTGATGCAGTGCCAGTCCTCGAGGGTGGCACGCTTTAAAAGGGGCAAAAGTGAATACTGGTCAGAGTACACAGGTGTAAATGTCTCAGTGAGCACAAATTCAAAACGTGTCCACCTCATTTGGGTATAGCATGATGACTTAAATGTGTAAGTTCTCCGACGTAATATATTGAAATTCCTGGACTTTGTTAATCGACTACGAGGTAAAATGTTTACAGAGTTCAATCTCCACTGAAATATAAAGTAAAAAGTGGCCTTCAAAGAAAGCCTATGTTCCGAAATGTGAAGCTTTTATTTATTTTACATCCGATCGCATGCCAAAGCAAGCCGACTCAAACCCTTCAAAGGGACCGAAACATAAGCCAGCATCACCATTGTCTGTGCGCCTCACGGGTCAGAAGGCTTTCCCCAAGAGAAAAGAGCCCAGCGCCTGAATAACAAGAAGCACGAGCAACAAGCATTGTCCGCACGGCCGGGCCGCAAAGAAATAATAAAAAAAAATTAAAACGCGAGTTGTGCGCAGGTGCGTGTGACGAAAAAGGTCCTGTGCACGTGGAGCGCATGCATGTGCTCACAATAGTAAGCTGGTTGCCGGGAAAGTAGCACTTTCCCAAGCAGCCTACTAAATGCCTTGGCCAGATCAGTGCATGCGCTGGATCAGGCCGAGACCTAAAAAGGCACATTGGAGTCAGTAGTTGTGAAAATGCATTTGAAGTTTTGGGAGGACTGGTTTAAATTCTTACATGGGAGAAGCCGTTTTTCCATGGGATTCTTTTTTTGGGTGGACATGATGTTTATTTCCAGTTACCTGCAGTTCCAGAGGGTATTTGCTACTTAGCCTTATTTTTTCCTAAAATGTACCTTGTAAATGGTATAGATGCTTTAACCACTACACCATCTCATATACATATACAAAGTGTTTATGATGGGACATAGTTAATAGGAGACATTTCTGGAGCAATCATACCACCTGCATGAGTTATTTTAAACAATAAAAAGATTAGAAAGGTGACAGCAGTATTAGTTAAATTAGTAACTAGTGCATCTGGTGCTTTGCCGGCTGTTAACACATATTTTGTGGCTATTAGATAAATGGTTTAGCTTTAGACATTTTGCTGGAAGAGAAAAGTGACTTCTCCAAGATGCTGAAAGCACAGCATTGCTGCTCATACATACCAGATGCGAGTAAAAAGAGAGAAGAATTTGTATAGAACATTTCTGATCTGAAACCTGAAGTAGAACCATTAGAAACTGCTAGTGTAGTAGAAAATATAAGCATAGGAGTTTTTACTATTAGTAACTGGTTTGCAACAGTAGGAGGAGGTCTCTTTAGGGTAATCTTTGAACCTGAACCTCTTATAGGTGTTTGTTTGATAACGTTATACGCTTTATATAAAATAATTAAAACCTGTCTAAGCAGAAGAAAGAATAGAGGAAGGAGAAGAGAATTCAGAATAAATTAGAATTTGAAGAGAAAAATAATAGAGAGTACAAGAAACTTAGAGTACCTGGAAAACATAAGTGAGTGAAAAAGAATGCTCAATCAATAGAACGTGAGAGAACACTTTAACAATTCATTTGTTAAGAAATGTTTATGATTTTTCAATCTTTCAGAAGGGGAAAACTGCTAATGAGAATTTAATTCTTTACAAAATGCTTTATACAATGTTCATAATTTATGTTTCAAATGAAATGTGTTTAATACAAAAGTTGCAGTAGGCCTCTAACATAAAAATAAAGCAGATTGCTAAACTGAAATGACTGAAGACACCATGATTTAACATGAAGATTCATTTATAATGAAAGGCTTGTTTTTCCTTATAAACAACTGTTGTGCAAGTTGTTTTTCTTCTCTTTGCTGCAGAAGTTGCAAGTTTGTATGCTACTGTTTATTAGTTAACGAATAGACATTTGTTGTATCAGACGGTTGATGGCGAGGTTCCTACAGCAAAAGATTCAAATGACAGGGAGTATGATTAAATGAAAGACATTTTTGAAAACAAGAAAGGATGTACTAAAATATTTAAGAAACCATGGTTAAAAGATGCTTGTATTCTAGTGAGCAGTTGGGGAGTAGACATGTTCCCAGGAGTGTGCTGAAATCCTTTTGGTCAACCTGAAGAAGAAAGAATATTAATGTTGCAACATAGAAAATGTGTGTTTGTATTGGTACATGTTCCAAGACTCATTAGGGCAGTCTTTTCAGATTTCTGTATAGATTCTGATATGCAGCACTTGGTGTATATTACCATATCACAGACTCTCTGAGAGGAGACTGTTCTGGGTTTCATGGACATCTCTTTATCAGAAGTCTTAGTTTATTTCTTGACCTGCTGTTATTTGAGAAGAAAATACTATTCACCGTATTTTGCTAAAGCTTTATGTTTATGCTTAATTCGCTCATCAGGACTTTTAATGGGTAACTGAACCGACACCTTTAATCCCTCTTGCATTGTTCTTAACTTAGCGTAGAACAGGGAAGTTTCTTTATGAATTACGCTAGTTACATTTATTGTATTGATGATTTATTTGATTCACTTAATTGACTTACCATATTACTAAATATTGATTGATTTATTGATTATGTTATCGTTTAATGATAAAAGTTTTAGAATAATACTTCAATAAAAGAATAAATAATTAAAAGGTTTGGAAATAGAACCCTTTAACTCAACTTAACTCTTTTTATTGACTGAACTATATTAATGATACATAATGATTTATATTGAAATTCAGCTCCTTACAACTCGGCTGACATTAAAGATCCACTGACATGTACTTGGGAGTTCATGGTGATGAGTAAGTGACAAGTGGAACCCTGTTCTCTCTCATGATCAGAGAATATCTGAATGTCCCTGGATGTTCCTACCATATTAATCCCCTCCTGCCCTGCTTCCGCTTTCACCATTTCTGGTAGAGTCGGTGTTAACTCTTGTACCGGGGGCTTGCACCGAGATTAAGGGGCTCCACTGTTCTGTATTAGTTCCTCCTGAGAAGAGTACTTAACATATGTGCTGCTTGTAATTTGTGCTACCACAGACAAGTAAGATGATCCCCAAGTGTTAGTAAACATTTTTTTTTATCTATGATCGATAGCATTAATACTAAATTATTGAACCCAACGGAACAGTGGTTCCTAACTGGTGGCCTGGGGACCCCGGGGGTCCACGATGCCTACTTATGTGGTCAATGACGGCTGCTTGAAAAAATTTATATTATCAGGTTAATAAAGTGTGTATAAATAAAGAAGTAAAATGCAAAATGTAACATTTTTAAATTTACCATAAATGTAATGGAAATTTAAGGCTAAAATTAAAGCTGTGCAGGTGCAGCAAACACACTAGATCATTAATGATGGGTGGCCTTAATTGAATTTAGAGAAACTCCAACCTTCTCATTAAAATTTAAAATGTGATATTTTATATTTGTTTGAGAATTAAATAAAATATGTCATAATTTTTGTGTTTGCTTTATGAATGCTTGCTCCATATGTAGTGCATTGTTTTGGGGTCCCTCGGTAATGATACAGCAGGGGTCCCTGGAATCTAATAATGATTAAGTATGGGTCCACAGAAGTCAAAAGTTTAAGAACGAATGCAATAGAGTATACTGTTTCTATTGTAAAGTTATACAGCTGGCTGAGCTATTTCGTGTGTACTACTAATGAGTTGCCCTGTATAAGCCTCTAAGCCTGCATCACCCTGAAAGAATAAGCTTATCATTTTGACATCACTACTCCCATAAAATCTAAGCATAAAAAGGAGGAAATTGACAATTGCTTATAGTAGTATCCAGTCTTTGTTGTCACAGATTGAACTTACTATGATTGCCCCATTGACCCTGTCACTACGCTGTGGCCTGGCAGCTAGAATCATAGAGGAGCCAATAGGTACACCTTCTTAGCTGTGCTAGCGTATATTGCTCACTCCTAATGCAAGATCATGAGTGCTAAGTGGCCCTGGAGTTAGAAACATTTGAAATTATTTCGCTGCCTAATAATGACATATTAAAAACAAGGGACTGGCGAGAACTAATACATCTTGTTGTATCTTTGCTATTTCTGCTTTGAGTTGTAATGTTTCAACCATTTCAAATATGCTTTCTGTAAATGTTGCATCGGAAGGGTGGAGATTTAATACTTTTTGAAAATTGCAAACATTGGCAGTGACAAAACTGCAGGTTTTAGGTGTATTACTGGCATCTTTATTTGACATTTTCAAGGATAGGTGACTCCAGTGCACAAATGTCATTTTTTTTTAACTTTTCGATTGATTTCTTTCCACAACGAAAACACACATGGAACAGCCTATTCTCCTGCACCCTCACAACATTTAGGGTAAGTTACATGGCCTTTCCCTCCCTAATCTCGAATGAGATTTACTTTAGCTATTTGATGAAGCAAATTTCCAACCATTTCCTGGGTGGGAAAGGGTCATCAAGGAGTTTGCGAATGGTCACAAACCCTCAAGGCAAACATGGCTCGATTTGCCCATTTCCCAAACTCTTGCAAGGGGTTTAAAACCACGTAACTGAATGTAGTAGTAAATGAATATACGCTTGCTAGGTATACTTTTGTGGACGCCCCATACTATGGGGCATCCAAGCTTAGGCTCTATACTCCTATCAGGCCAGAGAACTGTGGAAAGCAGATAAGGCCCTGAATGCTCCGGCTTTCATGAAAAAAAGTGGGTATCATTCTTGGTACGGCTCCTCTGTCAATGAATAATGTTCCATTGGATATTAGGCTGTCTTCCTCACTGTCTAGTTCCAAAAAAATGCTGAAGACTAGTATGTTTGGTTATGCATTTATTCCTAGACCAGTACCAAGACACCAAAGGGGCATATTCATAAAATTATGGTGCCGGGCAGCACAAAGTCTCCTTGCTACGCTACCCTGTGTCACTGGGAAAGGGCAGGAGTGTGCTATATTTAAGGCCTATGGCACATTCCTGTCCTCCTCCCTTTGCTGGCACTGTCTTGGGAGCCTAGGACCACCACAGGCACCGTTGCACCATGGTGCAAGTGTCCCTGCGTTGTATGCAGGATTGTTTTGTGCAGGAAGGGGCACTTCCCTGGACAAAACAATCCTTACAGGCATATTCCTCTATAGATGTGTGCTCTAGCACACATAGAAAGAGGAAGTAACGAGGCAAAATAAAGATATTTCTCATTGTTACACCTCTCCTGGGGTGGCGTATCCTTTTGCCGCATACCCAGGATTAACAGGTTTGTTACATCTAGAAATGTTTCAAACACCATGAGACTTGCATGGGAACACCCACGCAATGCCCATGCAACGCCTGCCTTGCGCTGAGTAATGCAAAGTAGCAATTTGCGCTGCTTTGCATTATTCTAAATTTATGAAGTCATTCAAAGCCACGCAAAGTAGCTTTGTGTGGCTTTATAAGTCTGACTTAGAGGTTTGCGTCACACAAGTACCATGTTGTGTGGTGCAAGCATCATGCATACCTCTGATAAAAATGCCCCCCAGTCCTTTAGTGTTCCTTTTAGAGGTACTATAAGACTTTCTGCCGGTGGGTGCTGCATTTTGGTAATGTAATAGAATGACTATAAGTATGTGAATGAATGCATTCATTAATGGAAATATACATTAAATATGCATCAGTATGGTAAATAATGGTAAAGCAACATTAAGTATATCTATTCAAGGAGTCAGTTTTCAAGAGGATTGTAAATGTAGGGGCTTGTTTATGTGAGTCCTGTGTCGCTTTTGCACCACGTCACGTGATACATGTATTACACAGGGCGCTTATAAAGATTCATGAACCCATGCAACGCCTCCCTGCCTATCTTTGAGTGGCGTCATAAATCATGAGTTAAGTGATGCAGCACAAATCGCTGCATCACCCTACTCTCAGCACAGGAGGTGTTCCATGGTAAAATCCCTACTCCTCCCAAGGTGAGGCATAACGAGGAGAAATATGTTTATTTCTCCTCATTCTTCCCTCTTTCTATATGTGCCGTATTCACACATAGAAAGAAAATACCTCAATGTAGGATTGTTTTTGTGCAGGAAGGTTTCCCTTCCTGCACAAAAGCAATCCTTCCTGCAATGGAGGCACACTTGCGGCATGGTGCAAGGATGCCTATGCTGGCACTAGGCTTCTAAAATGGCTCCAGTGCAGGCAGAAGGGACATGAATGCACCGTATTCTGTGTTTTGTCAACTATAATCACTGCAAATAAACTGTTAGATTAAAAATTATGTGTTTACAGAAAGCTGCTTTGCAAAGTGACAGAGCAGGGTAGCTCTGCATCCTCTTTCTTGAAAAGCACTGCACACAGGTGATGATGCCGAGGATGCCGCTAGAAGTAACTGAGATGTACAATTGGCAATAGATGCCAGGGCAGTTAACGATTGGCAGCATAGGCAGGTGTCAGTGGTTCACCATGTAATTGGTCTAGCAACGCACCATATAGATCCATGTTCAGGCCTATTCTATTGAATAATTTTATGGCGTGCAAAGAAATAGAACAAAAGTTTGATCCCTGTGTACATAACTAGAAAGGTCATAGCAAGCCTTTACAATGTGTATCTTTTAGCACTGAAATCCCCCAGAACAAAGAAGACAGCGTAGGCTGAGGTGGCATCTGCTTCTTTACGAAAGAGGACTGAGTTTGAGAATATCACGGCTACATCTCTTCAGTGAGAGTTAAAACACTTTCTAAATGTGCCATGTTGGTCAGTGGGATTTAAACATGCCTTTCTTATTTATTTATTTATTTATTTATTTTCATATTTTTAATATTGCAAGAAGGACAACTCAATTAAATTTACATGACATAAAATATGCAGACAAAAGAAAAGAATGCAAAAAAAATAACAATTAACATCAAAGACAGAGGAGCAACTAATACATTTTCAGAAAACAAAGGTAGTTTTTAACAGAAATGACCGTAGATTTAGACTGGCCTCTTCGGTCATGATAGTACAGAGGTTCACAATTCAGAGTTCAAAAAAAGTTCGCCAATTTTTTTCCTTCTTTTTCAAAGCCTTAGGACCTCTAAGTCTTGCTAGCGAAAGTTCCATTACGTTTATTTCGTTTATCAAAGTCCACCATTCAATTATATTTGGAGGTTCTTTGGAGATCCATGATCTTGATATGACTAGCCTAGCGCAGGCGAGTACAATGATTATTAAATCTTTATGCTGACAGTTACCATCTTGAATGTCCAATAAAACCAAATGTGCTATAAGTAATGGGGTAGTAATTTGTTTACTAGTTAAAACATCTGTTATCCCCTTCCAAAATGAAAATAACCCCGGGCAAGAAAAAAGCATATGCTCTATGCCAGCAGCTTCCCTGTCACATTTCGGACATTTTAGTCTGTCGTTTGCTTGATTCCCCTGCGCCCAGCTAGATATTCTTTGCGGAGTGTAGTATAGCTGCGTGATAGTTCTATATAGCTTTAGCCTCAGATTAGAAGAATGGACTATCGAATTTATGTGACATAGTGATGATAGAATCTGTGTGGAATTGATATTCATTCCCAGTCTAGAAGACCATTTAGCCGCCATTTTGCTAATAAGTGATTTTATTTTATCAGAGTATAAACATACTAATGTGTCCGAATGGGCCACTTCAGAAATTTTCATTTTACGGAGCAGGTGATCTCTTATTTGGATATATTTAAAATACATATTATCGCTTAATTCGAAAACGAGTTTTAGTGTGTCAAAATCCAGAAGACCATTTGGGCCATACAGATCCCCCAAGGTATTAATGCCGTGTCTAGCCCAAAGATTTCCTGCCCCGTCTGAGAAAATATCTGGTAGGCCTGGATTACCCCATAGTCTGAGCTCAGCGTTGTAGAAAGAAATCTTGTCAATGATCATGATTTGGTACCAAATTTTTTTGATATGTCTAGCTGTCTTAAACTTTACTCGTTTAAAGTAATTGGGATCGTGTAGACGAAATAAGAATTGGTTGCAATCAGGTCCCAACATGTACTGGCGGTAGAATAGTGAACTCTCGTTTTTCATCAGACTTCGTATATGACGAAAAAAAGTTGCGAGAAAGTATAGCCCAAAAGCGGGAAAAGCTAATCCCCCCTTTTCAATTGGTAGCTCTAGGAATTTCATAGCCCTGCACGCTTTTTTATAGCCCCATAAGAAGCTACTGAAAATACCTTCCAGTTTTTTAAAGAAGAGTTTGCTAGGTTGTAAGGGTATGGCCCTGAATAAATATAATAGTTTGGGCAGAATCTTCATTTTTACAAGGTTAATACGCCCCACTAGGCTAAGCGAGATCTTGTGCCATTTTTTCAGAGTTAGAGCAATTTCCTTTAGCAGAGAGTCGTTGTTCATTGTTATTATCTTGTCAATGTTAGCTGCTAACTTGATTCCTGAATACGTCGCACTTTGACATGTACCAGGAATCGGCTCCGCTGGTTTGTAATTAGCAATGACCTGCATCTTACTTACATTTAGTTTATATCCTGACACATTGCCAAACTGTGCAGCTTCTTTTACTATTTCTGGGATGGCTCTAACTAGGTCTGTGGTATATACCGCAATGTCATCTGCGAAGGCAGTTATTTTTAAGCTCTCCCCGCCATGCTGAGTTGGAATAATATTAGCTTGTACAAACAATGCGTTTAAAAATGGCTCCAAAGATAGAGCGAAAAACAGAGGGGACAGAGGGCAACCTTGCAGTGTTCCCCTCCCTATCAGGAAGTTCGATGATTCCCTTCCCCCATAGCTGATCCTGGCCAACGGATTGTCGTACAGCGAACATACCCAATCGAGATACTGGCCCTGAATGCCAATCTTCTTTAGCACCTCCCACAAATACTCCCACCCCACTCGGTCAAATGCCTTTTCTGCATCTAACACGACCATTCCGAGTGGGGTGAGGGTAGTTGAGGCTACGCCAAAAGCTGTAATTGCGGTGTTCACATGGGCCGTGGTGTCTCTCCCCATCACGAACCTCTGCTGCTGCACATTGACCAAGTCCGGCATAATGGGGGCTAGGCGATTTGCCAAGATTTTAGAAAAGATTTTAGCATCTGAATTAAGCAGAGAGATCGGCTAGTAAGAGCCACATTCCTCCGGAGGTTTATTCTTCTTAAGAAAGAAAACTATTTTAGCTATTTTCCAAGATGTTGGAGCCTTCCCAGACTTAGCTATAGAATTAATGACAGATTCTAAAAGAGGCAATAATTGCTGTGCGCACATTTTATACAATTCCATAGGTAAGCAATCCTCTCCAGCAGCTTTTCCCGGGGCTAGAGCTAAGATAGCCGTGTTTATTTCGGTTAGTGTTATTTTTGAGCTGAGTTGTTGGAAAGCTTCTATATCAATATCTCTTTGTATGAATAGATGTTTGTTAAGATATTGCAGTATTGCAGCCTTTGTGGGAACATTGTCTGGGGTGTACAAATTTTGATAGTAATTAACAAACTGGTCTAAGATCTGATCTGGCTGTTCATATTCGCATAGATAAGGGTCTTTGATTGTTTTAATCTTGGTTCTCGCTTTCTTGTCAGCTGCCTTGTATGCCAGCACTTTGCCGATTCTATCTCTACCTTCATATTGAGCCATTTTATACTTATTTTAGCGCTGTATCTCTCTCTAAGAGTCTTTTTAATAGATGATTGTAATTTACACAGCTCTATTCTTAGCTCGTCGATGTTTGATTTTGCTTGTGCAGTAGCTTCGGCTAGTTGATGTTCTACTTGCAATATATTAGAGGTGGTTAACTTGGTAGCTCGACGGTTCTCAGCATTTGACCTCAAGATGTATTGCTGAGCGAACCCCCTTATGCTGCATTTGCAAGAGTCCCAAACTATGTTAATCTTAGCTGAGTTAATATTCAGCTCTATGAATTCTTTAATGTGTTCTTTTAGTGATGCAACGAAGCGAGAGTCAATTCAATTCAATTCAAGTAAGCTTTATTCGGCTTTTGAATTTAAAACCATAAAAGCAGCAGAAAAAAGATACAAACATACAAAAAATTAATTCAGCAAGTCAATGCATAGTTAAAAGAAAAACAGACTGTTTAGGGCAAGCTAAAACAGTTTGACGAATCAACTATTCAAGATCATAATCCAAAATACACAGAATCCTCCTTTATCATCAGGTATTGTAATAATTTGGTACACCGGGGCCAGGGTAAAAGTCATGCAGATCCCAGATACGGATGGAGCCATCTCCAACTTTGTGCTGGGTAGAACGTAAAAAGGGGGCAATGTTCCTGTGTTTAAACTTAATTAAAATCAGATCTCCCGGAACATTTTTGGGCAGAGAACCAAGCCACCCCACCCTCCTGACGCTCAATATCCTGCCGTCTAAAACAGATGGTAAATGTCTATGGTTTTTAAGCCAAAAAATGGCTTTATTCATTAGGTCCTGCTGTAGTTCACGTTTACCCGGGGTGAGTTCAGGGACCCCAGAAAGAACGGTAACGTATGGCGCGGCTTCGGGGGGTAGGTCAATTCGATGCCTTCTTTCAGGAAGACTGTGAGGGGTATGTTTTAGATTAAGAGGAGCGTTGCGACCACTTAAAGTGGGTGGTGTAGGAGGGGGGTTACAAGTTGGAAGTATACTGGAAGCATTGTTCATAGGCCTTTCATGGGTGTTAGTAAGGGTAGAGCATGTGGGTGTCACGGTGTTGGCATTTAGTGGGAGGGACCTTATTACAGTGTTTTCGATCCTGGTCAGCCTCTCCCCCAGATCATTAATTTTTGCGACCAATGGTGATAGAGCACTGTTTAACATTCGTTCAATTTGGGCCAGTAGGGTCAAGTGAAGGGGGGATACGGGGTCATTTGATCGAGTCTCCGCTTTATCCAATGTTAGTGAGACTGGGTTTGGGGCGGATAAATGGGGGCTGCATAAAGTTGGTTCGGGGGATGCGGGGGGTGAGCAATTTGCTTGTTCAATGTCTCTAACCACTATAGGGGGAGTTAATACATCCTGGGCATAGTTTGTACCGCACATGGCATTCAATTCTTCCCAGATGGACATCGTAGTTAGGAGACAGGATACCGAAGACAACAGTGTACAGAACAAAACGTAGAGAGGGAAAGGTTAGCATCTGACTGTACCTACTCCTGTGGTGGAACCAAGTGTAGTGGCCCGTCCCGTCCTCCTCTGGCCTCCGAGGGCCGCAGAGGGCCCGCCCTTTGACCGGGCTTAGCCCGCGCGCGGTCCCGCGACGCGGGGGCTCGCGCTTGCCTTAAGCGCACCTCCGGGGGTGGGGCTGGCTGATGGATGCGTGCCTTCCTTGGCGCAAAGGGTGCTGGGCAGTGTAGTTCCTCGCCGCGGTGATCGGGATGCGGCCGGCTGGGTGCAGTGTCCGGTTTCTCCGAGGAGCAGCGCTCGGTCTGCAGCTGCCCTCCACCCCCAAGAGTGACCTCCCAGGTCAGTGCAGGACTCCGGTTCCCCGCTCCCCCGGGGCTCGCGCTGGCCTTAAGCGCACCTCCGGGGGCGGGGCTGGCTGATGGATGCGCGCCTTCCTTGACGCAAAGGGTGCTGGGCAGTGTAGTTCCTCGCCGCGGTGATCGGGATGCGGCCGGCTGGGTGCAGTGTCCGGTTTCTCCGAGGAGCAGCGGTCGGTCTGCAGCTGCCCTCCACCCCCAAGAGTGACCTCCCAGGTCAGTGCAGGACTCCGAAGCGAGAGTCTATAAGTAGATATCTTGGAAATGTGAAATGTCCTATGTCCCGCCTCTGATCCCTGATTTCAAATTCTAATAGTATCGGATTATGGTCGGATGAAATCCTCGGACATAGTTACATATTACAGTTGCCTGCTATTTTTGGTCCGTTGCCCAAACCATATCTATTCTGGAACAGGATCTATGGGGCGCCGAGTAGTAAGTATGCCCAGCTATATTGGGGTATTCGAAGCGCCATACATCCTTCAGATTGAGCAATCTACCAAGTTTCAAAATTGCAGACCTAACCTTGCGCATCCTACTTAGAGAACCCTGTCCTGTGGAATCCATTTTATAGTTGATGACACAGTTAAAATCATCCATGACCAAGACCTCCCCGTCCCACTCTAATAACTCTATACTTAGCTGCTCATACAGCTTAGGGTCGTCTATGTTAGGCCCGTATACCAAACACAAAACAAATTTCTTGAATTCAAATTGGACTTGAGCGATTGCCCACCTTCCCCGTGCGTCCGATGCAGTTTTAAGAATTTCGATCCCTAATCGTTTCTGTTTAAGAATGGCCACCCCCCGGATAGAAGCACCCAAAGTTGAACATACCACCAGCTTGTACCCCATTTGGGACAGCAACTTTCTATCCTGGTAACTAATATGAGTTTCTGACAGGAGCGCGAAATGGGGTTTATACATGTCAACCTCCTCTTGTACTAATCTCCTCTTTTGCTTACTGTTGAGGCCTGCAACATGCAAACTAATAGTCTTAGCTTAAACATATCTTATATTAGTACCTTTAATTTTCCTCGGGATAAAGTCTTTATTAAACAAACATGACTTGCTTTTGTCTAAGCCGTAATTCTTTCTTGCAATACATTTTTTCCCCTTTTTTTTGACCCACCTGTGCCTACTACCCTTCCCCACCCTCTCACCCTCAAGTCCCTAAGGGGGGAGCACCCCTCTATACCTTGCTGCCACTGTAGTGGCAGCACAGTGAAGTGGAAAGCATGGAGGCAACCCCTACCTGCTTCCAAAGGAAGATCTTCAATTCGTCAGAGAGGAAAAGCGAAAAAGAAGAAAAAAAAAAAATAAGGATAGAGAGGAAAGTATAAAGATTTATGTGTGGATGCATTCAAGATTACAAGAAAGTTCATCCCAATGCGGCCCTTTGTACTTTCATTTACTCCTTCAAATTCGAGTAGTAAAGCTAAAAAATTCATGGATGTATCCTGCTGTAAACATTTTAATTGCCTCTTTCAATTGTACATTTTTCTAGAGCCTGAACCGCCTCTTCTTGTTCAGTAAAGAAGAATGACTGACCATTTCTAATCACCATGAGGAGGGCGGGCTCTTGTAAATAAACCGTACAACCTATGGCTTTAAAAGAGTCAATCAACTTGCGGAGCTCCCAGCTTCGGGCCATTGTACCCTTGCTCAAGTCCGAGCGCACAAAAAAAGTAATGTTATCAATAGTAACCGGGCTGTTAGATTTGGCTTTGTTAGACACTGCTTGCCTCAGCAGGAAGTTTCCAAAGTAAATAAGATAAGGTCTAGGGAATTTATTATCTTTGTTCTTTTGAAAAAGAGGCAATCTGTGTACTCGCTGCAGTTGGGAGTCCCAGTCCCAGTCTAATAAATCGCCGAAAGCCTTTTGAAATAAGTTCACAACATAGGATCTGGGGTCAGCCCCCTCGGCGCCCTCGGGAATCCCAAAAAGTCTAAGGTTATACCTGCGTTCCCTATTCTCCATGTCCTCCACCTTGGCTTCCAATATAGATATACGTATTGAGTGAGATCTGGTTAGTGATTCGGATCGAGTTGCGCCTTCTTCCACTTCCACTACTTGCTGTTTTAGATCCTCCATCTCCTGCGTGACCCCTCCAAGCTTTTGGCACACTTCACTCATGAATGCCTGCAGTTTCGTGTTGTCCTCTCTTAGCAGCAAGAAATGTTGTTGGCCTTCTTGTCTTTGTGCCAAGAGAGTCTGCATAATTAAATCAGTGGAGGCGTTGTTTACATGGTCTCCTATTTTTTCCTGCAACATTGATTGAGCCTGCAAGGGACTTGATGGAACGCTGTGGTCCGAGATTGAGGCCAGCGTGTTGGTAGGGGGAGAGCTACGGCCTACATTTACCTTCTCTTTATCGGTGTTTATTAATCCCAATAGACAATTATCAGTTCCTGTTTCCATTGGCGTTGAGCTTAGCCTTGAGCTGGTTGAGTCTATTTGTGAACTAATGGAGGTACTGGTTGCTAAATTGCTGGTCGAGTCCACAAAGAGAGTTGGGGCAAGAGTGCTAAGCTGTGTGACCGTAGCTGTGTCTAAATCGCTAGACCCAGGATTCGTCAGCGGGGTTGGCGAGATTATTGCGTCCACGTTTACTAGTGCTAGCGTTCTTGGATTCTCCAGTCTAGAATATTTTTTTTGTCCCTTGAGTTCAAATCTTCATCAGGGCTTGCTCCAGATAGCATCAAGGCCATGCTCTTTACCCCCCCCCCCCTTGGCTTAGATCCATTTTCTCAGCGGGCTGTCATCAACATTAGCCTTTTGCCTCGTTTTGGATGCAGAGGGATCTTTAGTCAATGATTTGCGGAAAGTTTTCTTCAATTTGGTTTTGGCTTTCAATTTTGCTTTTCTTGGGCCAAGTAGTTTACTAGCATTAGGTCTGTTATATGAAGTTTCTGTATCACTTTCGTCCTCATCAGGCATCTCTTCATAGTCAGGGTTAGAGCTCTCCTCTACTATCTCTGTTACGTCGGTCAGTAAGCACTCTGTTACATTATTTCCCGATAGGGTATTGCCAAGTTGTTTCTCTGCTACTGATCCGACTGTAATTGAGTCTGCTATCATCTGAGTTGCTTGTACTGCATCAGTGTGACCAATAGCGTCAACTCTAGTGTTTGTGAAAACGTGAATCTCTGCTGGTACAGTGATTAAATAATCGTCCTCGTTTGCATTCCCTTAGGCAGCCTCCCTGTCTAGCATTATATCACTTCCACTCTCTCTTGTACGACCTATCATGTGGACGGGTTCATCCTCTGTGTGGAGCTCGGCTTTATCCGTGTCCTTTAAAACCTCTTTGACTATGTTAACCGCGTCTAGATTGGCTACCCCATTGTGGTCAGTTAAAGGGACTGTATTCACAATTTTAGAAACTACAATGTCTGATCCCTTATTAACTGATCCTTCTGATTCACCCGGAGAAAGTAAACTAGAATGATTAAAAGTCTCGTCACAGCTGGCCGATAGATCAGTATTATTGCCAGCGCCTATGTCAAGCACGGCCGGGAGGAGTATTTGTTTAACAGCCGAAATGATTGCTCCTTTAACTCCATCGCCCGTGACCGCCTTGACTTTCGTATTTGCTACAGACTCCCCCATTGTCGATTTTAGATTGCAAGCAGACAACATACCTGAAGCGTCCGGTTTTCCCGTCTTTCCAGTCTTTCCAGCCCGAGTGGAGCGGGTATTCTGCTTCGATGCCATCAATCCAGTAGTGAGCCTCGACTCTGTTATCGAACACGACGTCCGGTCTTCGTCCGACCCTGCGCACAGCTGAGCAGAGAGCAAGCCGAGACCCGCCCTGCTGACCGCCCCGCTGAACGCCCGACCTCGAAGTGTGCAGGTCCTTCTGAGTCTCCAAACCGGAAGGATCTTTCTGCTCAAACGGCAGACGAGTTGCAGCATCAATGCCGATTATGGTAAGTGACAGCTTTTGTAGAAATTACAGGATTTTTCAGTTTTGAAGATTTAGAGCTTTTCCCCTCTCAACGTCTTGGCGTCTGCTCGTCTTGGGGTCTAATATTTCACCTCTCTAAGTTCCTCCCGTTACAGACTTTTTGCGAGGCAGACTCCAGGCTTCTGTATTACTTACCTCTTGACTATTCCAGCTTCAAGAACTTGAAGCGCTACACAAAAGCTTTTCCTCAAAGTGTCGTAGCGGTAGAGGAGCTACTCCATGCTGCCTCCTTCACCTGGCGGCATCAACCCGCCATCTTGACTCCGCCCCCAACATGCCTTTCTTATTTATGGATAAATATATATTTATTTACCATCTCAGCTAAAAGTCATACACTATATCTTGTACAAAAAGTAAGAAAGGTAACAAGTAGCAAGAATAAGAAGAATGCAACTCACTTATAGAATTTAACACAACGGTTAAGAAATCCAAAAAGCATCAACATTGGGGAGTGAATCAGGCCTGTATTTTTGGGCCTGCCGTGCGGTCCAAACAAACTGCGAGAGGGAGGACAAATGAAGGCTCGTCTGTCGTGTGGCAAAATTGCAATGCGTCTTTACAACTCGCCATTCTATGCAGCTTAAAGAAAGGCAGATGTTTTTTCCTTTTCAATGCAGTGTTTATGTGGAGAATAACATGAAGTGACTGCTTCCATTTCTCCTATGTCAGCCACCATCAATGTTCTTTTTGGGAAACCATTTTGCAGTCTATGTGCCCAGTACTTGGACCCCAAATATCTACTTTACATACCAAGAAGGCCATAAGAACGTATATGAAGTTATGGTTAAACACCAAAAGTGTCTTAACTGCCTGGTATTTGGCTAGTACAGGGCCCTCTCTGGCACTACCTGCAGTCAGGTCTAGTTTCATTTGCCAATAGCACACTTTGATGAGCAAGACGGTAAACAGATTTATTGTGTTTGGTCAATTCAATAGGTCCTCCCTTCAATTATGTTTCATGTTTTTTTTCCATATTTATTAGCCATTAGCTTTTCCTGGATTCTTTCATACTCCTAATATCATGGAAAGATTTCAAGTTAAACTCTGAAAAAGTATTCACATGAAATGCGATGCAAAATAGGACAGCGCGCATATGGATCATGTCTTCATTTCAATTCCGACCTAATTCGCACCACAAAGCCGTTAAAGGGATCCACATCCTAAGTGCAAGACATCTCTGAGAGAACAATGTCCTACCTTTTGAACTTCAGCCATAATATACATACCGCATAGATCTTTGCCATAGATTTGCAGCTTCTCATACATTAATTCTACTCAGTTGTAGGATTGTTCTTAGTGCAACAACACCAAGATTATATTACAACTGAGGACAGATATTTCACCTCATGAAGTGTGGTGTTTTCTCTCTGAATAGGCTTATAGATACTCCTGACACTTACGTAATCTAACCATAGTACTCGTTACAGGGACATCCTTAAGGATGAAGGTATGTTTCAATTAAACTTTAAGGTTTATAATCATAAATGTAGCCTTAGCGGAGTTGATAGTCAAACTCCCTGAGCTACAACATGTGTGGTAAAACTTTTTTAAAGGCAATCATCACAATGGAGCCTGAGTCAGGTACACCAAGTGGATTAGTCCTAGTGAAAAGTAAAAAATATGTAAAAAGTTTGCTTTGTCACTTTCTTGATGAAAAGCATTTAAGTTCCTTCTAAGTCCCAACACAGAAGGGGACATTCTCACTTTTTGTGAATAAAAAGTCTCCTTGAGTGGGATGCCCCTGAAACTGTAGCAGCCACTTTGGAACTGAAGGGCCGATGCACGAAGCAGGTTGGTCCCTCTGGCGCTGTGTAGCTTTGCCGATTTTTTTTAATGAACGTTTTCCAAGTTCCAATACAGAATTAGACTTTGCCGTTTTTTCAGAGGTGTGGTGTTCTCCACATGGGATGAAGCTGAAATTAAATCCAAGGCTGAGGAACTGCCGGTCAGATTCTTTTCCCACAGTTACCACTGATGCATTAGAGAAACGTATTTCAAAAGTTTCCAAACATTCTTCCCGTGACCAAACAACCACAGACTTACACCTCTAAGGCTTCCAGGGCCAATGGAGAAGGTATCAAGAGAATCTCAGGGAATCAGGCAGAGGCTGACAGCAAAATCCAGTGCAGGTTCTATTACGAATGGCCAGCTGGGCACTTCGGAGAAAAGGCATCTATTAGCTTGTTGTGTTCTGTAGCCACAGAGGAGATGGGCCAACTGACCCTTGGAGTCCACTTCTGTCCCAGGTAAATTAGGGAGTTTGTCCAGTCATTTAGGGCTTCTCTCAGGCCACAGTGAGTAGGTCCAGTCATCTTCTGATCTTTGGCAAGTTCAGACAGTGTTTTGGGAAGGGTGCTTTATGTTAGAAGCGTGGCTCAGTGGTTAGAGGCGGCAGACCCAGAAGCTGAGATCGGCCGTGGACCAGGGTTCGATTCCCCGCCTCGGCGGGTCTCGGGCTCAAAAATTCCACGGAGTCGACAATTCTCGCTCTGGTGCCTACTCGACTCACGAGGTCACACTCTGCGACTCTGGGCAATAGCTCGCTTAATCTCCACTACGGCCCCTCGCGGCGGGATGCCTGGCTTTCACCTTGTGGATACCCGGCCGGGGTATCTCACAGGGGAATACCAGGACGGGTTCCCTAAGCAAGCGCCTTGAGGCCCCTGGGTTAAAGCGCGCTATATAAATCGAAGCACATTTACATTTACATACCAAAATTACAGTTGGCACTAGCTACCTCACTTTTCAGCAATGCCTGTTTGTCTTACTGTAAACAGGGCCAAAATCCAGTGTGTCAGGGCAATTCCAAGATGGCCAGAGTCTTCTTACCCACAAAATAGGGATTTTGAAAGTTAGGGGTGTGTAGGGAAGTGTACTATAAAAATTACTAGCTTTCTTCGGCATCGAACACTAAAATCCACTGAGAAGCTGGCCCTGGAGCCACACGAAAAAATGAGATAGAAGTTTGGTAAGGCAAAGCAGGGTCCTTCAGCAGCCAGACAAGGGAAACACAAGAATTGTGATCTGACCTGGTTTGACCCTTTTAGGTGTGCAAATGTTTTAAATGTGACTCAGGCAAGCATTTGAGGCAGGATTTGACACTGGTGTGTCAACAGGAGAGGCAGCAACCACCACCCTGAGTGTCCAGTTGAGCTACGAGGAGTCATTCCTGTCCATTCTGATTGATCTGTTAACTTTAATGGTCTGTTGTGTGGAAGGAATTTCACACCTCATTAAGGGCTAAGTGCAAGCTGGGCTGTTGTTGGAGCTTCAGGCATGGTAAAGATAACTTACTAAATGTTACCGTTTCATGATAGTTTTTAAATTCAAACTTCACAATTAAGTTGGATTTTAATAATTATTAAAATAGTGTTTTCAGTCACCATTTTCCGTAAGTATGTACGTGATTTAAGGCTGGCTACTGCTCTGCTATTCTTAGATTTATCCAGTTTTAAGTTGATTATTACATTAAAATCCCCTGCCATAATCACTGGATCTGGAAAGTCTAACGTCTCTATATCATCAACATTCAGGCCGTACTATCCTATCTAAGTTAATAATTCCTCCTCTATATTTTGTTTTTGCAATGATCCATCTGCCACTCTTCTCCGCCACTGTATCTAATATAAGAGCGTTTACCTGTTTCTTAAAAAATATTATGACTCTTCTTATATTTGCACTCTGTTCCATGTATACTACAAGTTGAACCCATGGTTATCCGTTGGAGATCTCTATACACTCACTCTTTACCAGGTGTGTCTCTTGTAATATTATTATCTGTGTGGGGGAGTCCCTTAAATATTGCAAAATATTTTCCCTTCTCGCTATTGTACGTAAGCAATTGACGTTCCACATTAACAGCTGGATGGCCATCTCTCTTGTCCTACACCTAGACTTTCTGACTGGACACTTGGATCTATCACTGCTATGACCTGCCGTACTGAGGTGTATGAAGTTATGTTTTTGTTTTTTTCCCCTATGCCCCTCAACTTGTGCAGCCGCCACTCACCACTGACTTGCTTGTTGCCTGTCCGTTACCTCCAAACGCAGCTCAAGTCGAGCCAGGGGCAACGACGGACAGGTAAGAGCTTGAGCAGTTGTTTGCCAAGGTTGGTCCATTTCAGTATGTATCGCCGGTGTTACCTCGATGCCGATGAGGTAGTGGGAAAGCACTCATTTCAGTTAGAAAGAGGTAAAGACCATGCATTACAGCTCTCCTTTTTGAAATACAGACCCTGTAAGGACACTCTCTTTTAGACACTCCTCTTTTAGACACTGCACGCTATATTTATCGTTTCTTGCAATCTTGATATCCTCATTGCATGAGACTTATGGCATGCTTTCCTTCTAAGTTGGGAAGAGTACTATTCAGTCTGTGCTAGCAACATCGTAAATCACACTCTTGCATAAGTGCAGAATATAGTTTTCTACCCACAATTATGATGCAGTTTTGCTAGAAGGAAGGGTTTGTTCTTTCTAAATTGCTGTCATTTTTATCAGGACTAATACATTGTACTCTATACCAGATTACGTGGCACCAATCAATTGATGTGGAGATGTTGATATTTTAATATTTGTTCGTATATTGATTTTTCGGCACAATAAGTATTGAGACTATTGTATAGATACAAAGGACTACACATAGGTGGGATTAGGCAATACAAGCTGAAACAGGTAATTGGTATTTTTTACCTTTCCCACTTCCTTTGTTTTTCCTAGAGCAGGGCCTCTTTGACCTGAGTTGTTACCAGGCGAGGTGAGGTCCAGTCCTCGTACAAGACGGGTGAGCGCAAACTATTTCAATTTTGGTTATACTACAGGTATTTAAATCATTGGGGTTGACTTCCCTTAATGTAAGAAAAAAACAGTGGTCCTTGACTGTCAATCAGGAAGCAAACATTACATGAAAAACATTTTTGATTCTTGAAAATGCAAATTAAATCAGCATACTTCGACTCAAGTGGGGTAAGGGAGATATATGTCTTATCTCAATTGGCTCTATATACATTGAATAGAAAAGAAATAGTACCCTAGTGTATCAACAAAATCAATAAATTGTCACCACACTCTGAAAATGTACTTCTAGAGAATTTACATATTTATTTACAGTTTTTATAAAACAATAGTTATCAAAAAACGGCGCAAGGACTATTAAGTATAGTCAGTGAAAAGGTAAAGGGTGCTCAAGTGTTTAGAAGAAGAAAGGAAAGAAATTAGGTATACAGTTCTGGTATTTACAATAGAACAAAGCGGGCAACCTTCCGCTGATGGTGTGTGCCTGTCCACACAATTTGTTTTAGGGGGTAAGAAGAGGATGGGGACGTTATGGGTACAGGCACATTGGTAATAAAAGCGTCGACGTTTTGACCCTGATGCTCATGGGATATTTGGGGCCTCGGCGGCGGGTCTTCCTCAGGACGGGGGAGGGGGGTGGGGAGGGGTAGAAAGCTGGCTTGGCCGGTGGCTTGGAAGGAATTTCGCCTCTGTCTCAGGCTAGGAATATTTGGGTCACCTCAATGTAAATAAATCATGCCCCGGTGACCGCGAGCAGCGTCTAGCGCGAACAGCGTCTAGCGCGAGGAGCAGTTTCCAAGCTACTGCTCCTCCTACTGCTCCTCGCGCTAGACGCTGTTCGCGCTAGACGCTGCTCGCGGTCACCGGGGCACGATTTATTTACATTGAGGTGACCCAAATATTCCTAGCAAGAGAATTCCTTCCAAGCCACCGGATTGCCCGTGGGGGCACCGGTAGGACTGCCCTATCACATCTATCCCTTGGTATTATAACAAAGAACAGATTGACCTACTCGGTGAATCAATCCCCAAGACAGTAGGTGACTTATACCCTGGAAGCTTGAACTGAATTCCCATTTGACCAGCCTTATTGGTGCCCGATCCAGACCATTCATTGGACAACGGCCAAGCCAGCTTTCTACCCCTCCCCACTCCCCTCCCCCGTCCTGAGGAAGACCCGCCGCCGAGGCCCCAAATATCCCATGAGCATCAGGGTCGAAACGTCGACGCTTTTATTACCAATGTGCCTGTACCCATAACGTCCCCATCCTCTTCTTACCCCCTAAAACAAATTGTGCGGACAGGCACACACCATCATATACTTAATAGTCCTTGCGCCGTTTTTTGATAACTATTGTTTTATAAAAACTGTAAATAAATATGTAAATTCTCTAGAAGTACATTTTCAGAGTGTGGTGACAATTTATTGATTTTGTTGATACACTAGGGTACTATTTCTTTTCTATTCAATGTATATAGAGCCAATTGAGATAAGACATATATCTCCCTTACCCCGCTTGAGTCGAAGTATGCTGATTTAATTTGCATTTTCAAGAATCAAAAATGTTTTTCATGTAATGTTTGTTTCCTGATTGACAGTCAAGGACCACTGTTTTTTTCTTAAACTGATTCATACCCAGGTCCTTTGATTCTATGGGTGTTACCCCATTGATTTAATGTTCCCTTAATGTAAACCACCTTCTTGGGACTCTGGATGTTTGTTTTAGATCGAGTACTACAATGCAGTTCTTTTCATAGGTACCATCAGTATCCCACCTATACAGAGGATTCGATATTGGTACATCAGGTTGTATTGATTCCAACCTTTGTTTCTTTTCTTCTTATTTATGTTGTGTTTTCACTGTTTAGTCACTTTATTTCTAATGCAGTAGCAATAACAATTGTAGACAGGTCCTGAAGAAAGTCAGGGACTACTAGTCCTGAGGGTGGAAACATGTTGACCTCATTTATAAGCAGTTATGTTTGTAAACTGCTTCTTGCACTGCTTTTAACAAGGACTACAAGAGATATCCCAATAAAAGTTTTTTCTCTCTTGTATATCTTTTTTAAAAGTACACTTTCACTTTTGCACTGCACTCATCACTCCCGCACCCTGGTTGTGATCCTATCTATGCATGTTTAAAAGCTTGCTCTTTTCCGCTTCTTTGCTCCTCCTACATGACCCATGCAATTTATTAACCACTCAAAATTTCTCTATGATCAAGAGGCATAGTGGATGGGAGGAAGGATACCCAGATGATGATACTGAACACTTTGGTGAATGATGGGATTCTGTTTGCTCTTAAGGGTCTTCTTGTTCTATAATTTCTTGCTATAGTACTCCAGGTACTCTATTTGTTCAGAGGTACCACCATAGTGAGGGTTGTAGTTTGAAGAGACCCCGGATTGTTTGTTTGGTGCTTGAACTTGTCTGGACTACCTCCTGGCTGATGCTACCCCCCTGGTTTAATATACTGTCGTGTAGTTCCTATAAAACCTAGATAGGGTTGGCGGGTTTAGACAACCTAAACTGTAGGATTGGTGTCAGACTAATTCTAGACACCCCCACTGGGTATGTTGGCCTGTGTACCAGTTAGCTGACAGTGCCACTAGAAACTCCTTTTACCAAGGAAAGAATAGTTCTTGGTAACTATCGAACATGGCAACCCTGATCCTTTGTGACCGTGGAAACAGTGTACTACCTGTCGCTTGGTCACTCATACTCACTTGGGGGCATATGTATAAAGCCCTTTTCCAATTCGCAAACAGGCTGATTCTCACAATCGGCCCGTTTGCAAACAGAAAAAGGACTTTTGGGATGTATCATCCCAAAAGGGCTTCGCAAATTAGAGAATTGCAAAATTGCGATTCCCTATTTTGTGATTATTTTTAAGGAATTGCGATTCCTTAAATGCGATGTAAAAGGCACCTAAATTGTGCGGATTCGGCGTAAGAAATCACAAATTACCACCAACTGACAGTTGGTGGTAATTTGCAAATTCTTTGAAAAAAGCACTTTTTTGCTTTTTTCAAACTGACATGTGCCACACATACATGCCCTTAGGGCATGTTTATGCGCCACATGTGCACACATACATATTTCAGGGGTGCAGCATGGTGTCCTTTTGACACCCTGGCACCCTTAAAATTGCATTCTCAATTTGCGATTCTCTAATTGCGAACCACAACTTGAGAATGTCTTCCTATTCATTCCTATGGGCCTCCTAGCCCATAGGAATGAATGGGAAGGTATTCCTTAATTGCGATTCGCAATTTGCTATTCGCAATTAAGGAATGCCAAGAAATTGCAAAATATTCGCGCATTTTTTTATTACATCCCGTTTTGCGATTCTCAAATAGCGATTCTCTAAAAATTGCTATTTGAGAATAGCAATAACGGTTTTGAATACATATGCCTCTTAGTCTTCAAGGAAATACACAGAATAAACAGTAGGGACGTTTTTAAATAAGTATTTATTGATCAGTCATTATTCTAATGTAAAATAGGTGTGCTGAAACAACCGTTGGACAGTAACAGACATAAATGATTAGAAGCACTAAGAATGTAAAAAGATGGTAGATTTCTACCATTTTGTTATAACCATGAAGACAGGCAAGGATATAAAATACATGCCATTAAAATGCATACTTCTATGATGCTACCCTAACTAAATGTACCAAAGTGTACCTGGCATGTATGTGGGTGTTAAGCCAGGAATCTCTCTAGGATAAAGTCAACCCCATTGCCTGAAGTGAGAGACTGTGGGGCCCTATCTTGGTCTCGAGTTGAACACCCTGCAAGGGATGTTAGACCACTGCGAGCTGGAGTATCTGCATGCAGGAACCTCAGAATCTCACATCAGTGTGTGTCGCCAGGGAAATCCTGATCTCCTCTCCCTGTCTCAGCAAGATGTGATGTTTATATACCAAAAGGTCTCCCCGGGGGTTCTACCTTGCTGTGCCATCTATTAGACTTAGGATGATGTTGGGAATGAACTTTATACATAGTTATTTTACAGGAGATAGTAGTCCTGATGAGTTTCAAAGAATCCTCATGCATAATGTATGAGGCTTTTACCCGGGAAAATCCTGCGTTCTGCGTGCAGTGTCGCATCTAGGTCAAAGGTCAATCCCTAAGAACCGTTATGTATATAATGTAAGGAAGAATATAAGTGAAGGGTTAGAATGTTACCTGATTCGATTTGAAAGTCTTTATTTTGATACATGATCATAAAAGACATTTACATTTAAAACAATAATAGCATAGCATTCCATTCTCATTACAGTAGAAAAATAAACGTATATATGATAAGTCCACATTTATTCCATCATTAAATACAATACATTAGTCTAAAACATGATAAAAAGTAACAAAAATCCCAGGCCATAATACTGTAAAGACCAGAATGTGATTGGGACAAGATTAAGAAATAATTTCTTTTAAAGGACCAGGTATAACCAATAGCAGTTATATTTTGCTCAGCCTATAGGCACGGGTCATCCACATTCCATGTAAAAATTTGGCAACTGCAATTACAGTTGATTCCTTGCTATCCATTTTTAATATCCTTATTGCTTCAGTGCCAGTATTGATCCCCATCATTAAACAGATGGGCTTCAACCATGTGCGCCTCAATTTTATATAAGCGGGACAAACCAATAGGATGTGAGCTTTCGTTTCTGACTGAGTCGGGCAAAATGGGCATTCCAAACAAGTATCAGAATGCCATTTACCAGTAAAGAAATTGATAGGGAGGGTACCCACCCTAAATTGGTGGTACCATTTCCTGTCACTAGGTACCGTAATAAAATCCCAATACCCTTCATAGACAGAAGCGTGTTTGTTCTCCAAGAAAACTCTTGACTAAGAGGGCCTAGTTAATTACGTAAAAGGTTTCATGGTGACCCTATTCCGATATAGCTCCTTAAAATCCTTTCGAGACGGAAACACATTATCTATAGGATTTTGCCACTAAGAGATAAGGCCCATGTCAATATAGGTGGCCTTTACCTGCCTTAACCATGAGATTTTACCCGCACTATCGGCATCCCTGATCTCAAGTAGAGCTTGTGTGTACTGGACGAGCTCGGGGGTAACCCAGAGCCTCCTCCAGTAGGCCACAGGTCTATAGCGTGCCACATCCTCTAGGAACTGACATCCCAGATCATAATAGAGGGGTAATAATGGAGTAGATTGAGGGAGGTCTGCTATACCCCTCATGAATTTGTGTTTGTAAGTCGTCAGTGCCACTAGATTACTAAAGCCCCATAATTCGGCCCCGTACCGGATCGAAGCTGTCATTTTTGAGTTGTAAATTTTTAACACTGGGGCAATTGGCTTTATATGGGAAAGGCAATGTTCTTTAAACAGGGCACCAGATAATTGTGTGTGTTTAAGTACCAACTGATCTATATGCGAGTTCCAATTTAATTTACATCCTAGCGTGATACCCAAGTACGTAAAAGCTTGGGTCTGCTCAAGTGTGGCTTCTATCATGGTTACCCTCCCTTTTACAATCTTTTGTTTATGTAGCACCATGAACTTAGTCTTGTCCACATCAATAATAAGGCCATAATCCCGGCAGAACACCTTAAATCTCGCAATTGCCGTCTGCAGGCCTTGTTGCGTTTTGGAAATTAACAAGGTATTGTCTGCAAATATAAGCAGTGGGATCTTCCTATCATCAAGAGTCGGGGCATCAGTGGGGTGATCTAAAAAGTACTGGGTCACCCTATTAATGTACAGGGAAAATAATGTTGGCGCCAGTACACACCCCTGTCGGACCCCTCTGGCGATCGGAAATCTGTCTGTCACTTTCCCTTGCTGACCCCAGCGAACTTGAGCAAAATTTGGATCATGGAGTTTAATTAAAAAGGCCAGCAAATCCAAAGGCATACTCTGTTCCACAAGGACACTCCACAGCTTGGCACGCAGAACTAAGTCAAATGCCGACTTGAGATCTCGTGTGTGAGCGGAACCCAGCCTGTAAATGATCCCCCTTTTTAAAAATCAAGATATAATCTCCGCGCCCATCCATGATTCCGGGATGGGAGAACCACTTGCAATAGCATTCACTGAATGTAGGTTACCCACAGAGCCTTATTATACAAGAACAGGTCAGCAGGAACGCAGTCAAGCAAGGGCGCTCTTCCACTCGGTACAGTGTTGAGTGCAGTGTCAACTTCCTGCTTAGTAAAATGCAAGTGGGCATTGCCAACATGGTTAATGGGGGAAACCTGAAATAGTTCACATTCTCGAGCATTCTTGAGCATTATTGGCGAACTGTGCCTTAAAATGTGAAACCCAAAGTTTGGGTGCTACTTGGTTGGATAGCGGTTGGCTGGGCTTTCCCTTGCCCCACTTGACCAGATGCCAAAATACAACCATGTTACTATTTTTGCTAGCATGGTACAGCTCTATCCAATATTGCTCGTCCCATTCCCTTTTGGCCTTGTGTTGTGCTAACTTGTACTCCACCCTCACATTTTTGATCATATCCCTGTTTTTAGATCTTATCGCTTTGCTAGTGCTTTATAGGCCTCTCTACGTGATTTTCCATACCATGAATCAACTGATGCTTTGGCATAATTTTGGAATTTTTGAATACTAGTTAAAAAAGCCCTTCAGCTTGTTAAAAAGTTCAATATGACTGAAAGTAGCACTGGACGTATTTTCCTGTTGTATAAAACAGTTTTGGAGGTCTGTGGTTGCCTTTGCGACCAGCTGATTGATAGCCTTTAACTGATCCTCTTTATTTAATAGATTCAACCATTTTACTCTCCTGGTATCATTACTTAGGTGTAATTCTACACCCGCAGGAGGGTCAACTACAATGTGACTTCCTACTAGGTGAAATGATAATACCAGGGGGTTATGATCACTTTCCACCCTTTCCAAGACGATCATGTCTATCACACAAGGCCAATATTCCTTGTTGAGGAGTATATAGTCTATACGACTACATCGCAACCCGCTGCTATAGGTGGGAGAACCCTGCTTATCTGATTTCCTTCTCTCGTTAACTGCCCTTAATCCATGCTCCAGACAAAGCGCTTTTAACTGTAAAACAGCTTCCGTCCATTTCTTGATGGGAGTTAATGTTAGGTGTGGGATGTTCCATTGCAAATCCTCCACGAGGCCTGAGGCCTAAGTCCACATCACTGGTGTCTAGAGGTTCAAAGGAACAGTTGAAGTCTAATATATTTCCCCCTCCTTTATACTGGTCAAGATAAGAATCAAGTAGAGTGACAGTACCTGAGGCTTTCTCTCCGGGCATCCCTCTAGCATAAACGTTAAAAAGGATAAGGTCCTTGACATCAGGGACCTTTATCTTAATTATTAAAATATCATTACTGTGGGTGTTCAACTGCTGTACTTTATACCTGTCATTCTGTCTCACCCAAATAGTTAATCCCCCCATCGGTCTCCCCCTTTGTCCAGCAATAGCAGGTTTGAAAAAGTTTAAGTAGCCTAGTCTGAACTCGGGGTCCACTGACCCTGTTTCTTGAAAAAACTAAATTTCATTGGTTTCAATGAAAGAGAAACGGCCTGAAACAAATATACAATACATATTCCGATGTTGTTGGAATACACTCAGTGTGTTAAAATACCCCTCACACACCAAAAGGGCCCTTGGTGTCATGCTTCATCATCGGGGTCTTCCCGCCCCCGCTGCGGGACGGGGCAGTGCTGCGACAAGCGGCTACGCCGGAGCACCTTTTAATTGTGAGTACTATGTGAGTGATGATGGAGTGAGTGTCAGTGAGGTCAGGAGTGATAGACAGTGAAATTAAAAGATACCTGGCCTGGATACCTCACTGACGTCTATCACACCAGGCCAGGTATCTTTTAACGCCGGGAAATGGTGTCCAGGAGGCAGGAGCAGCGTAAGGGCAGTGTGAGGGCAGACAAAGCGTTGCGTCCCCTTCCGACCGTTCTGGAAGCACAGCAGTGGCAGGTAAGTTTTCAGAATTTTCCAACCCGATTTTAAATCGCCATTAGATAAAGTAACAGAAACAATTTAACTAACATAAACAAATTTATTTTTGGTGTAGGACAGCTTCAGAACTATGGTCATGCACAGTCTAAAGTTTAAACGAAACATGTACACCTAGAAAGCCGATTCCTTAACGCCTTGAAACATATTCAAGAGAGATGAATTTGGCACACAATCTTTATGCAGAGGAGCGACTGACTGCAATTTATTAACAAGTCACGTCTGTTAAAACTATGATTTGGTCCAAGCATGCACACGATGGAATGAATGAGTGTTTAAATCCAAATCTATAACTGGTTCACACAAAACCCTCGGGAAAAGCCTGCAGTTGTGAGTTTCTATTAATGCAAATAGACCCGATTCCGACTTTGGACTGTCTCCCGCTGAAAGTGCCTCTTGGGAAACATATTCTTCTGATTATTTTCTAGAAATCTCTAATTTTCATCTTCTAAAACGTTGGCACATATGGAGTTTCAGGAACTTCTGAGCCCACCTCATAACACTCCCCTCGTTAACTGAATATATATCGGGGTACCTATATGGAATATAACAATACTTCCCTCTCAAGCCATCGATACCGGCACTGTCAGACATGTTGACTGTCTAGTCATCTCCATTGTTTGTTTTCTAATATCCACGACCCTTAAAAAAAGACCTTAATGAGGGTGTAATTTCTAATCTACTATCCAACCCCTCAGATTTCCTTTTACCCTCACCTTTATTTTCACTAGCCCTTAAAGGGCATTCCTGAGGTCTACACACAAGTTCAATTCATCCAAGGAGGTTCACAAATGTCAGTATTACGCAGACCACCAAGTTGGGGGGGGGGGCACTTGTAATTTTCAGAGGGGCAACTGTTGATTTTTCTGTGTTAAAGAGCTGATACCTCCCCTGTCTTGGCAGGTTTTTCAATTCCTACTTTTCTTTCCTAGCCCCCTTACCTTTATGTGAGTTTGGGGGCTCCACGTTCTTGTCCCTGGCTCCCTGCTCTTGTTGCTTCAGCTTATCCTGGAGATCCCGGGGCTCCACTGACGATGATTCTGTCTGGAGAACTCCAAAGTCAGCCTGGGCAGAGCTTGTGCTGCCCCTGGTTCCCACGCCCCTGGGGAGACAGCGCCCTGTTGCCCTGCGGCTTGTCCTGAGCTCCAGGGCAGCTGTGCCCCAGCGGTTGTTCATGATTCGAAGTGCCTCAGATCCAAATATGCCCTCCGCACGATGGGAGAAGCACATCCTTAGATACGGACGGTAAGCGAGGAAGTGGGCTTTATTCGGCTACCATGCTGCAATGCTGCTACATGGGAGTCTTTGGTGGCGGGCGACGTCAGCGCACAAGCGACCTGTTAGTACTGTGGCCACCATGTTCACCAATAAAGTGGCTTGAGTGTCACTTTGAGATGTATGGAGAGAAGTGTTGGGCAGTCTGCTAGGTACCTCCTTTCACAGTGAAAAGTATTGATATAGGTCCAGAATTGATTATCTTATGGTTAGTCTAATCCTGAGGGAATACATTCTGGATATTACCTATTTGACTGCCCACCGCTCCGTTCACTCTGTGGTCACATTGGATCTAAAAACTAGGCCCTTGTGAATGAAATGGACATTAGAAAAATGAGGTAGATGAGTTTTGGAAATATAATATTGGTTCCACTTCTGTCATAGTAGTCTGGGATACACTTAATGCTTATATAAGGGGTACAATCACGAGAATTTTATGTTTAGGAACAGGAATTATAGAGCTGAGGTTAGTCGGTTAAAGACAGAAATGAATGCTCCAGAGGGAAGTCTACTGAGGAGCAAGGATGAGGCGCATAGGCTTTTGGAGGAGAAAAAATAGCAAACATTGAGAGAACAACTAGAAATTATCTTACAGACCCAGATTAACAAATGCTGGGAGGTTAGTATGCTGGCTCACTTTGAATATGGGGAAGTTGCTGGGAAGCAACTGGCTTGGAAGGCGAAAGCAGATAAAAATAGGAATTTGATCAAGGAAATAGAGGGCATACAGAAAAGGGCCAAACTAACAAGAGAATCAAAAATAGGGGAAGCTTTTAATGAGTACTTTCGGAAACTCTATGCGTAAGAGCGGGTTGTGTCTGACAACAAGGTTAATCATTGGTTGGTGTCAAATATGATTAAACCTTTAGACTCCAACCATAAAAATCTTCTTAACAGGTACTCACTCAGGACTAGGTCAGGAAAGTGATGAAGACAAGTAAAAGTGGGAAAGCTGCGAGCGAGGATGTGTTACCAATAGAGTTCATCTGAATCTTGACAGAGGCTCTCATCCAATTCATGACACAGATTCTCAGTGATATTTTGGGAAAAAGCCTATTGCTGCCCAAATCATGAGGTGAGGCAATAATCACACTGATATTAAAACCAGGACAAAAAAACCTGCTCAGTGCAAGTCATATAGGCCAATATAACTGCTCAACGCAGACTACAAGATGCAGATAGATTACGTGAAGTCATAGGTGAGCTGATACATAGCGTCCGCAAGTGTTTCATAAAGGGTAGACATCTATATGAACTAACAAATAGCTTGAAAGGTGTGATAGACATAGCTCCTGCTCTTCCGATCCCTCTGCCGGTAGGGACCCTGGATGCTGCCAAAGCATTTGACAGAGTAAATTTTTTAAACTCAGTGACCATCTTGAAGAAGTACAATCTGGGCGATAACTTTTGTAGGCTATCCAGGTAATATATCAGAATCCATCGCCTAAAAATATTTGTAAATGGTAATCTGACAGAACCTTTTCAAATATCCAGAGGCACTAGACAAGGCTGCCCCTTATTGCCTCTCCTGTTTAATCTATATATAGGCGCCTTCGCACAAAATCTCGGAGCCGCAGCTGATATCCCTGTTTTGGTCATGAGGGTTCGGAGCAAAAGTAAGCACTCTACGTGGATGACCTAATGGTGTACACCTCTGACCTTTCAGCTGCGCTCCTGGTCATCTTTCAGATTACTTCAAAGTTTGGTAAAGTGTCAGGATATGAAGTTAATGTGGGAAAAACAGAGGTAATCATTTGGTATCTTGAAGAGGAAAGCCCGCTAATTAAAAAGGAAATGAGATATCTTGGATTACATTTTGTATAAATTATTGATAAAATTACAGGAGTAAACCTTGACACCATTGTAAAGTGAATGTACTCAGATAATGGAGAGCTGGGCACACCTCCCTTTAACAACCTGTGGGAGGTTGAACCTGGTAAAAATAGTACACCATTCAAAATAATTTATCTGTTTACACAATTACCTTGCATTTCTCGGATTGATAGATTTCAGGAGGCCATTAAATCATTTATCTGGGCATTTAAGGGCATAAGAATCTCATGGAAGAAATAATGTCAAAAAAGGGAGAAGGGGAGTTATCCCTCTCAGACATTCAATATTACGAATGGGCCCTCCAGTTGACACACTCTAGAATATTGCTAAACTCCCCAGAAGGTTCTAATTTGGATGCCCTGTTTAAGGTTATGCTGAAGCGAGCTGAAGCTGGTACTGACCATTTTGTATTCAAGTTTGGAGAGCCAAAGAACTTCAAGAAGGTTAAACTGAAAGTACTGCACATTGGTGTGGAATTAGACAGTTGACAAGCTTAGGCTGCTATTCAAACTTGCCTCCTATTTGGGACTCCCCGGGGACACTGGAATGTCTAACAGACAAACTATCTACCCCTATACGTGAGGCAGGTATTTGCTGTTGGGGAGAACCAGCTCAGAATGGAAAACTCTTATCCTGGGTGGAGTTGGACCAAAAGATAGGGGGAAACTGTTGAAATGTAAATACATTCAGTTGAAAAGTTGGGAGAAAGGTCACAGGGGCAGCAGAAGTTATCTAGAGGATCAGTTGGTAGGAAAAGCTCCTGGAAGCAAGGAAGTATCAATGTGGTCCTGGGCACTTCAAGAGGCCATCGATGGAGAGTTCACTCTGGCTGAAGATCTATGGAGTGAGTACATGTTGAGGAAGCAGTTGCAACATATCTGGCAAGTATTAATGTGCACACTATATTCAACTGTTAAGCCTGTTTGATTGAGGACAAACCATCTTTTTTAACTCAATAGGGCATATAAAACTCCGGAAAAGTTGTCTAATATGGTGAGAGAAGGTTCAGCCAAATGCATGAAGTGTGGCTTAGAAAAGGAGTCCAACATCCATATGTTTCAACAGTGTCCAGCCATTCTGAAATTCTGGGAGGAAGTGGGTAAGACCATCTCAAGTGTAATGGGGTCTAGGTCAAGGTACGCATCTCATTTAATATTTTTGGAGTGGAGGAGGCTATTACGTGCCCTGCCAGACATCTTTTATTTTATTGAGATGGTTGAGGGAAGATTTGGGGGGATAAACTGTGGAATGCAAAGATCATATGTCCGCACGCCCAATGATTACACCTATGTAAACCTTTCCATGCTGAGATGGTCTCCCTCTTCTTTTCCTTCATAGACAGCTGTTGGTTATCCGGACAAAGTGAGAGACACTTACCCTTCTGGGGCAGTGTCTTCTGTCCCATGCGTACCTGAAGGAGGGCCTTTCCAAACCGTAGACTTGAGAACTCGGGTTACAGGCGATTGGAATGTACATTGTAGATGAAGGTTAATGAGGACAAAATAAATATATACATAAATAAATAAAATAGGGGTTTCATTATTTTTCTAGTTGGTCAGAACCAGAGTGAGCAAACCAATGTTTTAATATGTACTCTTGTTTCTTTATAGGACAGCCAGGACTGCCAAAGGAAAACAGCTTTTGGGTCCTTGTTACTATGACATTTTTTCTTCATGTTCCACTTTTAAATGCCACAGACTCTACCTTGTGGGCTATAATGCTAATATAGCAGAGATTGAATAGTTAAAAGGGCGGACTTCGCCTGATGAAAAGAGTTAATTTGGCAAGTCACGTTGCAGGTTTTACATTTCAGTAGTCAGTCTACAATGGTTGACATGAAGTCATGTTTAGTAGGCACAGTCCGTGGATGGCACACAAGGTACTGCATTCCGAAGGGGCCATTTTACTTCCAGGCCCTGGTGCATTTTTCTACACCATATACTAGGGACTTATAGGCAAGACAAATATGTCAATTACAAATAAGTCAAAGTAACTGTTGTCGATTAGCTTAGACCACTCCTCCCTTCCATCTCTAAGCAGTCCAGACACATGGAGGACTGGTTGCTCTTCCTTATTTATTTAGTTAGAGGTTTGTTAATGTCACAAACTCCACACAGCTCTTTTGTTTGTAAGTGTCCAAAAGAAAAACAAAGGTTGTCCGGGCGGGATCAGGTCCTTCTAGGGTTTTTTTCCAGGTCTCTCTATAGTTCTGGCTTCTTCCCGGTGGGTCAGGCTCGTGGATGGTCCCAAAAACAAAGGAAGGAAACAAAGAAAAAAACAGCTCAGTCTACTGTACCAACTGAGAGAACAAGTGGGGGAAGTTCACCAGCACCAGAACCCTATCTTTTTGTGGGTGTCTATTGTGGGGGTTTTGGTGCTCCCTCCCTGGTGCCTTTCAAACGTGCCCACAGCCCTTTGACAACCATGGCGCATGCTCCAGGCACTTGCCTGCTCACACGACCCTCTTGGGCTATGGTGATGGAAGACCCTGCTTCAGAATCCTCGTGGATAGCAGCGGTCTTGGATGCAGTGCTCCCTGAGCGGTGTTGGTGTTCTCTGTCATCCTCCCGGGTCTGCTCCTGTCGTCCTCTTCCTCGACGTTCTCCTCCTTGTGCCTTCTCCACACCTCCTCAGGGTCCGTTTGCGTCCCCAGCACTTGCATCTAACTACTCCTACAACACTTTCGCCTCCCAGCAACCTTTTTCACCTGGTTCAGCTACCGATTGTACTGCGCCCGCTAGACCACCTCCTTCACTTCCGGTTTGGTGGATCAAAGCAGCCATGTCGGATAGATCCGGGTCATTTGATGGTCCTGCACCATCACACTGCCTACCCTCGGGAATGGACGATCGGGTCATTCGAGGACAGGGAAGTGGGAGAGAAAGTCCACATTTGTTTGTAGCTTTCCCAGAACATGAACTGTCTCAAATGTGAATGGCTGCAAAGAAAGAAACCACTGTAAGATCTTAGGGTTGGAGTCTTTGTGTCATGACAGCCAGGTGGGAGGGGCGTGATCAGCTAACAAAAGGAAAGGACGCCTCAGAAAGTAGTACTGTAGAGCTTCCATAGCCCATTTAAGGGCCAGGCATTATTTTTCAATAGTGGGATACCTTTTTTCTTTGGGATAATGTTTTCTACTTAGGTACAGTATGGGACGTAGATCTCCAGATTCGTATGGCTGGGACAGGGTAGCCCTGAGGCCTCTACCTGAGGCATCAGTTTGGAGGACAAACTTTTTCTTAAAATCAGGACAAGCAAGAATAAGGTAGATACACAGTGCTCTTTTCAACTGCTGAAAGCTCTCTTCTTGAGGGCCAAACCAATGGAGATGTTTCCCTGTGTGTGTTTTCGTAAGTAGATCAGTGAGGGGACTGGCAATATCAGTGAAGTGAGGTATGAACCTCCTATAATACCCCACCAATCTGAGGAAGGAACAGATGTCCTTTCTGAAGGTGGATCGGGGTATCTTTGTGATGGTCTCTATCTTGTTGACTTGGGGTCTTATTTACTGCAGAAGGGCATGTAAACTCTAGATAAACAGTCACATTGTACAGTTATAGAAGTCATAACAGATGTGTAATTTAGATAAATATTTGTATTTTATAATGTTCTCTTTGTATTTGAAGGTAAAAAAATATATATTTTACATTTAGAAATCACAAATAGAAAAACAGATAAGCAATCCCAATGATGTCGTGAGAATCAGAACCACATGTACATATGTATCTGAACAGTCAATACGATTGATTTGGACTGTAAATATGCTTGTTGTTCAAAAATGCAATGCAATAAACATGATCTTTCACTGTTGCAGCTTACAATATTTATAATTCAATGTAGTTAATAATTGATAGTCTGACAGTGTTATTTACCTAAAGTTATATCCTTTACGTTAGGTAAATTGACATATAATAAGAACAAATATGCGAAGACTGGTGACATGTGTTGAAAACCAACGCATTTCAGCTAGGCCTTCTTCAGGATTCCGTACCAGTGGTTACTCCGCTTGCTTGAATGATGTCGCTAGTAGTTACTGTAAAACATCACTTAAGTATATGTGATGCATCTCTCTTCAAAATAGATAACTGTCCTCTTATATTAAATTATTTGGCTACAAAATGGCTTGATATCCAATTCTGTCTGTTTATATGAAGCATGGATGGCTTATCAATTTCTTTTGATGTAGAATAAAGTCAGCCAGTGACGCTTTTTTATCTTAACAGCCCTGGGTCGTTAATAAGAATGATTCTGTCCTATGTCTTGTTGCATCATGGCACTCGTCTCATACTCGATACAGTTTAGTCTCCTTCCGAACAGCAACTCAAAAGGTGAGAAACCTGTGGATTTTTGTTTGTGTGTCCAGATAGCGAACATAACTGGGTCCAGGTCGTTTGTTGGTCCTGCATCATCACAGTAACCATGTTTAATGAGGGAGCATAGGCACTTTATTCTTGTTCAGCAGGGGTGACAGTGCACAGAGTTCCTAATCAAGCACACATAGGATCTAGAAAATAGGGGACAAATCTGGGGTGACCACAGAGAACAGGCAGATTTCCAACAGTGATAGAAATCCCTAAACCTAAACCTCCATTTGGCCTCAATTGAATGAAGTTGACCACTAGTATATTTCAAAGTGAACAACATCCATAGGAATCTTCTCTGTGGTCCACAGTTCTTGGAAACAACATTTAGCATTTTGTTATATAAAAGCTAGCCATTGTTTATCCTCTTGAAACTCCTATTTGAAGATAGGATATTTAATAAGGAATTCTAGTGCAAAGCACAGTGTCCAACTACTAGAGCTTCAGCTCCCAAGCACCATTATTCATGTTTTTGCTGGCTCTTTATATTCATGCTAATTTGTAACATCCGTATTTGTATTTAGTAAATCAAATTTCACCTTAAGGATGGCCTGTTCTCTGCTATTCACAGGGCTCAGGCCCCACATTGATATACATGCACCTCTACTTGTATTTGGACACGATTTTTCTGTGCTTCATTAATGCCAGGGTGGTTGGATAAACTTTCATCACTGGGACGCTGATATTTATACCCTAGTAAAAAAACACACCTCATGTTTTAGCATCAATCTCACTACTGAATGTGAAGCCCATACTGTTTGTATAGAAATTGTTTTTTAAGTGTAGCTTCATTGTTTGCATATTGATTAAGGCGCTCGCAAGTCTGTACAAGACAGTGTGAAGAATGATGAAAGGATAATATCTCAACTGGTGCACAAAAATTGTGACTGCTGTATAAGATTCTTAACAATGAGCAGATGTTTACTGAAGTGATTATATATTAATTGCCCTGGGGCATGAAATGGACGGCTGTATGTGATGCTTGTTAGGCATGTGAAGCATCTGTCTTCTAGAGGTAAAGGGAATTCCATGAGCAAGTAAGACTAGAAAATAGAAAATGAATTAAATTAAGTGCATATATATGTGTGTGTTTGTGTATATATATATATATATATATATACATATATATATATGTTCACTGAAAAAAGCAAAGGTTAGAGTAACATTATAGATATGTGATCTTGACAGTGACAAAATTAACACTTTAAACTAAAATAAACACACAAATTCACCATTTATAGTTAGCAGTACTAACTATAAATTGTACCCCTGACAAGCACTGCTTGTGACCTCACATATGACATCACACTTGACATGTTCTATGACATCATTTATGACGTCTCCAATGACATAATTGATGACATCACTGATTACATCATCCAAGCTTTTTTTGCCTCTATTGCTCTTCAAACAGGTATACCTTTAGTGCTATGAAAGTAAGTGCAAAATAGCTCTGGATAATATGAAGCATTGTTACTTCTACTGTACATACAACCCCAATGGGTAAAGTAAGCTTGTGTAATTTGCAATATTAATTCTATACTACCATACCTGGAACGATCACGCTCATCACTGCAGGGGACTCTACAGAGCTGTGAAACGGCTGGGACCATCAGGGCTAACCTTGACCGAAGTCATAACCTATAAGTGCATAAACGCTGCAGAGGAGAAGTCTCCCTGCCGGGAACGGCCATGTGATATACCGAGTTGCATATTCCGATTTGCATATATCGATCCAAGTCCCTGGGGGGCTATCGCCACCTCACCCACTGATGCAGTTCTCCCATACCAGGAATGGTCGGGCTCATCACAGAAGGGATGCTACAAAGCTGAGAAACAGCTGGGACCATCAAGGGTGAGCCTGTCTCGAAGTCATATTCTATAATTGCAACAACCCTGCAGAGGAGAAGCCTCCCATGCCGGGAGCGGGCGTGCGATTTGCATATACCGAGTGGGCAGTGTGAACCATCAGGATCATAGCTAGGGAAACCCCTTGATGTCCAGGCTGCAGGAGTGGGTCAAATATCAGAACTGTAGCTGTACAGTACAGCGGTTGGTCAGTGGCACAGCAGTTTTATTGCCCCCAGCCATTTTATGTACAGAACTGCTCATCCATACTGCCTCAAGCCTATTCCCCACGAAAATGGCAGCAACTGGCAAAGGCAATAGAAAGAGAACTGCGCAATAAAAACAAACAAGGGTCTATAGCAGTCAATAAAAGACTTGCTGGAATTGGAAAAGTACAGGGATTTGCTTCTTACATATGACCTAGCCAATTTCTTAATATTTATTTCCTATAAGGATACTATCTTAATGATCACGGACACAAGACACCAACTGGGACTACAGTAAAAAGCATAGATGTTTTGGGAAAGGCAGTGGATTGCAGTATACATCAAAGAGGTTGTATCTACTACAGTACCACCCCGGAGTAGTGTATATGGCTCTCAATCTCTCATTCAAACCTCTCAATCTCCACTGCAGCCCTACCCTCGCGGGCGGCCTCCTCCGACCATCGAGAGTACGTTTGAGCCTCTGCCCCAATGCTTAAACAGCAGGCTCCTTCAAGACAGTCCACCAGGGGACACATGCTGCTGTGATGTGGTTCCCAGCTTTTAAGAGATCAAGTCAGTCACTATAGCTTCCCTTACTTGGTATGTGGAGACCCATCCCCTTTGCTGCTTTGCTGCTTACTGACCCATTTCGTTCCTATAGTGCCCAACCCTAGCCAATATGGTAGGTCCTGGCCTGACCGCTACTGGAGTAAATTCATATACCCTGGTTTATTCCTGACCTCTCCAAAACCGCTGCAAAAACTTTCAAGCACTCCACCCTGAAAAATCACCCTGAGACATTGATCTCTGACCTGCTTTACAGCACGTACAGTGGCATAGTCATTAATGACCTTGTTTTCTACTCCAGAAGAATTCATGTTGCAGGGATTCTGCTCAGACACAGAACTGTGCACAGAGACTAAGGGCCTCAGTGAATTAGGGCGTGCAAAAAACTCACCTTAGTACCCAAAATCCCCTAACAGACTAGCATCAGTGTCTCATTAGCTCTTCATCCTATAGCAAAGTAACCAATGATTAGACAACCCAGAACATGCGACTTAGGATACCTCAGGTAAGGTGGGAAACATGAGCACTCTTTCGTTATACTCTCATACCAGTCTAGAACAGGGAGTAAAGGGAGACACGTGAAAGTTTAAAATATTTGTTTTAACGTTGTGATCTCAGGTGCAGCATCTTAGCTAATACAAGCAGACATATTAAATAAGATTGCCAGCATAGTTACTATTCCATAAAATACAAAGGGAGAAAGCATATTTTACTGCTAATTAGAAACAGGTTAAATATATACCTATATTGCACCCTCCTTGCTAGTAGGTTATTTTATAACTAAAGAAGGTCTTTTAGGCTTGCATAGGCGACCCCATACCTCAAAGATTAGCAGGAGTGAATCACATTGAGTTCTGTACAAGCTCTCAGCATACGAATGTTCTCCAAGTGTGTTCAATCATGCCTACACAGTGATTTTGTTAAAGGCTCCAGTATCTGAGTTGGCCACAGCTGCATATATGTTATGGCTAGAACGTGCGCTGATCAGTTCGAGCAACAGCTATAGTGTTGAGATAACCTTGAAGGCCTCGGCACTCACTGTTCAGACTAAGCTTACGAAGCAAGTCTAGCAATGTAGAAAAACAAGTTATTCTCATGTGAAGCAAAACACTCAGCCTAACTCTAAATAATAGCTAACGTGTGTTTTGTGCAAAAGAAAGCAAAAGGTAAAATGGCATTTAAACTTCTAATAAGCTCATGATGAATTAACACTCTATGAAAGCAAGGCTCAGCCCTACTCCAGTCCCTCTGGGCGCAATACCTTTGCGCACCTCCTCAATGTACGCGCAACCAGGAACATTCCATATGGCACTAAGCTCAAAATAGCATCCTCCTAAACCCTGCGAACTGACCTCACAATCACTCTCTACAAAAGCGGCATTGTTTTGATCCAAGCCTCAACCAAGAACCTCAATAAATTTGCGGACCTTTTTAACCTCCTCAGAAACCATGTGCACGACACTGGCAGGGCAACCAACACCCGCCTCAACGACCCTCCGACCAGCCTGCCTAGCGTGACTAACCTCCCACAAACCACCTCCCTAAGGGTTTCCAACACAATTTTTCCCAACCCCGTTAGCTCGTCTCCCGGCCTTGCTAACACAATTGTCCCGAGACCATTGGTCTCTTCCCCACTAGCTTCCCACTCTGACTCTGAGACTGGTACGCCTCTAAAGACCTATGATACAGATTGAGCTAACCCTGCTAGCCCACAAACCACCCTTCCTAGTGTTCCAAACACAGTTCATCCTAAGCTTTCTAGCATGACTCCCGGCCTTGCCAACAGAATCTGCCCTTGACCTCTGGTCCCCTCCCCACTGACTGTGAGACTAAGACGCCCCCAAAGACCTACGACACAGGTCGAGCTAGCTCTTCATTCCTATCCCTTATGCAGGACAATAGAACTGCTTCTGAACCACTGCCCCCCTGTCCTTTTGCACCTCCCCCTTATATGGAAATCGAAACTCTGCACTCCAGAGATGCCAAAATAATTCAGAGCATCCATTTTTCTATTCTGGATCTAACGAACCTCCTTCACCTCGCTGAACTCTCCTTCGCTAACCTCAAGCCCCTGCTGAACTACACCCCCTCTTATTACAGAGCTCCCCAAACACCCACTACCTCTATCCTTGAGGCACCTTCGCCCTCACAAGCATTCTTGCCAACTCTCGGAGGAGGAAACCCCAGCTCTCGTCCTCTCCTACAAATGTACCCTCACCACACCAAGTCCGCTAGACTTCACTGAAAAGGAAATCCTTGCCATCCTCCGGGACTACAACGCAGCCTCAGTTACTCCTTGTCTATTTGACGTGAGTACCGAACATCCCATCTGCACGGTCACTATCAACCCCAGCAGATCAGCTACCTTCCGTAACATTAGTGTGATTAAAAGCTATCTAGTGCCTGTACACTTGTCCGCCCGACAATCCCTTTGACCCCTCTCTGACTGGTCTCCTAATTAACTGCTGATCATCAGTTAAGCATGCCGCCGATATTGCTGCTCTCATCCTGAACAAAAATGTCAACTTCTGGCGGATACCACCGACTCCTGCGAATACCTAGCCCTCTCCATTTGCAGCAACTCCATCCAACTGTGCAACCTGCACATCTTTTACCACCCCCAGGCATGAATGACTCCTTCACTGACCACCTCATGGAAATGTTCACAGCTAAGAGTTCCTACAACGCTAAAGACATTTTCTTTGGCAATTTCAACCTGCAGTGGAATGATCCAAAGGATCCTCATGCCAATGCCATCAAAGACCTCCTGGCCGATCAAGCCCTGACCCAATCTTGCTCACTGCCAACTCACTCGAAAGGGGCCACTCTTGACTGGATCATCTCTAAGGAATCAACAGTCAAGCTTATCTCTATAGACCCATGTGACTGGTCTGACCACCACGCCATTGCCTTCCTACTACCTGGCACCCACAAGACAAGGGCAACGCATCCAGTGATTTCTAAATGCCGGGTCAGAGACACCAAGAACCTGGACCCCAGAGAACTGGAGCTCAGTGCATATCTGACCCCCCCCTCGCTTATCACAACAGTCAATGACCTCAATGATCACTACTCTGCGACTATATTGAACATTCTGGATGATCTAGCCCCACTAAAAGTGAAAAGAACCCAAAACAAAGATAGAAACTCCTGGTTCTCTGGATCTCTCAACAATGAGAGGAGGAGCTTCGCGGGCAAGCAAGATGGCCGTGTAAGCTCGGAGCTCCGGAGACCCTCCGACCCTCCGACCCTCCGCATAAATCCTGATTGAAATCCTGATCCACGTTGGTGGATTCTTGTTGATGAACGGTCGTTGAGACGGGATCTGCTGTCCGATTTAAAATCCGACGTTCACAGACGGAGATACATCGTGCTGAAGATTCTATCCAGGGACGGACCATTGTTTTGCTGATGGCTGACGGCAGCGACACTGTAATGCATGAATGATATGCTGTGTGAGTGACTACTGCGCCGGCCCTGCGGAGCACGCGAAGTAGCGGAGTGGCATTTCGCTGAACAACTATCGGAGGCTGCTACGCACTGCAATTGCTCGCTACCCGAAGTGACTTTGGTGTACCACCCTTTGTTCAATCTCTTGGTTCCAACATGGCGGGCAGGGGCGAACCTTACAGGAGGAAGACAATTCCACCCCAGTCCAACAAGATCGATCGCTATGCCCAACAAAGGATCTCGCCGAATGCGGCTACCCGCTCTAAAGACACCCTTCGGGCGGGATCGCCGGACGAGTCGGAGCCGACACTCCGGGACATCATGGGGGCTATAGCTGGCATCAGAACGGAGATGCACAAGCAACATGAGGTCCTAACGCATAAAGTGGATACTCTGGCGATCGACCTTAACCTGATCAGAGCTGATCTCGGCAAGACCAACGACAGGGTGCAGTCGCTAGACATCAAAACCGCGAGCCTCACGACTGATGTCTCGGACCTGCAGACGGAGGTCCGGGACCTGAGGTCCGCCAACGATCTCTTCTCGAAGCGGCTAGAAGATTTTGAGGGACGTGCCAGGCGGCAGAACATCCGAATTATCGGGGTGCCAGAAGGTGCCCAAGACCCGGCCACTGATCTCTTTGTTGAGGAACTGATACAGACTCATCTGGCCCCTGCGGGCCTCAGTCGTTTCTTTTCAGTTGAGCGGGCCCACAGAATGTGGGGGGGACGGCCCAAGCTGGGCACCACGCCGAGGCCCATTATAGCTCGGCTGTTCAACTTCAGAGATCGGGATGTGATCCTACAGGCCTCGAGACGACACGGGCCCCTCAAATTTCAGAATGCGGATGTCAACTTCTACCCGGACTTTACTAGGATGGTCTAGCGACAGCGCCAAAGTTTTGCGGGAGTGAAGCGGCGTCTCAGAGACTTGGGTATGAAGTACTCAATGATGTTCCCTGCTAGACTACGTATTGAGCATGATGGCCGTGCTGTATTCTTCGACATGCCCGAAGTGGTGAGCGAATGGCTGGACACCTTGCTGCACATACATGAGGAACGAGATGAACATTCGGAGGGCGCCTCGGGGGGCCCCGAGCGCCAAGAGTAGAACTCACTTTAATAACTTTATCGGTCGGCGACCCTGTTGACAATGACTAAAGCCATACTGCTGTACTTTACGGTGTATATCCTTCTTTCCGTTATGGAGGGTGGCGGGGGGGCCTATGTGATCTCCTTTCTCCTCTAGGGTCTTCTTGTAGTTTAGTTAATGGGGCGATAGGCACACTGCTGGTTGGGGGGGCTTTTTAGTCTGCTGCAGGGGTGCAGGGTGGGGGGGGTTTGATGGTTGGTTCCGTTTGTTTTCTTTGTTTCTCTTTTCTTCTTTTAAGGCAATGCAAAGACTGCTCTACTTCCGTAAATGTATCTATTGGGCCTACTGGGGTCGGCAAAGACCCACGATTCGACGATGGGGGGTAGGAAATTAAAAGTATTGTGTTGGAATGTTAACGGTTTGGGTGATCGCATCAAGAGAGGGGTGGTTTTGCAACTGTTCAAGAGATGTATGCCTGATGTTATTCTACTGCAGGAGACACACTTGGTGGGAAATACGTGCCGAGCGCTTAACAGGAAGGGGTTCAAGATGGTGGCGCATTCAGGGTTCTTCTCAGGTTCCCGAGGGGCGGGGATTATGGTGCGTACGCCTCTCCCATTTGAGGTAAACTCTAGCGTTGTTGACGAGAGGGGGCGATAAACTGCCGTCTCGGGGAGATGGGAGGGCGGTCTCTGGTTTTGGTTTCAGTTTACGTCCCCCCGGGGATACAAAACAACACCTTTCAGGACCTTGGAGGCGCCATTTTGGGTCTACCCGAGGGGTTGCTTATTGTGGGTGGCGATTTTAACTCGGTCTGCTCGGGGACCTCCGAAGTTCACAATCCTGGCTGCCAGATTTCCTAGACACCATGGGGCTGGTTGACTGCTGGAGGCTTATGCATCCCACCCAGAGTCAATATTCATTTCATTCCGGGGCACACGGTAGCCTCTCTAGAATAGACTATATCTTAGCTCTGGCGGCCCACGCATCGGCAGTTTCCGAGGCTCGCTTGCTGGCGAGGGGCATCTCAGACCATTCCCCGGTCTGGGTGTCCTTTGACTTCGACGTTGTGGTTACCGAACGGGCTGTTGTGGTCAATCCATGGTATTTCCGTAACCCGAAGACACGTGGACTCTTGTCCAGGGCTATTGAGCTCTATTTCACTGAGAATACTGGGTCGGTTGCGTTGGCTGTCACTCTGTGGGAGGCATTTAAGATGGTCTTGAGAGGTGAGGTGCTCTCCCTCATTGCTGACGTCCGGAGGCGCAGAGACGCTGACGTGGCGCGCATCGAAGCGGAGATTATGGAGCTGGACTCCCAATTGGAAGCGGGCCCAACACCTGAGCTGCTCCATGTTCTCTCGCTCAAACAATTAGAATATCGTGATATTGTCTCCGACGCTGCCAAAGTCATGGGTAGAGAGCAGCAGGGTCGAATTTACGATGTCGGGGACAAGACGGGCAAGCTCATTGCTTGGCTCGATAAAAAGAAGAGAGCTAGTCGGGTGGTTCCAAAAGTGTTGGGGGAGGACGGCCTGCTTGTCACCGATCCGAGTGCAATAGTGGAGACGTTTGTAGACTACTTTGAGACCATTTACACCTCGGTCTCGGACCTGTCTGAGACCGACTCCAGAGCGATTTTGGCTGAGATAGATCTCCCGTGTCTGTCAGAGACGGACCGTGATGACTTAGATAGGGGTATTACCGCGGACGAGATAGCCCTGGCCATCCGCTCCCTTAGATCTGGTAAGGCGCCCAGCCCCAATGGTATTCCAGTGGAACTCTATAAAATCAAACCTGACGTCGTCTCCACGCCCCTGCGGAACATGTTTCTGGAGGCGAGAGAGAAGGGCGTGCTTCCCCACGACCAGACGCTGGCCACCATTGTGGTCATCCATAAGGAAGGGAAACCCAGAGACTTGTGCTGATCGTATCGTCCCATCTTTCTGTTGAATGCTGAGCCTAAGATTCTTGCCAAATTGCTGGCCAACCATCTGATTGGCGCGATTGGCGACTTAGTGCACCCGGACCAGTCGGGCTTTATTCCACACCGCAACACTGCCCTTAATCTTCGGAGACTCCATGGAGCCCTTGCTAGGGCTCACACGCTCAGGGAGCCAGCGGTCCTTGCATTGTTGGATGCCACGATGGCGTTTGACTCCCTTGAATGAGACTACCTATGGGCAGTGCTGGCGAAGCTCGGCTTCGGCCCGGAATTTGTAGGGTGGGTTAAACTTCTGTACGCCAGCCCGCTGGCCAACGTGACGGTCAACGGTCGTGTCTCCGCGTCCTTTGCTCTCTACAGGTGCACCAGGCAGGGCTGCCCCTGTCGCCCCTTTTGTTTGCGCTGGCACTCGAACCGTTGGCCGCGTGGCTACGGCACCACCCCGACATGCACGGAATTCGCTGGTCCCCTGGATTCGAGGACCGAGTCTCACTATATGCTGATGACATCCTGTTGTACCTCACCTCCCCCTGCAAGTCACTTATTGTTGTATGTGACGTGCTTCGACTTTTTGGCCGACACTCTGGCCTGGTCATTAATTGGTCGAAGTCGCACTTGTACGTGCTGAGAGGGGGGACGCCTCGTCTTCCAAGGGACTGTGGCATACAGGTTGCGAGACAGGGATTCAAATACCTGGGGATCTATATCTCAACTGACCCCAAGACACGCTACGAGAACAATTTGCTTCCCCCCCTTGTTCGTCTCCGATGTGACGTAGAAGGTTGGCGTAAACTCCCGCTCTCCCTCCTTGGGCGTGCGGCATTATTTAAAATGATGTCCCTGCCCAGGCTCCTGTATGCTCTGCAAAACACCCAGGATCCGGTCCCAGCTAGCTACTTTGGGGAAATCGAGAGCTTGCAACGTGCCCTGCTATGGGATGGCAGACCACGCATAGCTATCACGAAGCTTACGCTCCCGTGGTACGACGGGGGTATAGCATTGCCCGACGTTCGGAGATACTACTGGGCCTCCCAGTTGGTAGCACTAAACCACGGCCTCTATGGCCCAGCGGATAGTCCAGTCTACGCCATGGATCGGTGGCTCTTAGACGGCGGGAAATACCACAGGGTGTTGTACACGAGGTCTCTTGATAGGCGGCTGTCTGGGCCAACGAAAACGGCGTTGCATATTTGGAGAACAATAACTAAATCACTGGGGTGGAAGGATAGGCTCACAATGGCAACTCCTCTCTATGACTCTGAGATACTGGGTAAATTGTGGCACACTAAGGGATTCGACAAGTGGGACATGATTGGCATATCTAAGGTGGAGGACATGATAGTGAGAGGGGAGGTAAAATCTTTTGCCCAACTGCAGACAGAGTTCCAGCTGGGTGGAACGGAGTATTTTAGGTACGCTCAATTGCGCCACGCACTCCTTGCGGCCATGCCGGAAGGCGAGAACATTCCTGAATACTCACCCCTGGAAGACAGAGTGCTGGACGGCCATATGCCGGATAGCGCTATTTCCCTAACCTATAAAAAATTAATTAATGTTCGCACAGACCTTCATTTGGGGGTGAGGGACAAATGGATACAGGATGGGATAGAGATTGATGATGAAGATTGGCAAAGCGCAGTGTCGTCCCCCAAGGAGGTCGCTATTCCTGCCCGGCTGCGACTGGTACAATTGAAGATCCTGCATAGAGTTTACGTTACTGGTCCCAGGTTAATACATATGGGACATTCGGTTGATGGCCTCTGTCGGCGCGGCTGTGGCGCTCTGGCCACCTTTATGCACATCATTTGGGAGTGTAGTGCGATAGCCTCCTACTGGAGGCGGGTACACACTATTATGAGTGAGGTAACTGGGGTGGAGGTTCATGCGGAGGCCCGGCGATGCCTCCTGAATATCTGGGGCCCAACTGACTATAACACTGCACAATCCCAATGGGTTACCCTGGGGAATATGGTTGCAAAACGGGACATTGCGCAGATGTGGGGAGCGTCATCAGCTCCAAAGGTGGTACAATGGAAGGTGAACATGGATTGGTGTATGTTCTGAGAAAATACTGTGTACGTATCCAGGGGTAAACCCAAAAAATGGCAGAAGCTGCGGGGGGCCTGGAATGAGTATAGGGGTGACATCTGCATACCACCGGATACCGCCCCACTGGAAGAACGTCTGACCCCATAACCTATAACTCCAACTGGCCTTCAGGTTTTATTACTATCCTTTGTTTCCCCCCCCCTATGGTTCTACACTTTAACACTGTAATTTGAATCGAACTGTGACTAATGAGCCTAGCCGACTCCTAGATTGGGCCCCACCGCACACTGGTTTCATTGCCTTCTTTTTTGCGCTAGTTCTGGTGCCTCTTTTCTGTACTTGTTCCTCTTTTTCTCATAAAACAAAAATGAAAATTACAACCTTCGACACGTGCTGGTACCTTGCTTCTTGAACTTTGACCCATTGTTTACTGACTTGCTGCCTAGCCTCCGGGATGTAAGGCTGAATAGCTGTGTGCACTGAATTGAAAATAAAGGTTTAAAAAAATGTAAAAAAAAAAAAAAACAATGAGAGGAGATCCCTCCGGCAATCCGAAAGAATCTGGAGACAGCACCCCTCTGTCGCACATCTAAAACTTCTCCGCCAGGCCAGAAAAACCTACAACAGGAATATCCTCAACTCAAAAAAGGAATTTTTCAGATCAAACTGGGGACACCAAGAACAGCCCCCGCAAACTCTTCGAACGGGTCAAACACCAATCCAACAAACTGGCCAAAACATCAAAAGAAAACCACAAGTCGTAATATCATCCGAGGAATTCTCCTCTTTTTCTGTGGACAAAATCCAAGCCTTAGGTAACTAACTTAGTTCCACCTCATATGCTCTACCCCCTCCTGACCTTTCTTCTCCTTCCTCCTTTCACAACACTCCGACAGGCTTCACCTAAGAATCAAGCACACTGGACCAACTTCACACTCTACGAAGAAGACTCCGTCTCTAAAATCCTATCTACCTTAAACCCGAATAACCATTTTAAAGACCCGCTCCGCTCCAACTGCCTAGCTGCCGCCGTCCAATTCATTATTCCTAGCTGCACTGCACTAATTAAATGCCTCTCTCCAGTAGGGATCGATTCCTGACTCTCTGAAAGCCGGCCAAGTTTTCCACATTTTGAAAAACCCTCCTGTGACAACTTCAGACCTAATTCCAACATCACTCTCTTAGCTAATGTGTTGGAGAAGTGTGTGCAACAGCAGCTAAGTCAACGCATCAACAACTTCCACCTTTTCGATGACTTCCAATTCGGATTCAGACCTGGACACAGCACTGAAACCACCATGCTCCACATCGTTGATGATGCCCTCCAAGCCCTTGACCAAGGTAAAACATGTCTCCTAATCTTCCGCAATCTATCCTCCGCCTTCGACACGGTCAACCTTGGAAAGCTACTCGAACGTCTCAAACTCAGGATGGGATTGGATGGCTCTGTTCTAGAATGGTTTAGATCCTTCTTACAAAACTGATCACAGAGATTCCTAATTAGCCACAACCTGTCCCTCTCCCGTCATGGGGGAGTCCCTCAAGGAGCAACGCTGTCCCCCACCCTCTTCAAACTATACCTAGAAACGCTTGTCGAAGTCCTACACACTGCAAATATCTCCTACCATATGTACGCTGACGATACTCAGATCTACAACAAAATCTCATCCCTCGAGGAGATTCTCTCCCAGATTGAGGCCCTGGAGCTGACCTTCCAATGGCTTGCCTCCAATCAACTCAAACTCAACCAAAAAAGCTGAATTTCCCATAATTTCCCCTCCTAAAATCAACCCTGAGATTCTGATTTGGATTAAGGCCATCACAGCCTCAAATTGCCCACCGACCATCGTAGACTCAGCCAAATCACTGGGAATAACTCTTGACTGCCACTTGACTGCCACTTGAACATGCGAGACCACCAACTCGATGGCCAAATCAGCCAGATTCCACCTGAGCTACCTATGGAAACGGAAACCCTTCCTTGACGCTCCCGACCTAAAAATGGCAGTCCAAGCACTAGTCATCTCTAGACTAGAATATGGCTGTTCTACCCTCTTGGGTTTACCCAAGATCTCCCTGACACCTTTAAAAGCCTGCCTCAACGCGGCCGCCAGACTTCTTACCGGCACAAGGAAACTCGATCACATTTCTGCACACCTGAAAGCGATGAACTGGCTTCCTCTCGAGGCCAGAATACAGCTTAAGCTGGCATGCATCACACTCAAACTCCCCTGCATATCTTGCACAGAAACTTGTCATTCCCTTTTCTACCCTGTAGATACCGCTTTGTCTCACAAGAGATCAGGTATGAGTACGCTTGATAGCAAACAACTTTTTCTTCTTTTTATTGTTTTGTATAAAATTGCCTCGTGACACTATCACATTATATTCCTAAAATGTCATTTATTCTCCGCATGCTTTTCCAACAACGTTCTTGTGAAATTGGTATGTGGAAATTCGATTCATGCACACATTGTCATGCCTACTTTCCATTTTTTTCCTATTGAAAAATGAAGGTCACAATACATGTCAAAATAATGTGTGATTTGCCACTTTTGTTTTCCTACTAGATGAATTCAAAATCCTTTTCAGGAACCACTCATACTCGATTTGTTTCCATCCTCAATAGTTTCCTCCCGTCCCGTTTTTTCCACAGAGACTCATAATTGTAAGATAACATTATGGTATTCTCATTTTCATGTAATCTTTAGCTATGTGCACAGTCAATGTCAATAGAGGTTACAACATTTTCTTTAACTACTGTAACTTGTACTAAATTATTTTGAAATAATTATGTTGCTGATTTTCATATTACCCACTTCACGGCACTCACGTATCTTTTTTCTTGAAGTAATGATTCATTTTCTAAAAACCAGAGACATTGAACTTTCCTTGATTTGGCTTAACATCGTTTCTTTGTGAACCTCTCTATGTTATTTTTCCTGCCTCTATCGACCGTTACGCCGCTTATGAAATGTCACTTTTTCCACATAAGGTCCTTTGTAAATTCGTTAAACGCCACTTTTTGTGATGTCACTATTGTTACATAGGGTCCTTTGTATGATCAGTAAATAATGTTTAAAGATAAATAAGTCACCCACACATACACCCACCCCTTTTGTCCCCCAGCCCCCCTTTAGGTTTCCACAAACACTTGGTGTCCTCTCTTTTGTACGGGACAGTTTACTGTGCGTAGGTATTTGTGTACAACTTGCCCTATTATTCATTTTCTTTCCAGCCCTGAAGAGTCACGGTTAAATATCCGTTGACGAAACACGTGTAGGTTGGCCATTTTCTCTGGTTGATCTCCTTCTGATAGGAGCACCAGTAGTGAAAAGGAATAAAAATCTTTGAGAGAATACTTCTGGTGACGATCTCATCCTTTGTTGCTTTAATATGTGATACACTTCACAAATATCTCACCCTTATTTTGTGTGCTCTGGACTTGGCTTAAAAATACCAGAATTGATTATATATTTGCAACTCGAGACATTTCGGGTCTAGCAACTATTATTAAACACCCTAAGCTAATTTCTGACTATAACGCCCTGGCTCTCACTATCAACTTAAACTGCACTGCCAGAAAGCCCTCTGGACATTTGATAGGAAATTGTTGGTTAATAGTGACTATATTAACTTCATTTGGAAATGGACTCAGGATTACTTTGATACAAACCGATATAGCGCGCCCAGAAATGTTGTATGGGACTGCTTTAAATCTGCTCCTAGGGGGGGGGAACTCTTAGTTATGTTGCCAGAATTAAGAAGCTACAAACCTCTGAATATACCAAGAAAGTAGGGGAGCTAGCTAGATTAGAAGCGGCACACACAACACTAATTGCACAAAGGGCAGACGGGACAAACCTACTTCGCCAGATTTTAATTCTCAAAACTGATCTAAACAAGGGACTTCCTCAGAAGTCTGCTGAAACTTTTAGAGCACATCAAAGAAACCTCGACGAAAATGGAGAAAGGGTCGGTAAACAATTAGCTCTACGAGCGAGACAGAAGGCCTCCTGCAATACAATCTCTTCCATAAAGGTAAATGACCAAGAATACACACAAATAGAGGATATAGTGGATGTGTTTCAACACTATTATCAAAACCTATATCAAAATGATATCGCTTCCAACGGTGAAGAGATGAAGAAATTTCTAAACGACTTTTTAACCTGTACAGATAACAGCCTTGATAATACCACTAAGGACGATCTTGAGAAAGAGATTTCACCAACAGAGATTGAACTCGCACTTGCAGAACTAGCCTCGGGTAAAGCAGCAGGCCCCGACAAGATCCCGCTGGAATTATACAAAATCCTAGGTTAATTTATACTACCACTGTTACTAGATTTATTTTTTGTAATACAGTGGAATGGCATTACACCTGAATCTTGGAAAGACACTAACATCATTATTTTTCCCAAAAAGGGCAAAATTCCCTTCATCATACCATCCAATCTCACTGATAAACTCCGATTCTAAACGATATGCAAAAATCTTGGCCAATCGGCTCAGGGGGGTCGTTGCACATCTGGCCAGCCCGTGGCAACACGGCTTTTTTCCAGGGAAGGGTACCACGGATCCTATCTGAGCAATTTCATTATTTGATATTATGTCAGTGACGGGTGGCCAGATGTCAATGAATCTTCTAGACGCCGAGAATGCATTCGACCGAGTATCGTGGGAATTCCTGTGGGCTATTTTAGAACACTATAACTTTGGGCATAGTTTTAATAAATCAGTTAAAGCTATGTATACTGCCCCTAAGGCTAAACTTCAAATTATGGGGTGCAAATTGGGTAGTATTAATATATCAAGAGGAACCAGGCAGGGCTGCCCGTGCTCCCCAATCTTGTTTGCCCTTTACATCAATCCTTTGATACTAAAACTCCTAGATAACACCAGAATTAAACCAGTGGTGACAGGATTATTTGAAACCAAAGTTTTAGCTTAGGCTGATGACGTCGCAATTCTAATACCTGACCCCGATGTAGCTATCACTGAGATTGAGGCGATCACACATTTGTTCGGGTCCCATTCAGGAAACTCCCTCAATAGAGGTAAAACTGTTATATTATGTACAGAAAATATACACTGTATGGACACCAGAAGAACCAAAAAAGCCACGTATTTAGGGGTTTGCATAACCGCTGAGGTTCAAAATATTACTAAAATAAATTATGAACCTCTTATTAACTCAATCAAACAGGACTTAACCAGAGTAAACAGTCTTCATCTGTCTATTATAGGGAGGGGGAATTATGTTAAAATGAATGTTTTCCCTAAGGTGCTGTATCTATTTCGGGAAATCCCTTTGTTAGTCGAAGACAACCTCATTAAAGTCCTTGACTCCCAGATTTCCAAATTTGTTTGGCAATACGGCAAGATTAGAAGATCGCTTAAATTCTTATCCCTAGCGCAGGACAGAGGGGGGCTCGCAATCCCGCAGCTACTCCTATATTTCTGGGCAGCCTTTCTGCAACAACTCGCACCACTGATGAACCCAGTATGCAATATAGGCGAATCGGGCATACCGTCAATATATGAATTAGCCCTTGGTCATAAAGCTAGAGGACTACTCTTAAGACAATGTGAACCCAGTTATTTAAAAAAAGTCAAATTTGAAGTTATCATTAGTGCATGGAAAGTCTGGTCAAAAACTGCAAAACTTATGCAAATCCCTAAATTATGCCGCTATAGTCCACTCTGGCATTCATCTCTGCTTCCGCAAAATGTTAATGTTACGATTTCTGCTAGCTGGTAAGGACGGGGTACCATCTCCCTTCTCGATTTCGTAGGTACAGATATGAAGGCAAGCTTTACTAGCCTTCAAAATCAGTTTAATATACCTGTGACGGACTATCTTAAATTCTATCAAATTGAAACTATTGTTAACTCCAAGGTGTCCAGTATAAGCTGGGATACAGTACCTCTTATCGAAAGTATCATCAGGCCCTCCACCAGAATTGGCACAATTTTCCCCATCTGTCAATGAAAAATCACCTGATGACATACAACACACCAAAATTTTATGGGCAAATAAACTTGATCATCCAGACGTCGACATCAACAAGATCTTAGCATTGACGTCACAATTTCTACCCTCCTCCAATCTAAAAGCACAACTCTACAAAACAATATACAATCTTTACTATACTCCAGCAAAATTGCAGCATTGGGGGAAAAGAGCTAATGACCAATGCCCTAGGTGTATTTGTGGCCCTGCCACGCTACTCCATATGTTTTATGAATGGGACAAGCTGACAGTATTTAAGAAAATGATATGAGAATTTTGGGTGGGGGGTTTTGGGCGGGAACTGCCTGAGTCCCCCACTATCTACATGCTTGGGTACTATAGCACAGTAAATCTAAACCCTAATGAGGAAGCTGTTCTTTTTATTGGAACCGCGGTATACAGAATTATACTTGCCGCACGATGGAAAGAAGGCGATCCTCCCAGTTTTCAAATGTGGCTAACTCGCTTCCTGGGCATATATAATCATGAGACAGCAATATATGCCACCAGGAGTCTGAAGTCTAAAAGACGAGGCGAAAAGATCTGGGGCCAGATGTAGGTAAGTTAATTTTACCGATTCATAAATACCGAATTTTACCGATTCGGTGTTTATGAATCGGTAAAATAGAAGGGGGGAGATGTAGGGAAAATCGGTAATTGAATTACTGATTCTGTAGGAATCGGTATTTACCAAATCGGTAAATACCGATTCGGTAATGCCCATTGATTCCTAAGGGCATTGAAGCCCATAGGAATCAATGGGCATTACCGAATCGGTATTTACCGATTTGGTAAATACCGATTTTTGCAAGGGTGCAGGTGGTGTCACTTTGACACCCTCTAGCACCCCGATTTAAGGCATGTGTGACATGTGGCACACAGACATGCCCTAAGGGCATGTCCGTCTGTCACATGCCATAGGTGTGCATGCACACATGTGCATGCACACCTGGAATCGGTATTTTACCACCCAATTGGATTGGGTGGTAAAATACCGATTCGGTAAGGTCTGTGGGACTCAAAAGAGTCCCACCTACATATCAAAATTACCGAATCGGTAAAAATACTGATTCAGTATTTTACGGATTCGGTAAATTTACCGATTCGGTAAAATAGGCCACCTACATCTAGAATAGCCATTTACCGGTCGGTAACGGCCGAATTGGCTGTTACCGGTCGGTAAATGTCTACCTACATCTGGCCCATGGTCCCCTATCACAGCGTGGAGCGGCGCAGTAATCTCAAATTGAACGTTTAAAACTCTATTTGTGTGTTTCATGTCTGACAGTATATGATCCTTTTTATTTTTCCATTTGTCTGGTTTCTCATATCCCTAAAGCATTTACTTTACTGTAGATTTCTGTGCTTTTTTTTCTTTCTTTCTTTTCTCTTAGTGTATAGGCAATATTTTACTCCCTGTTCTTGCATTAATTTTGTTGTTCTCTTTTGTTATGATTATTTTATGCTGTATTGGAGTTGATGTCATCAGTGATGTCATCAGTGATGTCATTTGAGATGTCATCAGTGATGTCATTTGAGATGTCATCAGTGATGTCATCAGTGATGTCACTAACCATGTCATGAATGATGTAATATGTGACATCATCAGCAGTGGATTGCGGGTGCGCGATATATAGTTAGTGCAACTAACTATATATGAAATTTCAATGGTTTTGTGTGAGTAAAATAAGGTTTTGAAAAGGCTAATCCCTAACTATATATGGTCTATAACCTATGGTTTTTTCAGTGAATTTTCAAGGTTTTGTAAATGCTAATTCCTAACTATATATGGTCTATAACCTATGGTTTTTTCAGTGAATTTCAATGGTTTTTTAATAGCACATATCAAAAGCTGTAAAATGTCAAGTACGTGGTGGGTAAAAACATTTTCGTATTTATGCACACTGATGTGCTTTCAACGCTGCCCCCCCCCTCCTCTTTTCTTTTAGGAGTATTCTCTCTTTGCAGATAGTGAAGGGTAGTTAACGCAGGCCATTGCCTCGTTGTAATCCGTCGTGCCTGCTTCCCTCTCCATTTGATTGATTGTTATCCAAGCATTTAATATTTTACAATTGATTCTCTTTGGTTCATTCTCTATTTACAAACAAGCACAAAGTCGCAATACTCTGTTTAGTCTTTGCAGATAGTGAAAAATCGTGTAAAAAAATTAAAGTAATCGAGCAAAATCAGTAGGCCACTAATTGGATCTCTTTTTGACCTCGCTAAAATAGAAACATTAGGAACAACCCTTCATGAGAAATACGAAAATAGTGAGATGAACTGAGCTCCACACCATGAGGGCTGCAAGACAGCTCGGCTCCGTCACCCACCCCGCCCAAAATAACGACAAACCCTATGCAAATATTAAAAATATATACAACACACCAGCAAAGTAACAGGGTAAAACATTTTATTAAATAACTATTTACATAACTATTTTATACTTTTTGTTGCCCGATCCGGCTAGCTCAATCGATCGAGCATGAAACTCATGCACTCTGATAGCAAGCGTTGCTGCTGATGCTATGCAGACCAAACCTGGTTTTCAGTTTGTACATTCTTCTAGATTTTTCCATCCAAGGTTGGTTGAGTTTGTAGAACGATGGCTTCAGATTTTCAACATACGGTGTGGTGGCGCGGACTGGGAGGGGGCGCTTGGCTCCTGCCCCCTCCCCAAGTAAGATTTTCATACGTGAAAGTACGTTAATGGTTTTGGTCCCTGAGTTGCTTCGATGTCACTGCCATTCTCAAATGGCATAAGTTCTGGATGTTGGGTGCCATAGTTCAGAGTTCTGAGCAGCGCTTGTAACACTGTCTGAAGCTTATTTGCACCTACTGCAGCTTCACTATTCTCAAAGTAAGTGAGGGTCGTTTGTGGACCTGACTGCATTTGAAAACAATGTAATATGGTACCTCCCTAAACCGCTTGACAGAGGCCCCCGAGGGGCGGTGTGATGGCACGGACTCGGAGAAGACGCTTGGCTCCGACCCCCTCCCCAAGTCTTATAGCACTGGTGTAGCCTGAGATCGCCCCCGACATAGGCGGACGGCTCCCCGGGTCCGGCGGAACTTTTTGCCTTTTGATGACTCTTCTATTCTGGACTTTGTCCCACAATCCGTTTGACCTGAAGACACGCTGTAGTGGGGCGCCCCTTTACCGTTTTAGTTGCCACTCCGCCCGCTTTTGCTACACTGTGCCTCTTCCGCCATTCAGCTGTTTACCGCCCGCTCTTGCGACTACAGCGTCTCGCTCACCATGTAGTTGAGTTGCTCCCGCTCTTGCGATGCAACGATAGGCGACTGCCACAGGACTCTCAAAATGGCGGCCGGCTCTTCAGATTTGGGCGTGGTCCACTAAAATGGCCCTGGGACACCTTGGAACTCGGACGCTTGCCTGCTAGGGCTTGGGTCCCATTCTCGAAAGCGTCCCCTCAGCCGTGAAGATTCTACAAAAGTCTTGGGGGCCCCCGACTCCCGCAGGCTTCTGGTGGGGAGCGGCTGCCATGATTGCTCGTGGAATGGCCACGACGGAGCTACGAGATGGTGGTGCTCTCATGCTGACGCCAGCTTCAGTCTGAAACATCCAGTAAACTCTGTAGACTACCAATTCGATCAGTTGCGGTAGCGCCCCAACATGACCCGGTAGAGAAGAACTTGCCCTCCCCTCTTTGACTGATGGTTCTTGTTGCCTGTCCCCTCTGTTGTCATTTAACAGAACTTTTTGGACTGCTGAAAGGGGTTGTGTTCCGAACGCTGGTTGGTGGAGACATTTTGACTATATTCTTGACCTACGTTGTCGCGTAATGCGTTATATGACACGCCGCGTTAGCGCACCCGGAAGTGCTCCGGTGCGCGAAGCGCAGCTTCCCGGAAGCGATCCGGGGCGCAGCGCGTAACGTAAGCATAACAGGTCATGTGACTTGTTAATAAAACTTTTCATTGGTTCATTTTACTTTTGTTATTTTAATGATGAAAAGCTTGGTCATATGACCTAAAAAATACGCTTTTTATTGGTTTCGAACATTATTTTTTTTTAAATATATATGTTATAATGTTCCAGGCTAATGTACTTTCCCGGAAAATTTACAACTGTCCTGCAAGTAAAATATATTCCTTTTTCGAGAAAAAGGGTGTTTCTTCGTCCCATGACGGAGCCGTTGAGTAAAAGAGGCTCGGCCTGCTGTCTTAGTCGCCGATACGCCTGATTATCAGATTCTTATCGATCACTTTATGTTGCAGGAGTGGAAAACACAACTGCCCTTGACCATTTATCTTTACTGCGTTCCTACGTATTATACCTTTTATCCGTCATGTAATTGGACTGCTTTATTTCACTTGCCTTTTACTGATTCGAAAACAGTGACTAAAAGTAAAAACTTTACCAATGTAAATACTACTACCATGTTTTGTTTTAAAAACCTTTATTGTGAAAATGTCAGTATACAAATACGGGCCTATAACCACGTGGGCCGGCCACGGAGCAAACTGAAATCGTATGTGATAAGAAGACATTTACATTGTAGAGGAACGTAACGAGCGGGTCATTAGGTTGCAAGAACTAAATTGTCTAACAGTTGCGGAATCGCTGGACGTACATTTTGTAATTAAAATACGACAGGGCCACTTACAAAAAACTTATCTAGATATACATTTGCGGGCAAGTACCATGGGTGACGTTAATTCGAACTTTCAATAGTACAGTAATCAATAACACATCAGAACTTAATATCAATAGGGATGTCGAAATATTCAATCAATTCTCGTCCCCGCCCGCCATGAGCATCAAAACTGCATTCATATCTCGTGATATCAAGGTTGTTCAACCAGTACACAACAAGGAGTTACGAGTCCCATTTATACCGGCGCCATTTTGGGCGAGGCCGGGCAGGTCCAAGATATAGTCAAAATGTCTCCACCAACCATCGGCCAGACCAGAACCCCTTTCGGCCCTTTATGCTACAAAATGGTGTCTTCCATTCAGAAAATATTGTTGGCAGCATTTTGAAAGGAAAGATAAACAGCCGTTCTCCTAGTGAGTCTCACATTGTTACATTTAGGAAGAATGTTGAAGAGTAGTATGTTGAAAATCTGAAGCCATTGTTCTACAAACTCTCAATCAGCCTTGGATTGAAAAAAAAATCCTGAAGAATGTACAAACTGAAAACCAATTTTTGTCTGTATAGCATCAACAGCAACGCTTGACTCAGCTTTGTGTGAAGCCGCCATTTTGATTCAATCAATAGCGTCCCCCTGCACACATTCAGGGACCTGGTCGTGTCTTCAGGTCAAACGGATTGTGTGACAAGATGCAGAAAGGAAAAGGAAAAAAGTTCCGCCGGACCTCGGGAGCCGGCCGCCTATGTCATGGGCGATCTTTGGCCACACCCGGGCAATAGTGAAGCTGCAGCAGGTGCAAATAAGCTTCAGACAGTCTTACAAGCACTGCTCAGAACTCTCAACTATGGCACTCAACATCCAGGACTTGCCATCCGGATCTTGGCGCCTTGTGCTGGTTCCGACCTATTCACACATCGGTCCACTACTGACATCACCTCATAAGCCAACGGGGCACCCCACGCCGACTTTCGGCGCAGCATTGTAGGATGGCCACACCAGTGCAGCAACTTGCTGGACACCACCTCGGTGTCATCCGGATCTCGACGCGTTCGAGTTACTGTACCGCAAGAGTGGGAGAAACTCAGCTGGACACGCCGTCTTTCGGCGCAGCATTGTAGGATGGCCACACCAGTGCGGCAACTTGCTGGACACCACCTCGGTGCCATCCGGATCTCGGCGCGTTCGAGTCACTGTACCGCAAGAGTGACCGGAACTCAGCTGGACACGCCGTCTTTTGGCGCAGCATTGTAGGATGGCCACACCAGTGCAGCAACTTGCTGGACACCACCTCGGTGCCATCCAGATCTCGGCGCGCTGTGCTGCCTTCTGCCTACTGTAGCCGCAAGTGCGGACGCAACTCAGTTGGACGGCGAGTGAAACGCTAAGGGGCGCCCCACTGCAGCCGAGGAGCCTCCATCTTGGGGGAGACGCACAGCCCCCACTGACTGACGCGACCTCACAGGCCAACGGGGCGCCCCACGCCGACTTTCGGCGCAGCATTGTAGGATAGCCACACCAGTGCAGCAACTTGCTGGACACAACTCGGTGCCATCCGGATCTCGGCGCGTTGTGCTGCCTTCGGCCTAATCGCACATCGGTCCGCTGCTGACGCCGCCTCACGTGCCAATGGATTTTCTACGCTTTTTGTAGCCCTATGCCGCATAACATGTCATGTGACTTGTTTATAAAACTTTTCATTGGTTCATTTTACTTTTGGTTTCCTAATGACGGAAGGCTTGGTCATATGACCTAAAAATAACACTTTTCATTGGTTTAGAATTTTTTTTTTTCCCAAACGATGAAAGCCCCACCTTGTTTCTGGATGTTTCAGACTGAAGCTGGCGTCAGCATGAAAGCACCACCATCTCGTGGCTCCGTCGTGGTCATTCCGCGAGCAATCATGGCAGCCGCTCCCCACCGGAAGCCTGCAGGAGTCGAGGGCCCCCAAGACTTTTGTAGAATCTTCACGGCTGAGGGGACGCTTTCGAGAATGGAGCCCAAGCCCTAGCAGGCAAGCGTCCGAGTTCCAAGGTGTCCCAAGGCCATTTTAGTGGACCAGGCCCAAATCCGAAGAGCCGTCCGCCATTTTAAGAGTCCTATGGCAGCCGCCTATCGCTGCACCGCAAGAGTGGGCGCAACTCAACTACATGGTGAGCGAGACGCTGTAGCCGCAAGAGCGGGCGATAAACAGCTGAATGGAGGATGAGGCACAGTGTAGCAAAAGCGGGCGGAATGGCAACTGAAACGGTAAAGGGGCGCCCCAGTACAGCAGACGAGCCTCCACCTGGGGAGGCCCCTTCACGCCGCCTCCCCCACGCCCCCCCCGGGGCGCCCCACGCCGTTTTTCAGAACAGCATTGTAGGATACCAAAACCAGTGCGGAAAGTTACTGGACATCACCTGGGTGCCATCCACATCTCAGCGCGTTCTGCTGCCTTGGGACTATTCGCACAACAGACCGCTACTGACGAGGCCTCCCCCCGCACCACCCGGGACGCCCCACGCTGTTTTTCTGAGCTGCATTGTAGGAAACCAAAAACCAGTGCGGCACCCAGGTAACATCACCTGGGTGCCGTCCAGAACTCAGCACGTTGTGCTGCCTTGGGACTATTCTCACAAAAGACAGCTACTGACCATTGTTGCTTCTTTTTTACAAATTTTTTTTAAATGTATTTACAGTTTTTGTTGCGTTCTATATATTTATATGTTAATAAAGTTTTATAATCCTACTACTTTCTTGGAGTGCTATATATTTTTAAAAAATCGGGTGAATGGGGCCTTGAATCGGGTTATTGTCATGTGTGGGCTTTGGAAGTGTGCTGCTACAGGATCGGACATTTCAAACTCAAATGCACGTTCTTTTTCTTACCTTTCCGAAGCATGGAGCGCAATAGCAGGCAGAGAAAGGGTGATGCAAGTGTTGAACACTGCCTGGCCTGGCAAGTTGCTGGCAGTGCCCCCCCCCCCCCGCCCGCTCCTGAAAGAGGGCACACACACACCGGCGCCCCGAGTACTTCACAGATCTTTAAAAGACCATGCGCTTGTTAATGAGACTTAAATGGTTTATCACCCCTTCTAGAGCCCCTGCATCGGCCCTCTGACGTTTCCTGGAAGAATTAGCACGTAACACAATACCAAGCCCTGTCAGCTGAAACCCCCGAGGAATCGGGTTTTTGCTTGCAGGAATCGGGAGGCGGGAGACTAGCACTGAAATCGGTAGTCTCACGCCTGAATCGGGAGGGTTGGCATGTCTGGATTCTCTACAGCTGGGGCCATAAACTACATCCGCAGGGCTAGGTGATAGCCTGGGACCGGCCTGGACAATCGGACACAGAGGAAGAGGAGTGTCAGAGGGTGTGGTAGTGAATAGGGTGAAAGGGAGGTGTCGGGCGGGCACAGGGTGTGATTCTCAGGGAAGAGCAGCGCAGATGGGGGGAAGTTTATGGCCCATGCATGAGAGAGAGAGCGGGGGTGACCAGTGCGTGGGAGAGATGATTGCGAGGGTGGGGAGCCGTGCTGAGAATCGACGGCGTGCAGAGAGTGGGTCTGGTCAAGGCATCTAAAATGGCTGCCGTGCACGACAAAATTGTGGCATTGGAAAAAAGGCAAGATGGCGCAGACAATGTTTATCAATAAGGATTCATTTATAACAAAATATTTTATCGCAGTGACAAATTGGTGGTCAACACTTCCTGATTTCCATCGAATCGAACGTTAACAGACGTCACACAGCAAAAAAAAAAAAAACGCTCATGCACAGCCGCTGGAAGACATGTATCAACATATATGAGCCTCCTCGGCCACCCTCAGAAAACATAAGGGATCAGGATACGTCTCCCGCACCCCCTTATACCTACTAATTTAATTAAAACGAAGCACAAAATGGCGAATTCCCGTTTCGCTACCAGTTTGCGGCCCAGTTCGCGGCCCGGGAAGTGCTTCTACCGTGAAAAATCATTTTTTTTTATTTTCCCCACGGGACCCTTTAATAACCCCAACATCATTCCTAGGGGGTCAAGAGGGGTCTACCTTGCCCCCTTTCATTAAATTCCCCCTTCGTTTTTCACCTCTTCTTCTCTCTCGATCCTACCGAGAGACAAGATGGCGGCCGCTTCGGACTCATTTAGAATGTTGACAGACACCGGAAAGCCAATCAGCTTCGCATCGCAAAGTTCCGTTTCGCGAAAAGTACGCGAACTGGAGCGCAGCCCGGAGCGCTGTTACAGATATATATCTTTTTTTGAACGTTAATTTCTCAAAATCCACTGTAGCACATATATTGAGACCTAGCAAAGGCACATCGGGCTAACAGTCCCTACAATTTTGTCAAGTTTCGTGCAAATCCATTCAGCCGTTCGAGCTAAAAGTGAGGCCAACCGCCCTATGGAAATTAACATGGGAAAAACACGTTTTGGGACCCCCCTTTTTTCTCGGCCCCCCCTTGACGAAACCCCCCCAAATTTTCAAGGGCTGCTCAGAAACAAAATGTGCCATTTTTCTGAAAATTTCAGCCGATTCCGTGCAGAAACGCCAAAGTTATTAGACATAGAATTTTCAAAAATCCCATAGGGAAAAAATCCTAACTATATATACCTACTGGCGACAGCCAGTAGGTAATATATATTCACACAAAAAACATAGGTTTCAGGGGGTGTTATAGTTAGCTGGACATTTCACTTGTACAAAACCATAGAAATTCCTCCCTTATAGTTAGTTCTGCTAATTAAAACTTGTGCACCCGCAATGCACTGCTGATGATGTCACATATTACATCATTCATGACATGGTCAGTGACATCACTGATGACATCACTGATGACATCTCAAATGGCATCATTCAGTGAATCTGGTTTAGTTTGAAATGTACATGTGTATTATCTATATACCAATCTGTATTGAAGAGTAAGAGGATATATAATTGTCTGGATGGAGTATTTAGTAGCTGCCTGACTGTCTGTTTAAGTGTTTAATTAAAAGTGTCTCACTTAATACATGGATTAGTAACTAAACTATGTGAATGTGTGCATCACTGTCTCTGCTGTTTTATAACATGCTGCATCAGTTGGTCACTAACTACATGAGTGTGTTTACTAGTTTGTGATTAGTTGGGTGAGTATTTTTATGGGACATTGAGTTTGTGTGTGGTTGGATGGGGTGTGTGTAACTGTATGCATAGATGTGTGAATGGGTGATTGACTAGGTGAACAGGTTTAAGAATGCATGCGGAAACAGTTTTTTGGGTGCCAGGCATAATTATTTGTGTGTTTGTGAGTGAATATATGTTTTAGTTGTACATCTTCAACAAAGTAAAAAAAATAAAAGTCATTGTATGGCAGAGTGAGTGTATATAAATAAGTATATGTAAGAGTCAGTGATTGTGAGAGTAACTATATGAATGAGTGTATAATTGTAATGGTGATTTGTTAACATATTAACTATGAGTTACTATGTGTTTGAATAAATGAGGTGTTGTGTGTATAAGTGTGTAAGTGATTAAATGTAAGTGTGATCAACTTTTTTCATGAGTGAGTAGGATGAAAGCATAACCGACTAAGATGACTGCTGTGTCAATGTCTATGTATGTGTATAAGTGCATGTGATAGTTTTCTATTAATTCGTGACTGCATGTATAAGTGATTCTGTTGTTGAATGGGTAGTTGTGTGTGAAGGTTTAGGAATCAGTGAGTGGGTATGTACTAACAAGTATTGGTGTGTCAATGGTTTCAAATATGGTACTCTGTATTTTACAGTGAGTGATGAAAGGTTATACTAGCGTATGATGAGGTGTATTAGATTGCCACGTGGACGATGTCATCAGTGATGTCATTTGAGATATCATCAGTGATGTCACTGACCATGTCATGAGTGATTTAATATGTGACACTATCAGCAGTGCATTGCGGATGTGTGCGTTATAGTTAGCAGAACTAACTATAACTGAGGAATTTCTGTGGTTTTGTATGAGTGAAATGCCCAGCTAACTATAACACCCTTGAAACCTATGTTTTTTTCTGTGAATTCCTAAGGTTTTTTAAATGCTAATTTCTAACTATAACGTCTCTGAAACCCATTTTAATCATTCTTGTTGGAGCATTTTAGAGGGACATCTCTTTTCCTACAAGAACCTTTTTTGCTTGTTTTTTTGGTGTTTTAAAAAAAATATCAAACAAAATAGCATCTGGACAGCAGCAGCAACAGGAAGAAGTATCTTCTGAAGAAGAATTCTTGCAGCATGCACCACGTCCACAGAGGCCAGAATCTGTTTTGTGGAAATTCTTCACTTTTTCACCTGGAGAGAAGAAAGTAAATGCGAGAAAGGTGACATGCAAAATTTGTGACCGAGTCCTGTCAAGAGGCAGTGAAAAAAAATACTCTTGTGGCCCTGCTTCTATGTACAAGCATCTCTGGACCGCACATCCTCTCAATCTGGCTTGGGAGGAAATGAGGCAAGCTGCTTTAAACCCCTCACCTGCTGTGGAAGGTATGTCTGGAGCGTCCTCAGGAACACCTGCAATGGACATTAGGCCAGAATTCGCCTTTCTTGAGAAACACTGCGTGAAGTGTAAGAAACGTATATGCTTAGGTGAGCAGTCGGTGGATGCAGTTTGTGCTGTGCAACGTAACCATCGTTGTTAATTTTTGTTGTTTTTGGAATGATAAGTCATTCCTAAAGTTTCCTGTTTTTTTCGTTCTTTTTGGTTCATTTTTTTAAAAAACGGCCAAAAAATAAAAAATTGTTATAAAAAAAAAAAAGGAAAAAAAGAAGAAAAAAGTTCTTATCTGGTTATAGAAAGAACTATAATTGCAAAGTAATATGTGAAAGTTTGGTTGACTATATGTATACAGCATGATTGAATAAAAGAATGCATTAGTAGTCTATGGTGAATTTATAGGTGAAGATTTATGAGGAAGTACTGCAGCGTGACACTGCAAGCTCTTTAGCTGCACTGCACTGTGGTACTTCCGAAGCACAGGGATGTGACATAAATATGTTGCAACTCTGTGCTTCCCTCTGCATCGCTGCACCAACTCCAGCCATGTGGTGACACAGGCACCCTTGCACCATGGTGCAAGGATGTCTGTGTTGTGCGGAGATTGTTTTTGTGCAGGAAGGGACACCTTCCTGCACAAAAACAATCAGTAAAGGCATTTTCCTCTTTCAATGTATGCTGTTGAATGCAGCAGCATTGAACGAGGAGAAAATGAGGAGAAATGAAAACAATTCTCCTTGTTGTGCCTTGCTACACCAACTCTAGGATGGCGCAGCATTCACACACATCTCCAGATTAAAGATTTCTCATAAATCTGGAGATATGTCTTATTCCATAGGTGTTGAGTGGGAACACCCACAGCAACACCTATGGAACGCTCCTTCAAGGTAAAGTTCTGTGTATGAAGTGACCGTATTTACAAGGAGAGAAAAAAAACATGCAGGGTGGCTTTTCCTCTCCTTGTAAATATGATGGAGTGCCTGGCGCCATCATTACGTTTCAAAAAGTGACGTACTGGTGGTGCAGGGTGCTTGTAAATCTGACCCATAGGTGCTTAGGTATTGGCATACTCATACAATAAGAATATAGTGCTGGATGGGTGATTGAAGAATTGCATGAAACTGACAGGAGGTATCCTACGCTGCATGGGTGCTACTTCAGTATTTAATGGCGTGGACCAATAGTATGTATCTTCTTGGAGATTTGTAGGGATTATGCACAAAATATTTTATATGTACTTCTATTGGTGTCTAGGTCATTTTATAAGAATAGCACTAGTAACTGGAATGATGACAGTGCTTCAAACAGAGTGAACACCTAATTTATAAGTGCTTACGTATTGGTGGAGTGATAGGATAAGTAGATAGTGGTAGATAAGTGATTAAATAAGGGCATGGGACAGTCTGCAATATTCCTACACTGCATAAGTACTAACTTGGTATTTGGAAGAGTGTATCGATAGTATGTAGCTAGTTAGAGGTCTGCTTGGATAGTGCACACAATATTATAGCTGTACTTGTGTTAGTGGCTAGGCCATTCCATAAGTTCATGACTAGTACCTAGAAACATTATAGTATTACAAACAGAGTTTATAGTGAATTTATAAGTGCTTAGGTATTGGTGGAGTAATAGGATAAGTAAATAGTGCGGGTTGGGTGATTAGAAAAATGCACGGGACAGACAGGAGGATTCCCACACTGCATAGGTACTAACTGGGTATTTAGAAGAGCGTATCAATAGTTTGTAGCTGGTTAGATGTGTGCATGCATAGTGTACAAAATATTGTACATGCACTTGTGTTAGTGACTACCCTATTCCTTAAGTATATGACTCATAACTGGAGTAATTTCAGTTTTGCAAAGTTTATATTTATAAGTGCTTAGGTATTGGTGGAGTGATAGGATAAGTAGATAGTGCTGGATGGGTGAAGGGAGAAGTGCACGGGACAGACAGAAGTAATTCTAGGCTGCATAGGTACTAACTGGGTATTTAAAAGAGCGTATCAATAGTATGTAGCTGGTTAGAGGTCTGCATGCATAGTGCACAGAATATTGTAAATCGTAAATCGTAAATCATACGTTCTTATATAGCGCCTTTCACCGTAAGGTCTCAAGGTGCTTGCTTTGGGAACCCGTCCGGCCTTTCCCTGTGAGATTACCCCTACTGGGCATCCCTAAGGTGAAGACCAGGCATCCCATCGCAGTGGGGCCGTAGTGGAGATTAAGCAAGCAATTGCCCAGAGTTGCAGAGTGTGAACCCACGATTCGAGTAGGCACCGAGGCGAGAATTATCAAGTCCGTGGACATTTTGAGCTCAATGCCCTGCCGCGTCGGGGACTGAACCCTGGTCCCGGGTCTGACTTCTGCATCAGGGACTGCCTCCTCTAACCAGTGAGCCACACTTCTCTTGTAGCTGTACTAGCATTGGTGTGTCAATGGTTTCAAGAATGGTAGTCTGCGTTTTAGGGTGGGAGGAGGTGCATCAGATTATCATGAGGATGATGTCACCAGTGATGTCATTTGAGATGTCATCATAGATGTCATCAGTGATGTCACTGACCACGTCATGAGGGATGTAATATGTGATATCATCAGCAGTGCATTGCGGGGGAACGAGTTATTGTTAGCACAACTTACTATAACGGCCAAATTTCTCTTGTTTTGTATGAGTGAAATGTCCAACTAACTATGACATCCATGAAACCTGTGGTTTTTTCAGTGAGTTTCTGAGATTTTTTAAATGCTAATTTTTAACTATAAAATCACTGAAACTTTTTTTTTCCAGTGAATTTTATATATATATATGTATATGTATATGTATATAATGTCCTCTCACTCTTACAAGGAAGGAATCAGCACTCAGGTTGTAGTTTGGAAGTATTTAATCTGCATAGGACGTGATTCACGCGTTCTGGCTCGTTCGAACCTTGATAACGATACAAGACGTCATTGTAGCATCCTTATTTAAATGTACAAATGCCTAAAGTTGCCAACATTAACAAAAGACTACATATTACTTTAATCCAAAAAGCTGGTGGCCATATTGGCCTGGTCACGATGTGAAAATTCAGGAATTGATACAATGAAGAAAAGAAAACAAGTGTTAATATGCACACAATGCCATTTCAGCATATCTTGCCCTATGACCGCCATACCTGTATGTTCGTCAACGTGACTTATTCATAATAAACATACTTAGGATTGCAAACATCAACATGATCAATGGACTACACATTACTTTAAAGTAAAAGGCTATTGGTCATATTAATCTGGGCAAGTTGCATATTATAATGGTTCTTACACTAAAGAAAAGAAAAAAAATGAGTGTTTATATACACACACTATCCCTAAATAAAGATCTAGCGATTATAGTTCCATTCCATTCACAGCTCATTTGAGATGTCATGAGTGATGTTATGAGTGATGTAACTGACCTTGTCAGAAATGCTTTAATGTCTGAGGTCATTAGCAGTACATTGCAGGGTCGAAAGTTACAGTTAGCTCAGGTAACTATAACTGCTGAATGTCACTGGTTGTGTATGAGTGAAATCCGAGCCCAACCATACCATCCCTGTAATATTTGTTTTTTTTCAGAAAATGTCCAGTTTTTTTAATGTTAAGTAAGATGCATATCACATTGGATGGTGGGGGGGGGGGTGGAAACAGGGCCTGGCATTGTGCTGAGCCCACCCAAGCTTGCTGCTCCTGCCTTCCCTCCTCCTAGCCATCCATTGTCCAAGTCCAAGTCCCTACTCCTTTATTACAGCCCTGTGTGGCCGTTAATCTGCCACTGGCCTTCCTGCCTTCTCTTAACAGGTAGCTTGCTGCCCCATCCACCTCCTCCCTATCCTCTGTTATCTGAATCCATGGACTAGCCTCCTCCCTCCTGCCATGCATGGTCTGATGTGATGCCACTGCACTCCATTTGGCATGATGTACCAGTCCACTCCTCCTGTCCTCCATTGCCCAATTCTATGCCCCATCATTGACCTCCTGCTCAGCCTCTGTGCTTAGCTTGCTACCCCGATTCTCCTTCCCTGCCCTCCGATGTCTGTGTGCATGCCCCTGGCCCATCCTTTTTGCCCACCATGTTCCATGCACCTGTCACTCCTATCTACTCTGAGTGCTCTGTTGAGCTGCCACTCCCCTCCCACCTGCCTAGCATTGTCAGATGACTGTAATCCGTCCCTGCCACCTCCACCCTGACTGTCCACATTCCATACCCCTATCCCTTTAATCCTTTCCCTCATGGTCCATTTTACTGCCACACCCTTCTGCAATCCCTGGTCTGTTGTGCTGCAACTGCTCTAACTGCCTGCCCTGTGTGGTCTCATGTGAGGCCCCTTTCCCTGAAGTTTCTTGTCTGTACCCAGGTCCTGACCCTCCCTTCTATCCTCCAAGGTCCTTTGTGCATGCCCCTGCACACTCCTTCTTGCCCATCATAACCATTGTGCTGCGACTAACACTCCTGCTTGCCATGCATGGTCTTCTGTGCTGCCAGGGCACATACCATCTTCCCTGTTTGGTCAGCTAGCTGCCCATGGCCCCCTCCAACCTTCCATCCATGGTCAGTGTGAATGCCATTATAGTCTCACTGTTGCTCTCCATGGTGTGTCTTGCTTCTAGTGCCAATCCGGCCTGACCTCCATGATCATTTTGCTGCTCCTGCCCTGCCCCCTTGCCCCTAGCCCTCTGTTTCCGATTGCAGACCCCTATTTCCTCCCTCATGGCTTGTCTGTTCCTTTGTAATGCCCCTTATTTTACCTCCTGCCCTTTGTGGTCCGTAATGCTGCAGCTTTCTCTCCTGTCTGTCCATTATGGTCATCTAGCTACCATTGCCTCTTTCCCCTCTGTTCTCTGTTGTCCATGTGCATGGTTCTGTCCTTTCTCTATTGCTTTCTATCGATTGTTGTGCTGCACTCCCGTCCCACGGGAAACAACCAGCTCATCACATGAAGTACAGCGCATGCGTTTACATCGCGTGCAACAACATCGCACGCGACGATACGACGCATGCGTTGTCTATGCACGCCATTACGTCGAATGCATGTTTAAAACGCATGCATTCACAACGCACGGCCTCCAGGGGAACACAGATGGCAGGGAGACAACGCGGGAACAACGACGACACAAGTAAGGGGGTGCTGTTTAGGGGTTGTGTTAGGGCTTAGGGGTAGTTGCAGTATAGGTGCTGTTTTCAGGTGGGGGATTAGGGCTACTTGCAGAATGGGTGCTGTTTTCGGGTTGCGGTAGGGCTACTAGGGCTAAATTCGAAATGGGTGCTGTTTTAGGGTGGCGTTAGGGCTGCTAGGGCTAGTTAGAAAATGGGTGCAGTTTTGGGGGGTGTTAGGGCTACTAGGGCTACTTAGAGAATGGATGCTGGTTTAGGGTGGCATTAGAGCTACTAGGGCTACTCAGAAAATGGGTGCTGTTTTGGGGTGGCGTTAGGGCTACTAGGGCTACTTACATAATGGGTGCTGTTTTGGGGTAGCGTTAGGGCTACTAGGACTACTAACATAAGGGGTGTTGGATTTGGGTTACATTAGGGCTTAGGGCTACTTACAGTAAAGGGGCTGTTTTCACCTTTGGAGATTAGGCTTTAGGGTTGAGGTCGGAGTGTAGGCTTGTATTGCTGTTTTGGGCTTAGGGTTTAGGGGAGGGTTAGCATGCCAATAGTGTAGGGTACTGGTTCAAGGTTTAGGGTTTAGGGTCGGGTGAAGGGAAATGCGCATACAGCAATAATTGCTATGTCATGCCATGCGGGGTGTCTGTATGCGATGTTACAGTCTTTTACATGCATGCCAATACAAATGCAACATGATGGTATGCGCTGTGATTAATCACGATGTAACGGCACATGCGGTATATTCTTTGCGATGTGAAGGCATGCGATGCGAGTGTTTGCAATGGGGCATCATACAACCCCGTCCCACATGCCCTGTGTGGTGTATTGTGCTGCTGCAAAACCTGATGCCTGCCCTGTAGGGTCAGTTTGGTGCACCTCTCCATGTCCCTCCTGTCTTCTGTTATCCGAGTCCTTGTCCCTACCCCAATTCCTCCTGCCTTCCAGGATCCAATGTACCATACTTGCTAACATTTTGAACTTGGTAAGAGGAAGTTTTTGAAAAAAATATGGGGGTATTGATTTTCCCCTTTGACTTAGATTGAAAAAGAGGAGATTGTAGACAGCAGACAGATCAAATAAAGCCCATTTGGACTTAAAAACATTGTGCATTACCTCGCTGAATCGGGTCTGTTGGCATGTATGGGTGTACTAGCACTGCCTCATCCTTCTGACCACAATGGTCTATTATATTGCCACAGCCTCTCTTAGCAGTCCTTTATTGTTGGTTTGCTGCCCCTGCCCCCTTTCCACTGCGCTCCATAGTCTGTTGTGCAGCCACTGCCCTTCCTTCCTGCCGAGTGTGGTCAAATTGTTGCCTCCGCACCCTCCTACCTGCCTTGAATTTTCAGAGTTCGTGCCCCTGGCCTCTGCCTCTCAACAGTATCCTAATGAAGAACTAGATTGCTAACATTCTATATTTATTACAAAAGTGTGGAATGCCTGACATCATCTTGATGTAATCAAAACTGTAATACCTAGAGCATTTCCTTTGGAAATGACATATGTGAGAGGGTCTTATTTGCATCAAAATTGTGGTTAGTGCTCTAAACAACTAAAATGAGGACATATTTTCTGAGTTTTCAAATAGATTTACTTTTAAATTATTTGTTCTCTTTATGTTTTTTATCAAGTTGACCACTTGATTAAATGTTGAACTTATGGGAGAGGATGTGTGGTGTTACTTCCAGAGCTGCAAACTTTGCAACTGGGGAACCAGGTTGGAGTTTCTGCTTCAGCTCGACATTCTGTGATTCTGGTCAAATCACTTAATCTCCCCATGTCTAAAACTAAAATGAATTTGTTCTTGTGTGATGTAACCAATGCTCATGTAAAGCACTCCAATACCTGACAAGTCTGCACTATATAAAACTGCAAAAACACAAAAATAAAAAGTGGTTTGCACACTTCTGTCATTGGGTTACATGTGGGCTACATCTGGGTAATATTTGTGCTACATTTGGGCTCTTTTGTCTCTGGTGGCCATCTTGGGAGTTTTATTTGTTATGAAGTTTCCTAATGTCTTCATTTACTGCAGTCTACTCAGTAGGAAATGCTTTTTTTTTAACTTTGACTCCATCAAGAAGGTATTCAGATATGTCACACATTTGCCATAAATTCTGAATGTTAGCACTCTAGTTGCTCATTAGATTACTGTAGTAAAGATACTGCTCACCACGGAAGTCTGCTGCTGGTATTCAAAGTGCATGTTCAGTCTGCATGTCAGAATTTCTTTAGGAAATAGAAGGGGATTTGAGAAATCAAAATGTGTCCTAATTTTTCTTTCTGCAGCACTAATTATACTTTCTATGGCAAAATGAACCCCCTTATTTTGTTCCTTTTTAAATTAAATGTTTTAGGAGTTACAACTGTATTCCAATCAAGATGGCGGTGTACAATACGTTTGTCATAAGTAGGACTGTTAGCGCTCTAGTTGTTCTTTAGAACAGTCTGGGTAGCTGCAGTACAACACAAAGGAATCAACTGGCAGTCTCTGCCCTTGTTGGATGCACATGTTTTACTAAGAATGTTAGACTTCATTCTCACATGACTGAAAAAGATAATGTGAATTTACAGAAAATATGCTCAGTTTAGCTTATAGATCACCTTCCAAACCTCTGTGGGAAAAGCATGAGAAAATAGTTTCTCTCAACCATGATTCATGATATCCCAGCAGAAGGCTTTTTCACATGGTAAAATCACCTTAAAACACACCACAATTCCTAAAATGAGTATGGTACCAACAACAAATGATTTATAATGTCTTAAAACCTTCCATTAACTACAATGCTTTTTAATGAGGTGCTATCATGTATATTGGTCCCAAGATGGCTGCAAATAGTTCTTGGATGAAGTGCTGACAGCCAATCAGATCTCACGATGAGACTTGTGGTTAGGCCCCGCCCAGATATTTAAAAAACTACTGAACGGATATACACCACTTAACAAAAAAGGGCTGCTCTTTCTTGCCAGAAACCAGTCCTTGGATGCTTGATTCCGGTCTGGGAAAGACATGGCTTGGTAGTTCGGACTGGACTGTTCCCATGAGGCACAGGGTCAGAGCTGATTTGCATATAGCCAGTGTCTAACCCAGGGTGGTGTGGAGTGCAAAAAAACGATGGATTTAGGCCCAGATCCTTGTACTGTGTTGAATGTATGACATTGTTCTACATTCTGTCCATCAACTGTGTTTTTTGCAACTTTCTGAACCAAGGGCTACCTTTTTGCCAAATTTGGTGTAATTCCGTTCAGCAGTTCGGGCTGTAGCCGTGTCTAAAGTTTCCTATGGAAAATTGCAAGAGAAAAAACAAGTTTTGGGACCCCCCATTTTTCTCAGCCTGCTTCCCGAATCACCCCAAAACTTTTCAAGATAGGAGCGGACCAAAGCGGGCCATACGTTTTGAAAATTTTGCAAGGATTCGTCAATTGACGCCAAAGTTATTGGGAATAGAATGTTGCGATTTTCCTATGGTAACTAGGTCCTAACTATAACTACCTACTGGCGACCGCCAGAAGGTAATATATACATACATGCATATATATATATATGCAAAAAAGAAGAAGAGAACTCTGGGAAGTGCTCAAGTTTAGGTGGAAGGCAGCTTCTATATAATGCACCCTCAGCACCATCGACACTATATATTTGCTCACCTCAAATGTCTGCTTTTCTATCAAAGTTTTTAGGCATGGGATTAGCACTGTGCTATCCTCGCTAAGATAGAAAGGGACAAAGCCTTTTGCCATTTCTACAGCAAAGTCTTTAAGCATAGGAATAGCACAGTGCGTCCATGCCAAACTGTTAAATGGCAAAAGCCATTTACCCATCCAGGCACACTAATACAGCTTTGTATTGGTAAAATACCATCCAAACCAACCTGAAATGAATAAAAGCAACCCCTGACATGTGTTTCGCTGTCATTACAGCTCTTCAGATAGGTTTAACTTTGTCCAGACACAAAGGAGCACCCAGTATAAGTCAGTAGAATACCCTTGCAGGCATAGAGTGATGCATAATTTATGCAAAAAAGAAGAAGAGTACTCTGGGATGTCTCAAGTGTAGGAGTAAGGAAGCTTCTGTATAAAGCACCCTCAACACCAGGGATACTCTAGATTTGCTCACCTCAAATGTCTTCTTTTCTATCAAAGTTTTTAAGAATAGGATTGGCACAGTGCTATTCACGCAAAGATAGTAAGGGACAAAGTCTTTTGCCATTTCTACAGCAACGTCTTTAAGCATAGGAATAGCACAGTGCTATCCATCCCAAGTTGTTAAATGACATGAGCCATTTACCACTCCAGGCACACCATTACAGCTTTGGATTGGTAAAATACCATCAAACCAACCTGAAATGAATAAAAGCAACCCCTGGCACGAGTTTCATTATCATTACAGCTCTCCAGAGAGGTTTAGCATTGTCCAGACACAAGGGAGCACCCAGTATAAGTCAAAAGAATACCCTTGCAGGCATAGAGTGATGCATAAATTATGCAAAAAAAGAAGAGAACTCTGGGTAGTTCTCATGTTTAGGTGGAAGGCAGCTTCTGTATAGTGCACCTTCAACACCAGCAACACTCTAGATTTGCTTACTTCAAATTATATATATAAATATTTACATTCAACGTTGCCATTCACAACCTGTACTATGGGGGCACACAACACTCCTCAGACGCCGTCCTCCAAGAATTTTCCACACTTTTATAATTTTTTTCTGTTTTCTCATTTTTCTTATTTAATAAATATAACCTTCATTTTCATTGCAAGATTACACAATTAAAGTCGATCTCCCAGTCTGACGCGTTTCAGCTTCTGCCTTCTACTTGGCCTCCGGTTACCTTTCCCCAGCACTCTCAAATGTGCCTCTTACTACTAGTAGGGGGATGAAGTTGACTTTACTATTCAGAGTCGTAGGGGGCCAACTACTCCTCCTTTTATCTCCAGTAAGTCCCACACAATGGGTTTGCTGAGAAGTTTTCGGTGGCCACGCCCCTTTCTCCACACCTCTGCTAATGCACCTCCTGGCGCACTACTAGTTGGGGAATGAAGTCCCCTTGGCTCTTGAGATTCCTTGGGCACCAACTACCCCTCCTGGTACTTCCATTAAACTGGATGGCTGAGAGTAAGTATGCTGGATTGCTGAGAGGTCACCAGAGGTCACAGCCCATTTCTCCACCACTTTGTAAACACGCCTCCTGGCGCACTGCTGATTGAGAGAAGTTCAAAGACCTCTTAACAATCCCACTGGGTAGGACATACTGGGGGAAATAGGAGGGCTTGCTGGTTAGCAAGTACCCTCTGGAGCCAAGGGGACTTCATCTCTCAACCAGCAGCGCCCCAGGGTTTGCGTTTGCAGAGTGATGGAGAAAAGGTGCCAGGCCTATGTTGAGTTACTGGACTTTCAAAAAAATGTTTTTTAGAGAAAGGGGATCTGTGTACCCCCCTACCCTTGGCAGATTTCAGCCCCAGGGACCGCATACCCCAGGGCCCTGCCATTCTTTTAAAACAATGTTTTCATAAAATGAAAAGAAGGTTGGTCGTGAGCCCCCCTACCAGGACCAAAATTGGCCTTGCTGACCGAATTTCACCCTGGCATGACCCTCTTTTTAAATTTATTTTTTTGAAGAAATATGTCAGAGCCTGTGTTAGGCAATACAGAGCTTTGTAGGTGTGACTGCAGCTACCTTTGAGTCTGCTGCATGCATTAATAGTTTCTGGTGCGTGACTGAATCTATACGTGTTTATATATCTATCTCAGTAGTTGAAACAGAAGCATTATGCTTTTCTGAACATGTATGCCAGTTGCTTTAGAGATGGCATACTATATGTAGTACTTCGCATAGGGGCATGCAAGTGCACAAGTAACTTATTGAACTGAAAAGTACATCTCTCATTTTTTAAGCACAAACCAACATGTTTAAAAGGACACCTACATCATCTCTCACATGTAACTTGTGCATACTGAATCTTGGATTTAAAACTTGACAAACAGCTTTTCCATGACAAATCAAGCTATAAGCAAAAGTGAACACACAGGACCTGTACTTCCAGGTATCATCCATGTTTGAAAGTGTATTTCTCTAATTAAATATGAAGGTTGTGTCAGAACTTGCCAAAATAGATGACAAATTGTAAGAGAACACCTGTAGCAGCGCTTTGAGACATTTAAGCAAATGTGCCGGTATGTGGCTGTCGATTTTAGTATCTCTACCACTCCCTAAATTTCTTAAGTGGCTATAAACCAACACCTCAGTGCCTGTGCTACAGAAATGAGAGCAATATTTAATTACTTTTTAACAAACGCATTTTTTAATGATTTTACATTTTGTAATTCTTGTATTTTGCTCATTGTGAACTTTTATGGTGTTTTTCTTAAAACTACCGAATAAAGTTATTATTGAATTGAATTGAATTGAGAGCAATATAGATGTAACTAAAACATTTTTTTAATCTGCTTCTTAGTTTTTAGGTCAGTAAATTAATATATATGTGCTGTCTAACAGAACAGTGTAACAGAACTACAACACCAGGAATTCAAAGAAAAACACTCTTTGAGAACATCTCATCATATATACTCGTGTAAATATTTTCACATCTTCTAATGCCTTGCTAAATAAAAGTTAAACTCTTAATGTACAGTTTTTTTTACTACCAATTACACCATGTGGTAAGCATCAAATGTACAACATACTAATTTAAAGCAATGGATTGTAAACCAACTTCTCACACATCTAGACTGGAAATCAGACAAACTGTCACATTCTCATATACTCCTAAAGCGTCTTACTCAGCTCTTATTAAACATACAAAACCACTCTTAAACCACTCCTAAATAATGTTATATAGTTCCAATATTTTTCCAAAAATATTTGATACTGTCTTATAACATTCTCACATACACATGTACCTTTTCAATACATTTTTTTCTCTAAATTAAATTGATTTACATACCTGAAAATTACGTTTGTCAATCAAATATTATTTTTTGGTCTTTCCAGATATATACAATACTGTCAGGAAATGTAACAACTACGCATAGGAATGGCACACCACTCTCACAAAAAGCAACCATTAATGGCAGCATTTTCAACTTTGTACCCGCTGATAGTGTGAAAGGCAGCAAATAAAAACATATCTTTAATTTTTCTATTTTGTCTCTCCATTCTTGAATGATTAGTATGTGTTAACCCTTTCATCCATACTAAAATAATAAAGAGAGAGCTCAAAACTTTGAGGCGGGTAATCTTAGGATCCACAGCACCTATCACAACACCCAATACAGCGTTGGAAAGGGCAGTTGCAGCAGAAGGACATAAGCGATGCAGACGCCCACCATATACATTTAAAAGGTAAAAGAACCGTGCAAGCAAATTAGTCCCTTGTGGGCGTGTCTGCGTTGTGCTGTGGGCGTGTGCTGGGGGCGTGACAAACGCTGGGGGTGTGTGGTACGTTCTGCCCTTCATGCCATGTCTCATATCGCGTGCTTATCCCACCCTGCGCCATTTAAATACCCCTGCACCCCATAATCATAACCCACCCTTACTCCTTAAAATACCCCAACACCCTTAAAAACTAACCCATCTTAACCCTATAAATATATCCTGCACCCCAAAACCCAAACCTATCCCTAAACCCTAAAAATACCCCTGTACCCCAACCCCAAACCTAGCCCTGAACCCTATAAATACCCCTGTACCTCAAAACCCAAACCTACCCCTGAACCCTAAAAATTCCCCTGAACCCCAAAACCCAAACCTAGCCCTGAACCCTAAAAATACCACTGTACCCCAAAACCCAAACCTACCCCTGAAACCTAAAATACCCCTGTACCCCAAAACCCAAACCTAGCCCTGAACCCTAAAAATAACCCTGCATCCCAAAACCCAAACCTACCCCTGAGCCCTAAAAATACCCCTGTACCCCAAAACCCAAACCTAGCCCTGAACCCTAAAAATATCCCTGTACCCCAAAACCCATACCTATCCCTAAACCCTAAAACTACCCCTGTACCCCATAACCCAAAACTATATCTGAACCACTAAAATACCCAAACACCCCAAAACATATACCTCAGTACCCCAAAACATATACCCCTATACCCATACTTACCTTATCCCAACATTAAAAAAAAACATGCTTTTACCATTCATGCATTTACAACAAATTTCGTTGTAAATGTATGTGTGGTAAAAGCATATAAAATGTAATACCATGCGTTATAATGGCATTGCGGAGTAATGGTACTATCGTAATGAAAGTATGCGGAGTGATGGTATGCGGAAAGAAAGTTGCGGAATAATGGGTGTTTACCCTCCCCCGGTAAGTACATTGGTGGCACGGCGGCCCACATCTCCAGCAACATACTCATATTTTTTCACCACCCATTTGAAAAATGCATAGGTCTCTCTCATTGATGGCCAACACCGACATAGACTTTTAGACACACCTCCCACCACAACTTTTAGAATTGCGAACTTTAGAGCTGGGGAGCTACGTTCGAATCTCGGCATCAGCTCAACATCCTTTGATTCCAGGCAAATCACTTTGTCTCCCTGTGCCTACCACAAATGAATTTGTTCTTCTGTAATGTAAATTGTTTTCATGCCATGTTGTCGAGTTCGCGCTATATATTATTGCAAGGAAAAAAAAAGTAGGGAATCTCGAGTTCACACACTACTGAACTCGCACTCTTAAGTGCATCAGCAGTGCACTGTGAATCGGAGCATTTCACAGGCCTGTCACAGATAAAAAATGCTATCAAAACGAAATCCTACAACACAATATAATGCTGGCCGGCAGCAATTCATACCCGGACAACATCGGCACGGGCTGCTAGTACAGTTTTATAAAGAGGCCCAGTATGTGGGGCGTGTCCAACATCCCAAGATGGTGGACGCATAGTTTGCGAGCTCCTGGATCTGCGCCCCAGTATCTCCAATATTTCCAATCAGACTGCTGCACCTGGCTCTGGAAATGCCTCCCATCTGACCCTCGCTGCACGGTGCCTCTCCGGGTGCTGCTGAATGCCTGGTAGATGGCCGGAAAATGCCTAGAGACCCTATCCTTCCATGTGCAGGTGTCATGGAACTCCGCACTTCACTGCCTGGAACTGCTAACCAAAGATGGGCTTAAAGTTGCCTTACAAGTGAGCCTCCAGGTGGCCAGAAGACTGGGAAGTCACAGTGGCAAAGCTGCAACGGGTGGACAGCGAGTCTGATGACGTATTTGAACCCTGTGCAGGCATTGTGGCTTCCGGGGTGCCAGGGGGGCACATCTCTGCCACGAGCCTGCTGAACACCAAGATGCTGGTCCCCTGATCTCCAAACCTCATTAAATCCATGCAGTGAGACGCGGCCCTGCATCAGCGAAACACCCTTCTGAGACTTTATTGAGGATACTGAGGGTAAAGTTGGCTGGCCCGAGGCAGGTGTCACACAAACTGGCGATACATGGCATGCCATTACAACACAATTATTACCACGACCACATGGTTAAATCGCAAACCAATACAGCGACTTGTTGTAGGGGGCAGAAGGTGTTGGATTAGTCATGTTGTGTTATTGGTGCTTTCAAAGCACGCTTATACCCAAAGGTGTCCTGGTACTGAGCACTGTCTCACTGATTCCGTAGCTAAAATGTCTTATACAGAGAATAGCCATGTCTTCAGCCCCTTCCTAAAAGGAAGGAGCTCAGTGGCATTCCTAAGATGTACTAGCAGGCTGTTCCATGCTTTTGCGGCACAAAAAGAAAAGCTGCTGCCGCCCCAGTTGGCTTTTTTCACTCGGGTAACAATTACTAGTTTTCCTTCCGAGGAGCGCTGAGCTCTACCAGGGACATACCACTAGCTGGGGTCTGTACAGATGTTTTTTTAAATATTCAGGTACAGACTGTTGCAATAATCCAGCCGTGACAAAATGAGGGCTGAGACTGCTGTCGTAAAGCTGTCCTCTGGTAGGAAACTTTTTATTTTCCTCAGGATTCTAAGGAGGAAAAAGCTTGTTGAGACAACTCCACTGACCTGATCTCCAAAGTCGTTTGTCATCCATGATCACTCCCAGGTTCTTAGCTTTAACCGTGGGGGCTGGAGGCTTGCCCATTTCTTTGGGCCACAGGTCCGGTGTCCTAAGTTTGGGATTGGTCCCAAATAAAATCACCTTGGTTTTGCCTGCATTACGTTTCAGGCAATTGGTGGCCATCCAGCCAGAGATGTCTTTCAGGCAGTCAAGGCTTCTTGAGGCCATTTCCGCTTCTTTCCCTCGCTGTATGAACAACACAATTTGTGTGTCGTCCACATAAGATGTTAGTTGAAGGCCGAAGGAGTTTATCAATGCTGCCAGGGGACTAACGTATATATTGATTTATTTAAAATTCAACAACTTCCCTACTGTTGCACAGACTGGAGTTGGAATAGTAAATTATACTATTCCAACATCCAGCACCCCCTACAGCAAGTCGTAATGACTTGTGCTGTAATGCCATGCAATGTAACAATTTGTATTGGCATGTAATGTATCACAATAAATGTAACATCACACTTTTGCGGCAGGCTCATCATCATAATGCAAGCCCTGTATAGCGACTACAATTTCGAACACGGCTGCGGAGACGGAGGGAAGCACCCCCAGGAGACACGCAGTGCTCCCGAGCCCCTTGTGTTGGGGTCACAGGTGGTTTGACTGTAACACCCTCTTCCTGCCCACTTGTGAAATTAACAGTTGAAGACCCTTTAAAGGGTAAACACTAGCTCCGCTCAGCTCCTGGTGGTTGACTCTGTGCGTCGCCATCCAGTGCCTCCCACTGCGGCCACTTATGTAATCCCTTACACCATGATGTAGGCCCATACCAGAGAAACAGTGAGGGGCGCAGAACCCCTGAAGTCACAGGACCAACACCCCCTGGAGTGCACAGTGAGTGCTTTTACTACTGGTGCAGTGATCTGATCCTTATTACCCCCCAGGAGGCGAAAGCTGACAGCATGAAATGACAACCATGGGGCTCACCAAGGCCAAAAGTCACGACCCACGTGGGGTCCTGCATGGAGCACGCGTAGGGCTCATACATTCACATACTGAGGAATCACATCGCCTCAGCATCACCTCCCAAACACAGTTGGATATTATCCTACAGGAAATTAGAGACTCTAGAGTGGCCATCAAGCAGCAACTAGGAGCTATCACCAAGGATATCATCCTACTAAAAGAGAACCCCCGGGCATTAGCAGATAGTTAAAAGAAACTAATTTGAGCTCTTTACTCTGTCCTCGGCCATGGGGACCACAACAAGCAGCTAGCACCACTACGGCAGCAGGTGAACCAACTTCAGGAGCAGGCTGAAGATGCAGAAGGGAGGGCCCACAGGAATAATGTGCATATTGTTGTGATCCCAGAGGGACCCAAAGGCCTGCTCATCATACAATTTGTGGAAGACTTGCTGCATAAGGAGGTGTCACCGATCGGTTTATTAAAGATATTTATGGTTGAAAGAGCACATCAGGTCCCCACACCCATCCCTGGGGCATTGCTGAAGGGCACTGCGGCCAGGATTCTCAAATATAAAAGCAGAGACACGCTCATACCAGCAGCTCATGATAAAGTGTCAATCATTATGGACAACGCGAGAACATCTCTCTTCCCAGACTATACAGTTGCCGTACAAAGGAAGAGTGCATCTTTCCAGGAAGTGAAAAGGCATTCACATACTGCTGCCTACTATATGCATTTTTATTCCCAGACAAACGTAAAAGTAATTCACAACCACAATACCCATATTTTTTTAAATCACAGCAGAGTTTTGAAATGACTGGAGCAACACTTCCCGCACACCTGCATTCAACGGCCTAAGAGACCTGCCCCACCAAAGGTTCGATGTGCACCTAGACAATGGAGGTGAGTGGCCTGGAACCTGTGATGGCATGGGATGTGATGCGCTCCCCGCAGCAGGCCCTAGAGGGACAACTTGGGGCAATCCATTCGGTCTCCACCCTGAGAACCATTAGGCCACCCCTCAGTTTTGATTCATCAGAGGGAAGTGCATCAGACTCTGACTCACATGGTAGCATATGCCTATTCTCACCGATCCCCCCTTAGATGGCCAATGACTTACTGGGGTGAAGATCATGAGTATCATTGTAATGACGCAGGTTTTTGTTGTGCAGGTAAACCCCAGAGGGTATGCACCTACACGCAAGATGCGAGACACAAGAAAACCCTCCTGAACCACTCATGGGGGTGTGTGCCACACAGAAAAAGACACCTGTGTCTAATCGTTTCACTTAAGCTTCCTTATAATGTGTACTCTTCTCCACAATGTTGCAGCCCTAACTCTCTGATGCATACTATGATGGGGCCCTGGTGTCCGGATGGCCCGCGATAACTGACATATACACACCACACTTAGGAGCATACTATCAAGAACGACAGTAACATTATTGCCGCTTTAGCTGCAGGAAACTGCCGATAAAGAGGCGATAATGGGATTGATAATATGCCCTTGTGAATTCCCATGGAAGCCAATGTTCTGGTGTTAACCTGGGCTTCTATGGGAATTCACAAGGGCATTCTATCAAGCCCCTTATTGCTGCTTTAGCTGCAGTTTCCTGGCGCTGAAGCGGCGATAACTTTAACGCCGTTCTTGGTTATAGGCCCCTAAAGTGGTCCCCCTTGCAGAGATATTACCACACACCACACTAGCGAAGGCACAAATGACGGAATATCACTGGACCAAGTATTGCTGAAAGGTTCTTCTTGTTAGACGGTGCCACCCTATTTACTTGTGCAGGATACCAGGAAATGGGTGCGGGTCCTGTGTATGCATCCATATGTTTCTTATATTATAAATGTCAACAATAGCTAGAGCTACAACATAATCACATGGAATGTGCGGGTGTGGGTTTCATGCACAAGAGACATAGAAAAAGGGTTCAACTACATAAACGCCATGCCCAGATACTCTCTTGCAGGAAACCCACCTAGTTGCTTTTGAAGCTCAGAAATTGCGTAGAATATGGAGAGGTTAACTCTTCCATAACTCCTATTCTGCATTCTCAACTAGATGTGCAATCTGACTTTGGGCAGTAGCCCCTTTGCAGTGCTAGATTCTAAAATTGGCACACAAGATTGCTATGCTTTACTCAGGGTCACGCTAGATGGGGACTGATGGTACTGGGTTATATACATGCACCTAATACCGAACAAGACTCCTATTTTGCCCTCTTGTCGACAGTTTTGGCAGATTGGATTCCATATCTGTCAGTACTGGGGAGGGGTTTTTAGCGTAGTACTAGACACAGCATTAGAACATTCTCACATTCCCCGGCCGGAACAGTTCCGGAGCACCAAGCTAGAGGGTTGCGAAGATGGATAGATGGTTGGGGACTCCTGAATGCGTGTCGCAGATGGAACATCGGTATGAAAGAATACCCCTTTTACTCTCACCAACGCACACTGCATTCTTGTCTTGACAGATTTCTATGCACCCCACATCTTCAACTTTGTATTACACATGCCACATTTCTAGCAAAGACCATATCTAATCATAACACACTGGAGATACCTACCTGGCGCCTACAGCCTCTATGACTGGAAAACATAGTGTTTAGAGAAACTCTAGCCATCACCATTGACACCTACTTCTAGGAAATCTCTGTGACAGCTTCCTCCCCATTAGTGGAGTGGGAGGCATTTAAGGTGATGATGGGAGTCATTGCAATCAACATGGTGATAGGAGGTAGTGTTTTGAGGGAACTCACATGCCTAGAGAGTGCGGCAGCTGAGATGCTACTCCCGAATTACAAGAAGCTAGAATCACACATGCGGATCGACTAAAATGCCTCCACGTGATAGATTACAGGACCTGCCGTAAAGAAAATACACACTGAATTGGACAAAGCAGACACATTACTAGCACGCTTTATTCATGCAGACTGTTCTCCCACATCCATCCTGCTTATCAACACACCCGATCATGGGCTGGCACTGACACAACCGGAGATCTAAACGGCGGATCACTGACATAATATCGAATTCACAAATATAGAATTGCCAAAATATCGAAGAAAAAATATAGAATGCAAAAATATCTTAAATGTCTTAAAAGTAATTTAAAATTAATAATAAATATAACATTTACCATTACCACTCCAGTGAATGCAACAGTAGGGAAAGCGTTGGATAGCGTAGAGGTAAAAATTACTATTCCCACTCCAGAGAGTGCATCAGTAGGGAAAGCGTTGGATAGCGTAGGGGTAAAAATTAGTATTCCCACTCCAGAGAGTGCAACAGTAGGGAAAGCGTTGGATAGCGTAGGGGTAAACATTACTATTCCCAATCCAGAGAGTGGAACAGTAGGGCAAGCGTTGGATAGCGTAGGGGTTAAAATTACTATTCAATATTAAATTGCTTACCTTCAATTCAATATTTTTCACCACTATATTCTGTCCATTCGATATTTTGTCCATTCTATATTTTGACTTCAATATTTTGGTAATTCTATATTTTGAATTCGATATTTTGTTCTGCTACCCTATACGGCATTCCGTGACTTTCACACTACATTATACTCAGCCCCACCGCCTCCAGACCCTAAGGAGATATAGCTTTCTTGTATGAGGTGAACTTACCCAAAGTATCAACGATTGAACGTAAGCACACGCCTCCCTCCACCTGCATTAATTAGATTCAGGATGCCGTTAAGGAGATGGCCCGCAATAAAATGCTGGCTTCTGACAGAATGTCAGCAGAGGTCAACTTCACATGTGCTGCCAAATTGGCCCCGCAGCTCGAGAAACTATGTAATTCTTCCTGCGACGAGGGCTCACTACCCACTCAACTAAGAAAGCACTGGTGAATTCTCTGCAAAACCTGGTAAATCACCTAAGAGTTATCATCATGCAGGCCAATTTTGGTACTAAACAGGGAATATAAAATACTCAGCAAAGTTCTGGCCTGCTGGCTGCTCCCAATACTTCAGCAACTGGTGCATATAGACCAGCGTGATATTGTGCCATGATGCAAACACATCTTTTAACATACATAGATCATTCAGAATAATGTACTCAGGCTGGCACCAGTTCCTGTATGCTGGTTGCATTTCCTTGGATATTCGCCAAGCTTCTGATATCCTAAGATGGGATTTTTTGTTAGCATCACTGGCCTGTTACGGAATACCCCATGACTAAATCCAATGGGTGAAATTGCTGTACACAGCACGTACAGGCAGGGCCTAGACCAGTCCCTTTATCTCAGATTTCTACTGGGTATGCTTTGGCACATGTCAGGGCAGCCCCCTCTCCCCATTCCTATTTATTCTGGCTATTGAACCTATGGCACAGTGGATCGGCGAGGAGGCTGGACAAAAGGGGATACCTGTGGGCCACAGGATGCACTCCATATCATTGTACACAGATAATATGATTCTACACTTAAAGGATCTCTGGGAGGGGCAATTAAAAACTGCCCACCGCTATAAAAGTTCAAATAGTTGTCATGGCACCCTATTAATGCAGACAAATCCTGCGCTTACTCCTTTGCTAACACCCACACTGCACCCCTGCTCCAGTTCGGGTATTTTCAGATCCAGGTGGTAGCACGCCCCTTTTGGTACCTCAGGACTCAGGTATATCGTAAGACACAAGACGTGTTACAGGGTAACCTCATTCACACGATTAATTCGCTCAAATCTCAGGTGTCCTTCTGGGTCATGCTGCCTCTGTCGGTGGCGGTCGCCTAGCCCTGGGAAAATGGCGATGTTGCTGTGCATATTGTATAATTTTGTCAATTTACCGATTATAATACCAGGTTGGGTGTTGAAACTGTTAAACACTATACTAATTAACCGCACATGGGGTAGTGTGAGCCAGAGAGTCTGTTTAAACAAGCTTCAGTTACTTAAAGCCAGGGTGGTATAGGAGCCCAGAACTTTAAAGCATATTGAATACCTGCACAACTACAATGGCTCTTCTACTGGCTAGCAGGACACAACTTGACAGAAATAGTCTCCACCACAGCCCACCTGAGACAGAGTCTATTACAAAGATTGTAGTGCCCCAGAGCCCCCTCCCAGCAATCAGGCTCCCTTTTGCTGCACATAGCCCAAACTTGTTGGAAAATGGAAACCAAAGACACTGCCTCTCCAGCACGTTTCATTCCAAATATTCCACTATGTTGTTTGCCCACTTTTTCAGGCACATTATCAACGCATAGGCTGAAACACATTGGAATGGGCAGGAGTGCTGACAGTGGCTTCATTGTTCTGGGATGGTACATTAATGTTGCACACTGATTTTGTGCACACTCATGGATTACCCGGAACACTCTTCCATGCAAGTATTCTGCGCTATGTCTGTAGGCCATGGGCACCAGATGGGAAAGAACCCATGACTCTCAAGCTGCTCACAAGCTGCTCCAAGCATGTCATACAATGGGTCCCGGTAGACACCTAATACAGTGGCTCTATCGAGGACTCCTGGAGCACCTTATGACCCGCTCTTTCCACGCAAATTGAAATGGGAGGCTGACATGACCAGGGAATTAACTGATAAGGAATGGGCCTGCATACTACAATATCCCAAGAAGGTGTTGTAAAACATGAGGTTTAAATTAATTTATTCTCTATAATGCACATAGTTGTCATCATCTCGCACAAGATTACCAGGATAACAGGATGTTCTAAAAGCTTCCTCGACATGCCCTCGCTGTCATGCTCAGGAGGCCAACTTAATGCATATGTTATGGTCATGTACTTCTCTGTCAGGTTACCGTTTTGGGATCTCTGACTCACTGGGACACCTGACTGGCCGCCACCACTGGGATACCCAAAAGCACTACATATTAGGGTTGCCCCTACAGCCCAAATGCTCAAAAGTGTTGGCTCATTTCTAGGGCTTGGGACTGCTGTTAGCTAAAAGGCTGTTCACAAAATGTTGAAAGTTCCATGTGGATCCTAGGGTGGATAGCTGGCGGGAAGATGCACTGCACTGGGGTCAGGCTGGAAGTTGGGCTTTACAGAGGGAAGAATATAGAGGCTTACCCAAAACACCAATCTCGATGGACTGGGACATGCTAGTGGAAATATTCAGGGTACAGTCATCAGAGCCCTAATTGGAGAGGGCCAGTGGGCCTGATCCAATCCCCGGATGGGGGGCCTTTCTGCCAGAGCCGTCCGACCTTGTTAGTTCTTACCTTATTGCTCTGCACATATGAAAATCACACTTGTGATCTCACAGCAGTGAGATTGTCCTCAGTCCTCTCTGATGTACGCTACTGTTCACAATGCCACAGTGGTGCTCCCCTCAAAGTTACACACCTTATGGAGTACAGTTTCTTGCACACTTACCTTACAAGTGATTGCTTATCTAATAGGTGATTCATCTTTGTTCATGAGGGGGTGGGTGGGTGGGGTTCTATTGTTTGGGGTAACCTTGTATCCATGTATAAGTTGCTTCTCTCTGTACACAATTCATAATTTACCATATCTGTATAATGCCAAGCAACTTATTGGGTAACACACTGATTTAGGTGTTGCAGTCTTGCCGTATGATGATAATCTTGGGAGGCTTATTTGTTATGTAGCTCCGTAATCTCCTCATTTATTGCAGTATCCTCAGTAGAAAATACTTTGAGTTTCCCCTTGAATTCCATCCAGAGGGCAGTCAGGTGTCACACACTTTTGGCATAAATTCAGAATGTTAGCACTCTAGTTGCTCACCAGAACACTTTAGTAAACTGCTGATTACCATGGCATTAACTGGCAGTCTATGTTTAAAAAAAAAAATATGTATGCAAGTGGCTGTATGGTTAGCTTACTGTCTGAGGTAGTGAGTGCTGGGGTATGTAACTGTGTGTTCAAATGTTTCTAGTTCTGCTGCACACATAAGTGCTTTGCGCCTGGTATCTGAATGTTGAAGTGCCTCTGTTTCTGTCTACTGGCTGTGTAACTCCATGCTTTCAATAATAACTGTATGAGTTGCGGTATTAGGTTGCACACTGGATGTATAACTTGGCATATGTATCTCCAAGTGCAGATGTAACTAAGTGGAACTTCAAAGTACATCTCTCAGGTTTTTAAACAGAAAACTCTCTGGTCAGAGGCCTACTTACAATCTATCGCAGGAATCCCTTACATCTAGAAAACCGCTGTTTAAATCTTGGCAAATCGTTTTGAATGCCAAGTTGGTCTGGTAGTAAAACTGTAAATACAGCATATGCAAGGGATACTTGTCTTTATGGGTGACTATGGTGTCTGTACTTGAATACACATGTCAGTGAGTAAATCAGTCCTTCTGTGAGTGTCTCATTAGATATTTTAGTGACTATTTTAGAATATGACTGCCTGTCTAAGTAACAGTTCTAAAATGTACTAAAAGTAGCTGTATAAATTCTTTAATGTGTGTGTTAGTGCTTTTTGGCATATGTAACTGTGTGTACAACTGGCTCTCTTAGTCCTAGATTTGTAACTACTATGTAGCTGAATTAGTAAATGTGTATGTCTGCCTGTCACTGTCTGAGTGGGTGGCTTAGTGATTGTATAGCTTTCTGAATAGGTATCTTGGTGAGTACATAGAAAGATGAGTGGATGTTTAAGTGGGAATTCTAGTCTGTAACTGTATTTCTAACTTATTGAACTTTTTAAACTGCATGTTTTACCTTTTAATTGCATACCTTCCTCCCCTATTGGCTGCCAATGACTTAAATGTGATAAAAAATATTCTTAAGACTACCCTCACATTATAAATCTCTATTTAACATAGCAGTTTGAATTTAAAGCACTGTTTCTGGAGTAGCAAGACTCACACTTTTTTGAAAGACTACTTCTCTGGATTGCCCAAATGGATGTAGACTGCATCTACTTCTATTTAATTACTTGGCTCTGAACACAGTCAAAGAACAGAAGTGCAGCTGCGTAACTAACTATGTAACTATACTTGTTACTGTTTGTTTCATCGCTCAAATGCCTATATAACAAATTGATTAGATGCTTTCTCAGTTACAGTTCATATGGATGACTGCTTCCAAGAGCACTTCACTTGATATTTAATAAATTAATTCAGTTCATTTGTATGTATGTTATAAGATATCTAACTGATATTTAAACATAATCATTTTCACTCATACAAAACCAGTAAGATCCAGCAGTTATAGCTACCTGAGCTAAAACGTATGCCCCCGTAATGCCCTGCTTATGACCTCACATATTACATCACTCATGACATGGTCAATGCCATCACTGATGACATTTCTGATATCATTCACAGAACCACTCACAGATCCACTCAAACCCCCATAGAACCTCTCAAACACCCTGTGACAGACCCATTCAAGAACTAGCACACACACCCACTCATATATTGTGATACTAACACACAAAACTCACTCACCCATAAATATACTCACACAGCCACTCACTCACCCATACAGCTACTAACAGAGCTACTCACTCACCCATACAGTCCATACAGCCACTCAGACACCCATTGACTCACCCACCCATTTACATACCCATTCACACATCTATACAAGCACTCACTCACCTATACATTCAGTCACACAGATACTTCCTGTGTAATACAGGTACTAACATACCCACTCATTACCCATATACCCACTCAAAGCATACGCCTCCAGTGACTCACCTACTTATCGAGCCACCCACACAGTCATGCACCCACCTAGAGAGCCACTCACACAGCCACTCACCCACCCATACAACCACCAACATGCCCACTCCCTCACCCATATAACTACTCATGCAATCACTCACTCACCAATACAGACACACACACTAACTTCCCCATACACCACTCACGTGCCCATTCACTCATCTATATAGCCACTCACCCACCAATAGAGCCAGTCACACAGCCACTTACTCACCCATTCAGCTAGTCAAACATCAATACAGACACTCAGACAGTCTCACACAAACAGATTCAGAAAGTCACAGACCCATTCAGCTGACATACAATAGAAATAGTACCACTCAGTAGTACAGAAACAGTAGTAATTTAACGAATGCATTAGCCTAGTATATATCTTTAAGCCTCAAAACATTTTAGAGACACTTAAACTCACTGGATGATGTCATCAGTGATGTCATGAGTACATGCAGCCAAATGGTAGCAGTTATGCTCAAAAGACAATACATTTGTTATTGAAATATCAGTGGAACGTTCAATGCTTATAACTCAATGTCATCAGAAAGTTCTCAACATTAGGTATTGTACACCTAACACACCAGTCAAGTTTTCCAGAGTATTACATTGCAACGATTTTAACATTTTACTATAGTTTAGTAACTGAAGTGAAAAGTTGAAATCTTTGCAATGTAATACTACTGGAACACTACTTGTCCAGTGTGTTCGGTGGACAATACTTAATGGTGAGAACTTTCTGATGAGTCCAAACACATCATGATGGATAGCTTGCTAAAATCAAATATTTTGTGCCAAATTATCGGATGATGTTGCTAATTCACACTCTCTCGGACTCTGATGCTGTGTTGTCTTTTGGATATATTGGTTAGAGGTTAATCATCCCACACAAGATACTCACATTTTCAAATGGAACAACTTGCCCGATGGGGTCGAGGGGACAACCACTGACAGTGGAGATATTTGCTGATAAGCTCTCTATCACCTACACGGGGTAACAAACACGCCAGTGTGCTGAACATAATACAAGAATCCCTACCCATGATCTTAGTAAACCCAAACGGGTCAGAGTATCCTGTAGAACAGTATTATTATGGAATATAGTGGGTATGCGTACCATGCTGGCAAATCCAGTATGGCTTGAGTTTATTGGGAAATTCAAAATTTTTTGTATTCATGAAACCTGGGCGACAAAGGGAATTCATATTAATGGTTTTAAGACATATCAAACTGCTGCAGTCCCTTCTATTCATGGGAGAGCTAAGGGGGGGGCCTATGCTCTTATGTCTCCAATCAGATTAATGTAATAAAAATAACCATGTTGATACAAGAAACCTACTGTCCAATTATAAACTTCCAAGTAGATAAACATCATATCTTGGCCCTAATAAATTTTATAACAATGCATCTAAGGACCCGATAATAGGAGTATTGAGAAAAACGAAATAGCGATCTGACCAAACTTCTGAGCGATAGGGAGCCAGAGGTGATTATTATTTGGAGCAGAGATTTTAATATTGGTCTATGCCCATCAAGTGGAGAAGGTAACTGTGGGTTAGTATCCGATGAAAACAATGCTTATCCCCATTTTTTTCATTCAATCCATGGGGATTTTTTAAATGAGATTTTATTTTCATTTGATATTGGCTTGGCCGAGTTTTGCTCCCCTCTATCTCAATTTGAGCATACGTTCAATGGGAGAGGTTTCAATTCAATCATTGATTATATAATTTTACCTAATCATTATGCTACATTCTTCTAAATTATAAAATTCACAACAACACTATAAGTGATCATTTCCCATTGAGCGTAAGTCTAAATCTCCCCGATACTATGCAAAATTCTCAAATTAGTCAAGTATATTGGGTCCAGAACGTATCTTTGGGAAGAACAAATTGCTATTCTTTGCCGTGGTCTAGGATTGAATTGGTAGAGTTTGCTAAGAAAATTGTGACCAAGTGCCATAATTCACTTTCCATCTGTTTTTGGTGAGACACATCCCCATGTCTATATTTTAGAAGCTTATGCTCACCTCACACATGAAGTACAAAACGCTCTGAGGGTAGAGATCAAAGGAGTGCTTACCCATAGTCAGGAATGGAATGACACAAAATGCACAAAAGCATATACTAAATTAAAGCTTGTCCTCCACAGATCAGAAAGGGATAGGGATTGAAATAAGGGCGTTCAGGAGGGATTATAACCAGGCCATAAAAGCACATAAAAGGGAATTGAAAGAAAATGTGTAAGCTACACTACATGAAGCCTCGCTGAATAAAGATATTGCAGCATTTTGGCAAGCGATCAATGCTCCTTTTTGTAAAGATCGCAATAAACCAAGGATAGAAATCGCTGTACACGAAAGACAATGGGTGGACTTTATTCCAAAAGTTTATAACCAGTACTCTGGCGATATTAGCATGATTCCCTATGGTAGTCAATTGGGAACTATTGCCCATAGAAAATCTCTCATTGATCTCTATTTTACTATTTAAGAAGTTATTAGTGCAATTAATGCAAGTAAGGGTGCCAAGGCTCCTGGCCCAGATGGTGTGCCATTAGATATTTTTAAATAAAAATTGCCCCTATGGGGCCCCTTACTAATGCAAGTACTGTATGCTTGATACTCAACCGGATTCATTCAGACCTGGTCTGAGTCAACAATTGTAGCCATATTTAAGAAGAGCAACCAACAGAATCCTGTTTGTTACCGTCCAACATCCCTATTGGATTCCTTCGTAAAGGTAGTAGAGCGGATCGTCCTCAATCGGCTCACAGATTGGGCAGAAGACAAAAACATACTTTCAGATGTACAATTCAGTTTGAGACAGGGGTCAGGCACTGTGGATCAAGGCCTTAATCTTAATATTTTGATAGGGAAATATATGTAGGCCAAAAAGATAGACGTTATCTCGCATTTGTTGACGTTACAACAGCATTTGACTGTGTAATACACAGCAAACTCTGGGACATTTGAACAGATATGGGGGTGGAGCCTCCACTAATTCAGTTTTGAAGCAGCTGTATAGTGATTCGACAGCTAGGGTTTACTATGGAACCAAGGGGTAATGCACTGCACCATTTAGCGTGGAAAGGGGGGTTAGACAGGGCTGCGTCCTGGCACCATTTTTATTCACATTATACACAAATGGACTAGAATAAGCAATGGTGGAGAAGACCCAGGATATGCCTCAAATAAATAATCACCCTATAGCCACCCTTTTTTTACACAGGCGATGCAGTGCTGATGGCACATACACAACTAGGTCTTCGAAAGGCACTTTTTAGCTACACTGAGTACATGGATAATCTGGGCTTGAGACTTAATGCTTCAAAAACCTTTACAATGAAGTGTGGGAAGAGCAGTTCTAAATGTAGGAGTATGTTTATTGGGGATAATAAGGTGGAAGCAACCAAGACATTTTTTCATACTTAGGCATTTTATTTGATTATAACGGGTCTTGGTATCAGGTGGTCAAAAGGAGGAGTTTACTTTTCATGAAAACTTCAGCAGCACTGGCCAACTTCGCAAAGAAACTAGGCAGAAGGATGCTAGCAATGCTCCTGCAAATTTACCAGGCAAAATGTGTCAGTACAGCTATTTATGGGGCTGGTGTGTGGGGTTTCCGAGATACGCAATCTATTCAGCAGGTTAAAAACGCCTTTTTAAAATTACTTTTGGCTGTCTGTGGCAGCATTTACACTTAAAACTGCCATACCAAACTGGGTGTTTTGTACATTTCCGATATCAACAAAGCCCAACCTTCTCTCTTGTGGCACAGGATTTGGACCTCTCCCAAAACTGGTCTTAAATGTGATATCATTAGTCTTACTGGCGCGATTGGGCTCCATAGACGTTCGTGGAAGTTCCATCGAGAACTTTAGGTGCCTTATTACAGGTCTCCCGACCACGCGTAATCACCCTCCGAACCCCTGTCGAAACCTGCATATCATCTGGTACCTCATTACAGGTTTCCTTGCTAAGTGCATAATTATCAATCGGTTCCCCTCCGAGACCCTTACAACCAACTGGTAAGCGGGTTCCTGTTAGCACTACTACTATTCAATCACGCACTACCCATGTTGTGCTCCTGCTTCTAATCACCCCAATTACGAATCACCCGTTATCCAGGGAATTGCCAATTCAACCTTTAGGCTCCTAAATTCCGGAAACCCCACGACCATTGATTACTTAGAGCCAGTCTTCAAGACGCCCCGGCTGCCTAACTATACCTCCCTGAGGCTTGTAAATTCAGGCAAAACATTGGTTGTCCTGATGATGATCCGTAATTCTAACTGGATCGAAACGCCGTCGACAGTTGATGTAGTCTAAACACCAGTTCACAACTATGTGCCAAAATCATGTTTTTTCTACATGTGTGAAGCAAATTGATTCTATTTTTTTGCTCCTTCCCTTTTCAATTGCCTGAGAAATTTCCTATTTATATGTATTGTAAATTGTTTGTCTAGCCTTGTGGATACAGGACTGTGTCCCACTGTTTTATTGTTGTTCTGGTTATTTTTACCTATTACACTATTAATTAAATTTTGAAGTCCGGCCGGACTTCTTGTTCATTATAGAGCAGATTGTAGCCTAAATTATTCAAATGTCTATCCCCTTTTGGTCAAGGACCGTTGTTGTTTAATTATATCATTAGTAACAGCATGAAGCTGGATCAGGCCACCGAGATCCCTTGGTTAAAATATATAAAAAATGGCATGTATGTTCTTGGTTACCTGACTACTATAAATTACCAGATTCCATAAACTCTGTCTCCAGGAAATAGTTTAAAAGAATCTGTATGACACACTTGGAGGCAAATAGATTCACTCTTGAAGCAATTAAATCCTTGGTACAATCGCACCAACTGACTCTAACCACTTATAACATACAGCCGTATATACTGTACACTTCAGATTTGGGATTTTCCATCACCTGATATGCTTCCCTGAAACAAAAAATTGGTCATATAAGCTATGCAGTTGCCCATGTGATAAACAGTCCCAGCAATCGGCAATCCATGTGGTTTTAGTTTGTAAATTGCATAAAATGCAAAGAAGGAGAGGGATCCTACCAATTCCTTTGTATAAAGTATCCTGAAATGTAGCAAAAACTATTTTGATCTAACATTAATTTGGGTTATTGTATCTGAAACTCTGTGATGTACCTAAACCTTAAGACACAGCTTTCCAAACTTTTCATGTTGGTGACACACTTTTTCGAGATGCATCATTTTGGGACACAGTAAGGCAGTGTAGACAGTGTGGTTTGTGGCCGAGGGCCGCACCGGTGGGGGTGGGTCAGTGGGGAAGGGGCAGGGCTAGAACATAAAAAACTGTAACCATGAGGTTGAACACAGGCCCCTGCAGCAGATGTCTTCCTCCACTGAGCAACCAGACCAGGCATACACACATCTTTCTCTCTCTCTCTCTCTCTCTCTCTCTCTGTCTTCCTCCGTCTCTCTCTGTATCTCTCTCTGTATCTCTCCCTTCCTCTCTCTCTGTTTCCCTCTCTCCCCTCTCTCTCTCTCCCCCCTCTCTCTCCTCTCTCTCTCCTCCCCCCTCTCTCTCTCTCTCTCTCCCTCTCTCCCTGTCACCCTCCCTCTCTTCCTCTCTCTCTCTACCTCCTTCTCTCTGTCTCTCTGTCTGCCTCCCTCGCTCTCTCTCCCGTCCTCTCTGTCTACCTCCCTCTCCCTCCCTCAATCTCTCTCCCTCCCTCTATCTCTCTCCCTCCCTCCCCCTCCCTATGTCTCTCCCTCCCTTTCCCTATCTCCCTCCCTCTCCCTCCCTTTGTCCGCTCATCAATGCAGTGAAAATGTGAAAGTCAACTGCAACCGAGTTGAGTGAAAAGAATTAAAAAACGCAGTTAAAAAACAGAGTGAGAACCTGGAGACCACGACATAATTGGTGACAGAGTACCGAAAATACAGTGCCTATGTGCCGTGTCTTTCTAAATTCAAAGCCGACTGTGAGGCAGGTACTATGGTCAAAGATGTCTGGGCTCAAGGTGCTCTAAAGCGTCAATCAGCCTTAAACAGCATGTGGTACCATCTCGATAAGAAACCAGTAAAGTAAAAAGTTAACCAAATGTCGGAAGGCGTTCATTAGCCTGCAGCAGCATGTGTGATTGTAAGGTGGTGAGGCCCTGTTATCTCGGTGCAGGGGGCAAAGGTTTGCTATTCTAACAAATAAAAAGTGTATAACGTAGCTGCGCGTTCTTAGAACTGCCACAGAAAAGAAGCAGAAGGCTGCGTAGGGGCCATATATTCAACTAGCGCCAATTATATGAGCTCACAAATTAAAAGAAGCTCACATTGCTATGTAAAACCGTTGTTAAACCTGCCACAATAAAGAAACCTAAAGCTCCATGTGGGCCATGGCTCCAGCTAGTGCAACTAATTATTTAAACCGGACTCAAGTTGCTCTAGACTCGTGTTGGTAAAACTTCCACAACAGAGAAGAACCATAAAGCTGCCAGCCAGCGCACCTGATTAATCTTACAATTTCAAAGTGGCTTAGGTTGCTCTTAATTAGCAGTAGTTATGTGCAAAGAGCTGGTGTCATCCCGCGACACACCCACCACTTGCAGGCGACACAGTACTGTGTCTGGACACACAGTTTGGAAAGCTCTGCCTTAAGATATTGGATAACTTGTCATTTACTGACGTGAATTGTACTATTTTTTTAAATATGAGATGATGTGTTTTTAATTTCACGATTGCTTTTGTGATTTTTCATACAAAAAATCAAATAAAGCCTGTTTTGACTTTGGATATATTTTTGCAGTGGTGCTGCGCACATGAGCCGGACCAATGAGGAAGAATACTCTTTTTGACATCGCATGGAAAATGAAGCAATATATGTCGCCTATATCTTTGAAGCCGGTTGACGATTCTTCATGAAGTTTAAAAAAAAAGTGCCCTTGTGATTCTTGTTGTGCATGGAAAGTTTTGGGGTGCTCTGTCAAGTAGGAGCAGAGAAAAAAGTGGGGTCAATAAAAGTGTTTTTCTCATGTTAGCTTCTATTAAGATTTTAGACATGACTACAGCCTAACCGCTGGACGGAATTACACCAAATTTGGGAGAAATGCACTTCTTGGTCCAGAAAGAACCCTCTTTGGTATTAAACCATTTAGTAGTTGTCAACTTATTGAAAACAAATTAAATTGTATATAGAGGGGCGCAGATTCCCGAGGTTCTGACAGTTCCCGTGCTTAAATCGGTTTGGCTGTCAACACTTCAACCAGGAAGTGTCAGCAGCCATCATGATACTCAGATGTGCGACAACAAAAAATGTTTAAAAGAAAAAAGGGGACAGGATAGGTATACCCTGAACCATAGCTCTGGCCATTGTGTCCCAAAAGAATGTTTTTTAAATGGGCCATGGAAACATGACAGAGCAGCAAATCTGCGCTAACATATTTTTAAAAAAAGAAGCAGGGGCTGCTGTGTTTGTTTTGAATAGAGCCCACGGGTGGGCCACATTCCAGGAGCATTTTTTCCAAAAAGGAGGTGGGCCCTCTCTTAAGGCTCATCAAGTTCCCTGGGGCTTTATTTGTAAAAAATGAAGAGGCACATAGGGCCCCCTCCTGAGGCTATATAAGCCACCACCTCCCTGGGGCTAAAGAAATATTTGTAGTGGTGCCAATTGGACTCCCAAACCTTGGCAACCTCCACCTCCTCAGTGGCACATTTTTCAGTGGAATGGGAGAAGGGCACAGGAGAATAGTGAAGTCCCTTTGGCACATGGGCCTGTGTTATACCCCTTCAAAGACCACATACTTCATAGATTGGCTGAAAACCCACTCAGGCACTCATGCACCCAGTCACAGACCCACTCAGAGACTCGCACACCCAATCACAGACCAACTTAGACACTCATGTACCCAGTCATAGACCCACTCAGACTCCACGTACCACTGATGCACCCACTCACAGACTCAATCAGACTTATGTACCCACTCACCGACCCGCTCAGAGACTCATGCATCTACTCTCCTACCCACTGAGATAGTCATGCACCCACTCACAATCTCACTCAGAGACTTACACACCTACTCACAGACCCACACAACCTCACACACCCACTCACAGACCTATTCTAAGACTCACGCACCCACTCACAGACACATTCAGGGACTCACGCACTACTGACTCACCTACTCACAGACCGTCTCAGAGACTCATGACCCACTCACAGACCCATGCAGACTCATGCATTCACTCACATACCTACTCAGAGAGTCACACACCCACTCACAAAGCTGCTCAGATACTCATGTGCCCACTCACATACCCACACAGTGACTCATGCACCCACTCACAGACCCACTTAGACACTCACACACCCACTCAGAGATACCCACACTCACAGACCCACTCAAACTCACACATTCACTCACAGACCCACTCACAGACACACCCCCTCACTGACTCACTCAGAGACTCATACACCCACGTATAGACCCACTCAGACACCCATGCACTCAATCACAGGTTGACTCACTCAGACACTGTCACACCCATGTGTCTCATGTGATTGTCTATCAGGCTCTCTCACACACACTCACTGTTAAAGGTTACTGGTTACCGTTAGGAACTAACATTTACAAACTAGAAATTCACAGAAAAAAACAAAAGTGACAGGGATGTTAAAGTTAGGCTCAGAATTCACTAGAACAAAATCAGTGGGATTCTGCAGTTATAGTTACCTGAGCGAACTATAATGTATACCACCGCAATGCACTTCTTATGTCCTCACATATTACATCACTCATGACATGGTAAGTGACACCACTCATGTTATCACTGATAACATCTTAAATTACATCTTTGATGAAATCGTCCACAGAACCTCTCAAACAATCACTAATTACACCCACTCACACACCCATATAACAACTCACATACCCACTTCCAGATCCATTGAGCCGATCACATACCTGCTCACTTACCCTTACAGCCACTCCCACATCTACTCACTTTCAATGTACCTACTTACACAGCCACTTACTCACTCAAACAGTCCCTCACACAGCCACTCACTCACCCATAAAGCATCTCAACAGAGCTACTTACTCACCCATACAAGCACTCAAACACCCACTCATACACCCATACAAGCACTCACATGTATGCTCACTCACCCATGCAGCCACTCACTTAGACACTGATTCTCCAATACAGCCACTCACATAGCCAATCAATTAATCAGACACACACTGAAACAGCCACTCTGTCACTTATACAGCCGCTTATACATAGTCACTCACTCATACAACCACTCACAAAACCACTTAGTCATCCATACAGCCACTCACATATCCACGCATACACCAATACACCCATTCACACAGCCATTCACTCACCATTATTCCGACTGATAAGCCCACTAACTCACCCATACAATTACTCACACAGTCACTCACTTACCCATAAAGCCACTCACACACCCACTCACTCAATAATGCAGCCAGTCAAACAGCCACTCCCACACCCAGTTACTCATATACACACATATTCATCCATACAGGTATTCATACATCCACTTATTCACCCATACGGCAACTCTCACACCCATTAACACACCTATACAGCCACTTAGACATCCACTCATGCATGGATACACACAATCACACAGCCACTCACATAATATATGTTAGAAATAGTGTCATTCATTAGTAGTACACAAAGTATAGCAATTTAACTTTTGTAGCACCTTAGTATGTATGTTTAACACTCATAAGTATTTATAAAACACTCACAATCACTGGATCAGTGATGTCATTTGAGATGTCATCAGTGATTTCATGAGTGATGTCACTGACCATTTCATGAGTGATATAATATGTGAGTTAATTAGCAGTGGATTGTGGGGGTTCGAGTTACAGTTAGCTCAGGAAACTATCGCTGCTGAATTTTACTGGCTTTGTATGAGTGAAATCTAAGTTTAACTATAATGTCCCTGTTTTTTCAGTGAATTTCTAAGATTTTTTTAAACATTTAGTGAGATGCCCAATGTAATGCACAGTAGGGGGGTTGAATTCTGGGCCTGGCCTGGCATTGTGCTGCCCCCAGACAAGCTTGCTGCTCCTATCCCCTTTCTCCTTATCAACCATTGTCCAGGTCCATGACCCTACTCCCTCAATACTGCTGTGTGTGGCCGTTGTTCTGCCACTGACCTTCCTGCTCATTCTGTACAGTGAGGTTACTGCCCATCCACCTCCTCCCTACCCTTAGGTCTAGGAGAAAAGAGACATTGCTCGGATGCAATGCGCTCATTCAACCCACTAACAAGTTATTAATAAAAGTATGTGGATACTAATACACATTTTACACGAACACTTTCAGGTTAGCAAAGCTTGCATATGGATGTACTAACGCAGATAACATTGAAGAAGAACTAATACCGCTTTAAATGGGAAATCTGTTTGGCGCATGCGTCAACTACATCTACGTAGGATGACGAGTAACGCTTGGAGGGAAATTCTTGCGCATGAGCAGAAGCTACTAACATGGTGTCATGTAGACTCGCATGCATGGCACCTGCTTTTCTGAAATTAGAGCACGCTATTTTACTAATGCTAATGTGGGGATAAGTCTAATAAATGAAATGGGATAAAGTACAGGTGGGTGGTATACAAGGCAAACACTTATTTTAAGGAATTAACATCTGGCTTTTGACTTTTATCATTAGTGTGTTTTTGGGCCTTTCTTGCATAACTGAATGAGCTGAATGACGCGAAGTCTGTGCATGCCCAATGAGGGAAGTCATAAAGGTCAATGACAGAGCAGTTGAACGGAAGCCAAGAACGAGTGCCACAGCCTGGGAAAGGATGGTGCAGAGTTCAGCAGTGAAATGTTCTACTAAATGTAATGTTTTAATGTTGCAATATAGATACATGTAGTACATGGGAAGAAAATGTATGTATAAAAAGTAAGGGGTTGGGTTTGCGAACAATGGTTTGACAGACTGAATTTTGGGACATGTACGATGAAGACCCCCCTTTGCGGGACCAATCAAATTTCGTATTTTTCCAATATTGAAACATTAATAGGTGGAGCATGCAGAATGAATAGTATAATTAATTAGTTAGTTAGTCAGAACTGAACGCTGTGAGAGGAGACCTGAGAATGCTGGGTAGAGAAGCTGATGGTGTGAGATGCTGAATTGCTGATGAAAAATCAATTGCAGAACTTGAAGCAGAACTTTCCATCCTAAATTAATTTGGGTTAGATTTGAAGAATGCAGAAGAATCTCGAGGAGGAAGAGAGCATCAGAGAGGGGTATGGCGCAACCGTTGGTAAGTTAGAGAGGGTAACTATCCTGTCCGGAAGTCTTTGTCTCCTGAACCTATCTCAGGGGACCTCCACCAGTCCTTTGGCCAGGGGGCTGGTCTTCAACACCATCCTTGGTAAATATAATTTTCTGGTATTTGATAAATGTTTTTGATCTTTTCTCTCTGTCCTCTCCTTTACAGCATTGATTATTGTTTGAGTCAGAGATAAATGCATTGTGTTAACTGTAGAATTTTCTCTCCTACTACTTATGGTGACTGCACTGTATTGAGATTGTTCGCACCGCTCCTAAATTTTAGATAAAAATTTAAAAACGTATTGAGTCTGTGGTGATTTAGGTAAAAGTATTGAAAAGTTAGTTTATGTTAATTATCGCCACCAACTAGATTAAACTAATGGTCCATTGACCAGAGGAAAGAGCTTGTTGATCTGCGAAGAGTTAGTTGTAATTTGAACAGAGGTATTGCATAAACTAATCCTAAAAAGGTTGTTTAATTTTAATAAAATTTGAAGCCCCCACCACCCAGCGGTTTATCCACGTTGTGAGTTTATGGGCCACCGCCAGAGCCAACCTTCACGAAGGGATGAAAGAGGTAGCCGAATGGATGAAGAACAGCCGCCTGAGACTGAACTCGGACAAGTCAGAAGTCCTCATCCTGGGATCCTCACCCTCCACCTGGGACGACTCCTGGTGGCCCCCCGCCCTAGGCAGCGCACCCAAACCAACAGACCACGCACGCAACCTGGGCTTCATCCTGGACTCTCCCTCTCCATGACCAGACAAGTCAACGCCGTCTCCTCGTCGTGCTTCAACATCCTGCGCATGCTACATAAGATCTTCCGGTGGATCCCCACCGAGACCAGGAAGACGGTCACCCAGGCCCTCGTCACCAGCCGTCTGGACTACGGCAACTCCCTCTACGCCGGAACCACCGCCAAACTCCAGAAGAGACTCCAGCGGATCCAGAACGCCTCAGCACGACTCATCCTGGACATCCCCGTCGCAGCCACATCTCCGGACACCTGAGAGACCTGCACTGGCTCCCGGTCAACAAGAGAATCACCTTCCGACTCCTCACCCACGCACACAAAGCCCTACACAACCAAGGCCCAGGATACCTCAACAGCCGCCTCAACTTCTACGCTCCCAAACGCCAGCTTCGATCGACCGGCCACGCCCTCGCCGCCGTCCCCCACATCCGAAGAGCCACCACAGGGGGACGGTCCTTCTCCTACCTCGCCGCCAAGACATGGAACTCCCTCCCGACCCACCTCCGCCTGACCCAGGACCACCTCGCCTTCAGGAAGCAACTCAAGACCTGGCTGTTCGAGCGGTAGCGGACCCCCCTCCCCTAGCGCCTTGAGACCCTCTGGGTGAGTAGTGCGCTATATAAATGCTTTGATTGATTGATTGATTGATTGATTGATTGATTGATTATGTGGTAGTGGAGTATCTGTTGTTGGTGAACCACTGGATCAGCTTCTGGTAGCAGAGCTATGGTTCTTATTGACTAGTTTGATGATAAGTATTGATTATTAATTATCGATTATGTTTAACAAAAGAGTTAGCGTCTTGTTTTATGTTGTGTAGAAGCACAGGTACAGTGGATACCTGAGCATCTCGTCTGTTGTCGTAATACTGAAAAGCTACAGAGGGCTAGCAGTAATACATTAGGGACTATACCGTGTCAAAGTAGAGTGTGAATGATAGCAAAAGATGTAACCAGAGGGACCTAAGCATTATTTCCCAAAAGGGGTATCGCTGAAGTAGAAATGAGTACTCCCCGAGCTTGAATGTAGAGTAAACAGGAGTGCTACCCGCAGTGAAAAAGTACTTATTTACTTCGGAATAAGTTGAATTTATTCTTTATTTAGTGGAGCAGACAGATTAGTGCTGTTTTTATGTAGTTACTAATGAATTTTATTAAGTATAGTTAAAGAAATCGTTATTTTTTTACCTTGTGAAGGGAGTGTCAGTCGCAGAAGTTATACTGATGTCACAGAGAGCTGCGCTTGGATTGGTTGAAGCAGCGGGTGTGAGAAGGGAGCAGATTGTAAAGGAAGGGTCAGTAGTGAAGAGCAATACTGACATCACAAAAAGGAAGCAGTAGTATTGGTTAGACGAGCAGCGCAAGCCTGAGCTTTGATTGGTTGCTAGATAGAAGCTTTGTTACAATTGGTTAAGAAAGAAATTGTATGTTGAAGTCTGATTTGATTGCTGGTGTAAGTCAAGCTGAGATAGTATGAGACATAAGTAATAGACTTTGAGGGTTTACGAAAGACTTTCATATATCGTTCATCTAGAATGTTTGGAGTAAACAGAAAGATGTCCTTAATGAAGATGATGAAGAATTTCTTTAGGAAAGATAAGCTTGTTTTGACTATAGAGGGATTTCCTATTCCACCACGAAAACACCTGCTTCATTTATGATGATGGAAAGAGGATATCATACTTGCGTATGGTCGGAGAATTAGGTGAACTATGCAAAAGGTGATGGACTTTTAGCTTTTTCAGAACATTGTATGTTTAATGGGAGAATTTTTCAGAATTTGAGAATGAGAATGAATGATTTAGAACCAAGACCTAGATTAACTCAGTATGAGGCTATGAAAGAATGGGGAACTCAGGCATTTGAACGAGAGAAATTTAGAGGTGGAAAGAGATTTAGAGGAGTTTTACATAGATATATGCATGAGTCACGCAAGGATCAAATGAAGCAATGGAGAAGTGCTGTGGTATCAGAAGGTTTATATCCAGTGTTAATGGCTGAAGAGCAGTCCGGAGGCAAGTGTAAGGAAAAAACGAAGCACATGAATATGTCAGGGTATGGAGAATCAGATGATGAATTATTGGAGAATATTTTAATTAAAAACCCTCCATTGTATCTAGAGATACCTAGTATTATCACCCCAAATGCTCCAGTGTTGGGAACGCCATTGGTTCCACAGATTCTTCATGATACATCAAACATTAGGGCGTTACAAGAAGGTGAGAGAGAAGTTTTGAACAACACTAGAGAAGAATTAGTACAGAAAATAAGTCAGTTAAATTTGAATACTTAAACTTTGACAGTGCCAGTGATGATTGGTCCTGTGATTCCATTGTATGGAGATAAATAGAATAGTCTGAAATCACAAACATAACAGTTCCTTTAAGTAGTTTTAGAAAGGAAATAGTAGTGCCTGATGATCAAGTCAGTGAGAGTGATTCGGTTATTTCATTAATGAATCTTCCAATTATGATATCCTTAACTAAGACCCCAAAGAGAGTTACTCCTGAAAAGGGGAAAGAAAAGGGTTCTACAAGCCCTAGTGGAACAGGAGGCTCAACAATGGTTACTCCTGAGGATTTAGAGAGATGGGCACAAGGGATAGAAAAGCGAAATTCACAACAAAAGATCCAAGATATTAGAAGATTAAAAGTAGATTTAGAAGAAATGATAGCTGGTAATGTAAGCACAGAAAGATTGAACATTTATAGTGAGAAAGAATTGTTGTTTTTGTGCAAAGGCATAACTAGAAGAGCAAATATTTTCTATGAGAAGTTAACAGAGGTTGCTTCAGATATTGGAATAGATATAGAGAGATCGAAGTTGTTGCAGAAACCATATTGAGTGGAATTTATTGAAAAGGATTTAGAAAGTTTAAATACTTCTGGTAAAAGACTTCAGATAAAGAATTGAGGAACATTTTGAGAAAATGGGGATACATTGTTAAATGAAGAACTAGGTGGGTAAAGAAGAAAGAGGAAGCACAAGCTAAAGAAGCATTGTCTGCACTTCCAATAAGGGAGACAGAAAAGATTGAAAGGGTATGTCCAATGAGGAAGGTACCTGGCGGTAGATATTTTCATGTTCCATGGAGTAGACAGGATATTTGGTCATTTACAAATGATTTTCCCAAATTGGGATAAAAACCTGTCGAATGGTACAAGCAAGTGGAAAGGTTTGTGAAAGTTTCAAAGGTATTGTTGAAAGATTTGGATCATGTATTTGACATAGTGGTTCCTGCTGATTTATGGATGGAGTGCAAGATTACAAATGATTGGCCGAATAAAGAGTATGCAAGTATGCACGAGATCCCAAAACAGGAGCCCCATCAAAAGAGGTGATGAAGAAGTATCACCAAGTGATTACTTTCTTAAAAGGGAAGATCCCTCCTAAAGAAAAGGATTGGGTGAAAATAGAAAGAATGACATAGGAACCTAAGGAGTCTGTGCATGCCTATTATGAGAGGTTTTTACAGGTGTTTAAGCAGTATAGTGGCTTCGAAAATATTGGTGATAAGGATATAGGACTTTTCGTGTATCGGTTTGTATATGGTTTGAAGCCGGAGATTAGTCAGATGATTCAGCAGCACATGTTGTGCTGGCAGAGCAAGACAATTGACGAGATATTGAAATATGCGAAGAACTGCAGTGATGAGATTGAGGCAAAACACAGAAAGTTAAAGGAGAAAATTATGTGGGCACAAGTGAAGTTAGCAGAGCAGCAAGAAATGAATTTAGTGGCTCAGACGGAAAATCAGATGAAAAAGCAGAGTTAGAGTGAACAAGTGTTGAATGGTAGTAAAGGAAGAGCACACATTAGTAAAGAGGAAGCAAGGAAGAAATGTCCTTGTCATGCGTGCAGAAAGCATGGACATTGGAAGAACAAGTATTAGAATTTTCTGAATAATAATGGGGCAAATCAAAATTTAAATCCTCAGATACAAAATGAAGTGGTTATGAACCAGCAACAGCAACAGGTAGTTACTCCATAGTATCAGGTGCCACAAGCTCCTATGCCAAACCATGTGAACATTCAAAAATACAGTGCGAACACCGGATTTCAAGGAGAAATTGGTAAGAAATCTCTGTGGTTTCACAATATTTTTTACAGAATGATGAAGATGACTCAGCCTATGTGCAATGACGGTGACTGAGGGGGCGGAAGAGGAGTGCATTCTTGGTGCATCCTTGCCGGTAGATAAGACAGGTCCATTTATTGATGGGAAAGTTGAAGGTAGTGATATCCCTTTTCTATTGAACACTGGTGCTACCAGGTCTACTGTGACAACAGCAGACATCCCAAACCTACCCCTCTCAGGAGAGACTATCCAAGGTGTAGGAGTATCAACCAAACAGATTAGAACTCCAGTTACAAGACAAATGGAAGTGCATATTGGACATTTCTAAAGATATGCATCAGTTTGTGGTGTGTGATTCAAGTCCAGTGAATTTGTTAGGTACAGACCTATTGTGCAAGATGAACTGCACAATCTATTGTACCCCTGATGGTGTTGCTTTCCAAATACCTGGTGAGGATGTTGTTTAGTGTTTACAAGATGTTGCTAGCTAAGCAAGGGACAGAAGATGAGATGTATTCATTAATGAGTGAAAATGAATTGCCAGAAGAATTGAAAACTACAGTGAATCCAGAAGTGTGGGACTATTCAGGAAATGAGATAGGGTAATGACAAATGTCAATCCAGTAAAAATAGTGGTTAAACAAGGTGCAGTTTATCCAAACACAAAGCCATACAAAATGAGTCCAGAAGTGAAAGCAGGAGTTGCTCCAGTGATTGAACAAATGATTGAGAAAGGAATTCTGAAGGAAATAGTAGTGAGTCCTTGTAATTTGACAACTATGGCACTTAAAAAGTCTAGTGGCAAGTACAGAATAGTGCAGGATTTGAGACAGATTGATAAGATTGTAGTGCCTTGTTGTCCAGTAGTACCAAATACAGCAGTGATTCTTTATGAGATACCATGGAATGCAAGTTGGTATACAGTGATTGATTTGTGTCAAGCATTCTTTTCTATTCCTTTTCACATAGCCAGTATTTATTTTTTGTCCTGAGATCGTGTGTTGGCATGGTGCTTAGTTCCTCTGGCGTACACATAGAGTCCCTCGATTTTAAATCAGATCTTGAAAAAGTGTCTAGAGTCATTAGTAATGCCCAGAGAATCTGCTCTGGTTCAATATGATGACCTATTGGTGGCATTAAAGACACAATAATATTGTGCCACCGACAAAATAGCATTACTGAACCATTTGGCCGAAGGAGGACACAAGGTGTCTCCAGAGAAATTGCAGTTTTGCAAACAGCTAGTTAAGTATTTAGGACATAAAATATAAAGAGGAATTCGAAAAGTGACCCTCGAAAGAATTAAAATAATCAAACAGATGCTATTACCTCAGACGCAAAAGGAGATGAGAATGTTTTTGGGAGTGGTTGGGTATTGTAGGCAGTGTATCAATGGAGTCTCCCTGCTGGCAAAACCATTAATACAACTGACTCGGAAAAGAGCAAAGGATCTGATTGATTGGTATGATGTATGTTTGGAAGCATTTGTAAAGTTGCAAAATTGTCTGTGTGAGGCTCCAGCCTTGGGAATGCCAGATTATACAAAATAATTAGCATTATTCTGTTGTGAAAGAGAGAGTTGTGCACCTTCAGTTTTGACTCAAAGACATGGACTGAGCCGTGGTCCAGTGGAGTATTTCTCTGCCACTTTGGATCCAGTGACTTCAGCTTTACCTGGCTACTTAAAAGCAGTAGCTGCTACTTGTGTGACTCTGGAGCAAAGCCTCACTCCTAGTCGGATGACGAAGTATGAAAAAGTGATTTTGGGAGCAGAGAATGTGACAGTGATAAGGTGCACAATGATGAATCCTGCCATATTGTTACCAGATCCATGTTGTGAAGAGGTGAAAGATGAAGCAGATCATGATTGTTTGGATGTGACTGAAATGTATACAAAACCTCGTCCAGACATTAAAGAAGTTCCTTTGACGGAATCAGATCATGTATTGTTAGTGGATGGGTCATGTCTGAGGAAGGAAAAAGGAGGCCTAAGTGCTGCTTATGCTGTGTGTAAAATTTCAGGAGTTATTGAAGCATCCTGTTTAAATTGAGACAAGTCTGCACAAGTAGCCGAGTTGGTGGCCTTAACAAAGGCATGTAAAATTGGGAAAAATTGGAGAGTGACATTATTTACGGACAGCCAGTACGGGTTTGGGGTTGTGCACGACTTTGGCCAGCTCTGGATGCAGAGGGGATTTCTGACTTCTTCAGGATCTCCTATCAGAAACAGTAAATATGGGATAGAATTACTGGAAGCATTACAATTGCCAAAAGAAATAGCAGTGGTCAAATGTGCAGTACACCAGTCAGGAAATAGCTAAGTGTCAGCGAGCAATAGATATGCCGACCAAATTGCTCAATATTGTGCAAAAAATGAATCAGCAATTAATAAGAAAATGGAAAATGTTGAAACCAGCTGCCAACTGATGTTTTTCTCAGCATTAGAAACATGGGATGAGGTCAGACAATTGCAAGAAGTAGCTGAAGAGAGAGTGAAAGAAATCTGGATAGGGTCAGGTTTTTCAAAAAGGACAGAAGATGAAGTGTGGGTGTACTCAGATGGCAGACCAGTCATGCCAGACTGCCTGCTCTCCCAAATACAAGAGTATACCATGGAGCAACACATATAGGTAGGGATTCAATATTCAGACTTTTCAGACAGAATTGGTATAATCTGTTTAAGTTTAAAGTAGTCACAGAGAGCCTTTGTCAATGATGTTTAATCTGTCAGCAGCAAATCCCAGGAAGGAAGACAGTGGCTAACTGGGGTAAATTGGAAAGACAGAAGGATCCTTCACCAGGTTGCAGTTAGATTTTATTGAGTTACCACCTTGCAACAGATTGAAATATGTATTGTTTATGTGTGCTTGTTTTCGAGATGGGTTTAGGCATACACCACCAGGAGAAATGACAGTTTGACAATTGCAAAATTATTGCTGAGGGAATTGATACCGAGATTCGGTTTTCCAGTGACTTTGGAATCAGATAGAGGACCTCATTTTAATAATGAAATAATCCGATTAATCTGTGCTGCATTTAACATTGAACAAAAACTGCACACTGCACTGTGCTTGTCGTCCACAGGCTTCTGGAGTAGTTGAACAGCTTAATGGCACAATTAAATCAAGATTAGGGAACGTGTGTGTTCATCCACAATATTAAAATGGCCAGATGCATTTCAACTTGTATTGAGTTCACACGAAATCCTGATGGGAAGGGCAATGAGATAAGCATTCATTCTTGGAAATAAATTGATGAATATAACTGATGATCTGGGATTGGACTATTGCAAAGGATTGGCTGATCTAGTGCGTTCTGTCTCTCATCAGGTTGGAGAAGACACAGTTGCAAGGCAGCAAAGTCAAGAGCATGGTTTGAATCCTGGAGATTGGGTGTTAGTGAAGAAACACGTCAGAAAATCGTATCTACCACCCAGGTGGGCTAAACCACTACAAGTCATACTGGTCACTACAATGGCAGTGAAGTGTGCAGGTTTACCCAATTGGATTCATACTAGTCATACCAGAAGAGTACTAAGTCCACCTGAACAAAAAGAGCAACAACTGACTGAGCAAGCTGAAATGCCAGAAGCTGAAGGTGATGAAGCTGAAGAATCCAAAATACAAATAGATGAAGAGCAACCCAGTACAAGTCAAGAAGGTTGGATACCAGTGATCAAAATAAGTGAAGTTGTTATCAAAGCAATAAGAAGAAATCATCTAGAGAGACAGGAAAGTAGAAAGTAAAAGACTGGGAAAGAAGAACACATTCAGGAAGAAATAAACAAAGCAATTGAGACTCCTGAGTAGGGACAGATAGAAGAAGAACAACAAGTTCAGGCAGAAGGAGAGCAAATTGAAATAAGACATGAACAGGATCAGATAGGTGCAGACGAACAGGTTCAGGCAGAAAGAAAACTAACTACAGTAAGACCTAAACAGGACCAGTTAGAAGTAGAAGAACAAGTACAAGAACAAGTAGAAGAAGAACTAAATAAAGAAAATACAGAACAAAGACAATCAGAGAGCGAAGAACAAGAGCAAATTGTGCCAAAAAAGTGAAAACGAAAGAACTTTAGAGAAAGACGGAGAAGGTGAAAGTGCAGTTCAAGTCAAAGAGTTCGAAAAGGTGACCATTGGCCAGGAGGTGTTAAGAGACTAAAATATTATTTGAGAAAAACAAGGAAGAACCCAGAACAAGTAAATTAGGTTTCAAGTCAAACTGAACCAAATAAGTCATTAGCATAATCCACACAAAGAAGTCCAAGATTGAAAATTTTGAACAGGAATTATAAGGCTCCTGAGTGGACCAATATCTTACTTCAAGAGTTTGAAAATTCAGATTTACGTGAAGAGTCTCTGTCAGTCAGATTGATGAAAGCACATTAAAGCCACCTTAAAATAGGATCACATATTTTCCTTTACACTGATTAAGAAAGAAAAGAAAAATAGGATGTTTCCTTTGATTGAAATGGCAGAAGTTAAAGTCACTGAACAACAGAAACAAGGTTGGAGACAAAAATGTTTTAGAGTTTGCCTATGTAGCATTTCGTTATTATTATTAACATGGTTATTTTTAACAGTGTTGGTACCTTTATTAATGGTAGCTGATAATAGAAATAATACAATCACTAGTGAAAGAATAAATACCAATACAGAAAGTACTAAAACAGGATGCTGGTCACCTGATTGGTGGCCTGCAACATTTGGAACTGTGCCTAAGCCCACGCCCAAGGTAAGAAACCTGGGAGTTGTCTTTGACAACCAACTCAACTTTGTTGCCCACGCTAACCTGGTAGCCTCCTCGGTGTTTCATAAACTACGTTTAATTAGGAAAATAACCCCTTTCCTACCTGAAACTGCCGTGAAAACTCTGGTAAGTTCCCTAGTGCTGTCCACTTTGGATTATTGTAATGGCCTCTTTGTAAACTCCCAGATTAGGGTTCTTGATAAAATGCAAACAATACAAAATGCGGCCGCAAGACTGATTGCCAGAATTCCTAAACACATGTCTGTTACAGACTCCATCAGGAAACTACACTGGCTTCCTATCAGAAGCAGGGTCAAGTTTAAAGCGCTTTGTATTGTGTATAAAGCTCTCCATGGACAAGGACCTCAGTTTCTCAAAGACCAATTAACCTTCTATTGTCCTTCGAGGACTCTGCGATCCGCTACTCTGAATGACTTAGTGGTGCCTCCTGGGGAGACCGTCGGTTCCTGGTCTCTGCCCCAAAATTATGGAACACTCTCCCTCAGTCAATTCGAACCTGCACCACTCTTTGGTCCTTCCGTAAACTTTTAAAAACCTGGCTTTTTAACAATTAATCTTCCCTTTCTGCTTTACATACTCAGTGGAGATCCTGTTGCAATGCTATAGTGCCGAGACGCCTTCGGGCAATTGTTCGCGCTTTACCAAATTTCATAAATAAATAAATAAATAAATAGATGAAGCTATGTATCTTCATGACGGATCAAATAATGATTCATCTTTAAATGTGTTCACTGAGTTGTAATTTCTGTATGTAGATGCAATTTAGATTAGTGATTGTTACATCTATATGAAATTACCCACATCATTATCAGAAGGGGTAACGTATCACCATATTCCTTTAACATAATGTGTGTCATGGAGTGTTTCAGCAAACTTATTTTATGTAGTTGGAAAATTACAGTATTTCTATTTCAATATAGACGTAGTATTTTCCGAATTACCTATTTGAAAGAATATGAATCCAGTATCTAGTAATAAGGATGCACAGTTCATGGGTGAATTCTTTTTAACAATGAGCCCAATAGATATAGTACAGGCACACAAGAATAATCTAACATGTATATTACATGAAGAAGAAAAGGAGTTTCTTAATTTAGTTGACAAAGAAAGCTACTGAACAGAAAACCCATGTACCTCCATGGGTTGGGAAAGAGGGAATTTATGCAAAGCACAAGGCTTATGCTGCGATGTCCCTAGACATTGTGAAGAAGAGGAAATGTTGTCTCCATAATTAAGGACAGAGTATAATACCATTTTCATTGGCTCCAGTGACTGTGAACAGAACTTCCTAATCATAGAGGGATGGGGACTAAAAGGGGAACTGATTCTATATTTCCAGGCATCTATTATGTATGAAGAAATAATGCGTATTATTGACTTCCTGCTAGGTGGTATGGTAGCAGTTACATTGGAATAGTATTTCCGAAAACTTATCATGTGGACAGAACCACTGGAATCAATGAATTATGTAACGGACTAACAGGGATTAAGAGGGCTAGTTTGACTAAAATAGTGGGTGATATATTCGGTGCCCTGAAACCCTCAGTTGGAGTCGTGCGGAATTTGCACAAAATTCGAAAATTGTCAACAGTAGTTGATCGTCTTTCGAATGATACTGCTGGAGGATTCTTGATGGTTATTACCGAAATGGTTGCAATGAGATCTATGGTTTTACAAAATCGTCTTGTTCTTGATATTTTATTGGCACAAGACGGGAGAGGCTGTGGAATGTTGAAAGTTCAACATTACTGCACATACAGACCTGATAAAAGTAAAGAAATTAAAGGGTATATTGAGAATATTACAAGAATTCTTGAAGATTTACCCCAACTGGAAGTTGACAGTGTATGGGAAAGACTAACAAAGAGTATTGCTGCAATAGGGAATTGGTTTTCTGATTTTGGAAAGAGTTTCTTAGGTCAAATAATAATACCAGTAGTCATAATAGTGACAATAATATAAATGATAATGATCACATACAATAGTTACAAGGGTAAGGGAAAAATGAGAATACATGATGGAAGAGGAAGGAAGAGAAAGAGAGAGTATGAAGAAATTCAGCTGGAAGAGATGAAAGGGAAGTTATATAAAAGAATGAAGGAATTAAAGGGAAAATAAGTAAAAGATGAAAAGAGAAAAGGAAAAGAGAAAACCTTAGAATTGTTGATGTTGGCATCTGGTTGGGATGGGTAATTTTGTGATGGCTCAAAAATGCCATCAAAGAGGGGATTGATGGAGCAAGGTCTCGGAGTCCATGACCCTACTCCCTCATTAAAGCTGTGTGTGGTCCTTATTCTGCCACTGACCTTCCCGTTCATTCTGTACAGTTAGGTTAATCAATCAGAGTACTTGTAAAGCACACTACTTACTCGTGAGGGTCCCAAGGTTACTGCCCATCCACCTCCTCCCTACCCTCTGATGGTCAAGTCCATGTGATGAAGCAAGGTCTTGGAGAAAAGAGACTTGCTTGGATGCAATCTGCTGTTTAACCCAACAATTTATTAATAAAAGTTTGTGGATACTAATACACATTTTAAAGGAACTGTTTTAGGTTTGCAACGCTTGCGTATGGGTGGACTAATGCAGATAACATTGAAGAAGAACTAATACTGCTTTAAATGAGAAATCTGTTTTGCACATGCGTCAACTATATCTACATAGGATGACGAGTAACGCTTGGAGGGAATTTTTTGCGCTTGAGCAGAAGCTACTAACATGGTGTCTTGAAGACTTGCATGCATGGCACCTGCTTATCCGAAATTAGAGCACGCTATGTTACTAATGGTAATGCGGGAATAAAGCTAATGAATAAGATGGGATAAAGTAGAGGTGGGTGGTATACAGTGCAAACACTTATTTTGAGAAATTAACATCTGTCTTTTGACTTTTATCATTAGTGCGTATTTGGGCTTTTCTTGGATAACTGAATGAGCTGAATGATGTGAAGTCTGCGCATGCTCACTGAGGGAAGTCATGAAGGTCAATGACAGAGCAGTTGAACGGAAACAAAGAACAAGTGCAACAGCTTGGGAATAGATGGTGCAGAGTTCAGACGTGAAATGTTCTATTCATTGAAATGTTTTAATGTTGCCATATGGACGCATGTAGTATATGGGAATAAAATGTATGAATACAAAGTAAGGGGTTGGGTTTGAGAGCGATGGTTTGACTTAATTTTTGGACATGTAAGCATGGTGTGATGAAGATCCCCTTTTCCAGACCAATCAAATTTCATATTTTCCCAATATTGAAACATTAGTGATTGGAACATGCAGAATAGAAGGTATAATTAAGATAGCTTTAGTTAGTTAGTCAGAACTAATCGCTGTGAGCAGAGACCTGAGAATACTGGGGAGACAAGCTGATGCTGTGAGATGCTGAATTGCTGATGAAGAATCGATTGCAGAACCTGAAACAGAACTTTCTTTCCTAAATTAATTTGGGTTAGATTTGAAGATTGCGGAAGAATCTTGAGGAGGAAGAGAGTATCAGAGAGGGATACGGCGCAACCATCGGTATGTTAGAAAGGGTAACTATCCTGTCCTGATTCCTGTCCTGAAGTCTTTGTCTCCTGAACCTATCTGAGGGGACCCCTAACAGTCCTTTGGCCAGGTGGCTATTCTTCCATGCCATCTTTGGTAAATATAGTTTTCTGTTATTTGCTAAATATTTTTGATCTTTTCTCTCTGTGCTCTCCTTTTCGGCATTGATTATTGTTTGAGTCAGGCATAAATGCATTGTGTTTACTGGTTGAATTTTCTCTCCTACGAATGATGGTGACTGCACTGTATTGAGATTGTTCACATGCATCTAAATTTTAGATAAAGATTGAAAAATGTATTGAGTCTATGGTGAGTTACTCGAAAGTATAGAAAGTTAGTTCATGTTAATTAGTGCCATCAACTAGATTCAACTAATGGTCCATCGACCAGAGGAGAGAACTTGTTGACCTGCGAAGGGTTAGTTGTAATTTGAACAGAGGTATTGTATAAACTAATCCTAAAAAAGTTGTGAAATTTTAATATAATTTGAAACCCCCACCACCCAGCGGTTTATCCAAGTTGTGAGTTTATGGGCCCAGGTGAGTATATGGTAGTGGAGTATCTGTTGTTGGTGAACTGCTGGATCACATGCACCAGCTCCCTCCCTCTTGCCTCACTGGTCTGATGTGCTACCCTGCCCTCCATTTAGCTTGATGTCACTGCCCACTCCTTCTGCCCTCTGTTGCCTAATTCTATGCCCCATTATTGCCCACATGTTTAGCCTCTGTGATAAGCCTACTACCCCACTCTCCTACCCCTGCCCTCTGATGTCTGTGTGCATGCCCCTGATTCCTCCCTTTTGCCTACTATATTCTGTGGACCTCCCACTGCCCCTTGTATCTACTCTGAGCATTCTGTTGCACTGCCACTGCCTGTCCTACCTGCCTATCATAGTCAGATGGCTTCAGTTTGTCTTTGCCACCTTCATTTTGCATGTCTCAGTTCCATGCCCCTATCCACTCCCTCCTGTCCACCATGGTCCATTTCCCTGCCACTCCCTTCTGTCCTCCGTGCTCTGTTGTGCTGCAACTACTCTGCCTGCCCTGCATAGTCTGTTTTGAAGCCCCTTCATCTGCTTTCTTTTGTCTGTGACCAGCCCCCACCTCCCTTCTGCCCTTCATGGTCTTTTGTGCATGCCCTGCCCCCTCCCTTTTGCCCACCATGGCTTTGTGCTGCCACTAACCCTCCCACTTGGCTTGCATGTCCTTCTGTGCTGCCACAGCCCCTTCAACTTGCCCTGTGTGGTCAGCTAACTGCCCCTTACCCCCTCCCACCTTCCCTTTGTTGTCTGTGTGTATGCCATTAGCTTCCAGTGCCCATCCCGCCTATTAATTTCTATCTATATCATTGCAAAGTCTCACTGCTCTTCCTCCTTCCCACTGCTTTCCTCCCTTCTTCTGACCTCAGTCCTTTCATTTTTTATTCCAGCACATTCATCCTCCTTTGAGAATAAAAGGATATTTTAAGGTAGAATCCTGAATCATCATAAGAGTGTTGTGTGTATCCAAATTGTAACATTGGAGATACTGTTCTCACGATGCTAGATTGGAATACCTGAATGGATCAACTGACTACACTACTATTTTGCTCAGCAGTCAGTTCTCTACAAAAATGGCAAGAACAGAAGTTTTGCAGGATCCATATTTAGCCCATCAATTCTTAATAACATTTAAAAACATTGATATTTCACACAGCAAGCCCATTATATTACTGAGTTATGAAGTGAAAGTACAGCTGTAGTTCATGGAATTGGGAGCCCTCACTCTGACAACCACAACATAAACACAGAGCCTACAGGGTAAATCAACATTTGGATATTTGCACAGCTAAGCACATCCACTTTTATCCTTGCACCTGATCAGTTCTGAAAGGCGGTTGAGTGATCCATTGTGATTGCTTCAAATAAGACAGTCTATCTCCAACCACTCCAATTTAAGTTTGGGAGCTAAGGTAAATTCTGAACAGCCTGGCCCTAAATCGTATCTGCCATTTTGACTACTCCAAGCACATTATGTTAAATAGTAGACAGAGTTGGAAGGAACGATGTGGTGAATTATTGACATGAATAGAATGCAGATTAGTCAAGTTAGTTTTATTACAAGCAAATGTACTCCAGAATGTGGCACACAGTCTTGAAGCAACTGTCAACCCCCACATTCCGCATCAACATTTTTGAGAATTTGGAATGTGACGCTCTGCTAATGTTCAGTCTCAAGCAAATCTGTAATCTATTTTTATACACAAACAGTTACTAAATGGATTTTCCCTTTTACAGAAAATAAATAAACCACCTGTACATCACATATATCTCCTCAAAATATTTTTTTTGTCATCTTGAACCTTTTTTACCTTCACCCGGACCTTCATCCACCCATCTACCACACTTCATCCATTTATCTATCCATGTTGGCTAAAAATACGTAGTTGCTCTCCATCCTCTCAACAATTCAAACAGTGAAACCCCTGTCTACGTAGTTGAGGTCATGTGATAGAACCACAAGATGGTTTTCAATTGCATTCATCACCATATACTTATTGGTGATAGCCCCCTGAATACACTCTACCAATACTCTGTTAATTCTCCCAACCAGTCCATTGGTCTGGGGGTGGTATAGGGAGCTCTTGATATTTTAATTCCACTAGACTTTATGAAAACCTACACTTCATCAGACACAAATTAAACGGCATTGCCTAGTGAACAGGGAACCCCTCCTTCAAGAACACATCTTTTAAAATTCAATTATAACTCTGGATATCACCCACTTACAATTCTCACTTCTGGCTTCTGTCCTTTCATTGTATTCTAGCCCATTTCTGCATTTTTTGCTTTCAGATACTTTTGCTGACACTTGTGTGTCTCAATACTCAGCCATTTTAACGGTAAGTTCCGAAGTCGGATTACCCATTGAAAACAACTTTTACCTAATCGTCTTGGCATTGCAATGACATATAAATTTGCCTCATACCAATTGATCAGTAAAAACTTCAAATTGGCAATCTGCAACAAGTCTCCTTAATGCAGATATGCATGTGTCAACATTCTCTCCTGGATTCCAAATTCTTTTGAAAAATGTATGTCTTAAAACAACAAGACTTGGTTGCACGTCAAACCTACTCTTTAGTTTCTTTACAGTCTCCTGATAATAATCTAACTTTTCTTCCTCCTTCGCTACTAAATCTGGTGAGTGCTGAATATGACTCTGCCCTCAAAATTCAATGAATGTAGAAGTGAATATTTCTTTCTCTCATGACGAAGCAAAGTGCCACAATTGCTCCTAAGTAGGTTTCAAAGGCATCAAACCATTGCATCCTGCCTATTGGAGAAATCCCTGAGGTTTCCAAGAAATGTGAAGGTGGATGCAGAGCCTGTATTGTGTAAAGAAAATGCTTAACTTACCCAAATTCTAATTGAGCTATTTGCTAACAAAGATCAGTTTAATAGTGTCCTTACACTGTTTTCACGCACACACAGCCAGTAGACCGTATCTGAAATAGCCTTGATAAATACTCTGTGCTTATTGTAAACACACAGTATCTGACGCACATTCAGAGAGTGTGCCCGTCACTGAACCATGCTGGGAAAATGCTCTATGTGCTCATTAACAATACAAAGGGGCTGATCACGGTCTCATCCAAAAAACATTCCTACCAAGTCGGCCCCGTAATGCTTTCTGGATGACTCGGATCTGCTGAGTCCAACGAGCGATTTTGATGCATCTGGATGCTTCTGGGTATGATTCGGTTGGACTCCCATAAACTTCAATAGGAGCCTGTGTTCCAAAAGAGAACACAGGCTCCCATTCAAGTAAGGGGTGGCTGAGGTAAACATTGCACCCTGTGGCAGGCACCCCATGGTACCTGCCACACTGTGCATGGTTAAAAAGGGGAGTCCCTTGGTCACCCCAACAGGCCTGATTTAGATGGCCCCAGGTGAAGAGGGGGCCTTCTATGGCCCCCAAAGACAGATTCTGGCAGCCGATTCGTTCTGGAGAAACCGATTCGGAATGGCTGTCCCAATCGGTCATCGTAAAAGCTCGCACGAAAACGGGTCCATAGAGCTGTACGATTCGGCTCCTAAAGACTCGACCTATCTGAATGCGTTTCAGAACTGATTCGGAGAGCCCTAATGCTTTACGGGCATTGTAATCAGTTGTTGGGAACTGGGTACGATTTGGTCACCAACAAGGGTTCCGAATCGGATTTGACAAAGCTGAATCAGATTCGTATCCCTTTCGAATGGGATCATAATCAACCCCAAAGTATCTGACAGCTGTGCAGGTCAATGTTTGAGGTCTCCCTCCTTTGTGTTGACTTCCAGCTAATTTAACCTTAAATGGCCAATACTGTTGGAAATATTTTACTGTAGTGTAGTTCCTAGTTTCCCACTAGGCCCTGCGCATTGGAATAACATAAACAGTAGTATCGACGTGGAACTGCTTATATTCCAGGCCTCCACTGACTATGCTAAACTTAATTGGGTTGTGTTACCAACTAGCTCAGAGGTCACTGGAAACTTTCTTCTCTGCATAGGAAGTGATCAGCTTCCTTGGCACAGACAAGAAGGGATTCAGCTTTCCAACAACCGTGCAACATGACAACTTTGCTCCTCAGATCAAGAGTCGATCTCTAGGGTCGTGTGAAACAATAGACATAGATTTCACTCAGTCAGTCTAGTGCAGTTTACTTTCACAGTATGTAGAGAATAGAGAGACGGGCGTGTATCAATAAAGGTTAACATTTATTGAACAGTCTTTCTTCTCATACAAGAGAAATGTATTGCCACAATTGCAATAACTGTTATTGTAAAAAGTACGTACAGTAAGATAAGAATAGCGAAATAGAACTGTAAAAGCATTGATATGGTTTCTTAGCCATACAATGGTTTAAAAGTAATAAAACATATATACAGTCATATATACATTAGGCTAACATACTCAACTGGTGCTTCTAACTAAGCCTACCCCAGTGTGCCTGACCTAAGCCTAACACGTGAGAAGGGGAGTAAGTAAGTAGCTTAAGTTAAGTTGGTTTTGCCAAGGTTTGTTTCAAGAATTCTCGTCTAAGGGTTTAGTCAACACCATACCTCTGAATAGAATGATGGAGGATTGGTATCTCCTTCAGGGGTCTCTCTCGATATCCCAGTCACCCGCGAGGGTAAACTGGAAGCGCCGGGACTGGATTTCTCTGCACGAGAAAGGCAGCGGCTTCTCTCAGCGCGTCGAGGAAGGAGGGGTGACAGCGTCCGCGGGCAGCTGGGCTGGATGTCTTCGCAGAGGACGGCTGCACGGCTCCTCAAGCGTACTGCACCATAGGTCGCGCTGTAGCGGCGATAATGGTAATCAGTAGCTTCACCACCACAGGATAGCAGGCTGCAGCGACAGAGTGCTAGTTTTTACCAACACGGGGTCATGCAGGCAGCTGGCATCAGCAACATGTTCGCTCATTGCTTAAGGCAACGTTGGTAATATTTATACCTGACAGGTGCCGGGTTTGACGCAAGTTTGCTGGACATAAGACGTCAATTAAAGATGTCACTAGGAAGTGGCAGCTATCAGTTGCTCATTAGAGTTCTATTACTAATCAAAACATAGCAAGCGGGGATTTCCAGGTTTGCTAAGTTTTTATCTTGTTGAAGAACTCGGAGTGTTATCTAGGAATATCAGATAGTGACTGCTGCTCTGTCATTGCACTAATTGGTCGCAAAGGAAGTAGCAGAGAGTCATGCTGGAATGTGGCTCTGTGGCTCTGCTCGTGTGTTATAGTATATATAGTTATATATGATATAGTTCTTTGATTTGTTGAAGGAGTCCTGTTGTATTTTCTTTAGAATACTTTTTTGTTTCTGGCATCACTTCGGGGTCGTTAAAATCTTCAGAGAAGTTGTCGAAGTTGATGAAATAACCAGAGGCAGTTCTGTCAATTGATGGGATTGTTTTTTCAATCTGTCTCTCGGTAGCACTTTCTGATGCCACATCATTGTAGACTGGTGTTGTTCCTTGACGAACTGTTTCAATCTGTGTTTCAAGAGGCACGAGTTCCATGGCATTATTGCGTAGTCCTTCATTGTGCACTGCAGGCTGATCGAATGTGATTAGTCTTTCAGTTTGAACCTCTTGGATTGTTGCAAGTTTGGGTATTCTGTTGTTTCTTGGGAGTCCACTGGGCCTACTGTTGATTATAGGCCACATGCTTGTGGTTTTACCAGGTCGATGGACACGACTCTGTTCTCCTTTTTACCAGCAAGGGGCGGTAGCACAACTGATCTTGTTCCGGTGACTGCTAAGACAGGTACTGCTTTTCTGTAAGAAGGCCCAAATTCCTTCTTAACCGCGATCTTTTCTCTGACTAGATCCCCAATCTTTGGAATCCAGACAGGCCTTGCTGGGGCTGTTGCGGGTGGTGCCTCGTCAGTGGTATTTGGCTGTTGCTTTAACTTTATGTTGCTTAATGATTTTCTTGTTTCATTCAGTTCCTGTAAAACAGCCAAACGGTCTTTTACTTCAAACTGCTTTGTTTCTTCTTGTACCACTGACATCTGACTATCGAGGTCCTGAACGCGCATTCTTATTCCGAACAATAGTTCGTATGGGCTGAAACCTTTTAGAGAATTTCTTGGCATGTTGTTAAGACTAGTCTGGACACTTATTAAATGTTTGACCCACCCAGCGCCTGAACCTAATACATTCGCTGTTATAGATTGCTTTATGTCCCGGTTTTTTCTTTCTACCACACTTGTGCGATGGACAAGAATACCACAACCCAATTCCCATGCTAGCCATGGCCTCCTTATAGGCTCGAGAGCTGAAAGCAGGACCCTGGTCAGAATGGAACTCGGTAATTGCGTATGTGCCGATATGGACTCGCAAATCTTTTATAACCGTTCTAGCGTCAGCCGAGCGCTGGAGGCCTCATTTTTTTAAGTTTATTTCGTCTTAACTATTAATAGGACGCAGGACGGGGTGTAGGCAGCGTTACGCTCTTTCTGATTGGTAGCCGGTAGCAAGGTTCGCTACTGCGATCCCTATTGCAGTTTTCACAGTTGTTTGCATATATTTGGTGTTCTACACTCATTCCCGGCCACCAGAATACTGATTGTAATTCAGTCAGTGATTCCTTGATCTCTCTGTGCCTTAGACCCAAACCCATGTGTGCGTCTGCTATTAAAAATATTCTCCTGTTCATGTTTGGAATTACTCTATCCCCCACTCCAGGGATTCGAGCAAAAGGAACGGAGTTTGCATCGATTATGTATGCATAATTGAGTGGATAGTTTACGGGTAGTGCTGCACAGTCGCCTTTTACGGTCGTTTTTACTGCTAGCATGGTTTCCCCGTCTATGTACTTATCTGTACGCTTTTTTGTGGCTACGGAAGCTGGTTTAGCTGCTTCCGCGGTGGCTGTATTAGCCAATGAATTCCCTGCAACGTGAACGCCATCACGTTGAAGACTCTGTGCGTGAATCACGTGAGTCTTTTGTAGTTCTTTACTTAAAAGAGCTACCTCGTTCCAGAGCAATTTATGCTTTATTGTGGCACCTGTGTCATCTTTGTAGTCGTTTTCGATCCAACTCTGCAGTTTATTGTTGTAAGAATTGACGCAAAAATGAGAATCGCACACGATAAGTGTCGGGAATTCACGTTCTGCATTTTCGAGCGCCATCTTTAAAGATCTGATTTCAGTTCTCTGAACCGAACAGTTTCTTACAGATTCAGTTTTTGTTACTTTCGGTCTGAATTTACCGCACAGCCAACGACCTTTAATGATCGCACATGCTGCATTGTAGGATTTACTCTCTACGTTGAAATGCTGTACAAAGCTATCTGTATAGATTATACATGCGTATTGTGGGAGAGGCAGAATTTCGATTGGCAGAGGATATTCTTCTTCATATTCCAAATCATTCAGTTCTTTGTATTGCGGGGCGAAATAGTATTTCACGTCTTCCGCTCCAAGAGAATCTATGTACTGTATCCATTTCGGATCTAGTGACACTGTAGGCAGGTTTACTGGGCTGAATAGCGCCTCGAAGGCGGATTCCGCTATAAGGATATTAATCCGTTTGCCGTGTGCTAGTTCTCGTTCATTTGCTAATGCGATTTGCACTGCGTTCACAGTTCTTTCTGTGTGACTGAATATTTTTTCTGCTTGTGTGTACAAGTGAGATTTAATTGAAATTGGTACCTTTTCTCCCTCATTAGAGGTCAGGTACGTGAATCCGCATCTTCCTGGGATGACTCGGATTACAAGATCGATCGTGTTGTCACGTGTATCTAATTTTGTTTTTGCTAACATGTCTGTTTGCAGTGATCTCAAAATTTCTGTGTGTTTTTGAGTCCAATTGATTTGTTTTAAATCAGGTTTTATTAGTTCGTAGAGAGGTTTAACCCTCTCTGCGTAATTTAGTATGTAAGTTCTTCCGAAATTCAGAAAACCTAGAATGGATTGTAAATTCTTCAGCGTTTTTGGAGCTTGGAGTACAGCGCACTTCTCTAAGAAGTTGTCCGCTAGGCTTTTCCCTTCACTTGATAATTCGTACCCTAAAAACAGTACTGTCAGATGGGCAATTCGGGACTTTTTAAAGTTGAATTTGTAACCCTCTGCTGCGAACCCAAGTATAATGGTGTTCACTCTTTTCAAGTGAGTATCCAAGTCGTCGTCTGTGAGATAAATATCATCTACGTAAGATAATGCTTCATCATCATAGATTTGTAGTAACTCTGTTACCCTAGCTGAGAATAGTCCTGGGCTGTTCTTGAACCCCTGTGGGAGTCGACAGAATTTTTTCTGTGACCCAAATGCAGAGAAAGCGGTCAAGTATCTGCTTTCTGGTGCAATGTTTTGACAAAAGAAATCATTAGAAATGTCTAATGTCGTTTTGTATTTTTTCCTAACTATATTATTCATTAGGGCTGCACTATGCGAGTTTTGTACTGCAAAAGTTTTGCAACATGTATTAAGGTGTCTGTAGTCCAAAACTAGACGATATGAATTGTCTGGCTTGGAGACAGGAAACAAAGGATTGTTCATTTGAGAGGTGCATGTTTCAATCACCCCCTGGTACTCAAGTTGATCTAAGATCTCCCTGACCTGTTTTTTAGCTTCTTGCTTTATGGGATACTGCCGTTGGGCAGTTGGTTCACTTTTTAGTTGGATTTTGTGAGGCGGAGAATCCTCATCCCATCCTACATGATTTTTATACAATGCAGGTGCCTGGGCTACTGCCCATTTCCTTGCATATGTGTATTTTTTGTGAATCGGAATGTGATTCGAGAAGGCAGGCATAATTACTTCTTCGCCACGAGGGCACTCCCTGACAAACTCCGGGGGCCAATCTTTTTCAGCTAACAGAATATCATAGCCTTTTGAGAGCTTATCCCAAAATAGACCCTTAATTTTCCTAGTCTTATCACCCTCTATACGCAATGTTATTTCGTATATTTTATGGGGCTCGCTAAGTCTGGCGTCGGCAGTTTCAACCTGAATGTATTCATTCGTGTCCACTGTCTCCAGATGACTCATCAAGTTCTTGCGCGCTATACTGATCTCTGCTGCACTGTCCAACATTGTCAATGCCCACTCCCCGTTTTTCAACTGTGTCCTCAGTATTCTCGGCATGGTTGATTACTCTAATACTGGCTACCTTCTTTTTCTGAAATTGAGATTTCTTATTTTGAGCAGGTTCCTTGTCTTTGGACTTGGTGTGCTCTCCTGGGTCTGACCGTCCTCTTCTTTCCGAATTCTGTGGAAGAGATCGAGAGGGACGTGTATCAATACTTTGATATCTATCAGGTCTTTTTATATTATCCCTATTTCTAAGGTTATATCTTTTCTCAGAGGGCTCCCGTTGGGGAGACTGGCGTTCTCGAGTCGGAGTTCTCTCCCTCCGTCGAGGAGACCTTCCTCTGGACTGGAAAACTTTTTCCTTGGGAGTGGATTGTTTATTTCCATCCCAGCTCTTTTTAGGAGTGTTTAAATTATTTTTAATAAATAATTTTTCAGGATTTTCGAGCAGTTGGGGCTTAACTGGTTTCCCACCCAAGCTGTCTCTACCTAATTCTTCATAGCATTTTTCTATGATTTTTGCAAGCTCAACAGGATCTTTTATATCTGTTTCCTTCAACTTCTGGCGAATCGCCACAGATGCTGCTTCTCCCTTTACATTGGCTAATAATATAGCCGTGACCTGCTTGAAGTCTTTCAGTAATTTCATACCTAGATTTAAAGCGGGTTCTGGACCGAATTCATTTTGAATCTGTTTTAGCACGTCTGGTATTACCGCCATAGACGGAACACCGTGTGTTTTTGTGTAAATGGAAGCAAAGACTGTACCCCAAGTGTCGCAGTCCTCCACGTGTGGTGCGATTCCCATAGGAAGGCAGATGGTCAAGATTCTGTGTTTCTCAATAGGGGTAGTATCAGGAAATACTGCCTCTATTTGAGTGATTTTCTGGGCTAACCAGAAAGGAATTTGTTCCCGTTTTACGGGTGTTTTACCAAGACATGACTGTATGTTCTGTGGTGTAATTTTATTTGTGTTCCCCTGATGAGGGGTCAGCTGGTGTGAATTAACAGCTGGCTGGACTGTTGCAGTCCGTATTACATATTGGACTAATTGCCTATGTATTTTTATTAATGTGTTTAGCTGTACTAACAGCTCTTCTCTAGACATTTTTATAATGTCAGGATGTGGTGTGTAGCTGGCTAGAACCGGCCACGTGGCTCCTGGTCTACCTAGTGGACCGAGCCTGGTTATGTGATCATTGTGTTTTAGGGCGCCATTAAACCAGAGCAGGTGCTCTTGAAATTTAAGTGGGATTTCAACCTCCTCGAAAGGAGCGTACTCTCCCGGAGGTTCCTCTATTTTGTAATAGTGAAACTCCTGTGTTATAGCGTTTACCGCTGGAAAGTTTATCCATGAATAGAATACCTCTGTTTGCCGATATTCGTGAGCCTCTATCCCGAAAATTACTGTACCACCTTGAGGTGTCAGTCCGTTTTCTATAAGTTTTAAAGTTATAGATCTTCTTAACTGGACCGGGATGATAATAGCATCCGGGTCTGCCTGTAGGAGACTCGTGTCTTCCTCTATTAGTATGGAAGCCAGTCTAACTGCTTCTTCATTGTCTGGCATTTTTTAAAAATGCAGTTTTTTTGCAGAGTAGGTCTCCAAGGAGACAAAGATTAGATGCACAATATTTTGGAACACTGTATCCTTCAACGTTGAATAAACCAGAGCTTTACATAGGAATCTCTTCCTACTAAGGTCGGGCGGATTTTAACCTTTCACCCACTCCAGACGTCTATTGGAGTATTTACGGGAGAAAGGGGTGTGAAATATGCACGACTGAGTTACTCTATAAGTCTTGCGTTAGTTTATCGCCTTACCAAACGTTGGGCGCCATGTAGTGTAGTTCCTAGTTTCCCACTAGGCCCTGCGCATTGGAATAACATAAACAGTAGTATCGACGTGGAACTGCTTATATTCCAGGCCTCCACTGACTATGCTAAACTTAATTGGGTTGTGTTACCAACTAGCTCAGAGGTCACTGGAAACTTTCTTCTCTGCATAGGAAGTGATCAGCTTCCTTGGCACAGACAAGAAGGGATTCAGCTTTCCAACAACCGTGCAACATGACAACTTTGCTCCTCAGATCAAGAGTCGATCTCTAGGGTCGTGTGAAACAATAGACATAGATTTCACTCAGTCAGTCTAGTGCAGTTTACTTTCACAGTATGTAGAGAATAGAGAGACGGGCGTGTATCAATAAAGGTTAACATTTATTGAACAGTCTTTCTTCTCATACAAGAGAAATGTATTGCCACAATTGCAATAACTGTTATTGTAAAAAGTACGTACAGTAAGATAAGAATAGCGAAATAGAACTGTAAAAGCATTGATATGGTTTCTTAGCCATACAATGGTTTAAAAGTAATAAAACATATATACAGTCATATATACATTAGGCTAACATACTCAACTGGTGCTTCTAACTAAGCCTACCCCAGTGTGCCTGACCTAAGCCTAACACGTGAGAAGGGGAGTAAGTAAGTAGCTTAAGTTAAGTTGGTTTTGCCAAGGTTTGTTTCAAGAATTCTCGTCTAAGGGTTTAGTCAACACCATACCTCTGAATAGAATGATGGAGGATTGGTATCTCCTTCAGGGGTCTCTCTCGATATCCCAGTCACCCGCGAGGGTAAACTGGAAGCGCCGGGACTGGATTTCTCTGCACGAGAAAGGCAGCGGCTTCTCTCAGCGCGTCGAGGAAGGAGGGGTGACAGCGTCCGCGGGCAGCTGGGCTGGATGTCTTCGCAGAGGACGGCTGCACGGCTCCTCAAGCGTACTGCACCATAGGTCGCGCTGTAGCGGCGATAATGGTAATCAGTAGCTTCACCACCACAGGATAGCAGGCTGCAGCGACAGAGTGCTAGTTTTTACCAACACGGGGTCATGCAGGCAGCTGGCATCAGCAACATGTTCGCTCATTGCTTAAGGCAACGTTGGTAATATTTATACCTGACAGGTGCCGGGTTTGACGCAAGTTTGCTGGACATAAGACGTCAATTAAAGATGTCACTAGGAAGTGGCAGCTATCAGTTGCTCATTAGAGTTCTATTACTAATCAAAACATAGCAAGCGGGGATTTCCAGGTTTGCTAAGTTTTTATCTTGTTGAAGAACTCGGAGTGTTATCTAGGAATATCAGATAGTGACTGCTGCTCTGTCATTGCACTAATTGGTCGCAAAGGAAGTAGCAGAGAGTCATGCTGGAATGTGGCTCTGTGGCTCTGCTCGTGTGAGGCCAGAGATGACTTTACAGAAAATCGCACTTGAACGGTTATGCCAATATAGGGAATAAATGGATTTATAGCCGAATAGGGGCATAAGGTCACAGTATCGATCAGGAACCTAGATAAGCACATGACATTACCCTCTGTAATTTAAAGCACTATAATTTTTCCTTGGAATTTCAGGGTAAGTGTTTTTCCTCTAATTATTTACATAGCCATGCACACATAAGCTGTGCGCATCAGAGTGGAATGAATATGCATCCTCAGGTGTTCGTTTTTTAATTATTGCCCCTCCGTAAGCTGTGCGCATCAGCACTATGCCTAACTTGTTTAGTATATGATGTTCTATAGTCTATCTTTATACAGAAACATTTACTACAAAATATATCTAAATCCCTGTTTCTCAATACATATGCTACAAATCTAGTCTTATTCACATTCGTTTCTTGTCCACAGCGGCCAGACAGAAGCATGACAAACCTTTTGATAGCAGCCCTAACTGTTATAGTCTCTCTCTTCTAACGTAGGAAGACAGGAAAGGGTACACAGCACTTGTGTAACATCTGGTAAATTATTTCAAGTTGCCCTCCAAGTTACTATTTTAGTTTTCCCGAAAACTTGATTCCTCTCCCCATCAGTACATGAATGAATGATAGAACTGTACCCCAGTAATCTCCTAAAGCCTCAAGCTTACCACTAGTTTAAAGACAAGATCAAAGATTTGCCTGTGCCCAATACAACCCAGAGTTGATCATAATGTAGGCTCTTCACAAGTTGTAAAGCCAATACAACAACATGACAATGTTCTTCCTAATTTCAGCAATGTCCTCAACAGTGTGAAGAAACAGAGTTTGAATATCTTACTCTCTTTTCTAACTACTACTCTGGCTTGGTATGCTGCTGCATCTGCTATTTAGGGAGATGGTATGTCAAAAGGGGACTCGTTTGATTTAATCATCTTAATGGAATTCAGGCCATTTCTTCAGCACTGTTTTTTACCAGATGAACTCATCGACAAGTCTCTTTATTTATTCTAGCTCACACAGAGGGTATTTGGCTGTCTTCTTTAAGGTATCTAGTAGGTGCAGACTTGGGTTACTGAACTGGAGTTGTCCAGAAAGATATCAGTCTTGTGATGTGTAATTATATGGACAATGGCAGGTCCATCTAGGACCTTCATATCAACGTCAGGATCATGATGAACATCTTCTTTATTTTCTGATGGAACAAGCTTTTACAGTTAAGTAAGCCAGATTTCCCATGATGTAATATCGCCATTGTTTGTGCCAAGACCACTTCTTATTTATCATCAAGATCACTGCTTTGCCTCAGGGGGTGTCTGACATCTTTGTACACAAGTAATAACTAATTTTGTCTTGTGTAAATCTCTTATGTTCATGTGGTGAGAATGTGTTGTTTTATCCATGTGGAACATAAGGCAATTTGTCTCCATACTGCTTAGTTTTTCTACAGTACACCTACTCAAGCTAACAAAGTTTAGAAACAGGCATCATTTCTTCAAATCCTATGTGCGGATCAAATGAAAGATATTAGCTCTGCTCCTTTCTACTCTAGCTTGTTGTTTGGTATTTTATGATACAAATGTTTGAGGCGCTCTCCCTGGTATTCTGCATCCATAGCAATCCTGTCTCTCCCACTTTTCTTGGAAATTAAGCCTTCATGTTTCAGATTCAAAGCACTACGCCATATAATGGTATTCATATTAAAAGATCATACAAAGGACAATGATTTCCTCTGCATCTCAATGTCTTTTTTATTATAGAAGAAACATTTCAGTTCTGAAGTTTCATGACTGGATATATGTTTTTCATCATAAATTGATCAGACTTGGAAGCATCTTTACCTATATTTTCCCGACAATACATATGAGGATGATTGTATGTTTTTTGGAAAGAATTGACTGCTGAACAAACTGAAAAAAGTTTAATTTATTGATTCTTTCAGGAGTTATAAGAGAAAAAGTTACTTTGGTGTACATTTTCCGAAAAACCCTTCATGGTGCCTGGGAGCAGGGCTTCCCATAATTAAAATGATATTTTAGCCATAAACAAAATTTCTGCTAAGTTTCAGGTTTCTAAAATTGAAAAAATGTAGACAAAGCCTCTTAACTATTTGTTTACTCTCCATCTGGATTCCCATTCCTTGCCTCTGTTTGCCACGTCAGTTCTTGCTCCACCTCATTCTCATCATGCCCCCAGCTGTACCTTTGCTCTCACAGCACATCTCCTCCATTTCCGTACTAACTTTTTCTCTATTCTGCCTCTTTTCCCTTTCCTTCTTCTGATTACATGTACTACTTCTTCCCTCCAACCCACCTCTATCTCCCCTCTCTAAGGGGCATATTATCAAGAACAAGTGATAAATTAATCACCGAAACTGCCGCTAAAGCAGAAATAATGGACTTGATAATATGCCCTTGTGAATTCCCATAGCAGCCCAGGTTAACACCATACCTGGGCTGCTATGGGAATTCACAAGGACATATTATCAAGCCAAATATCTCCGCTTTAGCTGCTGTTTCCATACTTCTCCCATGTGCCTTCCCAATATCAGAGAGAGCCTTCTGGCCACTACACTACAATGTTTCATCAGAGCACCCCTCGTGACTGGCGTCTGTCCGCGGGTATAAATAAATGGGCCCCAAGTCAAACGTGACCTTTGGCCGAGACCTAGCATCGTCTGGTTGTGTATTTAATAAATGCACTGTGTTGGGCCTAGACACCAACCTCGTCCTAGCTCATCACATTGGTGACGAGGGGAGTACAGACCTTTGCTCTCTCTCCCCTGCTCTGCTACGGCACTTAATCTGGTGGGTGAGATCATAAGCACAGCCATCTGCAGTTCAATGGACGCGGATCGACCGGCCCACATCTCGACTCAAGCCCACGCCCTGGAGGTGCGTCATGCCTGCACTCATGGCTGAGGTCTGCTCTTCCCATGGCTGAGTGGTGGCACTCCCACACATCAAAGCGGCATCAGGCGGAAGAGCTCCGCAACACACAGTGTGCTGCTCCTGAGGCCAAGCCTGCATGAACCGCGTGACACTGGGCAGGGCTTAAAGACCCTGTCAGCGGCCTAGCTCCGGCCCGGGCGAAGAACCCCAAGCTCACGTGGGCTCTCCCTGCCAGTCGCACTGCAGTAAAAAGGTCAAAGTGTGTTGACATAAGACAAAAATAAATGGAAGGCTGTATAACTACAGAAAAGGCACAAGTTGTACCTAACATGGGTGATACCATGCAGAAAAAAGAAGAAAATAATAATATATAAGATAGTATGCAACACAAGAGTAAAATAAAAGGAAAGAGAGGCAGGGTACACTGCTGCAACCAGTGCAACCAATGCCAGACACCCATACTATGCACCACGACCAGACACGCAGTCAGGAGAAAGGAGCACTGGCAGGAAGTCATACCCCAGCGACCCACAGGTCAGGTGCTAGGTCACAAAAGAACGTGCCACTAAGCACTAGCAGCAGCATGACAAGAGACAGAAGGAGATCAGGCGCACAGTTCAGGGGACAGAGGTCTACAATGGCTTCTCACTCACTGTACACCTTGCCACACTCATCTCTGGAAGGAACAGGTTTCTGCATGCCCTGGGTGATCTACCGCTGCCACAGCAGCAGGCACAAGCACCAAGAGAGCCATACTCCCATGAGTCCTTGACACCAATACCCCCGTCCAGCCAGCTGCCTGACACCGCAATGGCCGCGCCCAAGTGGAAGCTCTGGGTAGGTCGCCTGAACCATTACTTTACTGGACCAGAGAGACAGATAGGAAGGTCAAACGTTCCCTGTTGATGCACTTCGGGGGCGACCAACTTTACGAGATGTTCGAGACGCTGCCAGACAACGGGGCAACCCAAGAATATGATGCAGCTATCGCGGCACTCAGCAGGTACTTCGACCCGCGAATGAACCCAGAGTACAAACGGTTCAAGCTGCGCTAAGCCTGGCAGACCGAGGCAGAAATGGTTCACCTGTTCTACGCCCAGCTCAGGAGGTTAGCACGCATGTGCATGAACATCGACCAGACAGAGGAAATCAGGGTGCAGATCATCCAGGGATGCAAATGTGTTGTGCTGAGGTGCCAGATGCTTTGCCAATTCAGGGGATCATCCTCCTTGCCCGCTCCCAAAAGCTAACAGACAAGCGGGAGGAAGAGATGGAGGCCATTCAGGTGCGCAGCACCCCAGCTGCTCTGACTCAGACAATGATCCACATCAAGGAAGAGTCTCTGGAAGTCGTGCAGATGCGACCCGGACCCGGGCACCAGGAGTCTTCTTGGCGGAAAGTGTAGGCATTGCGAGTTTGACCACAAGGCACAAGACCGGTGTCCAGCAAGGGGACGGACCTGCTCGAAATGTGGCAAAGCCAATCAACCAAAGCCAATCACTATGCCAGTGTTTGCCGAAGCGGAGGAGGGCGCTCCAGAGGAGACACAGCCAGAGGACATTAAAAAAACAAGGCGCCACCACCTATTATGAGGATGATGATGATACTTTTGTCATCTCACTCGCAGAAAAACCTGGCAGCAAGAAGCGCCCCCTCTGATGTGCGACATAGTGGTAAATGTGATGGACTCACCCAACCCCCTCATAGCACCCAGTTCGGCCAAAATACACCTACAGAGGTACGGAACTCATACCCCTACGGGGAATGATCAGGGTCGAAGTATAAAGCTCTGAGCACTCAGTGAAGATCAAGTTCCATGTGACCGAGGGGAAGAAGGTAACGCTGCTGAGGTGTCACACCATGGAAGATCTCAAGTTGGTGTTTTTCACCAAGGAAGTTCATGACACCCAGGCGAAGGACATATAGAGTGAGTTTCCACAGCTTTTCCACAGCTTGGGAAAATTGAAATGACACCAGGTAAAACTGCATATAGACAAAACAATACAGCCAAGAGCGCTCCGACACAGGTGAATCCCTTTCCATCTCCGCCCCTAGGTAGAGAAAGAGCTACAAGACCTAGAGGTCTCAGGGGTGATTAAAAAGGTGTTGGGAGCCACCCCGTGAGTGCCACTGCTGATAGTCACACCAAACCCAAAGCAACCCGGTGCCATTTGGCTATGTGTTGACATGATGCTCCCGAATCAAGCCATTAAGAGAGAGAGAGACATGTGACCCCGATGGATGGCCGACCTAAACAGGGCCCAATGGGTCTCCAAGCTGGGCTTAAACTCTGGGTATCATAACCACATTCGGCAGGCACGTCAAACTCTGACAGTGTACCCGGCTCAGCTTTGGTGTGTCCTCCGCCGCTGAGGTGTTTCAAAATGCCATCAAGGAAACCCTTCCAGGCCTGGTTGGAGTGATCAATCTAAGTGATGATATCCTGTTATACTCACAGAGCCTGGAGGAACATCTGTGCAGCTGAGAGCGACCCTACAAAGATTGGCAGACTGCAGGCTAACCCTAGACAAAAAGAAATGCGCTTTCTACCAGGGGTCAATAGACTTTTTTTGGATACGTCTTTTCGTGAGATGGGCTCCGGGTTGACCCACACAAAGCAGAGGCCATCAGAAACGCCCCGGTCCCACAGAATCCTACTGAAATCAGGAGTTTCCTCAGGAGGATGACATACTGTGGGAGGTTTATCCTGAATCTCGCCACGATCTTAGAACCCCTACGACAGCTGACAAAGACTGACGCACCCTGGGAATGGGAAAGCAGAGAGGAATTCGCATTCCATAAAATCAGGAAGGCTCTCCTAGACCAGACAACAATGGCATACTTCCACCCCAAGAGGAGGATGGAGCTTGTGGTGGATGCCAGACCCATCAGGCTAGGAGTGGTCCTTCTGCAGGAAGACACCAAAGGAATCTGCGTCGCTGTTGCCTAAGACAGTCAAGCACTAGCCCTGAGAGAAACAAGGTACGCACAGATAGAGCGTGAGGCTCTGGCGATTCGGTGGGCATGCTAACACTTCCGTCCGTACCTTTGCGGTCATCCATTCTGACTGATGACAGATCACAAACCCCTCCTGCCGCTGTTTAATGGATCATCACGCCTAGTACCCCCAAGAATAGAGAGTTGGGTAATTTAGTTACAGGCGTACTTGTTCCAGCTGCTCTATAGACCAGGGGCGGACACCCAACTGACTTCCTGTCTCACCTCAAAGGGACGACGTAACAGAACAGGATGACACAGAGAGCATAAAAGCTCTCTGTGTCATGGTTGAACCTGGCACCTGCCCCATGGCCGTGACATAGGAAGATCTTCGAGGTGCGATCGATGTGGTTGAGACCCTAGGGAGTGTGAAGGAAGCCCTGGAGAGAGGGCAGAGGCATTGGTTCCTCAAAGGAGCCAAGTTGCTTACTGCAGTGGAACAGAATGCCTGGCGACAGCTCTGGAAAATAAGGCATGAACTGAGTGTCAGTGGGTCAGGACTGGTGCTACAAGGGCAATAGATCATCATTCCCAGAAGTCTATGTCAGCGAATGGTCACGCTCGCCCAATAAGGCCATCAAGGGACCTCCAGGACCAAGGCGAGATTGAGCACAAAGGTGTGGTTCCCCAACATAGACGAGATGGTGGACGAAGAGTTCAAGCACCGCCACCCATGCGCCATCCCCAGTGCCGACCCCACTCTGGCACGGATACTGACTGAAGAACCCTGCATCACCCCTTGGATGAAGGTTAGCATTGATTTTGGAACTCTTTGCTAGATGGAGGGCAAACCATGGTGATCCTGGACTCGTTTTCAAAGTTTCCCGTTATCGAACTGGTGCCATTGGCGGTGTTCAGTCGCATTTGACCTGCCCTGGAGAAAACATTTGCCATGTCCGGTAGAGATTTATGAGGACACTCAGTAGAGTCCTCAAGATTGGAGTGGAACAGCACCAAGACCCGTAAGTATACCTGCACCAGTTCCTGCTTGCCTACCGACAAACACCCCACTCAATGACTGGGTATGCACCAGCCTCGCTCCTGCTCAAACGGTCCCCACGGGACCTAATCCCAGAGGACTCAGAATGGGTGCCACCCTGCCTGGATGTTGACAAGGCTCAGCAAAAACGGCAGACAACTAACGAGAAAGCCACTGAGAGTCACAGAGCAAATGTTCCAACATTGCGGGTAGGGTCCAAAGTAGTCCTCACAGCACGCCATATGAGCCCGAGATATGAACTGGTACATGCATGGATGGCCCCATGATCACGACACATCGAGGCGGACACACAGTGGTTCGAAACGTGTCCTGGTTGACTTTGAGTGAACAAATCACTGAAGCCAACATTATCGGCTGCGACCCAATCCAGTGCCCAGCCAAAGACTGAGAGACTTTATGTGTTAAGTGACTCCTGCACCTGTTAAAGCCATGTTGGTGATCAGAGACTATAACCTATCACAGTGATGGTTGTGCATCGTTCTGTTGTTTATTTCTTACTTCTTCTTTTCCACTCTTTTCCCTTCTCCCAGTTGGGTGTATCTGTCTAAAAGAAAGGAGGGATTTAGAGGTCCTCCGGGCAAAACACTACTATGTTTCATTGCAGCACCCCTCTTGACCGGCTCGGCCCGAGGTTTTAAATAAATGGGCCCCATGTCTCATGTGACTTTTGGCCAAAACCTAGCATCTGTCTGGTTGTGTATTTAATAAACGTGCTGCATTGGGCCTAGACACCTAATTCGTCCTGACTCATCACACACCCCACCTGCTCTCGCCTCACTTCTGCTCTTTATTCCATCCTGCTATCCATACATCTGATTCTCTTCCTCTCCCTTTCACTGTCATCCCACCCTCAGTACTTCCTCCTGGCAACTGTGCACCTTCCCTGCTCCTTTTCTCTTCCCTACCATCCCTGCTACCATGCTCACTCCCTCCACACCTTTTTCTACTTCTGTTGTAGGCACATTTTCCCCCTGCATTTCACTCGCACTTCTTCCACTAACTTGATGCCATTGATCTTCCTCATTGCCTTTTTCCCATTTCACTAGCACTTCATTTTTCTCTGCTGTAGATTCATGTCCACATCTTTTGTCAATATTCTCCAATTTTTTAGCCTCATACGCGAATGCCCCACTAGCCAGAAGTACAGCTAGTACAGTCCTGTCTCTTTTACAATATGTCCTGGGTACAAATGTCATAAAAGAGGATGGATGGTATTGATTTCCCGAGGAATATTTGCTTTAAAAATAAATTGTCTCAAAGTACTGAAGCGCAGATTTATCAGTTGCATTGCCTCTGAACCATGCAAGGGGGTGCAAGGGTGATGCAACTATTAAGTCAAATTTATCAATCCATGCCAGACCTCCTTGCATGGCCCTCTGTGGTGGTCCCATGCATCCACCTGTGGATTTTGTCATATTCCCAGATTTACTATTACTAGTAAATGCTATGCCTTGCCAGGTGAGGTATAACGAGGAGAAATATCTTTATTTCTCCTTGTTTTTTCATCTTTTTATCTGTGCTGCATTCTGTGGCACACATAGAAAGAGTGAAATGTCACATGAGTTTGTTTTTATGCAGGAAGGTGCATTTTCCTGCGCAAAAAATAATCCTGTCCTGTTGGTGCTAGGCAGCATATTGTGCGCCAGTGCACGGAAAGGACAGGAATGCACCATATCATGTTAAATAAGGTGCATTCCTTTCCATTCCATTTCACGCGGCACAGCAGGGGTGCTTGCTGCATGAAATAATGATAAATCTGCCCTTGAGTTTCTCCTCTCAATAAGTTACACATGACAAAGATGCACATTGACATCACCCAAACCCTCTTATTGAGATGTGCGGTTGATGGAGTTTGTCCAATTCTCCTTCATGCACGTGTATATCTTTAGTAAAGATCGCTACCCAATCAGCATACTAAGATCATATTATATTGTAATATAGTTCCTATATTCCCAATAGGCTCTGTGCATTGGAATAATATATCCTATGGATAAGACGTAGGACTGAGGTCAACTAGGTCTCTATCGAATATACTAAACTTAATAGTGAGTGCCCGCTAGCTCAGAGGTCACTAGAAACTTTCTCGAATTCACAAGAAGGGATTCGTTTCTGACAACCGCATAAACATGACAACTTTTTTTCCCAAGAATAAGAAATATATCTCTAGAGTTGTGAAAACAATAGATAAGTATTTCACTCAGTCAATTGTGCATGCTTCGTTTTAACAGAGCTTGTAGAGAAATAGAGAGATGGACGTTTCAATAAAAATGTTTATTGAACAGTCTTCTTGCTCATACAAGAGAAGTGAACTGCTACAATCGTTAAGCAGACTGCAAAGTATAATGCATACAGCGAGAATAGTATTATAAAATAATACTGTAAAAGCATTGTATGGTTTCTAAGCCATATAAAAATACATACATAAATAACATTGACTAAAATACTCAACTAATGCTTCTAAATACACCAACCCCCATGTACCTACCCTAAGTCTAGTACGCCGGAAGAAGTAAGTTTTGTGTAGCATAGGTTTAGTTGTTTTTGCCTAGAATCTACCAAAGGTTTCTCTAGGTTCTAATCAGTTCCATACCTTAGTTAGAATGAAGGAGGTCTGGTATCTCTGTCTCAGGACTCGATTTCCCAACACCCCACAAGGGGAGCTTGGAAACACTGGAGCTGGATTCTCGGCGAGAGAAAGGCAGCCTCTTGATCAGTGCGTCAGCTGAAGGGTTGGCTTCCTTCGGCACTTGCTGTAGCGAGCTGCGTCGGGCAAGTAGATAGTCAAACTGCTCCGAACCACCGTAGTTTGCTATAGCAAGTGAAGGTATATTTATACCTTAAAGGTGTTTAGGAATGCTGTAGATTGACGTAAAGTCTGGCATAATAACGGCAGGAAAGAACCCCTAGGGAATAGGTGTTCTTTGCAAAGTACATGAGTTCTTGGACAAATCAATATTGAAGAAAGGGGAAGTTCCCTAACTGCTTACGCCGATTTTCCAAGAAATCGTTGTGACGTTTGCTACGAGTGGAAGTAGCTATGCCTTTTTTTGGTCTGCATGGGCTATGTCTAAATACGGGATTGACTTCTATGCCTATGTAATGGCAATGTGAATTGTACCTATATAAGGGCATAAATCGGAAAAATTCACTCGGAGTTCCAAACGCCACACAGCACTCACTCCACTTTATTATGTTCGACATTACTAAGTTCTAAATACATTAAAACATATCTAAACATGATGTGTTAATGCCCACCCCAAAATACACATAAAATGCATTCAAATTGGTTGTACAAGAAACGCATTTGTGCTTTACTCTTTTAAAGCATTGTTTCATTCAAAGCAGATAGATGACATTTTGAAATGTTATACGAATGACTCACGAAAATAAATTTATGAAATGGCTCTTATTTACAGAAGAAAAAAGTTGAGACCATTATATGGCAGATTATACAACTGTCTGAATGTGGACAAGGTCAAGTATAAGTTTTTCAAAGAAATCTAGTTCTCTATGAATAGTTCTACTATGAGCAGATTACTTTGTGCCAAAAAAAATACAAATTTGGAAAAACAAAAGCTTGATCATAGAAAAAAGAGGGTTCCAAAGTTAGAAATCTGTTTTGAAAAAATGAAGGCCGAAATCAGAGCCTCTCTGAACACTGTGTGCCGATTCAGAAGTCAGTGTTATTGTTTGGAGAAAACATCAAATCTTCTAAGTCTGAAAAGAATTCATCTACCATTGTAGGTGAAAGTTGGATTACCTCGTTAGGAAGATTAATCGCACAAAGATATGAAGCATCGCCGTCAACGTTGGTCGTGTTAGCAATTGAATCAAATTGGATGGTATCTGTGTGCCGCTTTTCTCTCGTACCTCACTGTCAGCATTTTGCGTCTATAAGATCTCAATGAATGCCGTCATCAGAATTGGTAACTGCTGGGGACAACACTGCGCATGGGCCTTTACCGGGTCCAGCAAAGCATCAACATCTGTTGGCATGACCGATGGGAGTGTGAGACAGATGTCTAATACGCATTCTTCTCCACATAGCAGGCATCGTAGAACAGGTAAGATGAAATCTTGCCAGATTGGTCTGAATGACATAAATCATGTGGTATTTATTTCTCTTAAACAAGTTAATCTCAAAATTTGGACTATGCGCTCACGACACTTCATCGCCAGAAGAGTGTTTTTCACTGTGATCTGGGTATCGCTGGTGATTTGGCTTGCCATATTGGAGCAAAATAGTATCCCTTCTGTGAGTCCCAAAATGAGAGGCAGTCCGCCAAACACAGAGAGCAGGAATTTTGGAAAAATTCCTAGGACTGCTTCAAAGGGTGCTAACAGTACAGAAAAAATCGTCTTAAATACATGTACAATACCTCTCGTATCAGACATGTTTAAGATGCAACCTAACATTTCTGAGAACTGTACAGGGCAGTTTATAGTTAATAGGGTGTGTATCTCTGCAGAAGTCCTTGCGACTTGCAGATCATAGGTTTCCTTGGCCGAGGTCAATGGCACAGTTTTTTGTAAAAGAATGGCTTTCATTCTGCTCAAAATATCAGGAGGCCCTCCTCCACCCGCGGGCTACCACCTGCGCCTCATCCCTGGTGGCCAGTGGTAGGCCTTAGGTTTGTATCACTGTCGCTGTCTGTCTCTCTTCCCTGTACTGCCCATACTTTCTTCTGGTGTCTGTGACCGTTTTTGCCTGTCTCCCCCCTGTGCCTGCATTCTTATCTGTGCCTGTTCTCTTGCCTTCTGTTCCCTGATTGTGCTCTTTCTCTTGCCTTCTGCTCCCCTGATTGCACTCATTTTTCTTGCCTTCTGCTCCCCTGATTGCACTCGTTTTTTGTGCCTTCTGCTCCCCTAACTGTACTCGTTTGTCTTGCCTTCCGCTCCTCTGATTTGCGCTCGTTTTACTTGCCTTCTGCTCCCCTGATTGCACTCCTTTTTCTTGCCTTCTGCTCCCCTGATTTGCGCTCGTTTTTCTTGTCTTCTGCTCCCCTGATAACACATGTTTTTCTTGCCTTCTGCTCCCCTGATTGCACTCGTTTTTCTTGCCTTCTGCTCCCCTGATTGCACTCGTTTTTCTCGCCTTCTGCTCCCCTGATTACACTCGTTTTACTTGCCTCTGCTCCCCTGATTGTACCCTTTTTCCTGCCTTCTGCTCCCCTGATTGCACTCGTTTTTCTTGCGCTCCGCTCCCTTGATTGTAGTCGTTTTTCTTGCCTCTACTCCCCTTTGTGCCCTCTGTACCACTCGTTTCCCCCCGTTTTTTGTGACCTTTCTGCCTTTTCTTGGGACCTTTGTGCCTCTGTGCCACTCGTTTCCCCCCGTTTTATGTGTCATTTTCTGCCCCTTCTTGTGACCTTTCTGCCTCTGTGTCACTCGTTTGCCCCTGTTTTTTGTGACCTTTCTGCCCTTTCGTGTGACCTTTCTGCCTCTGTGCCACTCGTTTCCCCCGTTTTCTGTGACCTTTTTTGCCCTTTCGTGTGACCTTTCTGCCTCTGTGCCACTCTTTTCCCACCATTTTTTGTGACCTTTCTGCCCTTTCTTGTGACCTTTCTGCCTCTGTGCCACTCGTTTCCCCCTGTTTTTTGTGACCTTTTCTGCCCTTTCTTGTGACCTCTGTGCCTCTGTGCTACTCGTTTCCTCCATTTTTTGTGACCTTTCTGCGCAGGGATCATTCCAACAGAACCGGAGGAGGAATAGCCATTGTCCACAAGTCCACCCTCAAGGTCGCCACCCACGCAGACGACACCCTCAACACCACCGAACACCTGCATTTCCGGATCCACACTGACCCCAACACTACCCTCAGAGGAAAATTCACCTACAGACCCCCCGGACCCCAGGCTCAGTTCAGCGACTCCATCGCCCACCTCGCCAGCACCCACGCACTCGCCTCCACGAACTACATGTCCTCGGGGACCTGAACTTTCACCTCGAGAACAACAACAACGCCAACTCCACCACCATGATCGATATCCTCACCAACCTGGGCCTCAGACAACTCCCGAACCCACCCACGCCGCCGGCCACACGCTGGATCCCGTCTTCTCCACAGGCTCCCACGTCACTTTTGACCACACCACCAAACTCCACTGGACCAACCACCGCTGCATCCATTTCACCTTCAAGAAACCAACCACGCACCACTGCACCCAACAGCTGCTTTGCCGCTGCTTTGCCGCTGCTGGAGCAAAGTCACAGAAGACCAGCTGATCACCTCCCTCGCCAAGAACCCACCCACCGACCCCACCAACCCAGATGCCGCTTGAAACGTCAGACAGTGGATTGACAACTGCGCCAACACCCTCGCCCGCTCAAGAAACCCTCCAACAGCCACACCAACAAGAGAGCCACCTGGTTCACCGACGAGCTCCAGACCTCTAAACGCGCATGCCGGAAACTGGGGAAGACATGGCTCCATAAACGCAGACGGACAACCACGCAGCCCACAAGGACGCCACCTGCAGACACCACCACCTCATCAGATTAGACAAGAGATCCTCCTTCAAAGACTGCTTGGATAACAACGCACACGACAGCAAAGAACTATTCAGCATTGTAAAGGAACTCTCCAACCCCAGCGCCAACGACATCCCACCCTCACACGAACTGTGCGACTCACTAGTCATTTTCTTCCACCACAAGATCACTGACATCCACAACAGCTTCAACACCACGACTGCCCCGGCTACGCCAGACTCCACCTCCTCTGTGAACACCACCAGCGCCAACCGCCTGACCTCCTGGTCCAACGACAACTACGACGAGACACGCAAGGTCATGAACTCCATCCACTCAGGATCTCCGTCTGACCCATGCCCACACCACGTATTCAACAAAGCAGACGCAGCCATCGCACCCCAACTACGGAAGGTCATCAACATCTCCTTCAAAACAGCGACATTCCCGGAAAGCTGGAAGCAAGCCAAAATCAATGCCCTAGTCAAGAAGCCCAAAGTGGACCCCAAGGACCTCAAGAACTTCCGGCCCATCTCCCTGCTCCCGTTCCCAGCAAAGGTCATCGAAAAAATCGTCAACATGCAACTGGCCCGCCACCTTGAAGACAACAACATCTTGGACCCGTCCCAGTCCGGATTCAGATGAAACCACAGCACCGAGACAGCCCTCATCACTGCCACAGACGACATCAGGTGCCAACTAGACAACGACGAAACATCAGCCCTCATCCTCCTGGACATGTCAGCCGCCTTCGACACGGTCTGCCATCGCACTCTAAAGACACGCCTCCTAGAAGCCGGAATCCAAGAGAAGGCTCTTGACTGGACCACCTCCTTCCTCTCCATCAGAACCCAGAGCATCCGCCTCCCACCCTTCCGATCCGAAGCCCCCGACATCATCTGCGGCGTCCCCTAGGGCTCATCACTCAGCCCAACGCTGTTCCACGTCTACATGGCCCCCCTCGCAGAAGTGGCCAAAACCAACCTCCACGAGGGAATGAAAGCCGTCGCCGGTTGGATTAGGAGCAGCCGTCTGAAGCTGAAGTCGGACAAAAATGGAGGTCCTCATCCTCGGACCCACCCCCTGAGCCTGGGATGACTCCTGGTGGCCGACCACTCTGGAAACAGCACAAACACCCACCGACCATGCATGCAATCTAGGATTCATCCACAACTCCTCCCTCTCCATGTCTAAGCAGGTCAACGCTGTCTCCTCCTCTTGCTACAACACCCTCCGCATGCTCCGCAAGATCTACAAGTGGATCCCGACCAAAACAAGAGGAACGGTGACACAGGCCCTCTTCAGCAGCAGACTGGACTACGGCAATGTACTCTATGCAGGAATCCCAGCCAAACACCTACGACGACTACAACGCATCCAAAATTCCTCCGCCCAACTGATCGTCAACGTTCCCTACTACAGCCACATCACCCCCCACCTGAAAGACCTAAACTGGCTCCGCGTCGACAAGAGGATCACCTTCATGCTCCTCACCCACACACACATATCACTCCACAACGCCGGACCAGCCTACCTGAACAGCAGATTCAGCTTCCACACCCCTACTCGCCAGCTCCGCTCTGCCAGTCTAGCCCTCGCAGCTGTCCCCTGCATCCAACGAACAACCTCTGGCGGCAGATCCTTCTCCTACCTTGCCGCCAAGACCTGGAACACCCTACCTACCCACATACGGCAGACCCAAGACCGACTCGCCTTCAGAAGACTCCTCAAGACCTGGCTCTTCAAGCAGTAGCAGCACCCCCCTCCCCTCAGCGCCTCGGGACCCTCACGGATAAGTAGCGCGCTTTACAAGTACTCTGATTGATTGATTGATTGAATTTGTATAGAAGAGATGTTCAGTGAAGGCCATAACGGCGACTCCCGGTCTGTCTTTGTTTTTTGGAACAATTCTTGCATACAGCAAGTGACCCTGGCTGACACAGTTACGAGATAGGCTAAACCTGGCAACATGCCACAGCAGCTGTAATCATTCAACGTAATGTAAATTCCATTAGAAAGTTGCCTAAAAACGGGATCAATCACTGCAGCTGGTGAACCTTGCAGGTGGCAGGATAAATTGTTAGAGGAACCATCGCAGGCCCGTGTAAATTTATACCCTGACATAGGAGAGAACCGCCTTGTGCATTTTCACATTTATTGCCACTAAGAAACATTCTTTCCCCCCACTCCAACATCTGTGTATATAAGGTAATTCCCAGGATGTATTGATGCATTCTTTACCCATCCTTTCATATAGGCCTGCTAGTATACATTTTAAGCAATACTGAAAATGGAAAATTGTAACAGATAGAGTGATTGCACCGACCATGTTGCAACAGGACCAAGTCCTGTTCCATTATGTCTATGGCAGAGGATCCTATGCTGTCCAAAGAATACATTCTGGATGACAGAGTGGTTAACCGATTGTCAACTACAGAGAGAGATTTCACTAAATTAATACAATCAATTTCTCGTATTTGTTCTGCGGTCTCTGCTCGCGTAATCTTCCACGCATCATTATATAGAGATAGATACCGGCATATATAAAACGTTTATGACACGGTTTTTTAGGTCCTTGTAAGAAGTCCCTCAGGTCAGCACCATCTTTAAGTAAAGATAAGTGTTATTTTACTTCCTTCATTGTAGACTTGTGTAGCCACTCAAGGCACAGTTTCCCTACACTGTATGATGTTACTATCCCTGGATGCTGTCTCTGAACATATCTTGATCTGGCCTAGTGTATGTGAACCCTTCTGTTTTGTTCAGGAATCTATTGTGACAGTTGTTTGTATCTGTGGGCCAGATTAACCATTTTTTCCCTTCAGGATCTGTTCTTTCGTGAAGCAAAATAGTATGCACGTCGACCACCCCCTCTGAAGTGTTACTTTTATCAGTTGTAGGTGTAGGTATGGACGGTTTCTTTAAATCTTTTATCTTGGCTAACCCAAGACAAGATGTCTGTTGAACAGTGTCATTCAAAAACATTATTTGCTCTGGAATGACGCACGCTCTGAATAAAGCTTCTAATCCCTGCACTTGCCAGTCTTTTGTGCCTAGACAGTTTTTATCTCAATGGTGTCTTTCCAAAAGTCAAAACCTAATGTAGACAGCTGAGCATAAAAGGGCGCAGAATAAATTTGCTTTGTATTTGTCAACATACTTTTAATTCCTGTCTTATTAACATTTTTAAAGTAAAATGATTCTGGATTTGAAACATTATACCCTGAAAAGTATGGAAATTTGCCACAAATTAGTTTTGAGCTACCCTTTGGTGGCGTAGGACAATGTTCCCATTGGTTATAAGTTAATACATTTCTAGGATTTGCAGATTTATGCAACAAATGATGACCATAGTGATTATAACAATACATGTGTTCATAATCTTATGAACCTTCTAAGTATTCATGATTTGTAAATTGTGCAGACATTTCTAAGTCTGACATCATATTATTAACAGTCTTGAAGTCCCAATCATCAGAAAAGGTGCTAGATGAAACAAAGTCACTCAAGGAAATCTGGAATTGGTGTAGAATCTTCAACAGCTCTGCCGGACCAAAAATGTCATATTCAGTTCTGTCCCAAGCTATACCACCTGGTATAGAAACGGCTGTGATGTTCACTGATGACAAGTCTCTTTGTTCACGATGAGATGATTTGTGTGGCTTGAGGAGTAAATTGATATTCTTACTTGCTGTGTCCTTTTTAACATATCTTCCATTTATCAGCATTCACAAAGTAAATACAAGAGTCAACCAAAGCAGAAGAAAAAGTACACCCAACACAATCCAAAGTTCAATCCATGGTGAAACCAGATAAGTCTTTTCCAGTTGATGAAAAAGTTCTGGTGCTTCTTCTATGAAAGTTCTTTCAGCTGGCGTTGCTTCAGGTTAGCTGGGGTCCTCGGAAAATGTATCAAATTTAATGAAATAGCCAGAGGCAGTTCTGTCAATTGGAGGGATTGCATCAGGATTTGTTGAAATCGCTGGAACCACTTGATCACTTGTTACATTTGTATAGTCAGTTGCTCTTTCATTGTAGACAGGTGTTTCTTAACAAACTGTTATTTGGGTATCAAGAGGTACATGTTCCATGGCTTTGTTGCATAGTCCTTCTTTTCGCACTGCAGATTCTTCAAAGATGATGAGTCTCTCAGTTTAAACCTCTTGGATAGTAGCCAGATTCAGACATCTGCTACATCTTTGGAGTCCACTTGGCCTACTACTTATGATTAGCCACATGATGTGGTTTGACAAGGTCGATGGCCACGAACCTGTTCTCCTTTCTTCCAGAAAGGGGTGGCAGTAACACTATTCTTGATCCGTGGATGGCTAGGACAGGTACTGGTTGTCTGTAAGAAGGCCAAAATTCTTTCTTGTCCGCGATCTTCTCTCTGACCAGATCCCCAATCTTTGGAATCCAGACAGGTCTTGCTGGGATGGATGGTTTCACTTCAGTGGTTGTTGGCTTCTGGAGTACGTTACTTTGTCTGGATCTTATTTCATTTAAGTCCTGCAAAACAGCCAAATGATCTTTGATATCAAAAGGTTTTTGTTCTACCACTAAAGTCTGAAAATCGAAGTCCTGCACAATCATTCTAGTTCCAAAAAGGATTTCTTATGGAGTTATACCCCCTAGAGAACTTCTTGGCGGATTGTTAAGACTATGTTGGACACTTATTAGATGTTTGGCCCACCCGTTACCCAAGCCTAATACCCTAGCTGTTATAGATTGCCTTATGTCCAGGTCTTTTCTCTCCACTACTAAATTTACCTCAGGATGGAATGGACTAGAATACCGCAATGCAACGCCCATGGCCTCTTTATAAGCTTGGGAGCTAAACGCAGGACCCTGATCAGAATGTAGCGCGCGGACTGCGTATGTGCCGATAAAGACTTTTTATAACAGTTCGAGCATCGGCCGAGCACTGAGGTCACATCCAAATGTATCTTGAGCACGAATCCACTGCGACCATGATATATTTATAGTTACCATCCCTCTGTAAGGGACCACAGTGATCCAGGTAAGCGCAACTGATTGTTTGTCTGAAATCAATAGGGTGTCTGCGGAGGACGTTTCACTGTAGAGACTTTCTTCTTTTGGCAGATTTCACATTCCAAAACATAGTTTCTGGTCTGTTTCCTCATGCGTGTGCAGAGGCAAGCCCTTCATGTGCTGCTAAGATTATTACTACTATAGGTTCCATGTTTGGAATCACTCTATCCCCCACTCCAGAGATTCGAGAAAACAGAACATTATTTGCATCAGTTATGTATGAGTATTTTAGTGGATAGTTGTGAGTTAACGCTGCACCGCTGCCTTTGCTTGTAGCATTAACAGCTAGCATTATTTTGCCGTCTATTTTTTTTTTTTGCACAAGTGATTGCAGCTCGAAAGCCGTTTGCACAGCTGCCTTCGCGGCTTCATCAGCCAATTAATTCCCTGCAACGTGAACGCCATCACGTTGATGACCCAGTGTATGGATCACATGAGTTTTTGTAGTTCTTTCTGTAACTGAACTACTTGTTCCCATAGCAACTTATGCTTAATTATACCACCTTTTGCATCTTTGAAACCGTTTTCAATCCAGTTCTGGAAGTATTTATTGTAAGATCGAATGCAATAATATGAATCGCACTCTATGAGTGTGGTGAATTCGCGATCAGTATTTTCAAGTGCCATCTTGAATGCTTGTAGTTCAGCTCGCTGAGCTGTACAATCTCCTAGAGATTGAGTTTTAATGACCATTGGTCAGAATTTGCCATCTCGCTAGCGACCTTCAACGATCGAGCACGCAGCACTATAAGCTTGTTTACCCCTAATAGCGGGCTGTGCTGATCCGTCAGTATAAATGATACATTCATACTATTCTAGAGGCAGAATTTCAGTAGGCAGAGGATATTCTTGTTCATATTGTAGAGATTATTGTGTTTTCAAATAAGGGTCGAAAACGTATTCAACGTCTGTTGCATGCAGCAAGTGAATTAACCCATTGTATCCATCTAGGATGTAAAGCCTTACCATTTGGAATGCTCGCTTTCGTCACTGCCTCTAAGGAAGGTACAGGAGTAATGACCATTATGCGCTTTCCCTGTGGGAGGGCTCTCTCTTTTGCTACTGCAGTTTGAACCGCTGTCAGAATTTTTTCTGTAGAAGTGAATTTCATTTCTGCTTCTGTGTACAAGTGTGATTTTTAAGCTATTGGTACTTTTTCTCCTTCATTAAAGGTTAAGTACGTGAATCTGCATCTTCCTGAAATGATTTGGATCACTAAGTTGCATACGTTTACGCGTGTTTGCAAATGTTTTGTTGCCAACATGTCCGTTCGGACTGAACGCAAAATTTCTGTGTGTTTTTGGGTCCAATTAATTTATTTGAAATCTGGTTTAATTAGTTCGTAGAGAGATGTAACCCTTTCTGCGTAATTTAGAATGTAAGTTCCTCCGAAATTTAGGAAACCTAGAATGGACTGTAAGTTTTTCAGTGTTTTTGGAGGTTGGAGCAGCGCACATTTCTCTAGAAAGTTTGCTGCCAGGCTTTTGCCTTCACTTGATAACTCGTATCCTAGAAAGAGGACGTTGAGGTGGGTGATTCTCGATTTTTTAAAATTGAATTTGTACCCTTCATAGGTGAATCCCAAAATATTGGTGTTCACACTGTTCAAGTGCCTATCCAAGTCATCGTCCGTAAGATAGATGTCATCATCATATGATAATGCCTCATCATCATAGGTTTGTAGTAACTCTGTTACTCTGGCTGAAAATAATCCTGGACTATTCTTGAATCCCTGGGGGAGACGACTGAATAAACCCTGTGTCCCCATAATTGAGAAAGCGGTCAAGTACCTACTTTCTGGTGCAATGTTTTGACAGAAGAAACCGTTACAAATATCTAATGTGGTTTCATATTTTTTAAGCACAATGTTATTCATTAGAGCTGCACTGTGTGCATTTTGTACTGCAAAAGTTTTCAAACAAGAGTTTAAATGTCTGTAATCCAAAACTAGACGATATGTATTGTCTGGTTTGAGACAGGAAACAAATGATTGTTCATGGACGAGGTGCATGTTTCTATCACCCCTTTGTATTCAAGTTGATCTAAGATCTCCCTGACTCGTTTTTTAGCTTCTTGCTTAACTGGATACTGCCTTTGTGCAGTATGTTCATTTTTTAATTGGATTTTATGGTGAGCAGAATGCTCATCCCAATGTACATGATTTTTATACAATGCAGGAGCCTGGGCTATAGCCCATTTCCTGGCATAGGTATATTTTAAATGAATTGGAATGTGGTTGGAGAAAGCTGGCATAATGATTTCTTCGCCATGTGGGCACTCCCTGACAAATTCAGGTGGCCTGCCTTGTTCAGCTAGAAGAATATCATAACCCTGAGAGAGTCACTCCCAAAAGAGTGCTCTTATTTTTCTAGTTATGTCCCCCCCATCGGGAGTGTTACTTTGTATAACTTATGTGGGACACTAACCCTGGTATCTGCAGTTTAAACTTGGATGTACTCATTCAAGTCCACTGTCTCCAGATGATCCTTCAAGTTCTCGCGAGCTATGGTGACTTCTGCTGCGCTGTCCAACATCGTCTGAGCCCATTCCCCGTTCTTGAGTTGTGTCCTCAAGATCCTCGGCATGTCTGATTTTTAGACATGCTACCGTCTTTTTGTTGAATTGAGTTTTGCTATTTTTTGGAACGTGTTGATCGTCTTCGGACTTCACGCGTTCTTCTTTCTGTTCTGACCATCCTCTTCTTTCAGACTTCTGTGACGAAGTCTGAAAGGTACGAGAGGAACGTGTATCAGTATCTTGATATCTGTCAGGTTTTCTCAACTTATCCCTATTCCTGAGGTTGTACCTCTTTTCAGAGGGCTCCTTTTGAGGAGACCTACCTCGGAATTGAGAAAGCTTCTCTTTAGAAGTTTGTTTAGAATTCTCCCACTTCTTTTTAGGAGGAGAAAGAGTGTTTTTAATAAAGACCTTTTCAGGACTTCCAGTCAATTGGGGTTTCACTGGTTTGCCACCCAAACTGTCTTTACCTAGTTCTTCATAGGAGTTTTCAATTATTCTGGCTAGTTCATATGGTTGTTCAGTTACATCAAGTTCTCTTCACTATTGGCGAATCGCCATGGATGCTGCTTCACCTTTAATATTAGCTAATATTATTGTTGATACCTGTTTGAAGTCTTTCAATAAATTCATACTTAAATTTAAAGCAGGCTCCGCCCGAATTCATTTTGAATCTGTTTCAGGACGTCTGGTATTACCACCATAGACGAAACACCATGTGTTTTGGTGTAGATTGCAGCAAAGGCTGTACCCCAAGTGTCACAGTCCTCCAGGTGTGTTGCGATCCCCATTGGTAAACAGATTGTTAGAATCCTGTGTTTCTCATAAGGAGTAGTATCAGAAAATACTGCCTCGATTTGAGTAATTTTTTGAAATATCCAGAATGGAACCGGGTAATTTACCAATGACTGATTGTATAGTCTGTGGTGTAATTTTATTTGTGTTCCCCTGGTAAGGGGTGTGTTGCGGAATCCTTATTGCTGTTTGGACAGTAAAGGTCCGCGTGACATATTGAACCACTTTTCTGTGGATTTTGATTAGCTCTTTTGAGTTGAACTAGTAGTTCCGCATCTGACATCCTTCAATATGGCAGGATGAGGTGTATAGCTGGCTAAGACCGGCCATGTTGCTCCTGGTCTACCTAGTGGACCGAGCTTGGTAATGTGATGTGTATGTTTTGGGGTGCCTTTAAATCAGAGGATGGTATGTTAGTGGAATTTCAACTTCCTCGAAAGGAATGTATTCCTCTGGAGCTTCATCTTCTTTATAGAAGTGAAACATTTTGATACTGGATTTGCTTCAGGGAAGATTATCCACGAATAGAACACATCTGTCTGTTGACATTCATGTGCCTCTATCACAAAAACTACCCTACCACCTTTTGCTGATAGGCCATTTCATATAAGTTTCATAGTGATGGCTTTTCTTAAAGTTTCTGGGATGATTATAGCATTCGGGTTGGTCTCTTGGAAACCTGTTATGTCAAAAGCTTATGAATTTACTTCAGCTCCACCGGTTGCATTGTTGTCATCGTTAACCGAAATTGTTTATTGAAAATTGCAGAGCAAGTTTCAAGGAAACAAAGATAAGTTGCACAATATTTTGGAACACTGTATCCTTCAACGTTGAACAAACCAAAAACTAATACATAGGATTTTCGTCCTACTCAGTTATGGCGGATATATTATTCCTTTACCCACTCCAGACGTCTATTGGAGTATTTTACAGGAAAAGGGGTCTTTGAGAAAAGCACGACTGAGTTAATTTAGTATCTAGCGTTAAATTAGTGCCTTACCAAATGTTGGGTGCCATGTAGTGTAGTTCCTATATTCCCAATAGGCTCTGCGCATTGGAATAATATATCCTATAGATTAGACGTAGGACTGAGGTCGACTAGGTCTCTATCGAATATACTAAACTTAATAGTGAGTGCCAGCTAGCTCAGAGGTCACTAGAAAATTTCTCGAATTCACTAGAAGGGATTAGTTTCTGACAACCGCATAAACATGACAACTTTGTTTCCCAAGAATAAGAAATATATCTCTAGAGTCGCGGGAACAATAGATAAGTATTTCACTCAGTCAATCGTGCATGCTTCGTTTCAACAGAGCTTGTAGAGAAATAGAGAGACGGGCATTTTCAATAAAAAGGTTTATTGAACAGTCTTCTTTCTCATACAAGAGAAGTAAACTGCTACAATCGTTAAGCAGACTGCAAAGTATAATGCGTACAGTGAGAATAGTATTATAAAATAATATGTAAAAGCATTGTATGGTTTCTAAGCCATATAAAAATACATCCATAAATAACATTGACTAAAATACTCAACTGGTGCTTCTAAATACGCCTACCCCAATGTACCTAACCTAGGTCTAGTACGCAGGAAGAAGTACGTTTTGTGTAGCATAGGTTTAGTTGTTGTTGCCAAGAATCTACCAAAGGTTTCTATAGGTTCTAATCAGCTCTATACCATAATACCTTAGTTACAATGAAGGAGGTCTGGTATATCTCTGTCTCAGGACTCGATTTCCCAACACCCCACAAGGGGAGCTTGGAAACTCTGGAGCTGGATTCTCGGTGAGAGAAAGGCAGCCTCGTGATCAGTGCATCAGCTGGAGGGTGGGGTTCCTTCGGCATTTGCTGTAGCGAGCTGCGTCGGGCAAGTAGATAGTCGAACTGTTCCAAACCACCGAAGGTTGGTATAGCAAGTGTAGGTATATTTATACCTCAAAGGTGTTTAGGAATGCTGTAGATGAACGTAAAGTGGGCATAATAACGTTAGGCAAGAACCCCAAGCGAAAAGTTGTTCTTTGCAAAGTACATGAGTTCTTGTACAAATCAATATTCAAGTAAGGGGAAGTTCCCTAACTGCTTAAGTCGATTTTCCAAGAAATCGTTGTGACGTTTGCTACGGGTGAAAGTAGCCATGCCTGTATTTGGTCTGCATGGGCTATATCTAAATAAGGGATTGATTTCTATGCCTATATAAGGGCAATGTGAATTGTACCTATTTAAGGGCATGAATCTGGAAAATTCACTCGGAGCTCCACACGACACACAACAATATGTTGCCATGTCTTCACAACAATAACATTAAAACCTTTCAAATAAGCTCACATATCTAATTTGTTGTCCAGCACAGGATGGTGCTTGTATATTTTTTTGCATTAACACTTGCATTGACCCATATGGAAAATGATTGCTTTTGAGTGATAAGATATTCATAGCTGTTTGTAACTATCTCACAATTGAAACATTTAAAGGAAAATCTAGCATTAGCAGAGGGCCATATACATGCAAGAGATGGATAGTGAATGGTGCACAGTATGGGCCTTATTTATAAAGCACTGCGTCACATTTGCGCTGCTGTTGCGTCACTTTATGTGATGCCTCTGCAGCGTAAATAATGCTCCACGTTGCGCCATATTTACAAAGTGATGCATCAAGGTAGATCCCCTGCGCTACATTATACCTGCGTCAGATAGAATGTAGGCAGGGTGGGCGTTCCCCCGCATTAAAGCATTGTAGAAGTGGTGCATTGAAATCTATAAGATTTCAGTGTGCCACTTCTAGGATGCCATTGCGTCAAAACCTTAAGCTTGCCTCATGGCAGGGTCTAGCGTGACGCAGGCCCTTTCACATGGGGCTTGCCCCGTGTGAAGGACACATTGCTGTAGTTGCGTCTGTTTTCAGTCACACCTCAGCAATGCATCACTTTTGCGTCTACGGATTAGTCAGTAATACTATCGTAATTTCAAACAGATATCCAGGCACACAACAATTGAGTATAAGACTGTGTCAGTGTGGACACATATACACTTTGAAAGATAAGCCAACAAAAATGCAATAAGTGTCTTGTATAGTTTGGAAACAGTTTGGTCTTTTAATTCTCAAGCATGCCGGCCGACATGTGTTTCGTTGCATGTGGTACAATCTTTCCGCGACTCCTCAGGGCTGGGAAGAATACAAGGGAGAATGATGATACATATACCATGATGTTATGGCTGAGATACCCGCCACCCCCTCTCAACACAATCCCCAAAGGAGGGAAACCGGAAACAGTTCTTGAAGTTTTTGGAAGTGGGAGGGAGTGACCCTCCCGGCCGTATTTATTAAAACAAAAAATTATAAACATTTTAAACATTAATGTACAATTTCATACCACATTGCGATGTTTGGCTAACCTTAACAGATTCTCTAATACAGAGGTTCTCCTAGCCGAACTAACATCCTACAAAACATTTACTTGAAATATTGAAATTGTACATCCTAACGTTTAAGGGCCAACGGCAAGGTCGTAACCGGTGTCAAGATCCCTAACCAGACATACCCCCCCCACTTGGAGGGGCGACAGCACTGAGGCGTACTCAAGTGCAACTACTACCAATTTCCCTTGACTTGACGGGGGCACTTATCAACTCGACGCCAGTTAAAGGTCGTTCGAAGACTCGTGTGAGGTATCTAGAAGGTATCGTAGACCTCCCCCCAACCCCACACAACTTACCGCATCTGCCGTCGCAGATGTCACTGGCCCCGGGAAATTCCCCAGGAGGGGGCTGTAACCCCTCCTACACAGGAAGGGGCCTTGACCGCCTTTCCTCTTCTTTCGGCGACCCATCCTTAGAAGGGACCGCCTCCCCGTTGAGGGGCCAAAGGCCACCTCCCCCGAGCGCTCCCATCCGTGTTGGGTGACGCCCACTCATAGGGATCTTCCAATTAGTGCTCACCGATCATGACCTTACCGCCCGACCAAAATAAATACGACAATGCTAACTAAATGACTAAACTAAAATCACAGTAGCAACTATACTTTCATTAAAAGCATGCTACCAATGAACACTAAAGCAGAATTTCTTTATTTGCAAAACGTACCACAAATCGACATTCTTTATTACATACTCAAAATCATCACGATAATACCACAACCTGTAAACGAAAATCAGAGTTATCCATCAACTTTGTTCAAAACCACTTGCTGTCATCAGGGGCTGGTGGGTGGGTCAAAATTGGCTCTTCGTTCCGTCTCGAGCTCACGTGCAGCGAGGAGGTGCAGCTTCAGAGCACAGGAACAAGAGGATGTCTTCTGGTCTTGCTTCTCCTTTTATCCGTCTTCAGGGCGGGCGTAAACCCCCCCTGCCTGCCCCGAGGGCGTGGCCAGCCGCGTCAGTGTCTAGGCCAGCCCACTCTAGGGCGGGAAAAAGCGCGCCCCGGCTACGCCGCTTCGGGCATACCAGCCGAGACGCGCCTCCCGCCCAAAATGGCTTCCCGGGGGGATCGAGGCACTCTGCCATACGTTCGGGGGGACCGAGTGGTCGCCCCTTTCCATATGGCTGAGATACCCGCCACCCCCTCTCAACACAATCCCCAAAGGAGGGAAACCGGAAACAGTTCTTGAAGTTTTTGGAAGTGGGAGGGAGTGACCCTCCCGGCCGTATTTATTAAAACAAAAAATTATAAACATTTTAAACATTAATGTACAATTTCATACCACATTGCGATGTTTGGCTAACCTTAACAGATTCTCTAATACAGAGGTTCTCCTAGCCGAACTAACATCCTACAAAACATTTACTTGAAATATTGAAATTGTACATCCTAACGTTTAAGGGCCAACGGCAAGGTCGTAACCGGTGTCAAGATCCCTAACCAGACATACCCCCCCCACTTGGAGGGGCGACAGCACTGAGGCGTACTCAAGTGCAACTACTACCAATTTCCCTTGACTTGACGGGGGCACTTATCAACTCGACGCCAGTTAAAGGTCGTTCGAAGACTCGTGTGAGGTATCTAGAAGGTATCGTAGACCTCCCCCCAACCCCACACAACTTACCGCATCTGCCGTCGCAGATGTCACTGGCCCCGGGAAATTCCCCAGGAGGGGGCTGTAACCCCTCCTACACAGGAAGGGGCCTTGACCGCCTTTCCTCTTCTTTCGGCGACCCATCCTTAGAAGGGACCGCCTCCCCGTTGAGGGGCCAAAGGCCACCTCCCCCGAGCGCTCCCATCCGTGTTGGGTGACGCCCACTCATAGGGATCTTCCAATTAGTGCTCACCGATCATGACCTTACCGCCACAGGCCGGATAGTTGACCGGCTATCCGGACCCCCCACACAACTCCTACCTAAAGGTCATGTTTCAACGATTTTAACCATGCTAAGAAGTCTCCTAAGAGTAACTCATTCCCCTCCCAAGACAAATGCACACCATCCCCCGAATACATACTGTCATCATTAATACAGCTATGAGAAATAGAATGCAATGCCCTGGAACGGAACAACCTACTCACTTTATTGTTAAGCTTTCTAACAGAGTGGTTCAAAGCAGGAATAGAGATAGCCCCCCGCCACACCTTTCGTGGAATCAAATGGGACCATGCAATCGTGCACCCCGGAACTCTCCTCGCCAACCAACTTACGGTGGAAAGCATTGCCTCCAGGAGTAGTCGTCTACCGATGGTGACCAAATCATTACCCCCAACATGCACTATAACTATAGACGGCGGTGACCTTGTCCGCCCTAACAAACCCTCGAAAAATGTTTGAAACTGGTCAATACAGAGACCGCCCCTTCCGTAGAAGGACATCCTGTACCCGTATTCCCCAGCTACGTGAATCATGTCACCTGCTTTGAATACGTCTGCGGCACGCCTCACGTATGAGTGGCCCACGACCCACACCTCCTTTTTCACAGCCGGTGATGTCTGACCGCTGGCCCGGTGTAGGGTCGACTGCATAGTCCGCCCCGCCTCGTAGGCTTGCGTAACTGAAAACCAAACAAAAACAAGAAGCGTGAGTACATTATTACAGCTTCACAACATGTGCAACCGCACGTATCTTTTGTAACAATTGGAGGACCAACGCCCCACTCGTTTCACTTGCTCAACATTAAGACCCCTGGCTGTAGCTTCCGTAGCAGCCCCTATCCGAAAGGAATGGGTCCCAAATTCGCCCGGGTTCAAGCCCGCAGCGGCAATTGACATCGCAAGCACCCGCTGAAACTGAAATTTCGTCAGTGGGGTGGCGTCAGCGTGTCTTAACAAAGTCCCCCCCCATGATGCCACCCTTCGTGCTAGGTAATCCTCTAAACACTTTACCGGACACATGGAGGACCCAGGAATCCTGCGTATGATGACGCAGTCACCCATCCCATCTTGATCAGTCTTGGATTTTACAAAGGAGACAGTCATTGTTTCTCCCCTGATCTGAACGTGTTCCTGGCACAAACCCCCTGCCACATCCAGTTTGTTCCCCGCAACTAGTTCGCTTACCCGCATTGCTCCGTGAAATGCTAGCGTAAAAGCGGCTCGGAACAGCACCGCCTCAAACTGAGATGAACATGTGGCCGGGAGTGTGGCCAACAACTGGGACAATCTATCCAAACCTATCGGGCGCCTTTCATCTACTCTGCGACCCTCAAGGCGTTGCCACCCACGCAGCGCTTTCTGTACAACGAAGGATGCTGTTGGGTCCTGGATAGCGTGTGCTCTGGCAACAAAGGAAATGGCAGCACGATGCCTCTGTGCCGTAGCCACCGATTTCCCAGCCCTACGTAAGGACATCAGGAAATTCACTACCCCTTCCTCGTGACCCCAAAGTCGCTCTCTATCACTCCCCAAAAAGGCTAAATAGGCCCGAAACGCCCCTTCGTATGCTTTCCTCGTCCTTGGTGCTAGACTCTCTCCCACGAGGTGACGAAGTTCGGGGCACCGAGAGACCAGAGAGCTTCGGGAAAGGGTGCCGGCTCTGGGTCCGCTGAGGGGAGGAAACCCGAAAAAGCCTGCATTTGAAAACGAGACAGTGCGTCAGCCGCCTGGTTCATCACCCCCGGAACATGTTTTGCTCTGAATAGCACGTTCAATTGCATACATAGTAAAACAATTTCCTTAAGCAGTCTCAAAATCAGTTTACAACGTGCTGCCTGACTATTGATGCACTCGACCACGGTCATATTGTCAGACCAAAATATGACAGAGTGATCTTTGAACCCATCGGGCCATGTTCTCAAGGCCACCAAGATGGGAAACAGTTCCAGGAAAGCAATATTACTCGTCAGACCATTCTCATGCCACCATGTCGGCCATCTTTGTGCCGACCATTTCGTGCCGAAAATGGCGCCAAAACCTATGCTTCCTGCTGAATCTGTCCACAGCCCCAGCTCTTCAGAAGACACGGCTGGTTCATTCCAGACGATTCTACCATTGAAGTCCGCCAGAAATGCTAACCAAATACGCATGTCCTGGCGGATCTCGGCCGATAGTCTCGTGCGATGATGGCACTCTTTAAGGCCGACCATCGCTTGGGCAATTGAACGGGAAAAGGGGCGGGCCATTGGTATTACCCTCAGGGCAAAATTCAACTGTCCCACCAACTGCTGTAATTGTTGCAGCGTAACTTTTGATGCATTTATACTTCAACACTTTCTCAGCTGGCAAACGGAAACACCCTTCAATGGAATCCAACTCGATCCCCAGAAACTCGAGGCAAGTCGTAGGACCCACTGTTTTACCCGGCGCCAATGGCACACCAAACTGTTTCATTATCACACAAAATTCGGCCAAGGCCCGGCCACATTCAAGATCCCCGGCTGCCCCAAGAAACAGAAAATCATCAAGGTAGTGCATTACATCTTGGAAACCTGTTTTCTTTGTGAAGACCCATTGTAGAAAACTACTGAATTTCTCGAAATAAGCACAGGATATAGAGCACCCCATTGGCATACACCTATCCATGTAATAACAACCCTGAAACATGAATCCTAGGAGACGCTGGTCGTCTGGGTGTACCGGGAGCAATCGGAACGCTGACTCGATATCTGACTTCGCCATCAGCGCCCCGGGCCCCAGGCGATTTAAAATGGCTACGGCCTCATCGAAGGATGCGTACCGCACCGAACACACTTCTGGATCGATTGCATCATTTACGGAAAGACCTCGTGGAGCTGATAAATTATGAATCAGTCGGAACTCACCGGGGTCTTTCTTGGGGACTACCCCTAAGGGAGAACAAACAAAATTCTGGACCGGGGGTAAACTAAACGGGCCGGCGACCCGACCTCGAGTCACCTCTTTCCGGATCTTATCCTGTACTACGGTCGTATTCTGCAGGACGGAAAGTTGATTTTTTACACTTTTCCACACCCTGAAAGTCCCCTACCGGGATGCGGAAACCATACGAAAAACCGTTCCGCAGCACCCCAGCAGAAGTACGATCCGGGTATTCACTGAGCCAGGGAATCATCGCCAGGGTATCAATTGGGGTAGGTAAAGGCGCCCCTCGGACTATATTAGACCTGTTTGGCACCTCCTCTCCCCCCGTTATCACCCGTTTTGGCTCTGCACGAGGACTCAGGATGGGACGACCCACAACCACTACATTCATGTTTGAATTTACACGATCCCTGGGGTCTAGTACATTTACCTCTGTTGTAATTAAAGCAGAAACCCCTTTTTCCGGTATTGCCGGCAGGTTTCGAGTAATCGTCGGCACCCGTACCTGATCGAAAGGGCGTCCCCGCATATTGCCGGGAGGATTCGCCAACATTACTTCCCACCAACGGCATTTTCAACATTCCTGACTCCTTCATTTTATCCCAAGTCAAGGAATCATAACAATCCCAGGTTAAACTTTTATTATGCTCCTTTTCCTTTCTGAACAGATTATCGTAACAGAACCAATGATTACCCTGGTGCGATGTCGAGTACCCCATGATTCGTGATTGATAGATTGGGAACTCGGAAAGCAACTCAGGTCTACGTTCCCCCAAGATTGATGTAAAGATTCCCCAAGCATTGCCCCAATTGCCGATATTCTCATTCACTTTAAAGGCGGCCATTTTTGCGCGCCAAACACTCGGATGCATGAGATCCTTCTGACTCTTCACATGCTCTACCTCATAATGATCAACAAGCAGTGAGAAAATGTTCACATACTCCCCCGCCCAAATCTTTTCCTTAATTGCCAAAGGAACATGTTGCCCCAACTTTTCTCTCCGAGAGGGTGTTGACTCATCCCTCGCGATCGGCAATGGCCGCTTACCTGCACCTGACGCTGCCTCTGTGGTCGCAATCGTCCCTGGTGTCTTGTCCCCTACTGGAGCCTGCACGGGCACCTTGGCTGCTTCCCGTTTCTCACGCAATTGCTTTATCAGCGCCTGCGCATCGACAGCCGTGGCGCCCTCGTTACCTTTACCCAACCACGCTGCCAATTGTGCCGCCAGCTCGGGCGGCATATCATCCTCGGACACGGGGGTGACCACAACGGGGATTGGATTCCCCTCCTTCGGCACGGGAGTTGGAGCCTCGAGCGGGGCACTGGGACCCGGGATGTCTTCACCCGCTGCCCCCCTCCTGGGCCTCTTGTTTTTCCCTCCCGGGGCTGCTCCCGCCAAAGGACGTTTTGGACCCCCTTCCTCATTCTTGTCCACCCGCTTCTTTAGCTCGGACATCTCCTTCATGAGAACGCGCAGCATCTGGTCAGTAGTCATGCGCTTTCCCACCTTCTTCGGCATTCTCCAACAAAGTAACTGTAAAACAAACAAGAACGATTAAAACGCTCAAAATTGGCTCTTCGTTCCGTCTCGAGCTCACGTGCAGCGAGGAGGTGCAGCTTCAGAGCACAGGAACAAGAGGATGTCTTCTGGTCTTGCTTCTCCTTTTATCCGTCTTCAGGGCGGGCGTAAACCCCCCCTGCCTGCCCCGAGGGCGTGGCCAGCCGCGTCAGTGTCTAGGCCAGCCCACTCTAGGGCGGGAAAAAGCGCGCCCCGGCTACGCCGCTTCGGGCATACCAGCCGAGACGCGCCTCCCGCCCAAAATGGCTTCCCGGGGGGATCGAGGCACTCTGCCATACGTTCGGGGGGACCGAGTGGTCGCCCCTTTCCAATATACTTGTTGTCCAATATAATTTGACTACTATCATATAGAAGTTGCTAATGGTGGAAACCCCAACCAAAAAGAACATTTTGTAAAGCGTTCAAGTGCACGAAGAATTTCATGTGTGGATGGTGTTGGTGGAAAAGTTTTAAAGGAGACACAAGATAACACAAGAAGGAGATTGATGCAAGCAAGCGAGTTCGACGCGTAAAAAAAGGAGTGTAAAAGTCTCTAAAACAGGTTTATGCTCTGTGCAGAGTCAGGGGACACTAAAGATGGTTGTTGAGGATCTAATTCGTCATACTATTCATACTATTTGTCACCCAGTTGCACCAAACTTCGGCCTTTCTTATGTCCCAAACCACTGCGTCCACTGTTAGCTGAGCGCCTAGCAATTTCCCTGGAGCATAAAAACCCTTTCGAGAGTACATTATCTTTTGACACAGGGAGGCACCCGCTACGGAGTTTTAAACATTTAGGGGGTCCTTAGGATGTCAGGCGTATTGCAATCCGCCCAACTTTCTCACTCATTCTCACAACACCTTCAAATATAAGGACAATTTGACACGAGGGGAGCGCCTTGCACTCAGGTCCCTTAGCAACGATCATGAGATCATGATAAGGGAAGCCAACAATGGGAGAAATGTGGTGGTCATGGACAGATGTGATTACCATGATGAGATTCTAACCCAACTAAGCGACAGTACCTGTTATGAACGTCTCTCCCACAACCCGATAGAACCACTGACCATTGAGATCAACAGAAAATTTGGGGTTGGGAAAGGAGCTGGACTGCTCAATGATGAGGAATATCTATACTTAAAGGTTTTCAGGCCATCATACCCTTGGCTATACACTTTACCTAAGGTCTATAAACTCCTTCCTTTCCCCCCAGGTAGACTAATTGTGTCTGGCATGGGTGGACCCACGGAGAGGCTTGCTGAATACGTTGATCTCTTCCTGGGCCCACTCATATGCAACCTTCCTTCGTACATACAGGACACAAAACACATTCTCAATGTACTGGCTGACCTTCAGTGGCAACCCGGGACCATCTTGGCAACCTTAGATGTGGTAGCTCTATACACGAGCATCAGTCCAGATCTGGGGATGCGCGCAATCACACGACTACTACACAACAGACCAGCCACCATGTGGCAACACAGGAACATGTTGATTTCCATGATTTAACTAATTTTGAAAAACAACTTTTTCATATTTGACAAAGTTTGATACAAACAAACAAGGGGAGAGGCCATGGGATCCAAATTTTCGCCTTCATTTGTTTATGGGTACTCTATAAGCAGATTTGATTTGGGGACCAAATGGGGCACAATTTATCGACTTCATAATCTTCTGGGGTCGATACATTGATGACTGCATCCTCCTTTGGTCTGGAACCCAAGAACACCTACAAAAATTCTTTACACATCTTAATACCAACACATGGGAAATGAGTTTCACCATGGAATCGAGCACAACAAAAGTTGAATTCCTGGATGTGGTACTTTATGTCAAACAGGATACACTCCAGGGCAGGCTCTTTAGGAAGCAAACTGCAAGCAATGCAGTCTTGCATGCTAACAGCTCGCATCCCCAGCACCAGAAACAGGCAATACCCTACGAGGAATTATTAAGGGTAAGGAGAAACTGTAGTGAGGAAACGGAATTTGGCAAATGCCTTTCTGATATGAAGGAGAGGTTCTCAAAAAGGGGATATTCCGCCACTATACTGCACAAAGCTGAAAGCAGACTTAAGAATGTGAAGAGAGATGACACACTGAAGTCGCACGTTCACACACAACAGCAAGAACTATCTGTGCGAATGATAACTGATTTCAATGATTTGCACCATTCAATCAGGAGAAGCTTCACGAAGCATTGGGGTATCTTACAGGCAGACAAAGCCATTCAAGAACATATCTCTAATCATCCACGGATCACGTTTAGAAGAGGTAGGACTTTGAGGAACAGGTTGAGCCCCACCATACCGCGCAGCATCACAAGCTCCACTTGGTTAAAACCACACAACCTTGGCGTATACAAATGTGGCTTCTGTGCGGTATGCAGATGGGCCAAACATGGCACAAGGCAATTCACCAGTGTGAATGGAGACAGATATGGCATCAAAACGAACATTAACTGCACAACAAGATTTGTGATATACATCATCGAATGTATGTGTGGCAAATTCTATGTGGGTAGTACCATCAGACCCCTAAAGGACAGGATTACTGAACACATGAGGGCCATTCACAAACAAGACCCCAAATATCCGGTAGCACTACATGCAGATGCATGTCAGGCACAGGATACTGAAAAAAAGGTTGTCTTCTTTGGCATTGATGTGATACAACCTAACGTACTGGGAGGTAATTGAGAACTTAGGTTGAGACGGACAGAGGCATTGTGGATAATGCGTCTTCATACAGTAGAACAGGGTCTTAATTATGACCATGAGCTGCAATACTTTCTGGGTGATTAAAATCCCTATTCATTGAGATCCTCTTATGACACATATTTCACTTGTTTTTATATGACTCCACCATAACATTATGATATATCTTCTTACAATGGTCTCTATTCAATTGATTACAAATCTCATGTTGTATAAGCGCCTTGCACATAACATAAGCACAATATGATTGCCTGATTACAAATGTCACTGAGTATAAGTGCTCTGCGCATAACATGAGCACAATATGATTGATGGATTACAAATGTCACCAAGTAGAAGCGCCTTGCGCTTAACATGATAACAATAAGCAGTTCAGTGATGTCCTCCATTTTGAGACCTTTCTGCTTTTCCCCGCCCCCTCTCTTATATCTAATCTACCACCTTGACATGACTTGCCCCACAACTGGCCTGCAAATGTGACTTGACTAAATGACTAAACTTGTCTTAAAATGTTTTAATTCAGGACAAATACGCCTTCACACAAATAATGGAACGTATGGTGAACTGCAGCAGTAATGTACACCGAAATGTATATGCATACCCTTACAGTCACTTTCCTATGTAATGTATTGTCATTTTGCGATCAATGTATTTCATCATGTACAGGAAACTTCCTCTCCTGCCTTTTACTGTCTTTTTTGCAAAATGTGGCTTGCTTCAGCATGACACAATGCCCGTGCATGACAACTTTCTTGGATGGGATAGGGGTGGTCGTGGCCACACCCTCTGTATTTTTTTCTCTTTCTTCACCCATCACTAAACATAAAAACTTTATTCGTGATTCCGAATAGCGCCATAGAGCACAGAACTACTGCCTCCTTTTCTGTCCTCTAGCATACACTTACAAGACCTACTGGCATTGACCTCTTTTATTACATGTGAGTGCACACAAAGTTAAAATTGTTCCATTTAGCCTCCTTAGTTTTTTAAGTATAGTGAGGCATTCCGCCGTGAGACCCCTTTTCTCATTGGCTCTCGGGACCTCCTTAATTCCGATGGAGGTAGACGTTCTAGTTCTCCACTTCTCGAGTATGCGCAACCGGCCGGTAGTGGATATTTAACCACTTCCGGATCCTGGACACGTGTCCACAACAAGGAACACTGTGACCTGCGGGCGAAGAGCTCGCACAGCTTACAGCAAGAAGTTAAGATACCCACCTGGTAACTAAAACCAGCATTTGTGCTGTTTTTGAATCCCAGAAATCAACAGGGGTCTTATACCCAGCTTTAATTCTGTCTTGCAGGTCTTCTTAACACGAGGAGTTATCTGTTCCTCGTTTGCATTCATTTTCATCCCGCTGGGCCTTTCGAACAGAATAGCAACGCATTGGTAATCCCCCCTTTTGTTTTAATAATTTTTCTATCACTATTTACATGATATGCCACGTCCAGGCTCAGGTTTGATTTTCATGAACCCGTGTTTGTTTCTCATTACTCTTCCAGCGTAATTTCTACATGAGCCACTACTGGCACATCGCCTGTGATACATTTCAGGTTTCTCACACTTTCTGAGATGTCCAAGAGCTATTACTTGTGCTCTTAAACATCCAGTGAGATTTACCCCCTTTTTCCACAATAAACAGAACTTGTACAATTAACAGTACAGCGCATATTCGAGTATAAATAACTACCACTGGAAAACAGGGGACTTATACCATCTCCTGTCTGTGTGTCTTTATCTTTCACTTTAAATTTATTTTTACCCATCTGGCAGCTGATTACTTGAGTCTCGGGCCCAGCCGGGTCGGAATTATCACCGGCTGAGTGGTGAGTGCCATTCTGCCCTTATTATTATTCACCTTTTCCATTTTTTCAACTTGCATATTTTCACTCCTTCCTTTTCTCCTCCTCTTCTTCCCTCTCTTATAGGCTACCAATTTCATTTTTCTTCAGACACAGGTATGACAAATTAGATCCTCAACAACCATCTTTAGTGTCCCCTGAACTCTGCACAGAGCACAAGCATGTATTAGAGACTTTTACACTCCTTTTCTTACAGTAGAACTTGTGTGCTTGCGTCAATCTCTTTCTTGTGTTATCTTCTGTCTCCTTTAAACCTTTTCCACCAACACCACCCACACATGAAATTCTTCGTGCACTTGAACGCTTTACAAAAGGTTCTCTTCGGTTGGGGTTTCCACCATTAGCAACTTCTATATGATAGGAGTCACATTATATTGGACAACAAGTATATACATCTTAGTATATGTATCATCATTCTCCCTTGTATCCTTCCCAGCCCTGAGGAGTCCCTGAAAGATTGTACCATATGCGACGAAACACGTGTCGGCTGGCTTGCTTGAGAATTAAAAGACCAAACTGTTTCCAAACTATACAAGACACTTATTGCATTTTTGTTGGTTTAACTTTCAAAGTGTATATGTGTCCACACTGACACACTGTTTTATACTCAATTATTGTGTGCCTGGGTATCTGTTTGACATTTCGCACTGTGTTGGTAGTTTCCTGCACATAATTGGGGGGTTACAGGGCTTATCCATTCACCCAGTTGCACCAGACGTCGGCATTTCTTATGTCTCAAACCACTGCATCCACTGTTAGCTGAGCGCCCAGCAATTTCCCTGGAGCATAAAAACCCTTTTGACAGTAATACTATCTTATCTCTACTCCTTGAGACTTGATGCACCGTACTGTAAACACTATATAACAATAGGCTTGACTCTAGTCAGTAAGGCTGAGTCCACTAAAGCAAAACAACAAACATAAGTGCCAATACTGATTACTATTTCAAATCCTTCAATAAAGGTATGCAAAGACCATCAAACAATGCAACCTTAGGCTTATCAATTGCCTATATTTCAATATCAAAACAAATTAAGTTGATATTTACATGTCAGATCAGGGGAAAAAATGTTTTGTCAATATCATCACAATACCAAAAAAACCTTCAAATAATTCACAATTCATCACATTCCTACAAACAATCCCTCAATTACACTCACATTTTCACATTCATTTTACATTCATTCACCCCTCATATCCACTACACACTAACACAGTCCTACAGGCCACCATAACTTTTTTTCTACAGTACAATGGCCCTAACTCACACCAAAACCGTAATGATCAAACAGGTTGGCTCCAACTTTTCTTACGATGCACATAACAGATAGATCACAATCTTGTAATACATTGTTACAATTAATTACAAAAAAGCATAAAAAAAATACAAATAAGAAAAACGTGTTTTAGTGTTGAGAAGTAAAAAAAGGTCTACGCGTTTCAAACCCCCGCTGGGTCCGCGGTTCACATCAGGACCAAACACAACTACAAAAGAAAGAAAGGAAAAACTATGTGTCATGACTTTCATACAAAACCATTTTGTTCAAAGAGCTTAATACCACCTGGCACCTCAGCCTCCACTTACCTAACTCTGGGAGACCACAGACGTGGACATACCGGTAGTTGGCCTATACAATGTGAATCTAAAACAAGGAGCAATGGAAAAAAAACAAATTGTAAACCGTTATGTCTTAGAGAAAACTCAATGGATATGAGGTGTAACATGTGTCCTTGTGAGAAACACTGCTTACTTTATAGCAGCCAAATAAATGGAATCTAGTTTAATCTTGCACTTGGAATCTTGTTTAATCTGGCACTTGAAGTGTTTCCTGAAGAAGGAGTCAATCTGCACCTGTGGGAAGGGGACAGGTGGTCTACAGTCACCCCTCTGTTAAATAAACAATCATGGCGACATTCGGCACACAGCGCTGCGCTTTAAATAATTGGCGTACCTCTTGGTTTCCATTCCACGGCGGGGAAACTGGACGCTGTCCGGGAAGCTATTTGTTGTTCAATCGGTGCAGCCAGCTGTAAGAAGAAATCACAAATTAACTGCCCGCTCAGTTACTGTAAACACGGCACATCCATGGTGTCGCAAGGAGGGTGCACTGAGAAGCATTGCATTGCTGCTTTGTCGCAGCGATGCAACACTTCTCATAGATAAGGCCCAACATGCCCAAACCCGAGCCCTTTCACTAAGCAGCCTTGCTAGTCCTGTCTTCGATTTAGCAGATCAGTGAGTCCTCTACACACTGCCTTTTTCCCCTTATCTTCGGTTGGACGGGTGCTCACGTTGGTAAGGTAGGGCATTGGCAGTAAGGAAGGAGGCGACATTGCATCGCTGGACTGCCGAGCTGTCACTACAAGGCAGTTTCCCCCACTGACAGCTGTTTGCAGTACACTCTGCTCACAGGCCATGGGTCTCATTTATGAAAAGTGGCGCATTGCTGCGTGAAAACAGCGATGCGTCACTTTTCACTGCGCACTCCTTGCGACACCAATGATGCGTCATATTTAATGTATGACGCATCATGTCGCAAGGACTTACAGATACGTCAGTATTTCTGACGCATCTGTGAGCGCAAAAGTGACGCATTGCTGGAGTGTGTCACAAAAGTGACGCAACTCCAGCAATGCGTCCTTTCACATGGGGAAAGCCCCATGTGAAAGGGCTTTCATCAGTCTTACGCCTGCTGTGAGGCAGGCGCAAGATTTTGACACAACAGCATCCTAAAAGTGACGCAGTGGTTCAAAGGTTCAAAATAAGCTTTATTCGATATTCAGAAAAATATCATATAAGCATACATTATTATACAGAATTTGTAAAACATGGTAATTTAAAAAGACAAGAAAGATTTCAATTAAAAAAAGTCATCCAGTACTCGGTAACATATTAAAAACATTGGTGCAAGGACTATTAAAAAGAGCCATAAACAACAAACGACGGTTAAAAACAGAGATGGTTGTTTTCTCTGGTATCAGTCTAAAGTATTCCTAAATTTTATCAATAATTTTAAAAACTGCTCCATTTTGGTTATCACCTCCCTATCTTCGAGTTCCTGTAAACGCTCGAAGGCAAGTTTACACGACCTGAGATTCCATCTCTTAAGTAGGGGAGATAATAGAGCTTTTCTCAATAACCCATAATATTTACAAAAAAGGATGGTATGGATGTTAGTTTGTTGAGATATATTATCACAGGGGCAGGAACAGAGAGTCCGACACCAATCGTTACATGATGGAAATGTTACATATCGGAAGAAAGAACCCAGTCTGAATCTGGTAAGCAGCATCCTTGAATAGCACGAAAAATCTGTTGAAAGGTATAGTTGAAGGCCCTTGTGTGGTGTCACCCTTTGATATGCCAGAATAGTGTCACAATGCTTTTGTTTGTTCCATCTGGCTGTTTCCAGGTGGGCCATAAGAGTCTTTCTTAAACATTTTCGTGTAATATTTTCTAATGTCAAAGGATCTGTGAACCATTCTGGGTGCCCAATTTCAAAGAAGAACTTTTTCACGTAGACCAGCCAGTTTGATAGAGAGTGTTTAGCCCCTTCCAGATTTAAAATGTCTTGAATCACCTCTCTATTGAAATCAGTCTCGGGGGTGGTCCAAATTTTGTGCCAAAGAAGGGGAGGTTCAGATTTTATAATATCTGATATGTATGGTAAGTCCAATTCAATGTGCATCTGGTACACCGATGTTGCTTTTGAGGCGGCCAGGAGATATCTTATAAATTTATTTTCCACCTTTTGAATCGACAAGATGTTTTTGTCTATTCCCCAAAGGCCTGCCCCATACGTAGCAGTACTGACACATTTTGCTTTATATACCGTTAGTAATTGTTTCACCGGTCTTCCCCCTATTTTTCCTGCGAAGTCACGGAGCCCGCCAATGGCACTCAAAAAAGCAAATTTCCTTTTCTCTATTGCCGCTTTCCAGGATAATTTTTTATGTAGACAGATACCCAAGTAAGTGAATGCCTCCACTGTTTCCAGTCTTTGACCCTCGATGAAAATGGGGCATGGGGTTTTTTTGTGGCCTTTATTACTTAGCATGGAATAAGATTTTCCTATGTTCACTTTAAGGCCCTTATCCTTCATAAAATCCGTGAACGCTGAAACTGCCTTTTGTAGACCCAATCTAGTCTGGGAGAGAATTGCAGCATCATCTGCATATAGCAGGATTGGAATCGGTTGTCCTCCTATTTTGGGGAAATCGCACTCGATGTTTTTGAGATGCTCGCCAATCGCATTTATATAAAGGGAAAAGAGAAGGGGTGCCAAAATGCACCCCTGTCTGACCCCTCTATTGATATCAAAACGTGGCGAACACTCTCCCCTCAGACCGAATCTTACTCTTGCTCCGGCTTGTCTGTACAGAGCCTTGATAAATAAAAGGATTGATGGATCTATCCCAAGTTGATTTAATGTGTCCCATAGTTGGTCATGCTGGACGCAATCGAAAGCTGAGGTAAGGTCTATGTACGTTATGTACAGACTGCGTTTTTTGATATTGATGTATTTGGACTTAATTAGATGCAAATTGAGGACCTGTTCAATTGTGCCTCTACCTGTCTGGAAACCATATTGTAGTTTCGAGAGTATGTTTTTTCCCTCCAGCCAGGTGGTTAGTCTTTTCAGGAGTATTCGTCCGACAATTTTCATCAAGGTATCGAGGAGGGATATAGGCCGGTAGCACGATGGCAAGTGTCTATCTCCTTTTTTGAAAATTGGTATTACAATTGCCTCTCCCCATGTTGGAAGGAGATCGACGGTGTTTATCGAGTTTAGGACAGAGGTCAATAGAGGTACCCAAAACTCCATGTCTGCCTTATAGACGTCTGCAGGAATTGCATCCGGTCCAGGTGCCTTCCCTGCTGGACTTTCTTTGATGGCCAGTTCTACCTCCTCAAGTGAAAAAGGAATTTTGCAGGGACTCTCTCGAGGTGGATTTAAGATTGGTGAGGGGAGGCCTTCTAATTCCAACTTGTTCAGACATGTGGGATTCGAATATAACTTCTGGAAGTGTTCCGCCCACGTCTCCCAATTTATTGCCATATCCAAGTTCCTTTCGGGCATTTTCACCCATGGTAAAGGGGTATTGATGAGTCTCCAAAAAGCTGACATATCCCCCATTTCCGATGTTGTGACCAGGTTCTGCCATGCTTCCTGTTTGAGTGCCCTTTTTCTGTCTTTTATGGCTAGCCGATATTGAATTCTTGCCTGGCGTATTTCTGTTTGGGGTTTGGGTGTGACATGCAGCAAGTTCTTTAAGTATTTCAGAGCCTTCGAACATTTTGTATCGAACCATCCTTTTTGTACCATGGGATCTGGTTTAAACTGTCTCGTCAAAAGTTCTTTCAATGTGGCCTGAATTTTAATGAAAGCTTTACAGATATCGTCGGGGTTGTTTTCATTAGAAAGACAGGTATGGATCTCCTCCCTCCTCTTATCGACTAGGTTTTTGAGAAGGTTGTTTGGATTGATTTTTTTCCATTTGACACAGTATCCGTTTTTTGCTCCCATTTTAATAGGTTGTTCATAGGTAACCTTGTGTGAATTTTGATTCTTGATAACCACCGGTAGGTCGATGGTCATAGACAAAGGAAAATGATCACTATGTGGGTGGTCGAGGATGTTCCAGTCTCGTATTAGCGGCGCATGAGTTTTTGAGAATAATATGAAATCAATGGTGGTGTTCGTGCCTCTGCCATAAAAGGTTGGTTTATGAGGGCATGGGGTATGAAGAAGCTCATTTACAAAACGTAAATTAAATGAGGTCACAAAGTTGTTAAAAAGATCCCCTGATTTTGTGTGCAGAAAATAGTTAAAAGTAGCTTTACCAGAGTCTGAATCATATGTCACAAACCTGTCACAATCATCTCTTACAATGTTTGGGCAAATATGGCAATTTAAATCGCCGAGAAAGACTATTGCACACTCTCCACCAGAGGAATCTTTGATCTTTTGCAGTGCTTGTTGGAGATTTTCCATGACAGCCCCCAATTGTTCTACCGTAAGGTTGTTGTAAAAGTTGACAATTAATAATAGCAGTGACGGGGCGATATCCATAGCGATTACCTGGAAAGAGTCTCTCAGTATTGTTTTCCTAATCCTATGACCAACTGCTACACTGATATAAGAGCATAGTCCCCCTTTATGTCTACCCTGTTTACTCATGGCAGCCGGAGAGTGGAATGTTTGAAAACCTTGGAGGTGGATAGGTAAAATCGCCCAGGTTTCCTGGAAACACAAGATGGAGTACTGGTTAACAACCCTTAGCCAGTCCGGTAGTGTGGTTTTTGAGGAAAGACCTGCCAAATTCCATGAGAGGAAATGCAGATTGGACATGTTATTTCGGTGTGCCTTATAGGTGGAAATTGAGTTGTCAGTTGCATTTAAAGCAGGACAAGATAGTCTTTTGGCGATGCCCCTTTCAGAAATTTTTACTCTATTGCTTGTCCCGTTTTCTGGGAAATTTTTATTGGTCCCATTTAGTGGATCGTCCTGCACGGCATTGGTAAGATCAGTTATGCGATCACAACTCCCAGTATCAAGGTTTACTTCCTTATCTTGAAGGAGTCATTCCTCGTCTTCCAGCCCGTAGAGTGACTCAAAGTAGTTATGGCAAGGTAAGTTCCAGGTCGGGTTAAAGATTGGTAGGGGTTGGGCAAACCCCTCTGGGTAATGCCGTGGTGTCGGCGGTTGCATGTAATCAATAAAAGGAAAGAAAGGTTGGTCTCTTGTTCCATGCCTTCGGTTGTGATTTCTATAATGCGCAGATGTAGGTTTGTTATGGTAAGCTTTAGATTGGTGTAATTTGGGATGCATTAACGCCTCAGGGTAAAAGTAAGCGAGGGGTTTTGGCAAAATTGGACCCCTGTTAAAACCAGAGAACCAGTCTGTGATGTGGGTGATGACCCTTGGATCTTTGAAAGTAACAATAACTACATCCCCTTCTATGTCTTTGGGGCGGATTCCAATCCAGTAGGTTCTTTTTACCATTATTATGTCGCCGTTTATGTGAGGAGGTAGGGGCCTGTTTTCTCTAAGCCAAAAAATCACCTTATTTTTTAGGCTATGGTGGTTTTCATAACCTCCTGTAGGAGGTAATGGTGCAACTCCCGTTAGAATGATAACGTTCTGTGCTGCGGCAGGAGGTAAGTCGACATATCTTTTGGGTAGACTTTTTTCCTGTTGGACGGCAGACATCATTTTTTCAGGCGTAAGTTGGGCATTGCCCATTTTTGCAGAGGCTATGAGGGAATTAACTTGTCATGAATGAGTATCAGAAGACACTTTTGGAGAGGGAACTGGATTATGAATAGTTACTGTCTTCTTTATTGGGACTGGTGGGTGGGTTTTTTGCTGAATTGGAGCAGTGAGTTGCTTATTAGCTTTCTGGGCTTTGGTCATTTTTTCTATTTTCGAGTTTGTTGCCCCAGCAACCGATGTAGTGGACTTTACATTGGGGATTATAAGTTTTGGTTCGTGGATAGTTTTGTCTCCAGTTGTTAAGTTTGAGACGGCGTCTGGAGCCCCCTTTGGTAGTTGGTTTTGGGTCAGAGTTTCTGAGAGAGTGTCAAGTTGAGTGGCTATTCTTTTCACTCTCTCGTGTATTGGTATTAGCAATGCCTTAACAAGATGTTCCATGGCGTCCACAAAGTCTTTAATTGTAGGAGGGACGCATGAAGTAAAGGTTTCCCGTGGTGTTCTGGGTGATCCTTCTACAATTTGTAGTAGTTCTTTGGTTAGTATTTCCTTAACCGATGTTTGGGTTTTAGGAAAGCTTTTCATAGGGGCTCTTTTACGTCGTTTTTTGGGTGGAGATCGAATAATGGCCTGTTTCTTTTTGGGTTGATTTTTAGAAAGTGAAACTTTATCTGTCTTTAATACAACTGGTAAAGGTTGAAACATGGTTACCTTTTGAGTGGCCAATGAGTGAGGGATTTCTATTATGTCAGGTGGAACAAACTCTGCAATCTTTGGCAAATTAGGGGTAACCAGGTCAATGAGGTCAGAGGGTGCGGAGATTGTGTTGTTAGCGGATTTTAAAGGAGATGGGAGAGAGGATCCACTTTTTGGAGGAAAATAGGATTGGAACACTGAGGGGACATTATCCGTGTTCATTAGATCCTCATCTATGTTTTTTAAAATCGAATTAAGTTGAAGGGGCTCAGGGGTAAGAGTCGGCTCTGGTACTACAATGATGTTTTTAAGTAGCTCTATCGATTGGCGGCGTGCAATACGACGCTCTACCAGGGCCAAGTCTCTATCAATTTCACCTGTTGCTTTGAAGAAAAATGTATCCAGTGGTCCAAGGATCGGGGTCCCTTCTACATTTGGTTGCATTTCAGTTCCTGTTTTAGGCATGATTTTTGCTACTAGAACTGTGTGAAACAGAAGCACAGGTTATAGGAGTGGCCCAGCCCGGCCTTTCCTGGCCTTGGAGGGCCGTAGAGGGCCCGCCCTTTGCCCGGGCTTCGCCCCGGGCGTCCCGCTCGCGTCCCGCGACGTTGGGGGCTTCCTGGTTTATACTGCCCCTCCCGGCGCGTATACCGCGTCGGGGAACGCGCCGCCGCTGAGCCTGGCGGGATTTGCAGTCCCGAGGCGGCGGCGCGGCTGGTGGCGGGAAATTGGAGTCCTTGGCTGGTCCGCTGGTGATTCCCTGGGCGCTCTCGCAATCAGGCGCTATCAGGTAGGGTGCTGTTTGTTTTCCTTCACGATTGCCTCCCCCCGCTCCACCGAGGGCTTCCTGGTTTATACTGCCCCTCCCGGCGCGTATACCGCGTCGGGGAACGCGCCGCCGCTGAGCCTGACGGGATTTGCAGTCCCGAGGCGGCGGCGCGGCTGGTGGCGGGAAATTGGAGTCCTTGGCTGGTCCGCTGGTGATTCCCTGGGCGCTCTCGCAATCAGGCGCTATCAGGTAGGGTGCTGTTTGTTTTCCTTCACGATTGCCTCCCCCCGCTCCACCGAGGGCTTCCTGGTTTATACTGCCCCTCCCGGCGCGTATACCGCGTCGGGGAACGCGCCGCCGCTGAGCCTGGCGGGATTTGCAGTCCCGAGGCGGCGGCGCGGCTGGTGGCGGGAAATTGGAGTCCTTGGCTGGTCCGCTGGTGATTCCCTGGGCGCTCTCGCAATCAGGCGCTATCAGGTAGGGTGCTGTTTGTTTTCCTTCACGATTGCCTCCCCCCGCTCCACCGAGGGCTTCCTGGTTTATACTGCCCCTCCCGGCGCATATACCGCGTCGGGGAACGCGCCGCCGCTGAGCCTGATGGGATTTGCAGTCCCGAGGCGGCGGCGCGGCTGGTGGCGGGAAATTGGAGTCCTTGGCTGGTCCGCTGGTGATTCCCTGGGCGCTCTCGCAATCAGGCGCTATCAGGTAGGGTGCTGTTTGTTTTCCTTCACGATTGCCTCCCCCCGCTCCACCGAGGGCTTCCTGGTTTATACTGCCCCTCCCGGCGCGTATACCGCGTCGGGGAACGCGCCGCCGCTGAGCCTGGCGGGATTTGCAGTCCTGAGGCGGCGGCGCGGGTGGTGGCGGGAAATTGGAGTCCTTGGCTGGTCCGCTGGTGATTCCCTGGGCGCTCTCGCAATCAGGCGCTATCAGGTAGGGTGCTGTTTGTTTTCCTTCACGATTGCCTCCCCCCGCTCCACCGAGGGCTTCCAGGTTTTTACTGCCCCTCCCGGCGCGTATACCGCGTCGGGGACCGGGCCGCCGCTGAGCCTGACGGGATTTGCAGTCCCGAGGCGGCGGCGCGGCTGGTGGCGGGAAATTGGAGTCCTTGGCTGGTCTGCTGGTGATTCCCTGGGCGCTCTCGCAATCAGGCGCTATCAGGTAGGGTGCTGTTTGTTTTCCTTCACGATTGCCTCACTGCGTCACTATTACGAGGCTTTTTGCGGGGGAACGCCCCCTCTGCATACATTATACCTGACGCAGGTATAATGTGGCGCAGGGGTTTAAAAAGTGACGCATCTACCTAGATGCGTCACTTTTTAAATATGGCGCAACAAGGCGCATTTTGTACGCCGCTGGTGCGTCACAAAAAGTGACGCACCGGCGGCGCAAAACTGACGCAAGGCCTCATAAATAAGGGCCCTTGTGTTTTCACACATCACCCCTCCCACCCTCCACCCACCACCTCTCCCCCATGCCCCCCTCCCCCCCCCTCCGTCCCCCCCCACCCCCCCAGCAAGTTCCATGTGCAGGAGCCTGAGAAGGGCGGGAACACAGCTCTCTGTCCACTTAACAGAAAAGAACGTGTCTACGAGACGCATGCGCATATCGTGGTTAACACTTACAATGTTGCATTGAGATTTAAACAAACGCACATTTTTTTCTTCTTGTAGTGAAAAGTGTGCCTCTTTTATTCTGCTCATCTCAGATATGATACGCATGCGCATAGCGTGGATAACATTCACAATGTTGCAATGAGTTTTAAATAAACGCACACATTCATACTGCTCATAGTAGAAGGTGTGCCTCTTTTATTCTGCTCTTCTCAGGTAGGTTTTACAGTTGGTCTTTAATTTCAGGTTTATCCTGTGTCAACGCCAGGGGCCTTGGATGAATCTATTTCTATTAAGAAACATCCCGGCAGAAAAGTAGTGTACATAACATATTTATAATGTAAGTGTCTCCGAAGAAAAAATTGTTAGATTCAAGGTATCGAGGAGACCTTACCAAGAGGAGGTAAATATAGTGCATTTGTCTGCACTTTGAGTGCCCTGTTGAAATAGGTTCCTCTTTGCGATAGTATCCATGGTAAGCATGGATGTAACATAATAATGACTCAAAATATTTTCATGGCTAAGAATTAATGATTTCAGCTGTGGGAATTCCATTTAAATATGAAATGATGTTTTCCTACTGCAGAAAAAAAGGCCTTTTCGACTTCATTCATTGAGAGCATTGATACTATCTGATGTGGCATCGGGTGAGATGACATCAACAATCGACTGCCCAAATCAATTCTCTTGATCGATACCAGGGCTCTGTTTTGAATATAGCATTCATGCATGGTTAATTATTGCAAGCTTGAAGCACCTGGCATAATCAATATCTCTTCAAGAGCAATTATTGTTAACTCACTATAATTCCCTCTGAAATCCAAGCCTTAATTTAAACATCACTGCTCTAACTGCAGCTTTAACATCAAAGTCACATTCCCCGATTGCAGTTTTAATGCAAGTGTGAGAGAGCGATGGAAGTGTGAGTGCTCTGCAGAGGTGAAATACTTTTCTCCAGCCTTAAACATTTTTATAGCAAGTATACCCCACATATCAGAGCAATATATTTCTGCCTATTTAGCCAGAGTTGGTAAATCTTCATTGATGGTGTGAGTCAGTCTCCATATTTTCTATAAATATCAAAATAGCACCCGTTATGTACCAGGGTTGCCTAACTTTTTGCAACCCGCTTTATAGTGTGATTGGGAGATGGTTCAAGGAAATATATCTGAAGAGGGAATGGGAGGACGTATGTGTGGAATGTATGTATGATCTATTGTATCTTGGTGCCCTGTGAAAAATGATATTTTGGAGGTACCCTATCAGTGGTTCATGAGATGCTTCTTGAAGGAATGTTTCTGCATCTCTTTTCTGTTTGGCAGCAATTATGTGGCAAACTTCAGGTGTGGATGGATTTCCAGATTCTTGCCACATCGCTGGAAAAGCCTTTACTCTGGTTTTATTTTAGAATGTCTTGACTTCCAGCCTCACAATATCTGAGCTCTTTCTTTTGATAAATTTCAGGCTGTTTTTGTTTTTTATGGCAGTCAGGTTGGGGCATGGCTGTCATTGTTTTAGAATGAATGCAGCTGCTCTGCAAGACATTGTGTTTTTGAAAGAACAGCTATTTTAGACCCACCATATTGGAAGCGATCTGGTTTTATTTCATAGGTCCATGGATGAGGAGTACCGTGTGCTAGGAATCTTGGGGGCCTATTTATAAGAGCCCTGCGTCTCTTTTGTACCAAGTAAAGTGGTGCATGTGTGACACAGGGCTCTCATTAAGATTTATGGAGCCATGCAAAGCCACCCCGAAGGGTTTCAGTGGCCTCATAAGACATGGTGAGCTCTACGCCCAGGAGGCATTCCATGGGCGTTGTAAATGTAAATGTGTGTATACTTGTAAAGCGCACTATCACCTAGAAGGTATCTTGGCGCTGTATACCGCTGTGGAACCCTTCCTGGCTTTCCCTGTGAGATGCCCCTTACTGGGCACCTCCAAGGTGAGGCCAGGCATCCTAGCGCTTTCGGGGCCGTTGTGGAGATTAAGCAAGCTATTGCCCAGAGTTGCAGAGTGGGACCCATGATTAGAGTAGGCACCTAGGCGAGAATTATCGAGTCTGTGGACATTAACACCATCAGTGCTGCAGCAATTCCCCTCTGTGCTACTTCTGATTTATTCCCATTGTTCATGACGAGCTCAGCTCGTCATGAGCACACGAGCAGTGTACTGCATGACGAGCTGAGCTCGTCATGAGCATCGAAGGGGTTAAGCCCAAGATGGGGTTGCAATGGGTTTTCAAATACAACACCCATGGTATTTGATGCTGCCCCAGATAGATTAACAGAGTGATGTAAACCTGGGGCAGCGTCAAATCTGCATGCCTCCCAAGGTGAGGTGTAACGAGGAGAAATATGTTTGTTTCTCCACGGTTTTCCCTCTTTACATGTGTGCTGAATTCTGCTGCACACATAAAAGGAGGAACACGTCTTGTAGGATTGTTTTTGTGCAGGAAGGTACCCTTTCCTGCATAAAAACAATCCTGCCTGCAACAGAGGGCGCCTTTGCACCATGATGCACGGGTGATTACAATGGCGCTAGGCTGCCAAAACTACGCCTATGCTGGCAGAAAGGACAGGAACCTTGCTGTGCTACCCTACACCACAATACCGTGAAGGAGGTCTTTAGTGTTGAGTGTGGGAGAGGACCAGGTAGTTAGGGCAGTATCTCTAAAGTCCTCTGTGAGGAGGTGTGGCATAAACCTGCACCAGAGTGAAAACTGTCTGAAAGCTATTCGTGTTTTTCTTAGCAGCATCGGTTTTAAAGGAGAGATCTAAACCATTTGTAAATGTAAGTAATTTTGGTGTAATGTTGTTGTCATAAGATCTGTCACGTTGTATCCTATTAATTGACTTGGATTTGATTTTCTAATGAAAATAAGGGAGACCTTTCCTAGTTCTCCACCTTGTCAGTTCTCTAAAGTGAGAGGTAAATAACGTGGTGTAATTGAAACAGGTTCAGAATAGAAAAACGGGGATGACTGCACCTAACAAGAAGGAAAAGTCTAAGGTCACAAAAGACCTCTCCAACCAAAAGTAACAACAGTAATTATATCTATACCAAACTAGTGCCATAGAAAATGCTCACAATAAAATATAGTCAAGTAATATTTAAGTGTAAATGAAGGAGATGGGCTAATGAAGCATGGTAATTCACTGTTTTCAATGTTACCTGTCAAAGGGCCATATGTATCATCAAGCTGATTTGCGACTCTGAAATAGCGATTTTTTAGAAATCGCTATTTCAGAATCGCAAATTGGTATGTATGTACAAATTTGAATTTTTTTTGCAAATTCTTAGTATTCCTTAATTGCGATTAGCAAATTGAGAATCGCAGTTAAGGGATACTTTCCCATTCATTTCTATGGGCCAGGAGGCCCATAGGAATGAATAGAGAGTTATTCTCAATTTGCGTTTCGCAATTTGAGAATCGCAAATTGAGAATCATTTCAAGGGTGCAGGGGTGTCAAAAGGACACCCTGTTGCATCCCTGAAATAAGCATGGGTGCGCATGTGGCACACATTCATGCCCTAAGGGCATGTATGTGCGTCACATGGCACTTTGAAAAATGCAAAAATGTGCATTTTTCAAGGAATTCGCAACTTACCGCCAACTTGAAGTTGGTGGTAATTTGCGATTCCTTAAGGACAATTTGCATTTTTTTTTTGCTTCATACATTGCATTTAAGGAATCGCAAAAATTATTTTTTTGCTCAATACTTTGTTTATTGAAGAATTAAAAAATGAACAATATTAACACATAATAAATGCATAATAATGACAACAGCAATTAAATACTAATACAATTACTATGGTTATTAAAACCAGTAACATAAGTTTATGAATATGAGACATATCATTTTATATAAAAGAAGGAGGGAGAATGAAAAAGTTGAAAAAGAGAAAAAAGAGAAATAAAGAAGAAAAAATGAGAGGAAAGGGTATAGCATGATAAAGGAAGAGGAAGAAGAATGAGAACTAAGCTACAGGTGAGTGAGAAGATAGATATGTAGTAAATGACAATCAATAGAAATCTGATAAACTGATAATGAAGAAATATTGGCTTTTCTATGTTTATTGTGAATACATTTCTGCCATGTTGATATAGATAACTTAAAAGTACCCTTCCAACAGGAAAGTATAACCGTAAAAGGAAGTGGAATAAGAAGATCAAACTACACAGATTTAGATGAAGGGTGGTCAAAGTCAGATGCCTTTGAGCCAAAGAAAACATTCTGAATTGATAGTTGAATATTACATTGATAGATCTTTAAACATTTGAACTATATAGCTTTCCCGAAATCAAACACATTAGAACAATAGCAGAGTAAATGAGTTAAAGTACCAGTAGAGGTTGAACAAGACCAACATGATGGCGGAGAAGTTGGAGCAAATTTAAAGATGCATTCAGAAATAATAAAAGGTCTATTGCAAATTAAAGAAATATATTGTGTGATATATGCAACTTTAGAGGTTTTAAATATTTTAATCCATTTAAAATGAAAAAAAAAGATGAGTTTCCCTTAGTAATTCAGTAGACGTTTTAGATCGCACAATAGTGAAGGATAATACAATATTATATAAACTTTGGAAATACAATCGTGATCAATATTATGTAATGGTGTCAAGGGGTGCAGTGTAATTTATTAGTCAATAAAAAAAGATTGAAGAGAAGATGACTTTAGGTTGTATTCATGTAAAAAAGAGCTGGCTAGAATATATTGTGCTTGTAAGTGGGGTAAAGGTATAACAGAGTAATGGTTTACAAGTTGATGAACAAACAAAATATTCTTCTCCTTCCAATGTTTGAAATAAAATGATTTGCACTGAAATGTAATAAACCTATTGAACAATATAGAAAATGCTAAAAAGGCAAAAAAACATTGATACAAATCAAAACCCACAGAAAATATATGGGCAGATGTTGGGAATATTCTAGAATTGGGTTTTTGGAAATAAAAGTAACATTTGACATATAAACTATATCAGTAAATAAAAAATCCTCCAGTAAAGAGTGTTCAAATACAATCCTTTGTGCCATATGAGAATCTTGAGTCATTTGTTAGAGCATAACATTTAAAAAAAAGCAGAGTGGTATAACTTAAAATCAGGAAAACGAACCCCTTCTTCATTCTTCGGACGTTCAGTTTTCAACAAGGTAATATGTGAGTGTTTATTATTTCAGAGAATTTTGTTACACATTGGGCTCGATTCCGATCCGGTAAAATGCGCTCCGAATCATCGTACGGAGCAATTTTCCCCGTACGAATCGTACCCGTACACGTCCCCGTACGTACGACGAAGTGCGATCCGTACCAGGAGCCAAAGACCGTACGAGTCGTACAGGACTCCGTACGACTAAAATATCCGTACGAGTCTAACTCGGAACCCGCTGTACGTGACATCGCTACGGTTCGTGGCTGGTTCTTACGACCCAGCAAGTACGATTCGTGTCGGGTACGCAACGTACGAGCCTTTTTTTTACGGGAGCTGGAAACAGCCGTAAACGCATAGTTCGCGCCAAAACAAGTACAGAACGCCCCCCCGGGGACGCCGTGTACCCCCCATGATCGCCGGGGTACGCGACGTACCCCTGCGATCATGTGGGGTACGCGCCGTACACCCAGCGTACATGGGGTACGCACCGTACCCCATGTACGGTGCGTGTACGGTGCGCACCCCATTTACGCTGGGTGTACGGTGCGTACCCCACATGATCGCAGGGGTACGTCGCGTACCCCGGCGATCATGGGGGGTACGCGGCGTACGGTGTGTATGTGATTGAGAGCTTTTCCGTACGAATCGCCCTTACCTGACGCTGACCGTACGAATAGCGTCCTGCTCACCCGGTCCGGATCGTACTCGCCGGGTCGTACGGTGTGTTTACGAGTCGTACGGAAACGGCTACGAATACGACTTGTACGGGGGATTTTTTTTACCGGATCGGAATCGAGCCCCTAGTGTTAATCTGAGGAAAGTAATAAGTAGGTATTTTAAAAGCTAGCATAGACAATATAAAAAGGACATGTGGTACAATCATCCTCTTGATGGAATCTAATCTACCCCACTATGATAGATGAAGAGGAGACCGTGATGAAGCACATTTCTGAATGTTATGTTTTAAGTACTAAAATTATAATTATGTCTAATAATGCTGGAAATAGAAGAGGAAACCAAACACCTAGGTATTGAATGTTGGAAGACCACCGTGTAAAATTAGTGTCCACAAAAATATTGATAACATGAGGAATTTAATGGTAGAGTTTCGTTTTTAACTAGAGACATTATAATATAACTTGATCTCTTGTAAAAAAAAAGGATTTAAGGAGGAGAGAGTGTTAGACATATATATCAAAATACCATCAGAGTAGGCTGACAACATGGTTTCAAGGGAGTTGTGTTTAAAACCAGATATAGGTGTATTACAACAAATAAAGTCAAGGAAGGGTTCTAAAGAAATAATGAAAAGCAGAGGGGAGAGGGGACTGCCTTGTCTGGTGTCTCTATGTAAATTAAGGTAAAGGGAAAAGTCTCTATTAACAAATACAGGGATTAGAGTATAATAATTTAATAAAATAAATAAAATGATGACCAAAGCCAAACCAATGAAGAGTGGTACGCATATATTGCCAATTAATACCGCTAACAGCCTTTTCGGCTTTAATAGCTAGGGCTGCAAGAGGGTAATTATCTTTCTTATCAAATGCAAGAATATTGGAGAACATTCTGGGGTTATCCACAGTAAGTCTACCCTTAATAAAACCAGGTTGATCAGATTTGATAAGCAGGGGAATAACGTTATCAAAGCGAGATGCTACATTTTTGGCAAATATTTTGCAATCATGGTTATTTAATGAAGTAGGACGTTTGTTTTTACAAAGAGTGTGATCTTTGTCAGGTTTGGGAATAATGACTCTCTGTGCTTCTGGAGAGAGTCCTGTAGCCTTTGAATCAAAAAACTAAGAATTGAAAAGTTCAAATAATTTAGGAGCAAAAATGGAAGAAAACGTGGAAAATAATTCAATAGAAAATCCATCTGGGCCCTCGGTTTTAGCTTTTTTTAACCCTGGGTGATGAACTTTGCTTGATTTGCAGAATTTTCTGCAATCTGCTGAGCATGCAGAGTTCCCAAAAACTCCGCTCTGGAGCAGAGTTCTTTTCCTCTCTCAGGTTCATCGATGTCAAGTTAGCGAGCATGAGTGAGGAAAACCCACCTCCCTGCAATTTCTTAGCGCTTGTGCTCGCCAAGATCTAGTTGGCAAGCGCGAGTGAGGAAAAACAACCTCCTGGTGAGATTTCTCAATGCGACGGTCGTGTTTCTCAATACAAGTGGTTGCCGCAGGTTGCAACCACTAGCATTGTGAAACCTTCTGTTCGCGTCGAAGTGGAAAATCAACTTGAGAAGCAGAAAAGAAGCTGTGATCCCTTGAGCTGCACATAGTGCAGTTCAGAATGATTTTACAGCGCAGGATAAACTCCCGGCACTCAAAATCCCAGCAAACGATATGACCCTGTGCACTCCACTGCTTGAGGAACTCTACATAGCACAGCAGAGCCTTTTTGTTACTTTGCAGAGTTCCATTTCTGTCCAGGCCTACTTTTTTGTGATTTAATAGCATCCATAATCTTCTGAAGAGTTATGTTGGGCTCTAATAATTTAAATTTATCAGGAATGAAAAGATGATTTAGAAGACCATTAAAAAGGCATGTATATTGTGCTTTCAAGGATTGATGTCTTCTAAATATGATTTGTAATAGTCTTGGAAAGTATTAGAAATATCAGCATTTGAAGATGCAATGTTATTGGTGAGTTCATTACAAATAGGTCCAATTTTTTTACGTTCAGATTTGTTTATGAAATAATTAGACAACATTTTGCCCACGTTATTTTAACCGCCATGAAATTTCAGTTTAACATTAGGTAGGATATTACAAGCATCAGTTGTACCGAGTTTATTCGGGGTAGACTTGACCTTAATCAATTTGTGTAAAAGAGAAGAAGATTTAAAAGTAAAATAAGTATGTTCCAGTGTTTAAATGTATTTTATTAACATAGTATATTGGGAATTTGCAATATTTTTCCTTTTAGCTGAATAAACTATAGTAAAGGCCTGGAAGGAAGCTTTGAAAGCATCTCAGTTGTTAGAAGAGGTTTCAATAGAAAGGTTACATTTTAAAAATTCATTAATAAAAGCAGTGGTTTCTGTAATAAAATTATTGTCCGATAAAAGAAAATTATAGAATTTCCAACTGCCAGTTGTAGAGTTAGTGAGGGAAAAATCAAAAGAAGACAAAATAGGGGCATGATCTGAGATAAAAATGGAGCCAATTTCTGAGGACCGAATGGAGGGAAGTAAAGACTTAGGGGCCCATTAGGATGTCGGGAGGATCGCCACCTCCATGCGGGAGGTGGCGATCCGCCCGACATCCTTGCCCGCCGCCAACCATTTCCCCCCGCCATATTACTATGGCGGGGGGACCGCAGTGGACAGAAACACCGTCTGCCGCTTTTCTGCCCAGTCGCCTTGGTGTGATACCGCCAGCCATATTAGGATGTGCTTTGGGAGATTCTTTTCCGTGGCAGCAATGCCACCACGGAAAGGCAGGCAGTCTTTACTTTGGCGGCCCCAATGGTGAAGGCAAGGTGGGGGGTGCATATGGGGGGGTACCTGTGGTACCCCTGCGTTAGCATACACAATGCGGCAGGCACCGCGAGGTGCCTGCTAACGCATACCATGCATTTATAACAATGCGACGGGTGCTGGTGTGAAAACCGCCCGCCGCAATGTTATAAATCCATGATGCGCCCGCCAGTGGGGTGGTTGCATCATAATGGGCATGGCTGACCCACTGCTCAGATCGCGGGCGGTCCCGTTTTCCACGGGGATGGCGGCGGGCAAAGTCCACCCGCCATCCTAATGGGGGCCTTAGTAACTAAAATGCAATCAATTCCAGATATGGTATGATGTACATTAGAAAAAAACATTAATTTCCATGTATCAGGATTACAGGTTTTCCAGACATCAAATAATGGACGAGTAGCAGTGGCCTATTGAAATGCCTTATACAATTTATCAGGACTAAATATACATTTAGATTTCCTACCAGTAAATGGGTCTAACCACTGATTAGAATCTCCTGCTGCAATAATATTGGGATTGGCAATTTTTGCCAATTTTATTTTAATATTATTCCAAAAATCAGGCTCATGCTTGACAGGACCATAGATGTTAAATAAAGAAATCTGTTTGTTTTGAATTATAATATAGTCAGTACCCATCATCCATCAGTGTCACAGTCAGCTGACATAATATGTGCATGTAACATATTATAAAGAGGAATAGCGACATCACCTTTACAGTTAATATCTGGAGATAACCAACCTGGCCACCCATTGCCTTTTTAACCTAAGTTTCAACATCATCACAGTGAGTTTCCTGTAAATAACAGCAGAGAGATAAAAATTTAATTTATAAAAGACAGCCATATAGATTAGACATAGAGAAAGAGAAAAAGTGAGGAAAACATTCACATAATAGACTTATTAAGAGCGCTGAACATTAGTATCCTTATGCTATTAGGATGTAAAATCAAATCAGACTCCCCTAGCGATCAGCTGACTTCAAAACTATTCACCATTCTTGCACCAGTATTAACAGCTCCTCTTTCCCGCCTTTTAAATACTTCACTGATAGAAGCGGAATTTCCCAAAATTTGGAAGGCAACCAGAGTCAAACCTTTATTGAAAAAGTCTGGTGCCGATGTAAACACCTTGTCTAATTACCGCCCCATCTCCCTGCTGCCCTATCCAGGAAAAGTACTGGAGGCATTTGTAAACGAACAGCTGGTAACATACCTTGAGACAAATAATCTACTCGACTCCTCACAGTCTGGTTTCCTTGCTGCGCACAGCACGGAAACTGCCCTGGTCGAGGTTGCCGACAGCATCAGACTTGCTCTAGACAGACGCCAATCTTGCATTCTGGTGCTTTTGGATTTATCGGCTGCCTTTGACACCATCTCCCACCAGATCTTGATTAGTAGACTGTGGGAGTGTGGTGTCAAGGGGCAGGTTTTAAAATGGTTTATCAGTTATCTGTCTAATCGGACAATTACCTTACAAATAGGGGAGACCCTGGCCAGTACTCGGCCTGTTACAAGAGGAGTGCCGCAAGGCTCTATTCTTAGCCCCTTGCTTTTTAATATTTACATGGCCCCTTTGGCTAAACTGATCAGGACATACGGATTTGACATGTTATCATATGCGGATGACACGCAATTACTGGTTACCCTTGGCCCGGACGTAAATGACACCAAAAAGCATTTTAAAATGTGCCTGACAGAGGTAAAAAACTAGATGAGTTTAAACCATCTCCAGTTGAATGGCACTAAATCTGAAATATTGACCTTTGGGCAAGCAAGCGAACATTGGACCCATGACTGGTGGCCCACAGAATTGGGGGAGTGCCCATCCCAAAAGAATCAGTCAGTAACCTAGGATTTCACATGGACAACAAATTGTCCATGAAGGACCATGTAAATCATACCGTAGGCACCTGTTTTGGAATCATGAGAAGTCTACGAAAGGTCTTCAAATGGTTACCAGCAGAAGCACGCAGAACTTTGGTTCAGGGACTCATATTAAACAGGCTACATTATGGTAACTCTCTTCTTCTTGCCATAAATGAGTGCCACATTAGGAAATTGCAAGTAGTGCAAAACACGGCTGCTCGCCTGATCCTGGGTTTACCCAGACGATCCCCCTCTATGCCATGCCTAAAAAGTCTACACTGGCTCCCTGTTAAAAAAAGAGCCATATTTAAAACCATGTGCTTGGTACATAAACACATGTATGGCTCAGGACCAAAATATTGGAATCAAAAACTGACATGGTACCAGCCTGGTCGACAACTGAGATCAAGTTCCAGGTCACAACTCACTCCACTAAGAGTTCTAACTGCTAGAAATGGAGGACGCGCCTTCTCCTTTATGGCGCCATCTCTATGGAACAAACTCCCCCTAGACATACGTATGACCACCGAACTCATGTGTTTTCGAAAAAAACTGAAAACATGGCTCTTCAGTTAAATTCCCATTTTAGACCTACCTTTTTTCTTGAACTGCCTGCATGCGCCATGAGACTCCCTCGGGAAGTGATATGCTGCGCAATATAAATATCCAGACTAGACTAGACTAGATGAGATATGCCTTTGTAGGTAATTTTACAAAGGTAAGGATGAAAATGCCATAGCAAATGTTTAAATGTCCCATTTGAGACAAAGGGCAAAGAATTTATTTCTTCTGGCATTAGCGGCTTTGGAAAAGGCTTGAGAGATGAAATATTGTGGCTGGACAAAACAAGGTGATATTAGAATGGGGTTGAGGTCGTCCAAGCTGATGCACTTGTTGAAGATTCAAAGGTGGGGTGTTGTGAAGATCCAGAAGTTCATGCAAGAATTTCTTCAAGAAGGCAAGAAGTCCATTTAACCACAGATTTTTACGTATGTTTCTGTTTTCAAGGTCTTTGGTATGTAGTTTAGGTTTTGGATTTCTTGGTCTGACGAAGGAATCTTAGTGGCAGCATCTTGGAGATCACTTATAGGTTGTGCCATATCAAACATCTTGCCCTCCATAGAAATCCACCGATCATCAATTTGTTGACGTTTTTCCTTAGTGGCACTCGTGAAATATTTCAGACCCCTCACTTCATCAAGTATAGTATCCAAAATAAGATTATGAGAAGACATAATGGGTAATGGAGGATCATTTTAGGTTTTGTGCCGGAGGAAAATGGTTTAGTAGTAGCAAGAAGATCCCTGGCCATTTTAACATAGTTGCAAACAACAATGTGGAATCTTCTGGTGTGATGTAATCTTGCCCATACACTATTACAACAGAGTGTAAAAATATGTTGGTAAAATAAAAGGAAGTGCAGCAACTTCCAAGATATAAATATTTGATAATTGCAGAAAGTTTGGTCCACTAGCATAGACTGAGGACCTAAGAAAGTACCTGGTAGTATTTAATCAAGCACAGAAACATAAGATCTGAGGAAGATAAATGAAGCTATTACAAAAAAGTAGAAAGAAGAGAAGTGCAGCAGACAAGAATCACTCCATTGTTTTATATTTTAGGAAGATAGCCACTAAAAATGCTGAAATGCAGGTAGCATGTCTAAAAAGGGAGTGACATGTGGAAAATAAAATTTTGAGGCACAACTGGCAGACATACAAAATGGCAGCCGCTCATTGAAAAATAGTCAGTCAAAGGTGCAGATGACAAATAGTGAGAAACAGCCCTCATTGAACATCTGAGAGGGCAACTGCAATGCTGGTTCAAAGTTTACACAAAGGCATGCTTCGAGCGTACACTGAAGAGGAAGTGACATGAGGTGTCAGAGAGCTGGTGATGCGAGCAGGGCGCTAATAAAATGGCATCCGCTTATGTCTTACAGGGACTCACCTCCATGGCTCCGGAATGGAGATGAAGCTCTGACAGAGCTAATTGCTGGATCAATGTGCAGCGGGAATAAAAAGCATCATACAGAGAGGTCCCGGCATTAAAGTAGAGGCAGAGAGTGGCTGTTTAGTGCTGAGGAGCTCAGCACTGTAATGGAGCTCAACAAATTGCCGCCATCTTGTTCGGAGCACAAACCACACCCCTTGAGTCCAACAGTCTTGACAATAGAAAAAAGAGTGTGCACTGCAGATGCAAGAGAAGGGTTCCTAAGCTGAGGTGTGTGTGCAGTAGGTTGCTGCAGAGAATTGGGCACAACATACCCCACTCCTGGGTTGTCTCTTTCCCTGGCCCTGTCCACACCACACTTTCCATTGTCACAGATCTTTCTGATATGGAATTAAAGATGGGGAATGGATGCAACTGGAGTCTAGCAGTCACACTCATTGATTTACAAATGGCATGGAATTAAATTGTATTTTCATTTTCACACGAAAATACAAGATTTCAACTCGTTGCCTTGTGATTGTAAACTATTTCAGGAACTAAATATTCTTTATGTGTTAAATCTGTGTTAATCCTTGTCATTAAAGTGTTCCTGTACTATACTTACTTAGAAACAGCACCCTTATTTGTGCATGGAAGTCTCCATAACAGTTTGTATCCTACCTTGTGTTCTTCACTCCGGCTGACCTTACTGATTCACAATGTCAGGCATATTTACAAGGGGATTGCAACACCAAAATGTCACTTTTACAAACGTTCCGGTGTCGCAATGCCCTGCACCATATTTACAAAGTGTCTTTAAGTCACTTTTTGTGGCTTAATGGCGCTTTGTAAATATGGTACCTTTTCATGCAAGTATCTGCATGAAAGGGGTATGCAATAGGTGTTGCTATGGGAGCTCCTCCGCAACACCCATTGCTTTTTGACACTGTTCCAGATTCACAAGGATCTGCAGATCTGAGGCTTCGTCAAAAATGAACACCATGTAATAGCAGGCGTTAGAATGGCGCAAAGAGGAGTAATATCTTTATTTTTCCTAATTTTTGCTTTTTCCATGTGTGCTTCGTTCTGCAGCACACATAAAATGAGCAAAACAACATTAATTTAAGTGCAGGAAGGTGTCTCTTCCTGCACATAAACAATCATTAAATAATGACGATTTGCTACTTCTATGTGTGCCGCAGAATACATCTCACATAGAAGTAACAAACCTCCATTATTGATTGTTTATGTGCTGGAAGAGACACCTTTCTGAACATAAACAATAATTCCGGGCAAGGCAGGCACCCTTGCACTATGGCTCAAAGGACTCTGCGAAAACACATGGGTGCATCGTAATATTGTAAATATGATGCACCCCTGCCTTTTGGAAATTGCAGAGTGCGGCGCTGAAAAATTTGCTGCAGTGGAGTGCTCTGCCATTTCCTTGTAAATATGCCCCCTAGTTTTTCTCCCTTCATCTCAATTTCAATATTAGGTCAACAGAGCTCGTAAGAAAGCACACCCTGTGCTTTCATCTGTAGGCAGTATCTTATGTGTAAGCCTCTCATATGGACTTTCCCAATAGGGACTTTACAAATGGCGAAGGGAATAACTTAAACCCACCCACTGGCACACAGTCTAATGAGGTTTATATTTTGATTTTAGCCAGACGTGTTTTGGCACAAACCAATCACAGGCCAAGGTAACTGAGTCGTCACGGAGTCAAATTGCTTATATGTAATATTTTCCTTTGCTGTGCCTGGGAACAAGCTCTCAGTTGTTCTGAAAAGCTTTAGCAAAAAGGTCTCCTATGCCAGGAAATATCAGAACCTGGCAAGCTGTTGTTGAGAGTAAATGAAATGTCTCTTGTGGTTGAGTCTTCATGTGTGCTTGTGTGCTTAGTACTGGATTTCTAGAGCTTCTGCAAAACCCCACTGGTATTACAATGTCCTCTTGCCAAGAAAGACTTTAGGAATCTAGAGGTGGGGCTTGGGCGAGCTATGTGGCTGGAAAGAAAAGAGAATATAAGGTAAATGCATGGAATAGCATTAAAACGTTAGAAAGTGAAGTAAAGTAAGATGGATGGGCCAGATCATGGAACACTGCTGTCAGAGCAGGACAGAAGAATTAGAGAAAAATATGGTTCGGTCGTATTTCCGCTCGGTATTTATAATGTCCACTTAGTACATATAACTCTTCCTCCAGAGAATCGTATTGTTCCTCATCTTGGAGTCACAGGCTCTGAAACCATCTGTCCAAAACACACATATAGCTTCAATTTCTCCTGGAAATTATCAGAAAGTACGCAGTATACGATAGACACAGGGACAAATTAATAATGTGTCCTTGTCAGCATTCCAAATATGGCTTTCCTGACATTTACATTAAATTTTTTTGCACTTGCTCTCTCTCTCTTTCTCTCGCTCATTATATAGATTTTGCTATTTTATTATATTTAGTATTTCAACTGTAGTGTTCAGACGCTACATATCCGCTTATGGAAACACAACGTTAAGTGTCTCTCATAGAATTGATACTAGTTTACAAGTTGAATACCCCATATTATAAAGTTCAGAGCATAAAAGAGTGAACCAATCCTGGGCCCTCTTTATGAATAATAGCCCTAATTCTACACCTAGGGCCATATGTAGGAAGCCTAATTGCGTTCCCAAATGCTGAAATTCGCAGAATTTCTGCATTTGCGATCACAATTAGGGCAGTGTGCTATGTAGCACACAAAAACCCACATGCAAAATAAGGATTCTCAAAAATTGCGATTCCTTATTTTGCTATTGCATTTAAGGAATCGCAAATAGCAATTCCTTAAATGCAATGTAGGAAGCACCCAAGATGTGCGAATTTTGCCTTAAGGAATCGCAAAATACCACCAACTTCAGGTTGGTGGTATTTTGCGATTTCTTTGAAAAATGCACTTTTTAGCATTTTTCAAAGTGCCATGTGGGTCACATACATGCCCTTAGGGCATGTATGTGGGCCACATGTGCACACATGTTAATTTCAGGGGTGCAAAAGGGTGTTCTATTGACACCCTTACAACCCTGAAATTGCATTCTCAATTTGCGATTCTCTAATTGAGAATCGCAAATGTAGAATGGCTTCTCATTCATTCCTATAGGCCTTCTAGCCCATAGGAATGAAAGAGAAGGTATTCCTTTTTTGCGAATCTCAATTTGCGATTTGCAAATAAGGAATAAGTGGGATTTGCAAAACAATTTGCAAATCCTACCTACATTTTGTTTTGCGATTCTCTAATTGCGATTCCCTAATAATCGCTATTTGAGAATCGCAAAACGAAAATTACCCACATATGCCCCTTACACATTTATGATTTATGAGATTTGGGAATGCTAATATAGTCCGTATTATACGCATGAAATACTATTCAAGTCACAAATTTCCAGCTGTAATCCTGTTGGAAATCATGTGGCATTCTTATGAGTTGCAATTTGCCCGCGGCAGTGATGCACGCACAGTATAACTGCATTGGAAACAGGCAACTCATAGCACAAAAGCATATTTTTAAATTCATCTTTTCCCCATACAGAAACCTTCCCCCATAAATTCCTATGAAGTCTGGGGGTGTTCCATCCCCCTTCCCTCGATGTGTGGGGATTTACTCCCTCCCTTTGCAGGAGCCAATCTACAAACATTTCCAGTGTGGGAAACGGGCAGAATTCTCACAAACTCACCTAGAGGACATTTTCATGTCATGCCACTATAACTTGTGGAGCGCACTTCCACCAAAAGTTCTCTTGGCGCTGGGTAACTGTCTCAGCATGGCCCAGGATACTTATTACCAGAATTGGCTAAAGAGCCATGTCTTCAACATTTGTCAGATCTTTCCATAGTTTGAGGTGGTCTTAAGTTCTAGAGCCAGGGAGTTCCAGGCACGGGTAGCGTTGAGTGAGAACTTGACTCCACAGGTCCTATTCCTCTTAAATTGTGGAATAACTAAATAGTGTAGATGAGTAGATCTAAGATCCCTGAAAGGGGAATATTTATGCATCCGGGATTTGATAAAAGCTGAACTAGTAACTAAGTCTCAGGGCAAAGCAAACCTTGATCTACCCATTTTATTCAACTTTTGTGGAGTTTACGACTGCTAAATATGTGGTCTGTCAGTCGTGCTATCAATTATGTCATTTGCAAAGTCATAGGTAAGTCCATCAGACACTAGCACAGATGAATGACCTGCAGCTATCCATTTACCAGTTCCTCCCCACTAAAACCACAATACTTGACTCTTGGTCAAGTACAATAGGCTTTAGGTGCACATCCTGGGCTACTGTCAGGCCCAAAGGCATCCTGCGGGCCACCGGGCACTCTGCTAATAGACTTTGTCCATGCGTGTGGTGGCAGGATGCAAGATCTCTTCCACTGATCTTTAACATAAGCAGCCTCCTGAAGGAACCAGGCCTGGTCTGTAGCCAATCACTGTGCCAGCTCTTATACCAACAAACGTGTGTGCTTCTGAACATCCTGCTGCTAGGGCTGTGCACATTTAGCTCAAGGAACAGAATCAGGCTTGTGGTCAGGCCCTGCATCAGCCCCTATGCCACAACACCAATGTAAATGTCCTTCTGCCATGCACAGTGACCTTTGGGCAAAGGGCATGACTACACAGTGCTCACTGTTCATGGTATTTAATATTTTCTTTTGTTTGTGTTACATTTTGGAAAATGTTGAGTATTTGTGAAATAAAAAATGCATTTGACAAATCTTTGTGTACTCAGTTTTGGGTTCTAGAATCTACAATCCTGAAAGAGGATCCACAAGCTTGGTGACAAACCAGGACTTTTTCGTTTCGGATCAGTGTCCATCGCTGTTGGATCCCCCATATATTTCCTGGGTAAAGAGATAACATTTCCCTACCCTGTTATGACGCATTCTGACACTGGACACAGAAGTTTGTTCCTGGCCTTTTTTAGGCCTTTGGTACATACATTTTCAGTTGCGGGCAGCCAGTCAGGTTGCTTGGATTCATTGACATCAAACCATAACTGCAAGTATTAAAATCGAATTAGCCTTAAAAACCTACCCGTTACCTTTTGTAAAGATAATGTCTTAAAACTAGTAAAAGGATTGAGGCCAGTCATAAAAAACAAAAGTCTATCAGAGGTTCTCCGCCCGACATTGAAGGTTTTAGTCCGACCATCAATTTAGGAAGATGGCGGTTGGAGTGAAACTTATGGGGGGTTCTGATGCGCTTCTGGCAGGCTACAGGAGCCCTTTGGAAGCCACCATAATTCCCTAATGAAGGGGGAGCCAGGCTTGACTTTACCATCGGGATTGTGATGACACTTTCCAAAAGTCTTTTCATGTAGGATCTTTCTGACATGGAACAGCTAGTGCTTTGGGAGCCCAGAGGAGGGCTCCCTTTCCCTCTGGCCCTATGCTATGGGACCCTGGGGGGCACCTAAATATCCCTGCACTGTGTGGCAGGAACCACATTGTGCCTGCCAGATGGTGCAGGATGTTTAAAAACATCCATTTCCCAATGACAGCTTTTGCTGCTGGCCTTTTCCGCCCACTTCACAAGCTGCCATTGGGGGATGGATGTTTCCGACCACCCATCAGAGGGTCACATCCAAATCCGGAAGTTGGAAGCACCCACCAGGTCAATCAGTTCCAGACCACTAATGAGGCCCATAGTTTTGTTGTTAGGAAACAGACTTTATAATGCAGGCATTATCACGCAATGCCTTTATCACGCCTCGTTTACCATGCATTGCATTTAGAAAGCAAAGTCGTTGCCACACAAGCCCTTAAAACACAAGGAAAGTATATTTAAGGTAAGTATATGTGTTTGTATGAATGTTTGTATATAGGTATATACATATGTATAAATTAGGGTTTACTGATGGGTAAGGTTATACAGTAGTAAGGGTGATTTATGGGTTTTGGGGTGGGTAGGAGTATATGGGGGAAAGGGTAATTTTAGGGTTTAGGGGTGGGTAGGAGTATAGGGTGGTAAGGGTGTCATAAGGTTTAGGGGCGGGTAGGGGTATAGTGTTATATCCACTGATTGATGACCACTTGCCAGTAGGCCCAATAATAACAACACAGATTAGGCAGTGCTATATTTCTATTTCTAGGTTTGGTGAAGCGCAACAGCTACCCCAGCAATGGGGCGTCCCGGCGCTATGAAATTTCCTCCTTCAGGAAACCGGTTTCCTGAAGGAGGCACAACAGGTCCATAGACGGCGCTGACCAGAAATCCTGGTCAACCCCTTGCCACCTCAACAAACCTTGAAGAGGACACTACTTAAAACTAGCGTGATCTTGAGAAGGGAATCCCCCCCTCTCACAGTTAGATACACTTTAGGGCGTGTAGACACATAGTCCACACTACACACCCACTAGTTTTAATTCCCATTACACCCTCACATTTTAGTCCTGAAGAAAGCCAGCATATTGATAAGGCACTGGCTGAAACATGTTGACACCTTAAAGGACGTGGGAGGTCGTAACCCGCCCCCAACGTCCGACAGCCTTATTTTTAACCGCTGACGGAGGCCCAACTAATAAAGTTCTCCAGGACTGGGACCCCCGCCAAGCCGTTTTAAACTCACTATCTCACTACCCCTCACCGCACACACAGTGACATACCTGCTCCACTGTAACCAGGCGTCGTAGCACACCCGGGACACGCTAGGTGTCACTGGGTGGGCCCGATGATGAAGCATGCCACCAACTAGGTTAGTGGGTGAGGGCTTTCTAAAGACACCCAACAGGTGCCATCCCTAATCGACAAAACGAACTGAGTCACCATGATTTTTATAAAATAAACATCATACCAACCCCTTCCATAGCTAGTCTCTTTTTGATAACTTGACATATAAACTGGGGATCTGGACTAGCTTTCTGGTCCTCTCTCTCCCTCTTGATACACGCATATCTCCATCATAGTCTTTCCTAGTGAGGATGTCCAAGAAAATTCCTGACCTGACAGTTAACCCTCCATCAGAAATGCGCACAGCGTCTCTTTAGTTTTCTTGAAGAAAGACTCCACTAATATATGTATTTTCAAGTTTATGTAAACATCTCAGAAGAGTTGTCTTACCTAGCAAGGATGTTGCATCTTCTTCCGGTGCTATACAGCCAACAGAAAACCTCCAGAATTTTCATCTGATTCAATCCCTTGAAGTATTCCCTATCTTTCTTTCCAAGATTCCCAGACATTAAAAAATCCTGTCTCTCAATGTGGAAGTGGCATTAGAAGCAGGCACTGGGTGGCCAGGCCTTAAACAGAAACAATACAGATTTGATTCAGTTAATTCGAAATCCTGAGTAGGTGCCAAATAATGGAACATGTACGGCAGCCTCTCTATAAACTGTTCAGGACTTCAATATAGAGGAGAATAGCATCCACATATAGTCAAAGATTATCATCCCATGCACTGTTCAATCAATGGGCCTAAATTTAGCAGTCTTCCCTGATCTAATTTGCCAAAAGTTTAAATTCCAATTCAAAGACAGTAGGCACTTCTGACCTATACCACTTACCTGCTCAAAGGAGTAAGACAGTGTTCCTTTCACACTCACTCTGGCCATCGGTTTTGTATAAAGCAATGTAACCCACCACATCAGGGACAATACAGGGACCATTTTATAAAGAACTTTAAACATTAAACGACAGTCAAACAAATCAAATGCCTTCACAAACAACACAGTGGACCTAGTCTCTATATTTATACGTTCTATACATTAGTGCAGCCTTCTCAAATTCAGTCTGGCATTCCAGTCATGCATAAATTCAGACATGACCAGTTGCATCTGGGTCTCAATCACTCTCTGCAGACTGTACCAATTCAATGGAATGTAAGTTTTGGTATTTAGCAGTGATATTGGAGGTGGTGAGATAAGCTCGTTGCTTTTCAGTCCACTTCAAACATTTGAAACTTATGGCCCTGAGTTTTGCTAGGCTGTAGCATAAAAAGTTCACCTAGTACACTATTCCATCTTCGCAGTACATTATCTCATGTTATTTCCCTATCAGAATCAATTAGGCTCATCATAACCAACTTATTCACTAAGTCTTCCATACCAGGCATCTGCACCTCCATATCAGCAGCATAAACAGACCACAAATAGGACACAACAGAATTGATCTTCTCTAAGCCTCTTCTGATTATTTTACCATTGACCTTCCACAAATAGCCTGTCTTTCTATTCCCCTCTTGCTTAACCCTTTTATCAGCTACCCAGCCTTCTTACCCACCTCAAACAACATATTTTGAGTACTTAGATAAGGTGCCTGTTGGACTCAAGCTGTCCTACTATAGCTTGCATATTGACCAACAGGGACCGCAAGGTGGCCCTACGTTTGGCTAGTTAGAGGAGGCTGCTCCAGTTCCAGGAGAACAACTTACCCATATACCTGGATTTTACGATGGCAGTACAGTTCACCAGAAGAGATTTCTTACCAATTAAGCACACCCTCCAGTGAACCAATGCTGAATATTCTTTTCTGTACCCTGATAAACTTGGATACTTCATCGGGGAAAGATGCACTTCTTTACTGACCCCAAGTCTGCCGCTGTTTGTCTAGTCAATTGAGACAAGGAAGGAGGACTCCTCTTGGGCTCTTCTTGAGGCATTGGAGCACCTTGTTGACAACGACTAGCCCCCCACTGCCAATCCTTTCTGGTACCTGATGGTGTCCTAAGTGTGGGCCCTGCTCGGGAGGAACCTCCTTCCCCGGAGACTGTGCAAACGGCGCCACATGCAGGTATGAATTGGAGGAATGTCTTTGGGATCCATTCCCTTCACCATGCTGATTCTGGTAAGTTGGGAGGTGTTGAGTTTTAAGATGGCTGATGCAGCTGCATCATGTGGGGTGATGGTGGAGTTCATTTAGGTACCTGCCCGTTTCTAATTTTGATGCACTTACATGGTGCACCCGATGTCCCCTGACATTGGTATCTCTGGCCACCCTGCTCGATGAGACGGGAAGCACGCCGTACCTCTAGCTCGCCCCCATGGAATGAGTCCCTGGCACCTTTCGCAAACTAAATGTTGGATATTACACAGAGGGAGGGCTCATGGAACATGGCCATATTAGGCAGTCAAATTGGGAGGTGGGGGCAATGTTTGTTGGTTATTGTTTTCTGCAGCCCTATGGTTGCTCTCTCTCTTTCCTGTTCTTTCCTTGATGCTCACTCAGCACATGAGCACAACTGGCATAAATTAGCAGCAGACATTGGCGCGCAGGTCCACTTGTCAAGTGGCAGCTGGCTGGAGCAACCCCTTCTTACACACCCCTACCACACAAGCAATCAATTAAGGTCCTGACCTGGAATGTCCATGGCCTTAATGATTAGGGCAAGTTGTGGCACATTCTTCCATCCTTAAAGTGGCATTCAATAGATATCGTCCGTTTGCAGGAGCTGCATCTTACGAAGAACACCCTGATAAAACTGCGGGAGGGAGAAAAACAAATGGCCTATTATTCTAACTACGTGCACCGTGTGGCTATACTTGTTCATACAGGATTAGCGACCTGACCATGACTGGTAGCGTGTGACCCGCAGAAGCTGTATGTGTTGCTTGCTGTGTAGTGCAGGGCCAGCCGGTCAATCTGTTGGTAGTGCATAGGCAGAATGTTGACGAGCCTCTGTTTTATTGTGTAAGTGTGGCACACAGCAAGTTCCTTGGGGCTTTGGGCAGTATTGTGGGGTCCAGATTTCAATGTTGTGTTAGACCCTTAGGTGGAAAGGTTGAGTGAATCTCGGATAGACAAAGTACAATTTGGGTTGTTATCATTTGTTTTATTTGTATATCGCAGTGCTGTTTCAACTGCCAATTGCCCTGTTCTCCTTTTTCCTACATTTTCTACAGAAATGATGCCATGAGCACATGCAATAATAAAATAGAGTCTCCTTACTTCCTTTTGATAATGTTGTATTCATATCCTTTCTAATTGCCTTTGAATATTACCAGTTGGGAAATTATATGTTTTTTCTAATTTCTGTGCCCAGGCGCATTTCGTGCACTTCTGACTCTGTGACACACAATTCCAAGCTGACTCAGCTTCTGAACATGTTCTTGTCACACCGTGCCCCTACCAATGGCTCTCTTCCAGACCCGTAGACACCCACCAGCGCAAGTCTATATAGTGGCTTGCATGGTGTGGGCATGGCAGCAACTCATACGGATGGCCAGACTGGAGCACCTGTTCACTCCGTAGATTCCGCTTACAGAACAACCCTTGTTTCCCATTACCTGGGATACAGGCACCCACATTCAATTACGCAACATGCAGCTTACCTCAATGAGGTCCTTATACCCAGATGGCTGCTTTGTAGCACCACAGCTAGTGCCGCAGAGTATCCATGTCACTATTCTGGATACCTTAATGTGTCATCAATTGAGAGCGGCATCCCGGGCAGCTCACTGTTCATTCTGGGAGGCCCCTCCGGTCTTCCGGATCCTCGAGACAACCCTCACTTTCACCTCACCCTGTAAATTGATTACACAGCTATATACAGGAATGCGGGAGAGTGCACTAGTTCCGGTCCCTGCTGGCCATGGAGCATGGGATGACGACCTGACATCTCCCCTCACTGACAAACAATGACAAGATGCTGTGTTCAGGCATGTGCACTGTCCCTTAACTATCAACTTTGTCTCATACATTTTAAATATCTACACAGTATATATTGCGTGCCGGAGAAGCTGCATAGAGTGGGATAACTGCTGGTGCATGCTGTGTACACTGCGTGACACTGTGCTATATTTTTACATCATGCGTCAGATTGCCCAGATGTGAGATGGCACTGGGATGAAGTATTCGAGGCACTAGAGAAGATTACAGGTCAGATGCTGGTGCACTCCCCCCACATTGGTAACTCAGAGAGACATGCTACTGGATGAGGGAAGGCTGAGTGCGATGCTCCAGTTGCTTGCAAATCACCAGGTAGCAATGTTATGTTATGTTATGTAAAAGCTTTTGTAAAGCGCATCTAACACCAGACAGTTTCTTGGTGCTGTGAGAAAGGGGGAGCATATAGCAGCCGATCAGGGGGGAACTCAGTTGTGTGCTTATCGGAACAGATGGGTTTTAAGAAGAGTAGAAAACAGTAAGCCTAAATTCTGGGGGGAGTGCATTCCAGAAGGACGGGGCAAGGAAGGAAAATCTGACCCCTCCGTGTTTCTTACATTTAAAAACAGGAGTCTTAAGTAGGGCTAAGTGGGAGGAACGAAGATTACGGGAGGGAGCATAATGATGAAGTAAAGAAGAGATGAATAAGGGGCGAAGGCCAGCTAGGGCTTTAAAGATGGTGCGCCTAGTTTAAAATAGCAGCCTTCCGCTACACGGAGCCAGTGGAGGGTCTTCAGCAAGGGACGCACATGCTGGTGCCTGGGGTGGTGGAAAATTAACCGTGCAGCCTGATTCTGAACCAATTGTAATCGATTCAGTTGATAGACAGGAATACCAACATAAAGGGAATTGGCGTAGTCTATTCTAGGAATGACCAAAGCCAATAGGGTCAAAGTAAGGGCGTCGGTAGTAAGGAAACTGGCAATTTTACGGATTTTACGTAAATGAAAGAAACTGGAGGAAACTACAGCATTGATCTGGGGCTTCATCGAAAGATCATTACTGATGATCACCCCAAGACTTTTAGCTGAATTAGTAGGAAGAGGGGGAAGACCCAAACTTGTAGGCCAAAAATTAGACCTCCACAGGTTAGTTGCACCCCCGAAAAGAACCAACTCGGTCTTATCGGGGTTAAGTTTGAGGTAGTTTGCCCCCATCCAGTCACTGATGTGACACAGGGTGGACTGAAAATTATAAATAGATTGGCCCGATGAGTCGATGTCAAAGACCAGCTGAATGTCATCCCCATAATTAAATGCGGTGACCTTGCTGCTTCGTAGAGACCAGATGAGGGGGGTAAGATACAAATTAAAAAGAAGAGGGGAAAGGGAAGAGCCCTGTGGGACACCGCATGTCATCCTAACTTTCTCAGCAGAGAACTGGGAGAGACGGACAGCCTGGTGACGATTGCTCAAAAAGGAGCAAATCCAATTACGGGCAGATCCCTGGATGCCGGCCTCCCTGACACGGCCGACCAAAATATCATGCTCGACTGTGTCAAAGGCGGCCGACAAATCCAGGAGCACCAAGGCCTGACTGATGTTGAGGTCTGCTCCCCTCCGCAGCTCCTCCATCACTGAGAGAATGACCGACTCAGTTTAATGGGCGGTTCTAAAACCGGCCTGTTGGGAGTCGAGGAACTGCGACGCTCGATAAAAGAGCTCAGAGAGTTGGTGACATGGATCTCAAGGACTTTACTGAAATAAGGAAGTAAGGAGATGGGGCGGAAATTACTCATAAAAGACGGATCAGCGTTGGGCTATTTAAGGATAGGCACCACCTCGGCGACTTTAAAGGAGCTGGGAACCAGACCCATTTTAAGTGAATTATTCAGGAGTGTCAAAGGAGGGGAGGGACAAGCAGCAAAAGCCTCACGCAGGACGTGGGGGGGCAACAGTCAGTAGGGGAGCCAGAAGCAACCTTGTTCAGCAGAGCCAGAAACTCATCCTCTAAGATCGGGGGTATCTGAGTAATCAGCTGAGGGTTGGGAGTAACCGGAGTAACAGCAGGAGTGATAGGGTTGGGGATGGCAGAAGAGCAAATACTGTTTTTAATTTTTATGTTTTTGTCGATATAAAACTGGTTAAGGGAATCACAGAGCTCCCTGGAGGGAAGGGGTTTAATAGTAACCCTATCTGGGTGCGACAGTTCCTCAACAATGGAGAAGATGTCTTTGGCTTTAGAGGCTGAGTCTACAATCTTTTTGGAGAAATCAGAGGTTTTAGCTTGCAAAATGGCTAGCTTATACTCTTTGAGCTGAGTCGTAAATACCATTTTTTTATCAAAGGCGTAATCTCGTCGCCAGCAGCTCTCAGCCTGCCTAAGTCTAAGCTTCATGACTTTGAGTTCCTCAGAGAACCAACTTTGTGCGTCGTGAGGGTGTTTTAGTCTGACCTGTTTGAGGGGAGCTACGATGTCGCAAGCTGATTTAAGCCAACGCTTTAGGCCTAAGACTGAAGTGTCTAAGGAGTCACAGTCGGGAGGAGGAGAGGCTCTGACTGATTGATTGATCGATTGAAGGGCGATTTGTGTAAGCGCTACTTTGCCCAAAGGTGTCAAAGCGCAAAAGATGAAATAAAAGCCAGGAAATGATATGAAGTAAAAGGGAGAGGAGACCTAAGAGTAGGCTTCAGTAAAGAGCAGGGTTTTAAGGCCCTTTCTGAAGAGCAGCAGGGAATCCTGGCCCCTGAGTTCCAGAAGGAGCTCATTCCAAAGTCTGGGGGCTAGTGAAGAGAAGGCCTTACCACCCCATCTCGCTTTGGCGACTCGGGGAATAGACAACAGATACTGACCGGAGGAGCGTAGTGCTCTGCCTGGGATATAGGTCGACACTAAGGTCCTAATGCCCTCAGCGCCAGCACCGTGAAGAGCCTTGTGGGTGATGGTCAAAATTTTAAATTTTATTCTGGCATGGTATACAACCGTTACAACGCAACTTTTACAACGACCTACCATTACAACGCAACTTTTACAACGCAAACTATTACAACGCATTGCGCTGGGGGGCGCTGTAGGATAGGGAATAGGTTAATTTACTATCCAATAACCTTCCCTACTATCCACGGGGACTGGAGTTGGAATAGTAAATTAAACTATTCACTATCCAGCGCCTAAAAGCATTATGCGTTGTAATGGTATGCGTTGTAAAAACCTCGTTGTAAAGGTAGGCGTTGTAAAAGTATGCGTTGTAATGTCATACATCCATCTGGCATGCACCGGGAGCCAGTGAAGGTTTCTCCTGATCCTGGTCCCTGAGGAGCGTCTGGGGGCATTGACAACGAATCTTGCTACCGCGTTCTGGACGACCTGCAGGCGATGGAGTAATTTAGTGCTTATGCCAAGGTAAAGTGCATTGCAGTAGTCCAGTTGCGAGGATAGAAGGGCAACTGCAACCTGTTTCCGGGCATCAGGGGAAAGGTAAAGGGTAAGTTTTCTTAGTATCCTTAAGACCCCGCAGCAGGTTGAGACTGTTCTACTTACTTGCTTATCAAAATCAAGTGAGGTGTCAAATATGACTCCCAGATTACGGGCAGAAAGGGAGGGCTGGGGACAAGATCCAAGTGTCTGGGGCCACCAATCATCTGACCAGATCTCCTTATTGCCCCCGAAGACCAAGATCTCCGTTTTCTCCCCATTCAATTTAAGGAAGTTCGAGGCCATCCAACCTGCCACAGCTTCCATGCAATTTCGGAAGTTTAGGGCCGTGGTCTCGACAGAATGGGACAGGGAGACCATAATCTGGGTGTCGTCAGCGTACGAGAGCACTTCCAGTCCAAAAGTTCTAACAAGCCTAGCAAGTGGGGCCACATAGATGTTGAACAATGTGGGGCTCAAAGCGGAGCCCTGCGGTACCCCACATTGCAAAGGCATGGCATTGGAAAGGAAGTCACCCAGTTTGACCCTTTGCTCCCGATGGTTGAGGAAAGAAGTGAGGAGGCTGAGAGCCCGACCCTTCACCCCCGTCTCACTGAGGCGGGAGGCCAGAATGGTGGGGGACAGGGTGTCAAATGCTGCCGTAAGGTCGAGTAGGATCAGAAGAGTAGTCTGACCGCTATCGACCTTGGCGCGGATATTATTGACCACCACTGTAAGGGCTGACTCAGTACTATGCGCCTTTCAGAAGCCATGCTGAGATGGATCAAGCAGGCAGGTCTTATCTAAAAAAGCACTAAGATGGAAGTTCAGATGAGCCTCCAACATCTTAGCTGGAGCAGGAAGAAGGGAAATGGGGCGAAAGTTCTTCAGAATCCCAGGATCCAAGGAGGCCTTTTTTAAAAGAGGCTTAACGATGGCAGTCTTCCCAGGAGCTGGAAACTCACCACTGGAGATGGCTCTATTCATAACTTCCAGCAAAGGGGGAAGTAAAGTGTCCCTGCAGTTTTTAAAGATTTTAAGGGGACAGGGATCAAGAGGGGAGCCTGACTTGGTAGAATCTAGTAATTTGTCCAGTGTCTCAGTCGAGAGAAGAGGAAAGTTGGTCAAAACATCTTTGGAAGCTGGGGGATGATCTAAGCAGGGAGAAAGAACGTGAGTAAGGTTATGACTCTGGAGAGCTGTGTAAATATCCGAGATTTTAGTGTGGAAAAAAGTGGCGATCTGATCACAGAGTTCTTGAGAAGGTATTATGGGGTCGGGATGTTGGACAAGAGATAAGGTTTCTACCACCTTAAAGAAATCTCCGGGGCAGGAGAGAGATGAGGTTAGCTTAGAAAAGTAAGTTTGTTTTTCGGCTAACACCGCTGCTTAATAGCTCTTAAGGAGATTTTTATGCTTGATCCGAAGATCGGCATCAAGCTGAGCTCTCCACACCCTTTTGTACCTCCTACACTCCTGTCTCTGGAGTCGAAGAGCTTCTGAGTACCAAGGTGCTGACGGGCTTTTCCTGGCACAGTAGTGAGATTTAAGAGGGGCTAAGGTGTCAATAGCCTGAGAAATGGTACTTGCAAGCTCACGGGCAGTGGTGTCGATATTCTGGGAGGGGGGGGGGGTTGAAGCTGGCAATAAAAGGGCCAAGTGATTCATTAGACAGGCCCCTATAGTTCCTCTTTAGAACCCAACAATTCCTGTCCGTGTGGGGGGCAGAGAGGGAACCTGGGAGAAATTCCAGTGGGACTGCTGTGTGATCCGACCAGGAGAGGGGCAGAGGGGAGCCAATCTCAAGTCTGGGGTCATTAGTAAAAACCCCATCTAAGATATGGCCAGCAGAATGGGTAGGGGATAACACTTTTTGGGAGAGGTCAAGAGAGGCAAGCGCGTCCAAGAGTGACATAGTGTCAGCAGAGGTGAGATTTTCTAAATGGAAATTAAAATCTCCAAGGATAGTCAAAGAAGGCCTGTTAATGAATGGTTCAATTGCTTCTAGTAAGTCGGCGACAAATGGAGACCTAGAGCCCGGGGGTCCGTAGATAAGAATGCCAGCAAAAGTTTCTGTCGGGAAGTATTAAGAGAAAAGAAAAGGGCCTGAAAGGATTTCTTGGGGGAAAGAAGGGGCTCCATGTGACAGGTAAAAGAATTCTTGTAGACAATGCCTATTCCACCCCCTCTGCGGTCTTCTCTATCCTGTCTCACCATGGCATAACCATCAGGGAGGGCATTAATCAGGTCGGGGCCGGATGAGTCCGAGCCCCACGTTTCGGTGACAAAGACCCAGGAAGGTTTTCTTTCCGAGACGAATTCTCGGAAAGCAACGTTGTTACTAACCAGAGAACGAGCATTTATAAGAAAGCCCACTTCTTTAGGGGGAGGAGGGGGTTCATGTCTCACCAGAGCCCTAGAAGGCTTCGCAACCTAGACATGATTTTGCGCACTGGGAGTAGTCGAGCAACTACAAGTAAAACCAGGGTACAGTTGCTCAGGAGATAGCGTGTGATGACATGCTTGTCTGGGGGTCTGAGAGATGTAAGAAAGCCAAACAGATCCCCATGGTCATCAGGAGATGTAATGGGGGGCTGAACAGCATGCCAGGCTCCTGGCGCCTCCTTGGCGCTGACGGGCGCAGACGGGCAGGACTCTGGCATGACTCCGGCTAGAGTCCGGCCCGTCCGTTGCGCGGAGAGGACGAACGTCCCCTTTTAAGGGCGACTACAGCGCTTCCGCGCGCTTCAATTCCCCCAATATGGCCACCAAAACCACGTTCGCCTCCCCGGGGCCGTGCTCTCAGCGTCAATGCTCGGCTGGGAGCAGCCCGGGCAGCGACTGGTCGGGGAAGGTCCTGGGGCAGCAAATACAAGTGGTTACGTTGTGTAACCGAAGCTCCGCACCAATGCAGTTATTTTACAAAGGCTTTCAGATCGTGCCTAAGATGAGCCTAAGTAAGCTTTTCAAATCAAGCTGGGCAAGTAAAATTGCTAATTAAAAAACAGGTAAAAGGCAAGAGTGCGAGAAGAGCCTCCCGGCTAGTCGCCTCAGGAGGGGGAAAAGTACATCAAGCTAATTCGCAAGTAGGGCCAAGGGACCCCTTTTAAGGGCGACTAGAGATCGTCCACGCGCTTCAATTCCCCCAATATGGCCGCCAAAACCACGTTCGCCTCCCCGGGGCCGTGCTCTCAGCGTCAATGCTCGGCTGAGAGCGGCCCGGGCAGCGACTGGCCGGGGAAGGTCCTGGGGCAGCAAATACAAGTGGTTACGTTGTGTAACCGAAGCTCCGCACCAATGCAGTTATTTTACAAAGGCTTTCAGATTGTGCCTAAGATGAGCCTAAGTAAGTTTTTCAAATCAAGCTAGGCAAGTAAAATTGCTAATTAAAAAACAGGTAAAAGGCAAGAGTGCGAGAAGAGCCTCCCGGGTAGTCGCCTCAGGAGGGGGAAAAGTACATCAGGCTAATTCAAATACAAATTCACTAAGGTCGGCTCTATTCCAGTTCCTGGCTGGGAGATTACCCTCCAGCGTCCGACTGGTATGAGAAATAACAATAAAAGAAAAAGTGATGATAGAATGATCCGACCAGGGACAGGGGAGGATAAGAGGAGTAGAAATATCAAAATTAACAGTCCATACCTGATCCAGGATGTGGTCTTTCACATGAGTTGCCGATTTGACATGTTGGAAGCAATTCATGCCCGTTAGAAAATCAGAGAAAGTCGACGAGCACACACTCTCTCTATCATCGGAGGGCCAGTAATTAAAGTCCCCTAAGATTAGTATTTTTGAATTATTAATGACTAACTGAGAGAGCATGTCACCAAACATGGACGGAAAATTGGGCATGTGCTGAGGGGGCCGGTAAACCAGGACACAGATGAGAGGTACCACTGGGGACTCCAGTGTAAGGACAAGGCAATCGACCAGGGGAATACTGTCCACAGCCAATGAGGAAAAACTGATGGGGTCCTTGATGATAGCTGCCACCCCACAACACGGCTTACCCGAGGCTCTGTTAGCTTGGAGAATGTAATAGCCTGGCGGGATCGCAACAAGGATGTCCGGCAAGGAATCCTCATTGAGCCATGTCTCGTGATAAACAGCAGGTCAGGTTTTTCAGAATACAAAAGTTGGAAGATTTCCAGCTGATGCTTAACCATAGAGCGGGTGTTCAAGTAGCTCAGAGTAAACTTAGAATTAACAGTCCCTTTGGTGGAGAGGGGAGGGGCACACGGGAAAGATTGAGTGCCCAGGGGAGGTGCCATGGCCAAAGGAGAATCGAACACCGGGTAGACCTGTCTGGGACAAAACAGCCCCAGTGTGTTTAGTTTAGGCCATATGGCAGGACTAAGGGGCCAGTGGGCGTGCAAACGAGTCAGCTCGAGGGCAGAATACTTGGCAGAATGAGCAGAGTGGAATGCCCCTAGCCCCGGCCGGCTGCGGACGGGCGCAGACGAGCTTACCTTAGGCGCACCTTCGGCGCGCCATCGTCGCGCGCACTGCGCTCGTCCGATGGGCGTCCGAGGACACATGTGCACTTTATGGGGATCAGCCTTGAGTAGCTGGACCGCTGACTCCGGTCTGAGCGCCCTTCAGGCTACCCCCAATATGGCGCCCGCTCCCCACTCAACAATGCACTGGGGCAGAGGTGCATTGCTGTGCATGGTAGACTGGTATAAGGATGTAGCATTCTGGAAGGAACACCTGAAGAATTATTCGCAGCTGATGCCTATTCAAACTTGCCCCAAGGATATGTGGTCCCCCTTAGAGGCATAGTTACTTGCTCAAACTGGCCAGGAAAGAAGCTGTAACTGCTGGCGTTGCTGCAACTCCAGAAGGACACGCTCCTGCAGTGGCGGGAACCAATTGAGGCTACTTGCTTGATCTGGGCAAGCCGGAATGGTAGATGAATCCTTGAAACTCATACTGCTGCGCTTTCATTGCCATCCCACTATCACATGCTTGCTGAGTGTTTACATACCCTTTTCCCTCCCAACTCCCTTTCTCTTTGATGACACATAGCATCCTGTAACAATATGCATTCCTTGTAACTATGCACATGCACTACTGTACTCCTTTTGAACCGCTATTGCTGTGTACAGTGTCGTCACATCTTGTTTGATGTTCAATAGAAAGAATTGCAAAAAAAATTAGACCATAGATTAGTTGAATGAAAGAAAGATCATCCCAAGGCAAAACCAGAGTACTAGTATTAAAACATATAGGAAAGAACATAAGGAAACATCACCAGATACAGAACCTATGCAAATTGGAGGGATAAGGGGCCCCCTGTCCAGTGAAGAAAAAGAATGTTGCTGTAGTGCAAATTTATATCTTTACAGAGGCAAACCATAGCATTTTGCACGTGACTGTACTATAATACCACAAAAGAAAAAAAAACGTTGCAAGCATAGATATCCCTGAGCAACATGAATACTCATTCTATATGGATGTACAGAGATTGCCTCCCAGAGAGAGTCCACTTTTCAGATCTATCAATACCTTACAAATGTGTTGAATCAAGCACCCAGAGACATGACTGTTATAGTAACCATTATACAGTCCCCACAAAACCGGCAGGTCCTGTCAGTGCCTACTGACTCAGGGGCTACTGGGAATTTCTTTGACTTAGCCTAGCAGCTAAATTAGGGATGCCACATACAGCCAAGGCAGAACAGCAACCTGTATGTGCTGGAGATGGCTTTGCATTGTCCCCCAGCCTAATCCAGTTCCACACAAGTCAATTGACTCTATTGCGAGACAATGTACACACAGAGTAAACAACCTTTGACTTCAATTATACCTAAGGCTCCCTGTTTTCCATTGTTACTGATTTTTACAGATAAACACAGACAGAAAAACTTTATTTTCTTGTCTGAATTTATTTTGAAATGTGGATAAAAACTTAAATCGGGTTGCTTTTTGAGTAACTCTAAATACTGTCTGCAATGACTACCAGGCCAATAGCTGTGTTGATTGATAGGTAAAGGGCTAAAAATAAAAGGAATCTAGTAGAGGCTTTAACAGAAGTAGATATGCACAAGGTTGGTACTGAAGTTTGCATATTTTCTTATAAGTACATTGGGGCATATTAGCAAGAACCTCGTTAAAATTATCGCCGTTTTAGCGGCAGGAAACTGCTGCTAAAACGGCAATAATGGGCTTGCTAATAAGCATTATAGAATTCCAATAGAAGCCTAGGTTAGATGTCCTGCACACCTGAAGGTTGCATGGGTGGTGCTTTTTAAAAAAAAAAAGAATAAATGTTTGTTGTTGGTGAAACAAACAAGCTGTGTTGAGAAATTAAGAAGAAGAATAGACAAGTTCACTTTGAATGGATGGATGGCTGGATGGTATACTATTCATCATAGATAGCATAGGTGGAGGCTGTGACCGGATGAAGAGTCTTAGTTTAAAGATAATGTAAAATAAATCGCACCAGAGTAGCAAAGCCAAGGAGAATTGAACAAAGTAGTATTTTCAGAATACGCTCTTGACTCACAGTTGTTTGCAAGCACAGCATATATATTGTATAAATGTTGTTTATCAAGCTCCTCCCTCCAACTCTTTGGCCCACTCCCTACCTATGTTGATTTATTTTCGACTGCGTCAGCCTGCCATGGGTGGCCTAGGATGCATGTTTATTGTTTATACATTCAATCAAAATAAAGTACCTCATGTCATCCCATATATAAGCAATGATCATTTGGATCAGATATCATCTGCCTTTTTGTAGTAGTCAGGGCAGGGTGAAAGTGAAATTAAGCAGTTGCCCTTGAGTTTGGCTAGTGCCACCTGTAATAGAAAAATACGATAATTGGGTAGTCAGCTTCCCCACCTGCAGACAGTAGTAAATAAAACACAAGTCTGTGTCACAAGTATGATTGTCTTGGGCGCAAGCTGAGTGAGCTGGCATGCCCCGTACAACAAGGTTACATAATTGCGCTAAACAAGAGAGAAGAAGAAGACTGGTGTACAGTGTACACAAGTCCATAGTGCTAGTATAATGCCTGAAACTCCCAGAAATGTTAGAGGACGAGGAAGTGGGAGGATAGATACATACCACAAATGTTAAGTACTGTGTTTGCTAGTGCTACTGTGCCACTATGTTTAGAATTATTGTGTCTTACTGTTTTGCTACGAGTATATATTGTTACAATAGTCTTTTTTCTTCTTGATAAAGGTACTCCTTCCCAACCAAAATCGAAACCGGACAGGAAGGAGTTGGCAGGCATGGCCCGTCGCCGGAAGCTGGTGGCCATCCACACCAAATACCTGCGGCTGGTGGTTCTGACAGAGGAGGAGGCAGCAGCAGCAGCTGCAGCCTCCTTCAATGCCCCGGACCCCAGCCAGGCCCCTCCAGTGGTACAACAAAGAAACAATGTCCTGAGAGGTAAGAGTCAGTAGACAATTAAAACATGCATGCACATAGCATTACTTGGAAAGAAAGAAGGAGAATACTCGTTGTTATGACAAAAGATAGTTACTCATCTTTATATTGTAACATTAGTTCCATCGTCGGATATATACAGTTGAAGACAACACTGCATAAATTGAATTGGTGACAACCATATAAAACTTGGTGCATAAAAGTGTACAAAGTGCAAGTGGCAACGCAAGTGAAAGTGAACAGCGTTGGTGGCGCACTTTGCATAAGGTGCAAATTATTTACAGTGAGTGGCTCAGAGGTGCATGTGACAGTGTGATATCACAGTAGGCAAGGTTCTTTAAATTAATTGTAGAGCCACAAGGGAGAAGTGCGCCTATTGTTTAGGCTGTTAGGTCGACGGCGTTTCGATCCGGGTTAGTTCGGATCCTCATCAGGACTTGGTTGTCTGAGTTTGGGAGTGCTGTAAGGAAAGAAAGGAGGTTAGGGAGTAGAGTTATAGGGGTCAAGGAATGAACGGCATGTCGGGAGGAAGCTGTAGGGTACCTGGAGTGGGATCCGGATAATGTGAATCCTCTTTTTAGCTAGTGTCCTCGAAAAGGAGGCTGTGGCAACTTATGGAACCCCAATCAAGTATCGTCTGCGGGCTGCAGGAGGGCACTGGGGAAAAAAGGGAAGAATGGTGGGGGCACTGCTGGAGAAAATTGGATCGATTCTGTGCTGGAGAGGGTAGAGCGTTCTGGGTTAAACTGATGTTTCACTGGGCAGTGGATCAGAGGTATAGAAGACCTCATTGTCACGTACCTTAATTAATATGTGCCCCGGTCGGCCGTATGGTTCAGCCGTTTACAAGTGCGTACGCTGCAGAAAGGGAGAGGGGAGGGCAGGTATTAGCAACTCGTTCAAATGGAGCCTAAGGATCGAGGAAGGTAACCCTCGGTTAGTGGTGGTAGTTACCTGAGTTAATCGGCGTGCGCGGCGCTACTGTGAAGGAAAATGTCTGACAGCCGGTAAAGGCGAGGAGTGAAGTTTTAACTTCCGCTTTTGGGCGGAGTTCGAACAAGGGAAGGGGCGGAGAGTGGGCGTGTCGGTCCGCGTCAGCGAGTGTGTGCTGACGAGAAGGGGAATCGGGAGCTCAATTGGCAGGTTTGAGAAGGGTGGGCGCGGCGGAGTGTTGCTATAGAGACGCGTCCGGGTCCCGGAGAGAGAAAGGGGATGGTGAACATTTAGGCATAAAAACATTTGGCGCATTAGAACAGCATGTGGTTGGTTAAACACAGTAAAGTACAATTGCCTACTTTACCATCAAATAATTTCATGATATTCCTGCAATTTAATAATGCAATACAACATATTGTCACACAAGTTCAATTAAAGGCTAACTACTTGTAAATAGTTAATTCATTTATCTATTTTACTGTGAAAAGGAATCGGTGTGTTTTAAAATCATCTCCAATGTTATACATCACATTAGTACACATGTGCTAGCCCGGGATAACTGTTTGAACGTAGTAAGACCAATAGACACAATTACCAGAATCGGCAGGTCTTAGAGGTGGTAGGCCAAGACTGTGGACATGTTGTACACTGGAGTTGTGAAGGGCAATGGTCAGGCAGTCGCTGGTTGATGTGTCAAGGTGAAGTCGTTTGGTGGTTCAGAAGGGTTTAGTCGGTGGGATCAGATAGGTTGGCATATTGTATCTTAGTTATAGAGGCAGTAGGGTAGCTCGTAAGTTCCGGGTGCAGATAAACTATGAGTTATGGACAGGGTCAGGTGGTAACAGTACCATTCCATTCATCAATAGTGTTCAATCCCTAATTGATTGAATCGCAAATCATCATCCACTTGCATTCGGCCTTGTTGAGGAGAATTTTGATGTCTCCTCCTCGAGTGGGCAGTGTGGGTTTTTCTATCACTTGCCAATGAATGTCGGTGTCCAGGTGACCGTGCTGTAGGCAGTGTGATACCAGGGGAGCTGACAATGTTTTGCAGTTAATTCGACTTTTATGCTGAATGATGCGTTGTTTAATCATTTGTGTCATCTGCCCGATGTAGATTTGGTCACATGGGCACTTGATTGCATAAATGACGTTTTGTGATCTGCAATTTGTGTGTTTTGTCAGTTTATGTGAGCGGACATTGACTGTAAATTCTTTTCTATTTGTGGTCAGGCTGCACACACTACAATTTTGACATCTGTAGTGTCCCACAATTGGATCAAGGCCCCAGGCAGCTGTGATGGTGTTTCTTTCATGGTTGGTTTATGGCCACATGATGGCATGTACCAGATGATAGGCCAGATTGTTGCCGCGTTGGTAAGAGAAAAGAGGGTCTTCTTTAAATTGCTCATGTGAGCATAGTAGAGGCCTGTTTTTTCTGATGATCCTATTTATTTTGTTGCTGTGAGGACTGAATTTTGAAACAAAAGGGATCCTGGACATCAATTTCTTTGGTCGAATGGTAAGGAGGTGTTCTCTATGGCAGTACCATGCACTTTTCTTTGCTTTGTTGACCAAACGTTTAGGGTATTCACAATGTATTAGTTTTTTTGGTGAGGATGTCAGCCTCCCTGAAATAGTCTTTTTTCCATTTGCAGTTCCGGCAGATCCGGAGGAATTGGCCATATGGTAGTCCATCACGTAGTCCACGGGGATGGTAGCTGGAATATAGCAGCAGGGTATTTTTCTCGGTCGGTTTCCGGTATAGGGTTGTACCCAGACTTCCTTCTTCTGCATGGATGGTCACATCTAGGAAGGGCAGGTCATTTTGTATGCAGTCACTTGTAAATTTAAGATGCTCTTGGGAGTGTTTAAGCCAACGAATGAAGGGGTGCAGCGTTTCAGCCGAGCCAGTCCAAAGTAATAGAACGTCGTCTATATACCTGCGCCACAGATTGATGTTTTGGAAAAATGGATTGATGGGAGTTAGGATCAGTGTCTTCTCTAGGTGATGGACAAACAAAATAGCAAAGTTCGGGGCGAAGCAAGCTCCCATTGAAACGCCTTTCACTTGTAGAAAGAAGGTGTCTCGGTAAAGGAAATATTTGTTTTTCAATGCTATCCGGAGGAGATTCATGATGAAATCTGTAGGAATCCGTGTGGGTTGGGGTCTCGAGAGAAGGAGGGTGTGTAACATCAGTTTAATCCAGAACGCTCTACCCTCTCCAGCACAGAATCGATCCAATTTTCTCCAGCAGTGCCCCCACCATTCTTCCCTTTTTTCCCCAGTGCCCTCCTGCAGCCCGCAGACGATCCTTGATTGGGGTTCCATAAGTTGCCACAGCCTCCTTTTCGAGGACACTACCTAAAAAGAGGATTGGCATTATCTGGATCCCACTCCAGGTACCCTACAACTTCCTCCCGACATGCCGTTCATTCCTTGACCCCTATAACTCCACTCCCTAACCTCCTTCCTTTCCTTACAGCACTCCCCAACTCAGAAAACCAAGTCCTGATGAGGATTTGAACTAACCCGGATCGAAACGCCGTCGACCTAACAGCCTAAACAATAGGCGCACTTCTCCCTTGTGGCTCTACAATTAATTTAAAGAACCTTGCCTACTGTGATATCACACTGTCACATGCGCCTCTGAGCCACTCACTGTAAATAATTTGCACCTTATGCAAAGTGCGCCACCAACGCTGTTCACTTTCACTTGCGTCGCCACTTGCACTTTGTACACTTTTATGCACCAAGTTTTATATGGTTGTCACCAATTCAATTTATGCAGTGCTGTCTTCAACTGTATATATCCGACCATGGAACTAATGTTACAATATAAAGATGAGTAACTATCTTTTGTCATAACAACGAGTATTCTCCTTCTTTCTTTCCAAGTAATGCTATGTGCAAGCATGTTTTAATTGTCTACCGACTCTTACCTCTTATCTCAGAGGCAGTGTGTAAAGCATTTGTGAACACATACAGTAACACTCTGACAACACTACAGATGGACACCACACAGGTTGTATTATAAAAATAAGTATTTTTATATAGACTTAACACAAGACCAAATGACAAAAATCCACAATACTCTATTCAAGATATGCTTAAAAATAGGTTTTCACTTACAATCAGTCTCTAGCAACAGATAATTCCATTGTGAGTTATCACGTCTTGACAGGAGAAATCCCAAAGTACGGCGCCGACCGCAAAGTCTGCGGCGTCGGGCCCAGAGTCAAACAGACCCCCAAAGAACAGTAACTTGGAAAAGCGATGAAGATCACAAACAGCTCACGGCGTCGGGGAGGTGCGGCTTCGTTGGCCCTGTGCGGCGTCGGTTCCTTACGACCCCAGGGGAGGTGTAGACTCAGTTCCTTAGGGAAGCGCAGGGGAGGTGAGACAATGGTTCCTAACTGTGCCGCGGAGGTGATGTCACAATGGCGCCGAAACCATTGTTCCTTGCGATGTCTTGCTGTTGATGGATTCTCAGTCACCCACGTCGAGGATTGGCTCTGCGATTTCGATGTTAGCTTCGGAGTCGATGCGGCTCAGCAGCCGGCGTTGGGACCTCAGCAAAAGTTAGAGCAGCGCTCATGGCTTCGGGCAGGTTACAGTATCGCCTGCTGGCGTCAATGTGGCACGGAGGCTGGGGTCGGGTCTACGGTGCAAATCGGAGCAGCGCTCACAGCTTAGGTGCAGAAGACAGCATCGCTTGCCGCCGTCGGTGATGCAATTTCCTTCTGCAGCACCTAAAATCGCAGTTCTAGATGGAAGCAAGCAGAAGGGGTGAAGTCTTGTATCCCTGAGTCTTCAGACAGGAGGCAAGCACAAGTTCAAGCCCTTGGAGATCTTCTTCAAGATGATGAAAGCACACTCAGTCTGTTTTCTCCTTTCTTTGTCAATGAAGCAACCACTGCAGGCCAACCCCAACAACAAGCAGCATAGGGGTAGTGTCCGCCTTCAGTTTCCCGATTCTTCTCCTCAGCAAAGGTTTGTCTTGATTCCCAGAAGTGATCTAAAGTTCTGGGGTCTTGGTCCCCCTTTTATACTACTATTCTCTTTGTTCTCTGAAGGCAGAGAGGGTCTGTACCTAGTACAAACCAGTTCTGCTCAGTCCTGGAGCACTTTGTTTGCAGGAGTCCTTCTCTTCCTTTGACAGTGTAGGCCAGGGACATCAGACGCACCACAAGAGGTGGACCCAAAATTGTGAAAGGCAGGTACAGCTCTTTTCAAGTCCCAGGTGCTCCCCTTCCACCACTCTACATGCAGATGGGTCTATTCAGCCCTCTGCTGACTCACCTTGTCTCCTGGAATCCCCCCAGGCCCTGTCACTCACAAACCAGACAAGGAATCCACACCCTACCAGAGGCAAGCTTGGATAGTTAGGCAAGAAAATACCTACTTTCTAAAAGTGGTATTTTCAAACGCAGAATGTTAAAACCAACTTCACTAAAATATGTATTTTATCATTCTGAGTTCAGGCATACTAAACTCGGATTTCTACCTAGTTCCCTGAATCAGTTAGGATTATAAGATGTTATAATCAAACGGCCCATTCTGGCCTATGGGGAACAGGTAGCCTTGCAAGAGTGAAAAATAAAAATGGCTGTAATTCACTATCAGGACATGCCACACACATCAGGGCATGTCCTACCTTTCACATACAATGCACCCTGCCCATGGGCCTACCTTAGGGGTGACTAATACGCATAAAAGGGAAGGTTTAGGCACTGGCAAGAGGGTGCACTTGCCCAGTTGACATGGCAGTACAAGACTGCACACAGGCTCTGCAATGGCAGGCCTGAGGCACAGTTTTAAAAGCTGCTCTGGTGGGTGGCACAATCAGTGCTGCAAGCCCACCAGCAGCATTTGATTTACAAGTCCTGGGCACATGCAGTGCACTGTACTAGGGTCTGACAAGTAAACCTAACAAGTCAATCATTGAGTCACTAATCCATTCATCAATTTATCATAGGGAACACTTGAACTGTGGCACTGAATAGCAGTGGCACAGTGCCCAAATCATCTAAAACCAGCATAAACATCAGAGACAACAGCAAAAAATAGACAGGAGACCCATGCCAATGGTGGCAGGTCTAACAGGCAGGAATTGAGTATTGAGGTTTATTATTATGGACAATTCACTGAACATTGGTTGGACTCTACTTTATCTTTTTGGACATTGGTTGGGGTTAGGGAGAAGGTTTGGTTCAGGTGTTGTGGGATTTTTTTACAATAGTTTATTTTGTATGGGGATTCAATTATATTTATACTTAAACATTACATACGATGTTAATGTTTTAGGGGTTACTTTTTTACAACACACGGTTTCCTTGCTGCTGCAGGGCCACAGCCAGTGTTTGATTTAAAAATAATGTGCCGTTTTTTTTAAACACACAAACAGATAGATGCAGTACCCCTCACTGAAGGACTTGTCCTACAAGTACTGTCAGTCTCACCTCCTAGTCTATGCATTCTGAAACAGGAGGACTCAAGGGGTGTGCGAATTAATTAATTAATAATATTAAATATACCTCCACCAAACGTCTTCTCTTACCTGTGATTGATGTTTAACTTAGGCACAGCGATGGCTGTATGGCGATGCTGCTTTTGTTTCCCAAGATGCCATGGTTGTGGTGGTAGTAGTAGACACTGGCAGTAGCATTTGCAAAAAAAGAAAATGAGACAGTCACTCACCTGAGAGAGACTCTGGGAGGAGTGGTAGAACAAAGTACAGTAAATACACAAGAAGACTGACAAACAATAATATAAATGCTGATTAGCCATGCTAAAGTAAAATAAAACATAATGGTTGGGGGGACAGCCTAGTACAATAAGTTACAAACTGTAGTTGTGTCACTCGACAAAGCGTAACTTGTAGTACTGTTTAGGAGGATGATGAATCCAATTGATTCCAGCTATTAATTATGATGGATTAGGTTCTTTTGGAAAAAACTTGACTTGCAAATGGGTGGGCATCGATGGGCAAGCAGAAGAAGATCCTCGCCCTACCTTGAAATTTAATTAGTGTTGCTTTCACCACACTCACCCCAGCAAGTGTGTGATCAATTATTGGTGTACATTAAATTTAGTTACACCTCAATATAAATCACACAGCCTGTGGGAAGAGGGTTAGGGTTTGATGAATGGTTGGGAAGGGGAGTTGGGGAAAGGTTTGACAAAGCAAAACATAACGCATGGACAAACAACAAAACATAATCTTGGCAGACGACCATCATATCCATAAATCTGTTAAGGGAGAAAAAGGAAATGCATGCATGATGATGATGACTTGATAGTTATGATAAGTAGTACTTACTGACTAGACTAATAGACAGTACAGGGCAGCAGTATATTATTAATTATTATGCGATGTACCATACCTGTCTGCCCTCCGGGAGAACCAAATTACATAAATTTTAACTTCTGTTGTACCGGTCTTACTTTTTAAAGCTAGCAAAGAAAATTAATAAATAGCTATGGGGATAAATTATAAGCAGACAGCAAACAGCAACAACACACAGTCCTAACGAATGAAGAGAAAAAATTTATCAAATTATTTAAAAGATGATGAATGCCAATACTGAATTGTTACTGTATGTTATCCTTGTCAAATGGGGGAGTTGCATCCATTCCTCTTGAACGCTGCGTCCGTCAATCTTTGGTGCCACTGCCTGCCTGGCGTATGCGTATTGGTAGGTGAGTGTGAGTTGTTTTTCTATGTTTTTCTCAGTTTTTCTCTGTTGAGAACAGGGTATAAGCTAGCCTGTAAGTGTAGATGGAAAAACAAAAGGAACATTTATAAATCAAGGAGAAAAAAAAACATAAATTACGGAGGAGTGCAAACACTTATAGAGCGGCATGGCAACATCATGTCTACTCTGTTGTCTGTTTCCAGCATTAACCTACAACAGCAACAGGACAGAGCAGGCCCACGGCGCCCACCCAAGCTCCACTTAGCTTAGATTTTGACTGAGCCAGTCAGAGTACACATGTCACATATACATCAGCATAGCATTTTCCAAATTAACTAACTAAATCAATGGCATGCACAGCTGTCAGTCATACCACCACTACTACACTCGTGACTCGACTCCACCACTACACAGACATGTAGGTCTGCTGTGGTTATTGTTGACTTGTTTACCTTTTATGCCACTCATGAAATGCCCTGAGTTATTCCATCAATCATCTCTTATCCTACTGACTGACTACAAAGATATTATGTCACTGTGGTCATCATCATGGTGTTGCCCAACTCAGTCTGTAGTGTACCGAGTGAGTCCAGATTCCATATTCAAAAATGCAATGGCTCGGCCTGCAGTAGAAATAACATTTTGTTATTAAACAACAAGGAAAACATTAACTTGAGTCACTTTTAGTATTTAGATTAAATAATAGTACACAATGAATTCACTTCATGCACAACAAACAACAACACAAACACCAATCACTCAGAGTCAGCGTCCAATGCAAGCCATCATTACCTGTTCCTTGTTCTTACCTTAAGTTAAGGGCCAGTTTCTCTCGGCTCGGAGGATAGATAGTAGTCATCACTTCTTTTGGAGGGAATCGACGAAGCAATATTTTCTTGTACTGTGTTCTCCATCCAATCATCATCTGGCTTGAGGGAAATGGATTTAGGGCGAGTAAGGAGGATGGAGCAGTGGACATAAGTTAAACGCACAGAGCTGCAATTCCAATATGGCAATAAAAAGAGTAGACTAGAAGATGGTGGTGATGGATTTGTTGTGATTTGAACCAGAAAGACAGAGACACACACAAATAAAAGTAAAATAAGGAACAAAGAAAGTAAGAAGTACAAAGCCTAGTTGTCAGGGAAGAATAGCTCGTCCTCAAATTCTGGAAGTTCAACCAGAATTAGGTAATCATCTAAGACACTACTTCCATCAACTAAGTCGCTCTCGTCATCTTCCTGCGTTGATTCACATATTTTGTAATTCGGTGGTGTAAAGTGCTGATTCATTTTGATCATGGTTAACACCTCCGCGTTTTTGGCCAGAGACTGGTCCTTTTCCCTGTTACAATGGCACCAGCAGCACTGAAAACATGCTCAGAAGAAACACTTGCTACAGGGCAAGCCAGGTAGTTTATCACCAGTATGCTGAGCATTGGCCATTGGCCCCTTTTCCCATACCAATACAGCAATGGTTTTTGATCAATGTATACCTATGTTGGGCCATCCAGATAGGCCAGGACCATTTGATCAATGTTCAGGGGTGTTCCACTTTGCTGGGCCTTTTTTGTCTTTGCATCAGCACTGGACCTAGGAAGCCGTTGCAGTAAATACCAAGCCTGTGCTGAAGTACGATTATCCAGCTCTTGCTGTTGTCAATAGTGTTGGTGACAGCTCTAAGCCAAACGCACGACCCTCAGGCTCTGAAAATGAACTTGATGCCGGATGCCCTGCTGCAGTACTTGTCGGTTTGAGTAGCGAGTCTTTAATTACCAGTAGTTCATTTTCCAATTTACTGGCTGCCTCAGCTATCCAAGTTTTGTACTGGGCAACATCTACTTCTGAAAAGGGAAATAATGTCTTACTGTTCAGTGCTGATTTCTACCGTGGATCCAGAATTGTGACACAAATGTAATGTTGTTCTGAAACAATGCGACTTTGCACCCTTGTATTTTCAGCTAAGTGACAGGATAAGCTCTCCCCCAACTCATATGCTTAATTTTTTTCCTCCACACCTGTGTACATTTCACACACCTCCTTCAGCTTTTACTTTAGCATGTGCAAAAGTGGGATAGCTTGGCCCATAGTACAGTCCTCCTTGCTGACTTCACGTGTGAAGAGCTCGAAAGGAAGAAGCATCTCTGTCAGGCTTTTAACTAGACCCCATTGGTCCATCCGTTGGGTCATGCCTTTCACAGTCCCATCCCTTAATCTTTGCATGACATACTCATTGATTAGTCTGTACTGATCAAACAGACGATCAAGCATGTAATAAGTTGAGTTCCTCACGTGTTGGCACCTCCTGGATGAGCACTTTGACTGGCATTCTATGCTCATGTTGAATGATCCTCAGCTGCTTCTGGGCTTTAAAAGAATGGCTGAAATGTGTGCATATTCCTTTGCAGGTGGACAGCAAGTTGCTAACTCAGGCTTCTTTTTTCAGAAAGTCTTGAACATTAAATGTTAATGTAGTGAGCCAAGCACAGGACCCTGAAATAGCCACCATTGCCCATGGCCTTAACAATATTACTGCCATTATCTGTGGCAACATAACCAATGTTAAGCCCTCTTGGGCACAACCATTCAAAATACCTTGCTGTTAAACTCTTCCAAAATGTTTACATCACTGTGAGATTCCTCCACGGCGAACATGGCTACAGATGCATGTTTCTGAGTAGCATTACAAATCTCAGCAGTGTCAGCAACACCTGCTTCAGATATCTTTTCTATAACCCCCACAGAAGAAATCCAGTGTGCAGTGATGCACATGTAATCAGTTGCTTGACAACTGGTCCACATGTCTGTTGTCAGGTGAATATTGTGAACAACACTCTGCTGCAAAGCTTGTCCAAGCAATTCCAGCACATCATGATGTAGTGCAGAAACAGCAACTCTGGCGAAATAGGACCTGTAGGGAACGTTCCATTTTGGACAGATGGCTGTCACAAATTCAAGGAAACCCACCCCTTCCACAGAAGAAAAAGGGAGAAGGTCCAGCGCCAACATTTTAGCCAGCTTCACATTGTACAAACGTGCCATTGAGTGGTTGTGTTTGTACTGCCCCTCCGACCTAAGCATGCTGACAATGGTAGGCTGGATTATTTTCCTTTGTGGTGCAGCTGATGCAGGTGACTTCTTGAACCCAGTTAGGCTCAACAACACACTTGTTTTCATTGCAGTACTCCATTGCCTTGGTGTATCAGCCTGACTCATACTACAGTGCCACAGAGATGTTGCTGAGGATGTGGACTGGACTACTACACTGCTGGGGACAGGGCTACTTTGTGTACCAGAGAAAATGTCTTCTTCTTCACCTTCCCCCGTAATCTTATCTCCTTCTACTTATTCATCTACACCAACAGCAATCGGTGCAGTTTTACGTAGGCCTTTAAGGTGTTCCTCCCACTAGATCAAGTGATGTTTTTTCAGATGGGTTGTTTGGCCTCCGGTACCATAGTTTGTACCAAGCTTACCCGACTAACACTATGCCAACAAATTGAGCATATAGCAACGTTCTCCTCCTTACTGCTAACCGAAAAGAAGTTCCAAACTGGGGAGGTTATCTTTCTTGCCTTGCTGGAGGTGCCACTTGCAATGCCATATGAACTGGAGGGTGTGCTTGAAATTTGACTCTGTGCAGTACCTACTGAGGTGGCAGTTGTGCTGGATGTAGGTCCCTGCCGTGCCTTTACAAAATAAAATATGGAAGCTGGACGTGGTCTTGGTGTTACCTGTCTTGGTGGTATCCGTGTCACACCCCTCACAGCAATTTGGGATAGGGTAACAATGTCGGTCTCCATCTCCACTGGGCCAGGAGTGATGCTCATGATGACTGGCTCGTCCTCATTCCCCTCGTCTACATCTACCTCCATAACTCTAAGGCTTTCTGGAACCTTTCTTTTGCCTAGCCTTGTCTTGTGGCAGGCCTCACTTTCAGACTGAACAGGTGGCTTCCAAGTGACATCTAGATCATCAGAAGAGGGGCTTGAAGAGGAAGTTGATGGCCTAACCCTCCTTTTCCATGCTGGGTATCGGGAAGACAATGGATCTTCTGAAAGAGTGGTTTGCTCTTCTTCGTCTGCAGGAAACTCAATTTCCTGAACTGCCCCTACTTCAGGAGGAACAACTGCTATTGTGGGCTGTTGTTGCTGCTGTTGTTGTGGGCTGTTGTTGCTGCTGTTGTTGTGGATGTTGGTGCAGCTGTTGTTGCGGCTGTTGTTGAGGCTGTTGTTCCGGTTGTTGTTGCCCACTTATCTGCTGAGTTTCCACCTGCATTGATTGGGTACTACTTTGCGGTAATGACATTTCAACATCACTGCTCGTTGGCGTTTGCAAAAGTAGACTGGCTACCTCTGCAACACTCATGGGATGGGCCTACCATGGGGGCGGGGGGCCCACTGATGCAAAAGTGCTGCTCCCAGCTTTGTCCCCATCCACCACTGATGCAGGCATAAATTTTTGTTTCCTAAAAAACATATTGGCAGTGCCACTTCCTTCTTCTGTTCATTCTTCTCACTGGCACCTTTCTTGGTATTGGAGGACCTGTTACTTTTCTTTGGGGCCATCTTCTTCCTTCCTTCCTTCCTTCCGTCTGATGTCAGCAGGACGCAGGTGCACAAGTTGCAGAGATGTCTTTGGTCACACTTGGATGTGACGTGGTGCGCAGCAGGACTTCTGTCTGGCAGTGCAATGGGTGATGATGACACCTCCTCCTCTGTCTTTTTGTGCACCTAAATGCAAAGAAGCCAGGAGAAGAACATCAGTAAAATGTTGCATTTGTTGTTGTGGTTCAATTACTACTAGTAGAAACAAACAAATATAATTTCTAACTTAGTGTGTGGTGGTCACACTTGTTAGTGTTATATTATTACATTTTATTTACTCAGTTTAAATAATAAAAAAATATAACTGTGTAGCCATTTGTGAGACTTTGACAACAAGGGCTTTCATGGTATACCGTGTACACACAGGAAGGATAGGAAAAAAGAAGAACAAAAATACAAATGCAATGGAAGTGGAACCTGTTCGGCATTAATTTGCTCACCATGTCATTTAGGGAGCTGCAGATGGAAAAGGGTATGGAAGCAGTAAGCCAAGAGGAACAAAGGAGAGACATGCAGGCCTATATGGCAAAAGCAGCACACTACTAAACTACCACCACAAAATGGCCACCAGCCACATGGTCACTCACAGTCACAACAAGCAGGAGGCCTGGAAAACAATGAACTCAAGCAGGCAGTATATGGCCAGACAAAAGAGACATGCTAAACAACCCAGCTTTAATGCAAAAATGAACATTCACAGGGCTAAACAAGGTTTTCAAGTTACGCAACAACCACAACACACACACACACACACACACACACACACACACACACACACACACAACAAAGGCATTTATTTAACATATACCACAAAAGTGCTATGCCCCAAAAAATACACATTTTGCAATTCAATCCAATGTCATCCATGCCCTAAATGATGTTTAAATTCAACAGACACCATGGAAAGAGTTGATTAGTTTCATGCACCCATGAGTAGCTCTGGGCCTACTGAATGTAAGGTCTATTGGCAGACTAAGCCACAATCTTGTAGGTCTACGGCAAAAGCACACAGGCTGACTCCACAAAATGTCCACTAACCACATGGCCAGGCCACCCACAGCAACAAGAAAGGGAAGACGGACAATGCAGGCCCATGGCTCAAGCACACTGCTGGTATCAAAATTGCCGCCAGCCACATGGCCAGGCCACCCACAGCAACAAGAAAGTGAAGAAAGACAATGCAATCCTATTGCAAAAGCACACTACCTGGTCTCAAAATGGCCACCAGACACATGGCCTGGCCCAGAACAACAAGAAAGGGAAGACAGACAATGCAGGCCTATTGCAAAAGCTCACTGCTTGGGTTCAAAATGGCTGCCAGCCACATGGCCAGGCACACAACAACAAGAAGCCTAGGCCAAAAGGAACAAAGGAAACACAAGCAGGCCTATATGGAAAAAGCAGCACACTTCTAAACTACCACCACAAAATGGCTACCAGCCACATGGTCACTCACAGTCTCAACAAGCAGGGGGCCTCCAAAACAATGAACTGAAACATTCCTATAATGGCCAGGCAAAAGAGGCATGCTAAACAACACAGCTTTAATGCAATAAAGTGCAAAAATGAAATTTCATTGAGCTAAACCAATTGTGCAAGTTACACAACAACCACACCAAACACACACACAACAAAGGCATTTCTTTAACACACACCAAAAAAGTGAAATACCCCCAAAAATACACATTTTGCAATTCAATCCAATGCCATCCATGCCCCAAATGATGTTTAAATTCAACAGACACCACAGAAACAGTTGTTTCATGCACCCATGACTAGCTCTGAGCCTACTGGCTACCCACAATAAAAGCACATTTAAATGATATAAAGTACAAAAATTGTAGTTGCAGCAACTGCAATACCCCAATCAAACAAACAACACCAACTTACTTGTAAAATCTCAAACCCCAAAGTCCTCAAATCCAATCATATATGATGCAGCAGACACAAAGTGTGATCCTTCCAGCTCAAAATCCAAATGAAAAAAGAACAGGACATGGACAAAGCACTGGGAGGAGCCTGCTGGACAGGAACAGGAAGTTGGAGACTCTGGGGCACTTCTTTCCTCTCCAAAAAAAGTAAAAAAGAAAAAGCTCTCCATGCTGAAAAAAAGTACAGCCAAATGTCAATCTGAGGAGTTTTTTCATCCAAATCATTTTCAAGAAGGTTTTATGCTGCTCGAGAGATATTCTTCACCAGATTTCAAATTTTGCGTGTTCGACATCGCGAACTTCACTGAACTTCCGCCAGAAGTCCGATGGCGCGTCTGAATGACGTGTTCGTGATCATACACTCTCACTGGATTCCGAGGCCGGCAACCAAAATCTTGTGGCGCATGCAAACGGATAGGAATACTCATCAGCGAATGCAGCGATCCCGGTAAGTCGCTACCGCATGACTGAAAACGCATTTTGAAAGCACAAACAAGGGAAAAACTCCGCTCAGCAGCCTTTCAATACTTCTCAATGAAGTATTGCATGACTTTCTTGACATCTGTGCTGTTGTCTACATACAGGACATCCTGATTTACTCAATGAATTTACAAGAACACATCCAAAATGTTTGGGCCATATTGCAACATTTACGCAAACACTCACTGTACACTAAGTACAAAGAATGGTGGATTTGCTATAATGACCTGCACATCAATGTAAGTTCTCTTAATCACATTAGCTTTAGTATCAATTTCACATACAAAATTCAATATAGAGTGCAGCTTTGGTGTTTGATGCACATCCACCTAGGGCATCCACAAGGACCTCCTGCCCAAATACAAATTCAGGCCGTAAGTCACAATATCAAGAATACTACACCAATGCACATCCAAAATAGTCACTTTTATCCCTTGTGCAATTTAGCACTTTCTTGTCCATCAATGTTCTTTATCAGAATCGACTTCCAGTAGCCATATGATGTTGGTAATTCAAACTTTATTGTTCAATCGACAATGATCCACAGCCGACGCGTGTTTCGCCCAGTTCGGGATTTCTCAAGGCTGTTCTTCATTCATAAAACAAAAAGAGAAACATATACTATAACCTATACATTCTAATTGCTTATACATAGATATGCATATGATTAATAGCTTTACAAATTTTATCATGCATAGTTTGCATGCATAAAAAACATTAAGTAGTGACCACCATCACCACTCAGACGTGTGCCATAGTTCTCTTCAACCTCATTGTTAAAAACCATAGTCTCTTCTCAATAGTGTTGCACACCAAGGAGAAAACGACGAACGCCAAGTAATTTGGGTGATCCAACCTATATATAACTAGTTATTAGGGAAAGGCCCATTAGTGAAAGGAGGGCAAAAGGATACTGATCTCGAACTCAAAAATAAAAACTGCATGTGTATATGAAGACCCAAAACCAAGTGGATATATTTCCATGTGTGTCACTATAAATCTAAACCTTCCCATCCATGCACGAGCATTGTATAAGTCACTCCCGCTCACCTCTTAACTTGCACATTGCACACAATCTCTTTTAAAAGTGCTGCTTGTATTTTCAGATCCAATATTTCCATAGGAGAAATTGAGTAAAATAATCTTCAAGTTCTCTATCTAATGCACTGCATAAGGGGCATCTTATAATCACATTTAAACAACAATCTCATCATTAAACATATTGGTGTCTTACCCAACATTGAGGTTCCACTATTATGTAGTTCCAATCCTATCGCAAATACGAGATGTAGTATGTTGATCTTCCACCATATAATGATTTAGGGAGCCATGATAACTTCCATCAATCCTGTAAATGCAATCATATGATTTTTCATTCCTTAATCCCTACTCAAAACTAATTCATAAATACATTAGAACCCTCTAAACCTTATCCAACCATGCACTATACCTCATGCAGTACGGTTCACTTTGAAATGTCCCATTTCATAACCTTCTTGACCTTCTTAAATCCACAGTCTGTACTATTCACAATGGCTCCGACCTACAACACCACCCATGGTGGACTCCGTCATTTAAATATAAACACCAATGATTACAAACTATTTTGTCACCCATTAGAAACCGCATATCATTGTTGGTGTATATTTAATGCATACAACGGCTTTGTTTTTGTATGTCCTATTTACACTATGTATGGCCCAATTGTATTAGAAATGTGCGTGCAGCACATATATAGTCCTTACTTTAAACGGATTGGTGTCACTACAACGCATGCTTTTACATCGCATGCCTTTACAACGCGGTTTTTACCATGCAGTCCATTACAACGCATAATGCTTTTAGGCGCTGGATAGTGAATTATTTAATTTACTATTCCAACTCCAGTCCCCGTGGATAGCAGGGAAGGTGTTGGATAGTAAATTAAATATATTCCCTATCCTAGAGCGCCCCCAGCGCAATGCGTTGTAATGGTATGCGTTGTAATGGTTGCGATGTAATGGTAGTGCGTTGTAAAAAATGCATTGTAAGTGATGTTCCCCACTTTAAACAAACTTGTACTCCCATTCAACTTGCTGTTTGACTTTTTGCACGTGCGCAGGACATTTAATTCCACCATTCCCTTATCAATGTCACCATTGCCCATTACAGGTGTCCCTACGCGGTGAATTCTTTACTTAAATGAGATACCCTCTTAGTGGCATTGGCTACACTCACCTAAAAGTTAACAGAAGTCCGTTCTGCGTGCCATCACTGTAACCCGGCGGCAATCTCCTTTGCATTTACTCTCACTCGATTTACCCGCCACGCGATCTGCCAACATAAACAAGGACACCTTCTCTCCAGATACTCCACAATCTAACGCACAGTGGCGGCCATCTTAGACTTCCCAATTTCGAAAACGAGCCATTACTAGTGAACTACTACTTCGTATCTTGTAGTTTAATTAATACAAATTAAACGTGGCGATCATCTGATTCTCCTGTGTGCGCAACTTCTTACTATTAAAACTACATTTATATTATACAGTTCAGTACTGATCTATATCATGTGCTTTATCCAATCAAGTTACTTGCTCTGTCATTTAAAAACAATATAAACCCGAGAAGAGAAAAATACATTTACATTTTATCATTTCAACATATTTGTCTCTATATATCAATTTATCTAGATATCTTACTGTGTCGTTTGAGCATTTTAACACCAAATTAAAGTGTTTGTATAAACAAAATTTCAATTCAATGTCCATATTGAAAAATCCCTTTTAAAAGTAAATATTACCTCCTCATAGCAGTTATCAATCTTCTTCTATATTCCTTCAGTGTTTGTCTCTACCCCGTATTTGTTGTACCCATGTACTCTCATATATTACATCTCATTGGACAAAGCCACAGTTGCCTGAATATACCTTTTTTGACAATGTGTCCAATACTGTAACAATAATTATTGACCAAAGTTTGAATACATTGTATTTCTCCTCATTGCACATATTGCACAATTCCAGAATCCTGTCCTATGTGCAATATAGTTTCACTTGTCACCATTGCACATTAGAGATATAGATGTTAATATATTTGCGCATGTGATCTCATTTAATTTTACCATTTGATTGATTCATGCTGTTTACATTTTCAGTCCACTTAGCCATATATTTATATGTCTAAGCTGGGAGGCTATTGTTTACTTGTTCTACTAATCCTTCAGAATCTATGATCTCACTGAGCCTGTATGATTGTCTTCAAGAGCTGTCTTACTATTATCATCGACTACAGAAATTCAAATTACTCCTTATCCACATTGATCCCCCGTTCTACAGCTCATAATAATATGCTCCATTTACTCTCCTTTTGGCGTAGTTTTGAGGTTCTATTACCACCTTGATTCCCAGCTGCTACTATATCAATACCATGAAACCCTATTTTAAAGATCTCAGTGTTTGCATGAATGGTCTTAAAATGTATTGCAAACGGGTACTGTGGGTTATTGTTTCTTATAGCCCGAATATGTTCCTGAATCCTTTCCTTTAAGGGTCTTGTTGTGCTGCCAATATAGATCTGATTACATATGCATTTGAGACAATATACAACATGTGTTGAATTGCAATTTATGAAATGATTTATTTCATATGTCTTCGTACTGTTATATAGAAATTTTACAGTTTTGTTCATCGCGAAGCAGCAAATACAACACATTCCGCACTTAAAAAAAACCCTTGGGTGTAGTTAGAAGCCAGGTACTGTTTCTCCTAGGGGGAATATAGCTTGGGCAAAGTTCCTGACGTAATTTCCTCCCCTTTTGGAATGTAATTGATGGTTTTTTACCTATCTTTTCTTGTAAGATGGTATCTTCCGTTAACAAATGCCAATGCTTGTTCAGGATCCTAAACACATATGTGCTAACCGTACTGTACGGCGTAATAAACCTGATTTTTCTAGTATTCGTAGATTTTGATTGTTTTTTGCGTTTAGGGAGTGTACTTCTATCTCTCATATTGATTTTACTACGAGCCTTACTGATTATATCCCTTCGGTAGCCTCTGGCCAAAAATCTTTTTTCTACCATGAATAATTCATCCTCAAGTTTGTTCTCATTGCTACGGTTTCTCTTTGTCCTTACCATTTCCCCATAGGGAATTGCCTTAATCTGTAAGGTTGGATGTAAACTCTCCGCATGTAACACTGCATTACATGCAGTAGACTTTATATGGTATAGATAACAATTTCCCATTCTCCACCATAATGGTGATGTTAAGGAAATTTATATTAGATATACTTTATTCTTTTGTGAAACTTAGATTAAAGGGGTTGTCATTCATATATTCGAAAAATTGGTTCAATTCCTCATTGGTACCTGCCCAGAAGAGTAGCATATCATCAATGTACCTACCTAGATACAAAATGTTGTCTAGCACACCAACCGGGCCTTTACGCCAGATGTGTATCAGTTCGAAATAAGCCATGTAGAAGTTGGACAGGGAAGGAGATAATTTAGCACCCATGGCCACCCCTTTTATGTGGTGATACCAACTACCGTTGTGTAGAAAAATGTTGTTATTGAGTACCAATTCTATCATAGCCATAAGCATTATGGAATGTTCATAGGTTTCAATGGGACGTGTGTCCAAAAATGATTAACGGCTTCTAGCCCTGATTTGCATGTATGATGAACACACGTCCATTGTGACCAAGTAGTGTCCAGGTACCCAATCTACATCAGCAATTGTATTCAGAACATCTCCGTGTCTTGAATAAATGAGGGCAGATTGACAACCAATGGCTGCAGGAACAGATCAATGTATTCCGAGATTTTCTCCGTGGGAGAACCGATACCAGCTATGATTGGTCTCCCCATAGGAAAATCCCCCCCTTATGCACCTTTGGTAGACAATATATACACGGATAGGTGGGGACATCATTTGTCAGTATGTGTACCAATAGGTCAATACCTGCCCCACCATGTGCCTTTAACAAAGCATCACATATTTCCCCTTCTGGTCTTCTTCAAACTTTACCAATTTCCACCAATACCATGGCACACACTTAGTACTGATTTCATTACTGATCTACCTGAATCCAATAAACACACAAACATTTTAGTGGTAGTTGATATGTTATCAAAAATAGCCCACTTCATACCACCCAAGAATATTCTCACAGCTGCAGTACTGAGCACAATTGTCCTTCACCATATAGTCAGACTGCATGGGTTACCAACAAAAATTATTTCAGACTACAATTTCCAATTTACATCCACATTCTGGTCCATATTAGGGATAGAGATAGCACTCTCAACAGCCTATCACTCTCAAACAGATGGCCACATAGAAGGGGTAAACCAGTCACTACAGCGGACCCTAATGTGTCTCCTGTGTCTCCTGTCCATGCATGTAAGTTCCTGGGATCAAACTTTTCCCTTAGCAGAATCTATTTACAACAATACAGTTCATGCAGCGTTGGGGTGTTCACCATTTTATTATCTTACAGGATTTCATTCTTGCACTCTCCCTATGGAACAAACAGTCTCCCCTCATATGTCCCCTCAGTTACAGAACGATCAGTTGCTCTGGCAGATATTCAGCTGAAACAGAAGAAAAGTCTAGCCAAACACAAAACCCAAATGAAACTACAAGCAGACAAACATAGAAGCTTTGAACCAAAATAGCAGGTCTGGGATTGTGTTTAGTTCTCCACTCATCACATCACCTTAGAAGGGCCGATATAATTACAACTGTGTTTCATAGGACAATTTAAGATCACAAAGACTTCAGTTACCTTCAAACTACACCATAAACCCAGTGTTCCATGCCACCCTGCTGAAACCCTACCATCATTAATCCAGACCATATTCGCTGCCTCCTCTTATTCTAGTGGATGGCCACCAAGAATATGATGTGCAACACATCTTAAATGCCAAACGCATCTGAGGAAGACTCTAATATTTGATCAATTGGAAATAATATGACCCATTCAAACATTGACGGGAATCTACATTTAACGTCCATGGCCCTCGCCTCATACTGCATTTTTATGCTCTCAATCCCACGTGAGATGGCTTTTGGGGGGGAGAACTGTCAGGGGTGTCACAATGTATCACACTTTGTATGCCACTCTACTGCTACATTACCCTGACTTTGGTGGCAGTGACTCTATCAATGGTCTACCCTAGGTGAACAATTATTATAATCCTGATGGCAGTGGTAAGAGCTACTGGTTGTATATAGTTGCGATGAAAGCCACCACTTGTTTCATAGTGCGGAATTGTTATATATATATTGTTCTGATGCACATCACCATTTATTCACATTATTGCTTATAGTTGGGGAACACTGTGAATCACTACTCTTTGAAATGCAGGGTGGGTAGCAGACCCGCTCCCTATGCTGACTGGTATGAAAACTCTCAAGCACAGCATGTGTGCTATGTGTTTTGGCATTGGAATGCTGTTTACATGAGTCAAACACTGCTTACCTGTGCCCTCAGGGAAACCATCAACATGTGCACAACATGCTAAATGTGTAATTACCTAATTATTACAATGTGCAAACTACCAGGCTCATGCACATGTATTACTTGGCCCCTCTCAACTATTCAAGCTGCGCTGCAAGGAAACCCAGTGCTTGGATTTGTTGACTCCTGGCAAGCACTTACCTGGCTCTTGGTGGCTCCCGCAATGGCATTCTCTCTTCTCTTCCAGCTCCCTTCCCTCTTCATCAACAACATCCCAAGGGTCCAGTCATGTTTCAGCATTCTCTTCCATGCATCCGCCATGCCGCCAGCAGTTTCCACATTTCGTGTAAAAGAAGCCCAAAAGAAATGGTGAAATTTGGCTGTACTCTTCATGCTGAGACAAGCACACTTCAGATGGAGGCAAATAAGGTAAAACAGACTCGCATTATCACTAAGCCCAGGCGGTAAATTCCGCCTCGCTCGTGGAGTTTGCGGAATTCTCCCACTACCCGCTCTGCGGAGGAATGCAGAATTTCTGACTTCCACCATTCGGGCATGAAGCAGAGTTTTTTCACCGTTCGCATGCTCAAGTTATCTTTTGGCACTCAACCGTGAGTGACAAAACTCTCAGGCCGCTTGTGAGCACCCACCAGACTTCTCACACTGCTAGTGAACTCCCGTGAAACTTTGCACTCACTCACACAGCATCCAGCTGCAACAGCACCAATCTAGCATTCTTAGAGCCAATCGCAATTGCAAACGGAGTGGTTGAGCTGCTTTTCTACTTAAGAATGCAGCTGAAAGGCATTTGGAGTGGATTTTCTTCTCAAACTAGCCGTTGGAGTTGTTTTTTTGTGCAAGAAGTCATTTCATTGATCTTTTTTTTCAAACCAGAAGGAAGTGGCCCAGAGACTCCAATTTCCTGTTCCTGTCCAGCAGGCTCCTCCCAGTGCTTTGCCGCTCTCCTGGTCACTTTTTATTGAGATTTGGAGCTGGAAGGATCATTCTCCTTGTCTGTGGCATATATATCATTAGAAGTAAAAACTTTATTTTTGAGATATCAGAAGTAAGTTGAAAACTGGTGTGTAACGGTGTTGATAGATTAAATGGGGGCATGCAACTGGAATTATTTGTAGTTTTATTTGTTTTTTAATTTATTGTGGTGGGTGGCCTGCAGTTATTGTAGTGGCCTAGTTTTTTTGTGTAGGAAATGTATCTTCTTTTGTAAAGGAAAAATGTTGTACAGTTCAGTAAATTTTCTTCTCCGTGTTTTTCAAATACGTTTGCTATATTGATTGATTTAATTCACTATGTGACCTTGGAATACCGGTCTTTTTTGGAAAGCGCAGCTACTGGGGCTCACGGACTAGGGGTGAACCACGCACCCCCCCACGGACTTACTGCTATCTCTCGCGTTTCCCGCTTGCGGGAAACGCTTGCACCTGGGAGATCACCGGCGGTGCATAGCGGGAGACTACCTTGCCTAGAAGACCTTGGGGCACAACCACATCCTCCTGCAACGCCCAGAGGAGGCGTTTATAACCACACCTGATCCGCGCATCGCGGGAGACCTTGGAATACCGGTCTTTTTTGGAAAGCGCAGCTACTGGGGCTCACGGACTAGGGGTGAACCACGCACCCCCCCACGGACTTACTGCTACCTCTCGCGTTTTCCGCTTTGCGGGAAACACTCGCACCTGGGAGATCACCGGCGCTGCATAGAGGGAGACTACCTTGCCCAGAAGACCTTGGAGCACAACCACATCCTCCCGCAACGCCCAGAGGAGGCGTATATAACCACACCTGACCCACGCATTGCGGGACGCACACAGGACAAGCCGGGCGTAGCCCGGGCAAAGGGCGGGCCGTCTGTGGCCATCAGAGGCCAGAGGAGGCCAGGCCGGGCCTGGTCCCTTTCATCTTTGGCCCGGAATACCAGAATCTCCACAAAAGAAGGTACATTGATGTCCCGTACAAATATTTATTGACTTGTTAGCCATATTGTTCCTGGTTGCTTGCACTATCACTGTGCCTGAGTTTACATCGCAAGCCAGTATCAGAGTGCCATCGACCATGTCCCCAAGGGGTGCCAAGGGCATTAAGGGAAGTAAATCCCTAGCGGGAGGGTCCTTGAGGGGCACTATTGACCAGTACATTACAAAGGCGGCCTCAGCGCTGGAACAAGAAATTGCCAACGCTGAGCGCCATCTTTCCAGAGAACTCCAGAATAGGCGCTCCTTGCTAGGGCTATTACAACAAGCCACCACTCCAAATTCGACTAATGGGAAGGAAAAATCCAAAAATAGCGATATAATCCTTGAAGCTACAACAATATCTGAATCCAATAGATCTGATACCAGTAGGGACACTAGTACAGATCCTGTGCTAGAAATAATCCCTGAAGAATCCCTTATACTTCACCCTTTAATGTCTAATCTAAAGAGCAACCCCCAGACCCCACTACCATCCAAAAGGCCAACACTAAAGAGAAAGAGAGGGAAAAACAGTCAAAAGGGGAGGCAGGCTAAAATATCTAACACGTCCCGGCATCCCCCGATTATTCACACTACAAGAACTGAGAATATAGCTTCAGGTCAGTCATCGACCCCTCCCCCCCTACAGCAAAATCTAAACCAAGACCTAATGGGGAATATTGAGGTCCTAGTAAAATCCTTACTATTGCCCCTTGTCGAAAGGGTCAAAAGGCTAGCAACTCATTTGGGGTCAATAGAGGAAGCCATTACTACAAACAAAACCTTAATAAAGGGTCTAGCAGAAGACAACAGAAAACTAATACTAACAGCAAACTCTGGGCCGCATACCGCAAGCAAAGGGAATAAAACTTTAAAATCGGCACCCGCATTGATGGAAAAAACACCGGCCCCTGTGAAGAAAATGAGTGACTTGAAAACATCTAAAACACCCGTGGCCAAAGGATCTGTTGAACATCAAAGTAATCCATTGGATGCATACAAAAAAAGTGAGAGGGAGAAGCAAAATATCAGGAATTCAAATGGTTCCAATGTACGGATAGACCTCACCCCAGAAGCAGCCCCCTATGTTGGGATACTGACAGGGGTTCCAGAACTGAAAACAGGGAAAATTGAAGGGTACTTGGACCCTAAAAACAAAGTAATATACTGGTTAGGGAATAACAGACCCTTACCCCCCAACATCAATGGGGACATTTTAAACGTGAAAAGGCTTGGTTGGGAAGGACAGAGGCCCAAAGACACGCAGGGCGACGTGATAATCATTAATTTTAGAGATCACAGGGTTATCTCGTTCGTTAAGGAATGGTACCATGAGAGTGGAGGGGAAGGGATCAGGATACATGACCTGAGTTACTTTTATCCTAGGTCACTACTACCCCAGCAACTAAGATCAATCAACCCACATCACAACATCCTGGGGGCCCAATCTTTGACATCCAGACCTCAAATAGATTTGCTGCCCTTACCAGCTTGGATGGGGTCGACTAATTCACTGACGCGCTCCCCACGGCTCTATGTGTATTAAATATAATGATTTCTCTAAATACCCCCAAGGGCCCACTATCAAGTTTGCTAGACTCAGGAAGCCCCAGGATTGTTGGAGACAGGGGAGGTACACCAGGTGAGGGAGAGACTGAACAGACCCATATAAACAGTACACCCAAGATAGTACCCTCCCCAACAAATTCCAAATTGCTATTTGAATCTGATAAAAGGAACCCAACATTAGACACTATCTTCTGGAATGTAGCTGGACTTCAGAATAAACTCACGAATATTAACTGGAGCACAGAAGCAACATTACATAATATTATTGCTCTACAGGAAACATGGCTATGTACCCCAGCTCATTTGCTGGGCTGCAAAACGTATTTTTCAAAAGCCATTCCGTCAGTATCTGGAAGAGCCAAGGGAGGCCTGATAATACTTATTTCTAATACCCACCCGCTGATAAAATCGAAGTTTTAAAGCTGGGCTCCACTTATCAGGTTTTAATGATAGTCCATAAAACTTCCATTATCTCTGTTATAAACTTCTACAATAACTTGAACACGTTAGAATTAACTGATGTTTTAAATGAGATATCCTGTCTAATTCAGAATCTACTTCAAAAACACATTAACAAATCAGTAACATTAATATGGGGTGGTGACTTTAATCTGACCTTGTGCAAAGATAGCGGCTCCAAAAAATGTGGTATTGAGGATGAGGGTGGGAACAACCCGACACAATTTTCACACACGATTGGCGGAGACCACATGAATGAAATAATGGTAGCTACAAATCTGGGTTTTGCAAATGAAATAGTTGACGCACCGGTACCATTCTCTAGAACTTTGAATGGAAGGGGTGCTAAATTGATTTTATACTCACCTCAAAAACCATCATGCCAAGATTAGGCAAGTTTGAAACAATAGTGAATGCAGTTAGCGATCACTTTCCAAATACGTTCTCAACGAGCATTCGCTCTGCTATGGCAGAGAAAGCTTATTGGAGTATTCTGGACCAGCAATCTCTTCACTTAGATAAACTAAATGGTTTCTCATTGAAATGGGGTAAGATTGTCAAAAATATAATAATGACCAATGTAATATGGAAAGCTCTCCCCATGGTCCTTGCCTGTTTAGATGTGTCTACTACCCCTGAGTTGGTATTGTTCAACTATGATACCATCACTAAAACCATAAGAGATGAACTGCCACGTAAAAAGAAATCAAAAGGGTCCATAAGGGAGGGTTGGTTTAATACAGACTGTACAAAAGCTTACACAAAATTAAAGGTAGCTTTAACAGGGGAAATAAGGCCCAGAAATTAAATAGTGGAATTAAGGAAAAGATATAAGCTAGCCCTAAAAAATCGCAAAACACAGATTAAGGACAACTTATGGAAGCAACTACATGAGAGCTGCTTCTTGAAAGACAACATCACCTTCTGGAGGATAGTCAAATCTCCCTTTCTTTGCGATGGATATAATTCCCCGAAGTTGGAAGTGGCGATAGACGCCGCCAAGTGGATTGAACACATATCAAACATCTTTATAAAGGATGATGACAGCCTATTAGGTTCAGAAGAGTCCTTGAAGCAAGTCAGCTACCCATTACAGCTACAAATTGCACATAAAGAAGTCATCAGCGCCCTTAAAAAAATCAAAAACCGGCAAAGCACCAGGTCCGGATGGGGTTCCGGTAGACCTTTTTAAATATAATTTAGACCTGTGGTCTCCCATTTTAACAAGGGTATTGGAGGCAGCAATTAGCATAGGACTAGTTGAGTCATGGTCCACGTCCATTTTGGTTCCAGTTCTTAAAAAGGGAGACCATGAAAGCCCGGTCTGTTATCGGCCCATATCACTTTTGGATTCCCTCGGGAAAACCGTTGGACGAATCCTCTTAGACCGTCTCCAGATCTGGGCCTCTGACAACAAGATACTATCGGATTTACTGTACGGGTTCCGAGAAGGCCTGGGCACGGTCAACCAGGCTTTGAACTTAGCCCTACTAATAGGGAAGTACGTTTCAGCGAAGGGAGGAGCCCTGCACATGGTCTACGTAGACCTAACTACAGCCTTCGACTGCGTTAGTCATTCAAAGTTGTGGGCAATAATTTTAGACATGGGGGTAGATCCCCAGTTGGTGAATTTCCTAAGAGAGCTTTACTCAGACGCATCTGCAAGGGTAAGATATGGGGTACAGGGAGAGCTGACCAAGCCATTTAGTATAGGGAGGGGGGTCAGACAGGGGTGTGTTCTGGCCCCCTTTCTATTTACACTGTATACTTATGGGTTAGAGCACGAGATAGTCAGAGAGAGCCAAGACTTACAATCAATATGGCGCCGTCCTATACCGGCACTTCTATATGCCGACGACACTGTTATTCTTGCCAGAACCCCTGTACAGCTACAACGCTCACTAAACACATATTGTAAATTCATGCATTCCCTGAATCTCAAAATTAATATAAAAAAGACATTCACAATGCACATTGGTTCGGGAAGAAATAAAACTAAAAGTAAAACTATATTTGTCAACAACTCAAGTTTAGAGACCACAACTTCTTACCCTTATTTAGGGATCCTAATAGATAATAAGATAAACTGGGTAAAGGCAATTCAAGTTAGGAAGCTATCATTCCTGAGAACTAAGAAAGCGCTGCTGGCTTTTGCTCAAAAGTTAGGCAAGAGATCGCCTGAAGAGATGCTGAAGATATATCAGTCTAAATGCATCAGTGTTGCAGGGCTATGGGGTTACTCAAACACTGAAGCTCTACAGAAGGTAGAGAACTTCTTTATTAGATACCTTTTGTCAGTTCCCCAGAGCACAGCGAAATATGGCTGTCACCTAGAATTAGGACTGGACTACATAGCAGATATGTTTATGTTTATGTATTTATATTTGTATAGCGCATATGTCACCGTTCGGTCTCAGAGCGCTTGCTGAATCTAGAGGTTAGAGAGACAAGGGGCAGTTAACAGATTTAAAATAGCCAGGTTTTAAGATTCTTGCAGAAAGTTTTGTGGTTAGGGTCAGTTCTAATAGATAATGGTAAGGAATTCCAGGTGGTGGTGCCTATTTTGGAGAAACTTCTGTCCCCATTTCTGACAGTCCTGACCTTTGGGACTTTTAAAAGATGTTTATTTGATGAACGTAAAGTCCTTCCCGGGCAGTAGCCCTGGAGTTTTCTCTGAAGGTACTTTGGTCCCTGTCCGTTTATGGACTTGTGCACTAGGCAGCAGATCTTAAATTTGATGCGCTTTCTTATTGGGAGCCAGTGCAGAGTCCTGAGGCACGGAGCTGAAGGAGTGCGGGGAGGAAGATCAAGAATCAGCCTTGCGGCAGAGTTTTGCAGGGTCTGAAGTTTAGTTAAGAGACGTTCGTTCACATCAGCCAGAAGTGCGTTCCCATAATCAAGGCGACTGACTATGAGGCCCTGGATGAGGGGTTTCCGGGAAGCGAGTGGAATCCACTTGAAGATTTTTCTAAGGCTTCTCATATATCATAAAGATCCAGCCCATAATGCTATGGCGGCGCATCTGGACCACTGAACAGTGTGACTTAACCCGTTCCCTTATAGAGGAATGCATGCAGCTTGATAACAGCCAAAAGATCAGATGGTTAGTTCACGTAAAGTCCTTTTTTAATGATTTAGGTCAGCAGAGATATTTTACTCACCCAGCCACTATCTCTGAAATATCCAGAAAAGACCTAAAAAGGATTTCTCTTCTTCATTTGGGTGCCCTTCGATTGTTTGAAGAAATAGGAAAGCGTTCAGTTCAACACCTGCTGACCATCCAAACCACCTTTTCAATTCAGCCATATCTGAAGTACAATTTAACCCAATTTGAGAAATGTTTGCTTACTCGACTCAGACCAACCATATTTCATAGGTTGATCTCGTTTCCTAAGCAGAATGACTGGACTAAGACCTTGCCACCATGTCCATGTGACAACAACTCGCCGCAATCTTCAATTCACGTCTCCCTGTTTTGTAAATTTTATGAGGCTCCACGCAGACGATGGATTCTTCCGTTACTGAGACAATTTGGAATTCGAACCTGTTGACCAGCATTTCTAGCACTTCTGATGTTAGAAAATGAACTATATGCTAAATCCATTGCCTGTTTTTTAGAATTCTGTGTAAACCATCGTCCTAATCTTAATTAATTAATGCTTGTTTCATTTTTTAACTATATAATGAATTATTCTTTTTTAAAATGATTTTAACTGGAACCATGTTAAATCTGCACTTTTATGGTTTTTCTCGAATAATGAAAAACAAATAAAGATTTTGAACTGAACACTATGTGGCCAAGTCTGCCAATGAGCCTTATAGCCAGTAGGCCCTGGACTATTTATGGGTACGTAAAACAACTGTTTCTGTGGTGTCTGTAGAATTAAAACATCATTTAGGCATTGGATTTCATGTTTACCCCCCTACAAACAGTGTTTAGGTGGGGAGAATGTGTGTTGTTGTGAACATTTTTAGCTCTGTTAATTTTTGTTTTTGGCATTGCTGAATTAATGCTGTGTTCTCTGTGTTACCAATGCCTCTTTTGTCTGGCCAGTGTGCATGTGTTTGTGTTTGACGTAGGCCACCATTTGCCTTTGTTGTTCATTATGTCATATGGCCAGGGGCCTTTTTGTATAGTCTGTGTCCACCCTAGGCTCACATGTGTTCCTTGTTTTCCAGGCCTCCTGCTTGTTGTTGTTGTGACCATGTGGCTGGTGGCCATTTTGTGTAGTCAACCAATGTGCTTTCCCCATAGCCCTGCATTTCTTCTTTGTTTGTGGCCATGACTCCTTGCTGCTTGTTTATTTTGTGAACATATGGCTGGCTGCAATTTTGCGTAGCCAGCCAGTGTGCTTTCTCCATAGACCTGCATTTCTTATTTGTTTGTGGCCATGTCCCCTTGCTGGCTGTTTTGACCATGTGGCTGGCTTCCATTTTGTGTAGCCAGCCAGTCTGCTTTTGCCATAGGCCTGTATGATTTCTCGGTTTGTGGCCATGCTTCCTTGCTGGTTGTTGGTATTTCGACCATGGGGCTGTCAGCCATTTTGTGTAGCCAGACAGTGTGCTACTGCTCTCCCCATAGACCTGCATATCTTCTATTTGTTCCCCATGCCTCCTTGTTTGCTGTTTGACCATGTGGCTGGTAGCCTTTTTGCATAGGCATTTAACAACAAGGGGTGGTGATGGACAGAGTTTCTGAATTAAGCAGAATACTCTCACCCAGTCAAGAGATCAGGGCTAGATCCAACACCGTTTTTTAGCTCACTGCACCATCCCAGCTCAGAACCTGGCTATATGCAAATTAGTCTGTTCCTGTCCCAGTGCATGATGGGAACAGGGCAAACCAAACTACCAAGCCAATTCTTACACTGGGAAGGAAACAAGCTACCGGGGACCGGTTTCTGGCATTTCAGCCGTCGTCGGCCCGGCTTGCTTGAATCCTGATGGTGCAATGAGCAAGGGACTCACATCTGAGTATACCCTTCCACGCTTAGGGTGGACAAAATATTTAACAACAAGGAGTGGTGATGGACAGAGTTTCTGAATTAAGCAGAATACTCTCACCCAGTCAAGAGATCAGGGCTAGATCCAACACCGTTTTGAGCTCACTGCACCATCCCAGCTCAGAACCTGGCTATATGCAAATTAGTCTGTTCCTGTCCCAGTGCATGATGGGAACAGGGCAAACTAAACTACCAAGCCAATTCTTACACTGGGAAGGAAACAAGCTACCGGGGACCGGTTTCTGGCATTTCAGCCGTCGTCGGCCCGGCTTGCTTGAATCCTGATGGTGCAATGAGCAAGGGACTCACATCTGAGTATACCCTTCCACGCTTAGGGTGGACAAAATATTTAACAACAAGGGGTGGTGATGGACAGAGTTTCTGAATTAAGCAGAATACTCTCACCCAGTCAAGAGATCAGGGCTAGATCCAACACCGTTTTTTAGCTCACTGCTCCATCCCAGCTCAGAACCTGGCTATATGCAAATTAGTCTGTTCCTGTCCCAGTGCATGATGCGAACAGGGCAAACCAAACTACCAAGCCAATTCTTACACTGGGAAGGAAACAAGCTACCGGGGACCGGTTTCTGGCATTTCAGCCGTCGTCGGCCCGGCTTGCTTGAATCCTGATTGTGCAATGAGCAAGGGACTTACATCTGAGTATACCCTTCCACGCTTAGGGTGGACAAAATATTTAACAACAAGGGGTGGTGATGGACAGAGTTTCTGAATTAAGCAGAATACTCTCACCCAGTCAAGAGATCAGGGCTAGATCCAACACCGTTTTTTAGCTCACTGCACCATCCCAGCTCAGAACCTGGCTATATGCAAATTAGTCTGTTCCTGTCCCAGTGCATGATGGGAACAGGGCAAACCAAACTACCAAGCCAATTCTTACACTGGGAAGGAAACAAGCTACCGCGGACCGGTTTCTGGCATTTCAGCCATCGTCGGCCCGGCTTGCTTGAATCCTGATGGTGCAATGAGCAAGGGACGCACATCTGAGTTTACCCTTCCACGCTTAGGGTGGACAAAATATTTAACAATAAGGGGTGGTGATGGACAGAGTTTCTGAATTAAGCAGAATACTCTCACCCAGTCAAGAGATCAGGGCTAGATCCAACACCGTTTTTTAGCTCACTGCTCCATCCCAGCTCAGAATCTGGCTATATGCAAATTAGTCTGTTCCTGTCCCAGTGCATGATGGGAACAGGGCAAACCAAACTACCAAGCCAATTGTTACACTGGAAAGGAAACAAGCTACCGGGGACCGGTTTCTGGCATTTCAGCCGTCGTCGGCCCGGCTTGCTTGAATCCTGATGGTGCAATGAGCAAGGGACTCACATCTGAGTATACCCTTCCACGCTTAGGGTGGACAAAATATTTAACAACAAGGGGTGGTGATGGACAGAGTTTCTGAATTAAGCAGAATACTCTCACCCAGTCAAGAGATCAGGGCTAGATCCAACACCGTTTTTTAGCTCACTGCACCATCCCAGCTCAGAACCTGGCTATATGCAAATTAGTCTGTTCCTGTCCCAGTGCATGATGGGAACAGGGCAAACCAAACTACCAAGCCAATTCTTACACTGGGAAGGAAACAAGCTACCGGGGACCGGTTTCTGGCATTTCAGCCATCGTCGGCCCGGCTTGCTTGAATCCTGATGGTGCAATGAGCAAGGGACTCACATCTGAGTATACCCTTCCACGCTTAGGGTGGACAAAATATTTAACAACAAGGGGTGGTGATGGACAGAGTTTCTGAATTAAGCAGAATACTCTCACCCAGTCAAGAGATCAGGGCTAGATCCAACACCGTTTTTTAGCTCACTGCTCCATCCCAGCTCAGAACCTGGCTATATGCAAATTAGTCTGTTCCTGTCCCAGTGCATGATGGGAACAGGGCAAACTAAACTACCAAGCCAATTCTTACAATGGGAAGGAAACAAGCTACCGGGGACCGATTTCTGGCATTTCAGCCGTCGTCGGCTGTAATGCCAGAAACCGGTCCCCGGAAGCTTGTTTCCTTTCCACTAAAAGAATTGGCTTGGTAGTTTGGTCTGCCCTGTTCCCATGATGCACTGGGCCAGGGACAGACTAATTTGCATGTAGCCAGGTTCTGAGCTGGGATGGTGCAGTGAGCTAAAAAACGGTGATGGATCAAGCCCTGATCTGTTGACTGGGTAGGAGTGTTCTGCTTAATTCAGATACTCTGTCCATCACCACCCCCTTTTCTGAATCGTTTTGTCCACCATAAGCGTGGAAGGGTATGCTCAGACATGAGTCCCTTGCTCACTGCACCATCAGGATTCAAGCAAGCCGGGCCGAAGACGGCTGTAATGCTAGAAACCGGTCCCCCGAAGCTTGTTTCCTTTCCAGTAAAAGAATTGGCTTGGTAGTTTGGTCTGCCCTGTTCCCATGATGCACTGGGCCAGGGACAGACTAATTTGCATGTAGCCAGGTTCTGAGCTGGGATGGTGCGGTGAGCTAAAAAACGGTGATGGATCAAGCCCTGATCTGTTGACTGGGTAGGAGTGTTCTGCTTAATTCAGATACTCTGTCCATCACCACCCCCTTTTCTGATTCTTTTTGCATAGGCAGGCATTCAGTATGATTTTGCCATAGGCTTGCATGTTTTGTTCTTCTATCATTATGTTGTGGCCATGCATCCTAGTTTGCAGGTTCACCATGTGGTCAGTTGTGGCATTTTGTGTAGGTAAATGAGGATTGCGCTGGCACTGTACAGTGCTAGTGTCACAAAGGGCACAGGTTGTTGATTGCGGGTTATTACCCGCCAATTTATGAACAAATAAAGTTTTCAACAAGTTCAATTTTCTGTTCTCTACAGTATTTTATTCATACTTTTGTAGATGATTTCAACTTGAGAGTAAAGCAGTAATCATACTTTTATATCCAACTCCTTTTTTCAAAAATACATTCCATATATTTCCAATGCATTTCGGCCACTTGGCCTTCATCTGGGAAATCTGTGAGGCAAAAATTATATCTGTCACGACATGTGGTATCATATTAAATTCAAGCAAATTAAGTAACTCTGAACGTTCTAATCTGTCATACAATCTCTGACATTGTTAACACAATATGCTCAAGCTCAATTGCGCTGTCTGTGCAGTATTAGCAATGGTTGTTTACATTGAAAGTTTACGAGCTAAACGAATACTTGCATATTCATCGTAAAACCGGGAAACAAGTGATAACCAGCAGTGGGAGCAACATTGTAACCAGTTCCCCTTGTGTTACTCTCATTGCAACTAACTAACATCCAAAATGTGACGCGTTAACCCACCGGACTCGATTGTGGGTTTGAAATCTAAACATACGCTTTTAAAGATGTGGCGTGTACGCGCTGCTTTTGGGGAATATCTGCACTGTTACTTCTTACCGGGAATGCACTGAGATCTCGATTCTATCCGCACGGGTAGGTGCTGCTCTCACCGCGGTGAAAGTCGGCGTGTGACGTATGTGGGCTGCACTCTGCTTCTAAAAATACGCGCGCAATTAATTAAAGGGCCAGGATCTTAATAACATTGTGTATCTGTAACCCTATGCTTAATAATATCTTTTGAATGAATACATATATACGTAATGTCTGAAATATGACATGATAAACAATAGATAGACAGCACCATGAAAAATATATTTTTAACATACATTATAAATAACAGCTAAATTCTGTCCGTTCGTTAATCCCCTGTGGGCGCAGGGTTTGCAAGTGGAATATCCAGTGATTTTCACGTTTAAGCAAAACTTTTCTATTGTCTGTTTCTTCATTTTTTTCCACAATTTCCAATATGCATGCCCTTATTTGATTGATTTGGTGATTATGTTCAACGAAATGAGTAGCGACAGCTGATTTTAACGCTTTTGTCCTTATATTACTTTTGTGTTCGGTCAACCTTGTTTTAAGTTTACGTTCTGTTTGTCCAACGTAGGCTTTGCCGCATGGGCATTTTAACATGTATATGATGTTTTTCGTGTCGCACGTACCATTCACTTGTAACTTAATCTTATTACCCCTCATGGGGTGGGTAATGGTGTTACCTTCCATAATGTTATTGCAATTGCTGCAGTTTTTGCATGGAATGGTACCTTTGAATATTTTTTGAGGTTTCTTGGATGTTGGTTTTTTAATGATTTCTCCTAGGTTTCTGGCTCTAGTGAATGCGAACAATGGTTCATCCTGAAATATGTTATTGAAATCGAGTTCAGTTCTGAGCATGCGCCAATGTCTTTTGATTATCTTCTTGAATTGAGGAGTAATTGTGGAATATTTACTCACACATGTGATTCTGTTAGTCTTTTTATTTTTTTGTGAAGAAAGTAGGGTCTTTCTGTCCTTGGCAGTAGCTCTTTTGAGAGCATCTTGCAGTACAACATTGGGATATCCTCTTTTTTTGAATTTATTTATCATGGTTTGTGCTTGCGCCTTAGAGTCTTCCGGGTCTGAAACTATTCTTTGCACTCGAAGTAGTTGGGAGTAAGGAAGGTGTTGTTTGAGGTGAGTGGGATGAAAGCTCTGGTAGGCAAGTAGATTGTTGCGATCTGTGGTTTTGGTGTGAAGGGTAGTCGCAAAGTGGTTCTCAATTTTTTTGATAGTTACATCCAAATAATTAATTTGACTGTCATGCACTACATGAGTGAATTGTATCCTTTGATCAATGAGATTGAGTTGTTGAATGTTGGTAATCAAGCGTTCTTCAGTGTCTTTCCACAGGATGAAAATATCGTCAATAAAGCGTAGATATAGACGTAACCCTTGATGCCATTGTACGTTTTGTAAAATGTGTTTGTTCTCATACTGGTGCATGAAAATGTTCGCGTATGACGGTGCTGCCGGATTTCCCATGGCGGTGCCCGACTTTTGCAAAAACCATTTGTCCTCCCATGTGAAATAGCTATGCATCAACGTGAAGTTGAGTAACTCTAACAAGAATATTTTCATGTTTTCCTCATATTCCATCTCGAGCAAGGCTGCTTCTACTGCCTCTAACCCCAGATTGCTATCATTTTGTGTAGGTAGCCAGTGTGCTTTTCCGATAGGCCTGCATGTCTTCTTCTCTTTGTTCCCATTCCCAATGCCTATTTGCTCTGTGTTGTTGTTGTTGATGACGATGTATTATTATTTATTTATTTATTTATTTATTTAAAGTTTTTATATAGCGCTGCCTGGACCCAAGAGTATCAGAGTGCTTTACAGAATTAGGTAAACATCGAGAGCATATCACACTGGGAAACAAATGCTAAAATAAAGAAGGGCAGTCAAGCTTTCAGAGTGAAAAGAAGTTCAATAGCATGTAGCAGGTTGAAGAGTAGATCAGGAGGACAGCGAAGAATTACATAGTAAGTCTAAGGTTGGAAGAAGGTGAAAGATTTTAGGAAAAATTGAGGAAGGGGGAAGAGGTGAACATAGATAGAGGGGAGACTGTAGAAGTAGTGAATAGAGGGGGTGTAAATTGCCAGAGAGGTCAGTATAATTAAGAACCCCAATATTTGTTGAGAAGAAACAGCTTGAGGTTTTTTTTAAAGATAGGGTAGGATGGGTTACAGCGAAGATCTTTGGGAAGAGTATTCCAGATAGAAGGGGCGTTGCCAGAGAATGAGCGCGATTGAGTTGCTTTCTTTTTTAGCTGAGGAGGGATAAGGACGAGAGCTTTAGTGCTTCTCAATGTTCTAGGACACCCAACTTTTTGTAGTTTGTCTGAAAGGTAGGAGGGGTCTTTTGGTGAAGGGCTTTGTGTGTGGTGCAGGCAATCTTGTAGGTTGATCTGCCTTCAATTGGAAGCCATTTGATGTTTTTGTGGACAGGAGAGATGTGATCGTATCGCTTACAGTCAGAGATAAGCCTGACAGCGAGGTTGAGAGCGTATTTAATAGGAGCTAAGGGAATTTTAGAGGTGTCAGCAAGGGAGGCAATGCCATAATCAATTCTGGAAAGGACCAGTGATTGTACAACAGATTTAAAGTCATCAGCTGGAATGAAGGATTGAATTTTATGAAGGGTTTAATTTTTTTAAGGTGATGAAAAATGTAGAGGGCACATTTTGCCGAGTTTTTTATGTGGGGAGTAAGACTGAGATTCTGATTGAAGCTAATGCCGAGGGATTTGAGCAATTTTTGGATGGTTGAGCAATGAGATAGCACTTGCTATTGCTTGAGGATAATGTCACTTATTTATATTTTTTTAATTTACATTTTTTCCATTTTAGGTTTAATTTTTTCCATTTCATTTAAAATAATGTAATTGTTTTTTTTAACCATTTTCATAACATTTGTCATCAATAAATCAACCCCTCTGTCTGCTATAGTTGCAAAACAGCAATCATTGTGTAAGGATTATTCAATTGTGATTTGTCAGCTGCACCTCCCTGAGTGCCACATCACACGTGATGCATTTCACACAAGGCGAACAGTTACAGCTGTATTGTTTTGTTGTTTTGGTGCTCTTTCTTATCCTTCCTGAGCGTACAATCACCATGAAAGGTTATGTTGGTGTAGGTTTCCATTTTAAAAATGAACACTATATACTATTGTGAATTTTTTATAACAACTGGAGTAACTACACTAAATTATATATTTATTTGTACTACTACTTGAACTGCAGCAATATGACATTTCACTGATGTTTTTCTTGCTTGTTTGCTTTTAGGTTCACAAGAGAAGAGACATAACCCACCGTAACACCAGATGGAAGGCCTCTGCACGACATGACGTGTGACTGACTACGTAACACAGTCATCTCTTCAACTTTTTGTGAAGCTAAGTGCCACTGCCAACTGACAGCTTCAGGATGGCCCCAAAGAAAGGTGCTACCAAGAAAGTGGCTAGTGGAGAGCAGAAGAAGCAGATTTCCACCACTGATGTGCCAACCGCAACTTTTTTCATGTTATGCATACCGCAGCGGCCTCCAGCGAGCAAGTTAGGAGCAGCACTCCTGCTTTAACAGCACCACCTCCCCAACCTAAGCCTGGGACCATGTCTGTTAGTGAGGCAGCCAGTGCAATCATGTTGACACCGATGAGTAGTGATGTTGAATTGTTCTTGTCACTTTCGCAAAGTAGTACACAATCTTTTCAGGAAACACAGCAAAGTGGACAGCAGCCGCAGCTAGCAATGGATTTGTCTGATGTTGGAGCAGAACAGGAGGTTGAGCTTCCTTCAGAGCAAGAAGTTGAACCTATTTTAGAATCACTTGCTCCCACATCTCCAGCGAGGAAAAGGAAGGGTACTACTGCACCATCTTCTCCAAGCACCACTTCTGATGATGATGATAGGGACATGTAGTGGATCCCAACAGAGACCAGGAGACAACAGGAGAGGCAAGGTAATAAAAAGGTTGCAGAAAGACTTAGACTTATGGTAGGGGATGAAGATGAGGATGACAATGGTGAGATAGTCATGGTGGAAGGTGACACAGAGGAATCTGACATTGCTATTCAACCTGCTCTGGGGGATGTGGCACAGGTAGCCCTGCCACCAGCTCTCATATTTGCAAAGCCCCAGCTGAGCTGAGACAAGCACCAAATCCTGCCTCAGGTGAAGCAGAGAGGCAATCAATGACATGCCCACCTACCTCTAGTTAATCTTCAGGAATTGGGAGTGGTCCTGGTAAAAAAGTACTCCTCCCCCGTTTGGTACTTTTTTACAGTTAGCATAGAGGGGGAGCACATTGCAGTATGCACCATTTGCCATACAAATGTTAATTGGGGTAAGCCCTTTTACACATTATGGTACTGGAGGCCAGATGACCCATCTTTAAAAACAGCACACAATCAAGTGGGAGAAGCACCTTAAAACAATTGTTGAACGTGGTTGTGGTTGTGGGGAGAGCCAGGGAACATCAGCTACAAGACCAATCACGGGGGAAGGTGATGATGATGAGGAAGAAGAGGAGGACATCTTCTTCATGCAAAGCAGCCATGTCCCCACCAGTGTGCCAGGAGATTCACCGACCTCAGCGACTTCAAAATGACACAAGAAGACTCACAGTGATATGATGGAGACAACTCAGCATACAGTGACTGCCCCACCATCTTAACGCAAATTGAGACTACCACTAGCATCTACTTCTCAAAAGATGCCTAAGTCAGTGCCCCAAGAAAGAAGAAAATCCAGGCTAGTATTATGAGCATGTTTAAGTAGGAGGGGCCTTACGAGCGAAAACACCCAACCACTTGCTTCTACAATGGGAAGCTGGCAAAAATGTTAGCGCTGGACCTTCACCCTTTTTCATTTGTGGAAGAAGTGGTATTTTTAGAATTTGTGGCGCCCATTTGCCCAAAGTAGAAGGTACCAAGTAGGACCTACTTTGCCAGAGAGACTGTTCCAACACTGCATCATGATGTGCTGCAGTTGGTTGGACAAGCTTTGCAGCAAAGTGTTGTTCCCACCATCCACTTGACGACAGACATGTGGACCAGTTGTCAGGTAACTGATCACATGTGCATCACTCCACAGTGGATCTCTTTTGCAGGGGTAAAGCAAAATATATCTTCAGGTCTTGGCTCTGAAGAATGTTTTAGGCGCGATCAGTGGCGTGCAACAGTGGCCATGTTCGCCATGGAAAAATCACATACTGCTGTAAACATCTTGGATGAATTTAACAACAAGGTGTATGGATGGCTGCAACCCAGAGGTCCTAGAATTGGATTTGTTTCCAATTACAATAGCAGTAAAATAGTCAAGGCCATGTCAGATAGAGGCTATTTAAGGGTCCTGTGTTTGGCCCACTGCATCAACCTGGTGATGTAAGACTTCCTTACAAAGGAAGACATAGTAAGCAACATACTGACCAACTGCACAAGAAGCTGCACCCATTTCAGCCATTCTTTTAATGCCCGGAAGAAGCTGCGGATTATTCAGCATAAGAATAGAGCACCAGTTAAAGCTCTGATACAGGAGGTGCAAACATGTTGGAACTCTCACTTTTACATGCAACATCTGTTTCAGCAGTACAAATTGATCAATGATTATGTTGTTCATAGAGGAAGGGATGCTTTTGGGAAAGCTGTGACCATAGATGCGGACAAATGGGGCCTTGTCAAATGCCTCACGCAGATGCTACTCCCTTTGATGTTTTCATGTGGGAAGTTAGCAAGGAGAACAGTATGATAGGCCAAGCTATCCCTTTGTTGCCCCTCCTACAAGACCAGGTAAAGAAGGTGTCTGAGATGTTCGCTCCTGGAGGTGTGAATGAAAACACAGAAGCACATACTTTGGTTGACAGCTTAGTCTTAAGCTTGGCTTTTAATATAAGGCTGCAGCATGACATCATTGAGTCCAAAAAGTACAGCAGTGCCAAACTACTTAATCCTCCATGTTACAAAAAATGTATGCACACTTTCATCCCTTTTCTGAAGAGTATGTTTTAAAATACAAGAGGCGGATTGTAGAGCAAGCCGGAGACCTGGAAGATCAATGGCTGGAACTTCAAGTCCCACCCAACAGTTCTCGGTGCCGCCTTCAACTTCCAGAGAGGGCAGTCTTGTCTCACACCAGCCACAACACCATCAACCAGTACACCAGCAACAACAGCAAAATAAGGACCGGACCCAACCTTTGCATTGTATTGGTTTCATTTGGCAGGGCTCAAGTCCATTGCAGGGGCAATGGCAAAACAGGTAGAGCAAGTGGCAGCACCAATAACCAACCACAGGTTGGGCCAGGAGTATATGAATAATCCAAAAGAGGTCTATGTGAATCAAAATCCATTGATGTATTGGTATGGAAAGATGTGCCAATGGCCAGAGCCCAGCAGGCTGGCAATATTATATCTGGCTTGTCCTGTCACTAGTGTGTCTGCTAAACGTGTGTTCAGTGCAGCTGCTGCATTCATCACAGTGAGAAGGACCAGTCTCTCACCTCAAATTGTGGAGAGTTAGACTACGATCAAAAAGAACCAACATTTTATACCACACAATTACACCATTCCTGAAACAGCAGCCCAGGAGGAGAAATAGGGTGATTGGCTTGAAACTGAATCAAATGTGTTAACTGACTAACTCTGGGTGAACCACCAGAGTTTGAGGATGAACTGTACTTCCCAGACTAAGTATGCCAGTGCCCCCATTAACATTTTCTCATTGAACTTAGTTCTTGGAATGCAAAAAATAAAAACAAATTAGCAAGAGGAACATCATTATTTTTGTGTCAGATTTATGCTGCCTCAATTTCTTTTATTCATCATATATATATTACTGGATGGCAGTTGAACCAGTGTGCGTTGAAGTAGCCTCCACAATTCCTTCATGACAATGGGGACGATGCCTGCCCCTTGCATGCCTATTGCCTAATGCCTATCTCTTTTTGCATCACTTAGTACTAGAAAGGCTGCCACATACGATCATTTATTATGTACAGGACTGCCTGCCAATACCGAATTCCAATGTGTTGCCTGCATCAACGATGATTGAATACCTGAACAGCCTGTGCTTGCCTTGGATTGGATGAGGCAACTTCTACTTTGCAACTTTGTGAGTAACTGATTGCGCGAGTGAGGATTTAGGTTGATTGATGATTCATGTGGTGACAGACACCAGAACAGTTGCTTTAGTTATCAAACAAAAACCTATGCAAAATACTGCTATTCTGTTTCAATCTCTATTGTTCTTCAACAGCAGTGCACTGCACTCCACGTCTATCTTGCTCGGGTACTTGCGATTCATGATGATGATGATGAATGCTCTGGTACGGGGTTACTCAGAGTCACTCAGGACTGGAGGAGTATCATGGAAGAACTTAGGGCAGGACTAGGAGCTGCAGGACTACCTCATCACATCAGAAGCAAGAAGTTGTCGATTATCAACTTCAGTTCAAAGGTAAACCAAAAGTCTGTGCCTTAGTACTACTGAGCTATTTGGAGTAGAGAGAGGTGCGTTTGTGAAATGTTGCTGTGTGTGTGTTGGTCTTGAGCAAAAGTGAAACTGTGAACCCCCTCTTGTTTGTTTTGCTCTGCATCTGAATTGTCTTATCTTGATAAACTCCTCATGAAGCTTACCTTCCATCTGTTCTTCTCCTTGACTCTAAATTACAGTTTCTCTTTTACAATCTGTGTTTCTTCTTTTAGTCTCCTTAACAAATGAAAGGGGAAAGCTAGCTGAGGTCAACAGCACATCTGCTTACCTACTGGACACGTGCAGAGAGGCCACAAGGAGTGGACATGCCCAAGTAGAAAGCAGACACAGAACCCAATTTTGCAATACAGCATCATTTTTCTTTTACAAATCATATTAAATAAGAGAAGTAGGTGAATGGGTTTACTCCCTAACCTGAAAGTCAGAACATTTAGATATGTGGTCAATTGGGTCTCTGGGGCAGAAGGACTGTATACAATGCATGTATCTGTACTATGTCATAGTCATTCCTTTGTTTCATTCTGAACAGATTGATGATGAATGATTTGCTGCTGCTTACTGCCCAGATGAAAGTTGGCCTTGTGTTGTAGTGTGTGTCTTTGTCAAACCTCTCCCCAAATCCTATTATCCATCCATTCATCAAACCCCCAACCCTCTTCCCCGATCTGTGTTATATTTTGAGGTGTGGCTTAAATTACACCATCAATGGATCACACACTTGGTGTGGCGAATACGGTGAAAGCAACACCAACTTACTTTAGAATCTTCGAAGCAGTAGACCACACCAGCCCATTACCAACCCACGCATAAAGAATTATCCATAGTTTTTTAGCTATAGAATGAAAAACATCAGTCATTAGCATCTCATCATTAAGGCCTTGTGTTGCCTAACCGTAAACGCCTAACCTAAGCTTGTCGACTCCAGACTTTGTGTCAATTTTTGATAACTTGTGGATTTCACAAATAATATTGCTAGCTCCACATTAGCCAAAACATAATAATATTGCTATTTTTTCTATTTTAGCACAACCAGGCGCTCTCATTGTGTCATCATTATCACGTTGTACTCTGGTGGTGTCAATTGTTTGTAAATCTTTTACTCAGCCTTTCTACTTCCATTTAGTTGCCTACGATGGACAATCATCAATTAATCATCAAGATCAATTCTACAGATGAAGCTCACCTGGGTGGAACTGTAAGTGGGACCTCCCTTGTCAAGTTGTGAAGCCTCTCCTGTTATTGCTGAACATATTATATTCAGGTAAGACAACTAGTATGAATGTAATTTAACTTAGTATAAAAATGAATTAACTGCTACTGTTTTTTTGTCTAGATAGTTGAGACCCTCGACACAATATAGCCTAGGTCATATCATAATGGCAATATTGACTATAATGGTCAAGATAGTTAGAGAATTATAACCCTAGACTCTATAACTATGTGCTACGCTATCTTTAATCTTAATTTACAAGCACATAAACCGGCTGCGTAAAACTACTTGAAGGCAGCAGTGCAAAGTGAAAGTAAATAAACTACTTCAGGCATAAATTTAGATGATAAAAAAGAGTTTCCCCCTTTATTTATTTACAAAGCAATCTACCCACTCCACCCAAACAACACGCCCACCCATCTCCCAAACAAAACTGACCCAAGCCCCAAAACTCAAAATGTTCAAGAAAGCCTCTTGAGTCCCACTCCCAACTCCCTTCCCACCCACTCCACACAACCTCAACAAGCAAAAAATCTCTCCCAGCAAAACAAAATATTTAAAAAAGGGTTCAAAGAGGGCATTGTAGACGTCAGTCCGGAGATGGTCCATGAGCTGCTCTATCAAGGTGAGCCGGCCCTCGATAGTGTCCAGCCACTGCAGGATGCGGCACAGCAATGGTCTGCTGCTATTCTGGTGGGGGGTGGCAGATATTGGCTGGTGGCGGCGCCGGCGATGGGATGGCCGGGTGGCTGGAGGCTGAGGGGAATTGGCTGCACTGTGGCTCAGGAGCTGTGCATGTATTTCCTCCTCCTCCTCTTCCAGAACCACCAGCCGCCGGTATTCCTGCTGGATACACTCCAGCCTCTGCAAACAGGCCACTTTTTCCTGTCTGTCGGTGGTCCGGCTGGACCAGCAGGAGCAGCTATATTGAGAAAAACATAAAAGACAAATTGTAAATAATGGTTTGTTCAAATAATTGTTTTAAATAACGGCATGGCACAGATGCAGTACACTGATGGTCCCCTAGGGCCATTGGAAGGTATTTGAGGTGATAATCATAATCAGGGCCAATTTTATGCTTTTTTTTACCCACACGTGGGCAAACATTACAGGATTAAAAAAACTGTGATTGGATTATTTTTCTTCTAAAGGCTTTTCAATTAACTATAAACTGAGTCAGGCACTTTGAGTTGAAAATTAAATTACTTCTCATTTTTGAGTACAGCATTATGCACTATTATAGAGTGCAAGCTGTGTGTGGTGCTAAAATAATGAAGGGACTAACAGCTAACCAAAATGAGTAGCCAAAATCAGGGGAGGTATAAATAGCGCGGGATTTCCTGCTGACATTACCTTCAATTCCTCTCGGACGACAGAGAGGGGTACCGATGGATAGGTGGGTCCTTAGTCCACAGAGACACTGCTTTGTCTGGCTAGATGTTGATGATACTTTGCCTTTCAGCCTTAATAGTGTTTTGGGCTTTGTCTACCTGCTATCCTAACAGGGGGCTAGACACTGTCTAGACTCTTGGATTTTTGGAAAGTGTTTTTTTACCATATAGAACAGACCTATTAGCCTCAAAATCTGAAACCTGTCTGTTTTGATTGTAATGAGAGACCTCTACTGGTGGGGGCCAAGAACTGAGCAGGACCCCTCACTATTAAGAGTACGAGGTCTACATCTTCAGACTAATTCCTTATTCAGCACAGGGTTTGGTTAGCAGGGGGTCTCTTTTGTAACAACTAGGTTTTTAAATAGGTTGTGTAAACTGGCATGTTGTGAATGGAACTAGGCACGATGGTTTCTTCATTGCGTCAATTTTATTTCCAACTTTACACAACAGAGCGGTGCCTCAGTTTTCCCGAGTGGTTGCCGGGCGAGGTGAGGTCTACAACCCACACAAAGCTGGGTGAGTATAAACTACATTCAAAATGTGTCATCTTTCCCATATGTGAGCAATGGTTCTGTACTAAACCCTAAGTCTATTCACTAGGGGGTGTGATAGAGATGTAGTTTTTCTCTATGTGTGTCCTGTACAGTGTTTTGGCAAATGCAGGGATTTACATATATAAATATATTTTGTGTTTGTGTGGTTTTTTATTTTTGTTTTTTAGGTAAGGAAATCGCTATCCAACATCCCCAGGGCACATTGGGGCTCCAAGGTCCTGGTAGGATTATTTAATCTTTGTGAGAATTTTCTCTTTTACACCACAGCACTTACACTTTTATTTTTTAAGTACTTTGCACAACACTTATTATTAGAAATTAATTTGTGCAGTAGCATTACACCCTTACTCGGTCCTGAAGAAAGCCGGATAATACTTCCTCCTGGCTGAAACATGTTGACCGTCTTGCACAGCGCCACTGGGTAGCCATATTGTCAGACTACCAGGCGTGGTTATAACTTTTGATACCAGAACAATACCTATTAAACATATTTTTTGTTCTGATAATCAATTTTATTTTCACTCACTTTCACGCACTGCACCTCATCAGCAGCCAAAATTGAGAAACCTCTGGTTGGAGACAACATTTGGTATCCACAACCGCACCGTCATATGATGGGCTGGGCGGTGGTTGGATCCATCATCTAACCTCATGTGATGATTAAGCATGGGCGTAAAATCCGTTCCACTCGTGGATTTCGCGGATTTTCTGTAAATTCGCAATCCGCGAACTCTTGCAAATTTGCCGAAAATCCGCAAATTCGCACGCAGCGGATTTTTTTGCTTGGTGATACAATATTGCGGCGCGCGGCGTTCACTTACCGTCATTCAGCGTTTGCCGAGTTGTTTTTCTTGATATTTTGCGAGTGCTGCGCCATTTTGGATCTTACTGCGGGATCCTGCGGGAGTTTGGCGACCGCGATTTCGTCATCGCGGCTTTCTACCTTGCACAGCGAGTACGCCGTGATCACGTATCGTGGGAGTTCGCAATTGCGAACACGTAGATGCGGCGGGCAGCAACAATCTCGCACTCGCGAAATTACAAAATTTGCAATTCTGCACAAGAAATCCACCAGCAAGCAGCATAAACCTTCTGAAAATGATGATTTTTATCAGAATAACTCCTCAGGTTGACATTTGCCTGCACTTTTTTGGATTTGAGGCCTTTTTGACTTTCTTTGGATCACTTTTGGATTAGAAATCAACTTTCACAAGTAAGTTTGTTTGGGGCATTACAGTTGCTGTTCTGCAGAAAAACGAGTTTTGCAAAACTGAAAGCACTCAGCAGGTGCAAAAGTTCAAACTCATCATTAGTAACCATTCCCTGTAGTGCTTCCTGGGGGGCTCCTCCAGAGTTCAGTTGCCTACGTTTGTTTGAGGCATTACTGTTGCTGTTCTGCAGAAAAACAAGTATTGCAAAACTGAAAGCACTCAGCAGGTGCAAAAGTTCAAACTCATCGTTAGTAACCATTCCTTTTAGTGCTTCCTGAGGGGCCCCTCCAGAGTTCAGTTGCCTACTTGCAACTATTCCATGACCCTGCTCTGACCCTCACAGCAGGCTTATAGAATAGCTACAAGTAGGCCACAAAGGTCCTGGGAAAAAAAATTGCACTGCGACAGAAAGCAAATTACAGATAAGGATGCAGGTGCCAGACTGGAAGTTTAAATTCAGTGACACATTAATAAATCAACCCCAAATTATTCATGTCAGTTGAAGCAGGGCAGGTGTGCTTGCGTTTCCCCCCCATAATCTACAGTGATGAACCAGAGGGTGGCAGTGTTGATACAGAGGGTGCTGTGAACCTGTGATGATGAACCAGATGTAGAAACAACATAGTCGCGACCGTTGCGAGACGACAAGTAAGTTCGCAATTGCGAACTGGTACAAAACCCTCGCGAACTGGCAGAAACCCTTGCGAACACAAAAAAACCAAAAAATCCACAAATTCGCGAGAGTTCGCGGATTTTGCGGATTGCGAATTCGCGAATACACAAATTCGCGAACACCAGATTCGCAAAATTCGCCCATGCTTAGTGATGATACTCTGCCAATTGGGTGGTCTGATGAGAATTTCTCAGCCTCTGGCTACTCATTTTGGTTAGCTGTTAGTCCCTAAGTTTTGCCTAGATTCCTGTTTCAGGACACACTTGTTTATTTGTGACCCGGATATTCCTCTTTGTAGTTACGGTTTCAATATAGGACCTTTGGGATATCGGGGTCAATAAATATAGGCCCTCAGACCCTCATCTCACTGTGTTTTTTTCTAATATAATGAAGCCATGCTCATTGCTAGCCAACGTCTCTACTAATTTGCTACTAGCTGCAGCAGTAGTTGACAATTATCTAATTCCAATGGCCCTCCTCTTCGCAAAATGCATTTATTTTTCTACCCTGTCTCCAAAGAAGCTAATGAATAATCAATAAGGTACTGCATCAATCATACAGCTTGTGTATGAAATGTGGATATTAATATATTATACTGTCTGCCTTAAGTAGAGGTTGAAGAAAATTGATCCAATGGACTACACTACAGGTAAAGGAATCGTTTATATAGATATTTTTACTGTCACATTCATCATTGTGTGTCCCATATTCCAAACTTGATATCAAATCATGCACTTAATTCAACTTCACTCTGTGGCCTTGCCCACTAGCACACTTTCCAACAAATTCATTTGCTGGGCAGGAACCAAGAAAAGGAAACTTGATTTTCTTTACTGCAGGGGGCAGAGTAGAGTGATTAGACAAGTAGGGTAGAGCTTTTTTATATATATAATAGAGGGGGCACTACACTGATCATTGATTCATCATCTTCCGCTTATTCAGTCACGGTTCAATTCTAAAGGAAAAAATCGGAACATGTGTAAATTAATCTGTTATGGTAAATTATGACATATGTTCTGGAATCACTTTACATGCATATTGCATGATTAAATGTGGCACATGCCAAGAATGCCTCTCCCACCCTTCCACTCATATATCATTTGCTTTCTTCCATTCTTTCTCGTCTCTCTCAAGCATGAAAGCTCATTATGTGAAATTCTGCTGCATTGCAGATAGAAGAGTTCATAACAAGTTATAACTCAACCACCGCTGTGGCTAGTAAATCTGGGGAGGGTGTTGAGCTTACAGTAATTTTTTATGACAATGACGAGCAAGCCCATGGCAATAGCTAGTGAGCCTAGTAATTTCAAGAAATATGTAACTTACCAGTGCCCATCCCTTTTGCCGCTTCTTCCCCTACAACTAAGCCGTCTCCATTGCCTCCTGCAGTGGCAGTGGAGCATGCAGCATCGATGTTCTGTGTGGCTTTAATATAAAATATTACACATCATTTAGATCCCAGATATACAACCCTAGATACAAGAGCAATGCAGCACTACAGCTCAGTTAGCACATATCTTCCAAATATCACTGTGGGCATTTGATTGATTGGTTCCCAAAATTAGACAAGTCAGGCATAGAATAACGGTCAATGAAAAACCTATGGTGTTGGGTGGCAAATGCAATGCGAGTGGGACCTCATACTTTTCTTCCAGCGTTGCTGCACTGTCATTGGAAACTGGTGGTGTACTATACTATAAATGAACGGGTCTGCAGCACAATACACTGTGTTTGGGGTGTGATCCATGATAACAGTGGCCACTGTCTTGTGAACTAAACTGCTTTTAGTGCTAGGCATAAGCAGGAAAAGGAAAGCCTTCTCATCAAACATATACAGTGGTTTTTTTTATTTAAAAAATGCTAGCTTAATTGGGCCTACTATCTGAATCTTCATGAATCATGATAGATAGCACAAATATTCCAATAGACAATTTAATAGCCCAAAATTCTACGGTTCTACCTTAAGAAGTCCACAACAATCATAAACAACGTACTGAGATCTGCAAAGCCCTCGGCAGCGGCGCTGGTGGTAGGCGCCGGCTGACCAGCTTGACACGGACCCTTGGAATTGTCCTTCTTCTTTCCCTTCGGTGCTGCTAAAATAAATAAATAAGATATTTAAAAATAGATTTGTGATTCTGTTAATAATCTCCACAAAATCTGTTATGAAAAGCAAACTCAGTCGCTAAAACACATCACACATAGTACTACTAGTTTCTTTTTACTCAAGTCTATCAACTGTAGTTAAATCCATATTCTAAATCTCCTTAACAAAAACTACATTTGGAACTAATGTATTGCAGTTAATGATCTTTGATTTTATTCTATTCCCATTTCTCAACACCCTTGATGAGCCAACTCAGTCTCCCTTTTTTGCAATGCATAGATGCATTCTTCACATCATCACTGTGAATTCAATTAAATAACATGGAACTGTACGAGCTACATAAACAAAGTCACAGAGAGAATGCGCTACTAAGTAACAGAAGAAACAGTCTGCAATGGCTCTTAATTAATCAGCCAAAGCGAGCGTCTAATGAATGCGATTAGGTTGTGGCACCTGCTTAGAAGTAACTAGAATCTGGATCACACAATAGTATACCAGCGTAAACGTTACTGAACATTACTTACCTCTGAGTGTGAGCAGCATGCTATTCGGAATTTTTTGTTTTTAGCATTGTAGAACGCAAACACCTAGGCACCGCCCGCATAGAAGTTGGCCCTCTGCCATGGCAGTGGGTTGGTGAATAATATACTAAGAAGGGAAAGTAAAGAAAAACGAAAGAAGGAAAGAAGGAAAAATAAACTAAGACACACAATTTTTTTTAAATAAAAACTTAAAATACACAAACACAAAGACGCACACTATTGTAAAAAGTAAGAATAAGGGGTAGAAAAGTAATAAAGGTTGAGGATGACAAAGATTAACAAGAGATTAAAAATTAAGCCCAGCACCATAATAAAGAGTAGAAGAACAAGATGGCTGCATCCCATGCAGACTGCATGGTGCTGCTTGCGCGTGATTTGGAATGCGAGCACACTTCAGGACCGCATAGTGCCATTCCTATGTGATTTTGAGCATGTGGATGCACTTAACATTCCAAACACAACACGAACAGGTGCACCAGCAAACTCCGCCTGAATGCAAAACTCCAAGTAGCACGGCAGAGTTCTTTGCGACTCCGCGGAATTCCACGTAGTGCGACTCCGCGGAATTCCACGTAGTGGGACTCTGCGAACTCTGCCCACCCCTAATTATAATGCTCAGAGATTGGAAGCACAGTACTTCATTTGTAAGCAGCGCTTGCTTTGTTTGGCACTTATCATAGAGCAGTGACTTTGAATGTTGCATGAATCGTTTAGCAAAGTACAGTGACTTTTAAAATTCAGGGTGCATATTGATCAAGGAATTACCTATTTCTTCTAATAGCTGCACCTGAAAAATAAGGGAAATTTAGACTTTTAAACTCACAGACAGTAACCACTCATGCAAAGGCTGTTGTTTCTCTTGGCATATAACCTGATGGAAACATCTAATTGAGAAAGAGCTGTTATGTTTACTGCACTAGGTGTCATGAGTATGTCACAGAATAATGTACACAGTTGTGTTGTGTTGCTTTCACAAAAGCAGTGCTAATGCGTAATTCCATTACAGGACAAAAGTCCCTCTATACAACTGATCCCAGCTCTCGGTGGTCTAGTATCCCGAGTCAAGACTCCACATTGTCCGGAGCCCAGCCGCCCCTGGTGTAGAGAATCAGCACCATTGGAAGAGCTGGTATTTCTCTTTCTCACTTATTCCAACCCCCTTCCACTTCAGAACTCACAAGGATGCAGTGTGTCTATTAAGTGCTACCACATAAGGTTCCACTGGGATTTGGGAAATACCAGTGCCCCATCAAAACAGCCTAGAGTTCAAGTGAGTGGCTTGCGAAACCCAGACTACCTGAGTGACTCTAATGGTCAGTTGGCTGACCTCCTGTTCTGAATTATGTGGAAAGCACAACAAGCTCCAGAGACCACTCTGCAACGGCTCAGCTGACCTGCGACACTGGACTTTCCTGAATACTACTGACCTCTGCTAGAGTGAGCCTGTGATGCCTAACATATTGCCCCCAGGTATTTGCACTCCTCTACATGAAAAAGTAAAATACTGAAGTTTTGGGCTCTTTGGGACTGCGAACTAGCATGTTTGTGTGGAGTCACTGCTGCCTGCAAAGACCGCCAGTGAGAAGCTCTAGTGGCCTGACTGTACATGCCACATCAACCTCCAGTGACAATCAGCAACACAAGATCTGCACTTCACGCTACAGCTATGACAACCCATGGTGACCAGCAACGCGAAACTCCAGCAACCACCGCCTGCGACCCCTGACCTGATTTTCGTTCTACAGCAATGATTGTCCTCAACACTCTCCCTATTCCTGCCCACCTCTTCCACCTCAAAAAGAACTCATTGCACCAACCTTTTGAGAAGGCAAGTCTTACAGCTGGCTTAATGTGGTCCCTGTATTCATCCTGCATTCCATCGTAGTCGGCCTGAACTTGTGGCTTTCTCCCAGAGTGGCATGACTTTAATAATAATAATAATAAAGGGGTTTGTAGAGCGCATGGTGACGCCTCCCGGCGTATCCCCGCGCTGAGGAATAGAGTCAGAGATCAGAGGAGGGGAAGAGCCTAAAGGGCAAATAGGTGCGTTTTTAGAAGTTTCCTGAAGGTGGCTTCATTTTTTGCTAACCTAATATTGATGGGAAGGGTGTTCCATTTGGTTGCTGCCAGGGAACGAAAAGACCGACCTCCCATTCTGGATTTTTTTATACGGGGGATCATGAGGAGGCCCTTTCCCATCGAGCGAAGTGCTCTGTTAGGCTCGTATGGGACAGCTAGGTCAGACAAGTAGGACGGTGCACTGTGAGAGATAATTCTAAAGCATAAAAGAAGGGCTTTAAAAAGAATTCTCTTCCTGATGGGCAGCCAATGAAGGGTTGCCAAGGTGGATTTAGAAGCAACTCTTCTGGGTAATCTCAATACTAGCCGTGCTGCCGAGTTTTGTAGTACCTGCAGTCTCCTGATGTTCTTTTCCGAAGTACCAAGAAGAAGTACATTGCCATAGTCCATGCGAGAGGTTACTAGGGCCTGAGTCAAGGTACGCCTGGCCTCCAAAGGGAGAAGGTCCAGGGTACGGTTGAGAGTTTTCATGACCCCAAAGCACTTCCCTACAATTTTATTTACATGGCTGTCAAAGGAGAGTTTGGTATCCACCCAGACACCTAAATTCTTTGCTTCTCTGCCGGGAGTAGGCAGAGGCCCCAGACAGGATGGCCACCACTCCTTGGTCCAGCTAGTGTCCTTGCCTCCAATTATCAACACCTCAGTCTTCGAGCCGTTAAGTTTGAGGCAATGTTGGGTCATCCAATCTGCAAGATTGCTCATGCAGGTTTTAAAATTTTCAGCAGCCAAGGAGGGAACTTGGGACAGGGAGATCAGCAGTTGAGTATCGTCGGCGTAAGAGACTAGCTCTACGCCGTACGATTGGACCACCCCTGCCAGTGGGGCCATATACAGGTTGAACAGGGTGGGACTCAGGGCAGAGCCCTGAGGTACCCCCTGTTCTAACGCTATGCTGTCCGAGAAAAAATTGCCTCTCTGAACCTGAAAGCTCCGGTTGGTTAGGAAAGCTTTCAGCCAGCCCAGTGCCTTCCCGGTGACCCCAGCTTTGTTTAGACACTGTAGCAAGATGAAGTGTGCTACAGTGTCAAACGCAGCACTGAGGTCCAGCATAATGAGTGCCATGGTCTTACCCTCATCTGCGCCTTCCCGTAAAGTTTCAGTCGCTCTCAGGAGCGCTGTCTCTGTTGAATAGCCTGATCTAAAACCAGACTGAGAGCTGTGTAAAGCATTTTGGGATTCGAGATAGGCCATGAGTTGAATATTTGCTATTTTCTCTGCGACTTTGGCTAGGTAAGGTAGCAGAGATATAGGTCTTAAATTGTCTAGGGTATCCTGACTCACATTGGGCTTTTTCTTTATTGGAAGTACGATTGCTTTTTTCCAGTCTTCAGGCAGACAGGCTGTAGAAAAGGAAATTTGTAGCACGTGCCTAAGGTGGGGCTCCAAAACAGCCAGACTAGCAGCTATTATTTTGGGAGGAGCCGGATCCCGAGGGGAACCAGATTTAATACTTTGGCAGATTTTTACAAAGATTTCCAGGGAAGGGACCGTGAAATTACGCAGGCATAAATCTGTGGGAGCGGCATCATCACTCTCAGCAAAGTCATGTCCTGGTTTTATGTTGCCCGAAAAGTTGGCATAGATGTCAGTGATCTTGCCGGAAAAATACTTAGCGATCTTATTGCAAGTATCAACTGAATCATTAAGGGAAGTATGGTTAGAGGCGGTTACAGAGATTTCTTTAAAGATCTTAAAAAGCTCCTTCGAGGAATTCTCTGCTTCTATAATGCGAATGTTATAGTGGGATGCTTTGGAGGCTTGGATCATTCTATAATAGTTTTTTTGCGCTTCTTTGTAAAGGGTTTTAGTTTTTGGGCAAAAATTGATACGCCATGTCCGCTCAAGTTTTTTACAAGCGGATTTGGCTAGACGTAGTTCGTGAGTGAACCACGGATTAGCTTTATTGGCTCTCTTGATGTTAGTCAGCATACGAATCGGGGCAGTGCTATCTAAAGCAGTTGTGATGCATTTTTGTAGCTGACTATAAGCTGTTTCACAATCAGACCCTCCAGGAGGTCCAGCGTTATCAAATTTCTTAATAAAAGAGTCAAGGGAGAAATTTTTCCATTTTCTACATTGATAGCGATAAGCAGTATCAGAGCTGAGTTCAGTAGCAGGGATCTGTATTTGCATCGGAATCACGAAATGGTCAGACCAGGGTATCGGTAGAGGGGCCAGAGGGAGTACTCCAGTCCAGTTCCCAAAAATGGGGTCCAACAAATGTCCCAATTGGTGAGTTGGGTCCTGGTTTTTAAGCTCTAGCTGTAAAGAGAGCAGATCAGACTTTATGTCAGCTGCCTCATTGTCAAGGGGGTTGTCAAAGTGGACATTCATGTCTCCCAACACTAGCAATCTGGATTTTCTCAGTGCTAGGTGAGTTGTAGCCTCCATAAGGCTAGATGTAAAGTCATAGAGTCTTCCTGGGGGTCGGTATATAAGGATACCCGAGAGGGAATATTTCGGCCCTATTAAGATGGTGAAGGAGCCTGCTTCACTATGATCTATCGAAAGAGGAGATAGGGAGCATTCTAAAGGTGCCCTAGTTGCTATAGCGATACCCCCACCTCTACCATCCTTCCTATCAAGTCTGGAGAGGGAGTATCCCGGTGGCAAGGCCTCAATTATGACAGGGTCAGAATGCTCATCTAACCAGGTCTCAGTGAGAAACAAGATATTGAGTTCTTCATCCTCAAGGAGATGATAGATTTGATTACAATGTTTCCTAAGGGATCTGCAATTCAATAATGCCGCTTTTAGCAGCCCTTTCGTGTTAGAAGTGGTGAGGCAATTATTGTCAGGAGTGAAGGGACATATATTGCAACCATGTAGCGATATAGCCTCCATAGAGTGTTTGCAGGGGAGTGCAGTATTAGGGCATAGATCCAGCAATACCTGTCTATCATACCGCCTCTCTTGGGACTTGAAGGTGACAGGGTCCGAAGCCCCGCGCCCCGTCCGGCCGCGGACGGGCGCAGACGGGCTTGCCTTAGGCGCGCCTTCGGCGCGCAAACGGCGCTCCCGCTGCGCTCGTCCGCTGCGCTTACGTGGGACGCACATTTATGGAAAGAGGATATGGGCGTGGCCTAGCGAGTGGGCGTGGCCTCGCGTTACCAGCGATGGCGTCCGATGTTTACCCTTTCTACAGCGCTAGGATCCGCTGTTAGTAGGTGCCTGCTGGCGGGAAATGTCTACAACTAGCTCAGGTAGGTGCAGTGAATTAAAATACAAATAATCACAGTTTCACACAAAGTTTTTTAAAAAAACGAGCAAATTACACCTCCGGCTTCCGCCTCAGAGGTCTATCTATTCCAATGTGTCGCGCTCTCCAATCAGCGCTTTCATAGGGTAGGAGGGGGCGTGGCCTAGCGAGTGGGGGTGGCCTCGCGTTACCAGCGATGGCGTCCGATGTTTACCCTTTCTACAGCGCTAGGATCCGCTGTTAGTAGGTGCCTGCTGGCGGGAAATGTCTACAACTAGCTCAGGTAGGTGCAGTGAATTAAAATACAAATAATCACAGTTTCACACAAAGTTTTTTAAAAAAACGAGCAAATTACACCTCCGGCTTCCGCCTCAGAGGTCTATCTATTCCAATGTGTCGCGCTCTCCAATCAGCGCTTTCATAGGGTAGGAGGGGGCGTGGCCTAGCGAGTGGGCGTGGCCTCGCGTTACCAGCGATGGTGTCCGATGTTTACCCTTTCTACAGCGCTAGGATCCGCTGTTAGTAGGTGCCTGCTGGCGGGAAATGTCTACAACTAGCTCAGATAGGTGCAGTGAATTAAAATACAAATAATCACAGTTTCACACAAAGTTTTTTAAAAAAACGAGCAAATTACACCTCCGGCTTCCGCCTCAGAGGTCTATCTATTCCAATGTGTCGCGCTCTCCAATCAGCGCTTTCATAGGGTAGGAGGGGGCGTGGCCTAGCGAGTGGGCGTGGCCTCGCGTTACCAGCGATGGCGTCCGATGTTTACCCTTTCTACAGCGCTAGGATCCGCTGTTAGTAGGTGCCTGCTGGCGGGAAATGTCTACAACTAGCTCAGGTAGGTGCAGTGAATTAAAATACAAATAATCACAGTTTCACACAAAGTTTTTTTAAAAAACGAGCAAATTACACCTCCGGCTTCCGCCTCAGAGGTCTATCTATTCCAATGCGTCGCGCTCTCCAATCAGCGCTTTCATAGGGTAGGAGGGGGCGTGGCCTAGCGAGTGGGCGTGGCCTCGCGTTACCAGCGATGGCGTCCGATGTTTACCCTTTCTACAGCGCTAGGATCCGCTGTTAGTAGGTGCCTGCTGGCGGGAAATGTCTACAACTAGCTCAGGTAGGTGCAGTGAATTAAAATACAAATAATCACAGTTTCACACAAAGTTTTTTAAAAAAACGAGCAAATTACACCTCCGGCTTCCGCCTCAGAGGTCTATCTATTCCAATGTGTCGCGCTCTCCAATCAGCGCTTTCATAGGGTAGGAGGGGGCGTGGCCTAGCGAGTGGGCGTGGCCTCGCGTTACCAGCGATGGCGTCCGATGTTTACCCTTTCTACAGCGCTAGGATCCGCTGTTAGTAGGTGCCTGCTGGCGGGAAATGTCTACAACTAGCTCAGGTAGGTGCAGTGAATTAAAATACAAATAATCACAGTTTCACACAAAGTTTTTTAAAAAAACGAGCAAATTACACCTCCGGCTTCCGCCTCAGAGGTCTATCTATTCCAATGTGTCGCGCTCTCCAATCAGCGCTTTCATAGGGTAGGAGGGGGCGTGGCCTAGCGAGTGGGCGTGGCCTCGCGTTACCAGCGATGGCGTCCGATGTTTACCCTTTCTACAGCGCTAGGATCCGCTGTTAGTAGGTGCCTGCTGGCGGGAAATGTCTACAACTAGCTCAGGTAGGTGCAGTGAATTAAAATACAAATAATCACAGTTTCACACAAAGTTTTTTAAAAAAACGAGCAAATTACACCTCCGGCTTCCGCCTCAGAGGTCTATCTATTCCACTTTATGACCGCAAGTAGCATTTTGTGCTTTTAGATGCAATTTCTAAACTTTAAAATTGCATATCTCCAGTTCTACTGCCTGGATTTTTGCTTGGTGTCATTTTATTTACTAAAAAGTGTACTATTTTCTAAATTGGGTTAGGATTTTTTGTTGGTTGTGTTTTCACTTCATTACTGTATGCATGCTGCATATATACTTTACACAATGCCTCTTAGTTAGGCATGACTGCTTTTGTGCCAAGCTACCAGGGGGTTGAGCACAAATTAATTCAGTGACTTTTGTTATTCAGTCTTACTAGAATTATGGTTGCTGCTTGACAAGGGTTATCACCCGCCATACGCAAAACCCAATTTCTTACTGTGTCCATGTCTCAGTATTCATCAAATTGAACTGTGGTGCTGACAGGGATGTTTTGTCATTTGACCAGGATTTTTATTTAGACAGTTTCCATTTACATTGTTCCCAATCCATCCCTTTGACCCTCTGCACAACCACTCTCCTTTTGCCAGCAATAGGGTGGTCTTCCCCAAACATTTTGCCTGTTTGCCTCACCTTTTTTGCTGATTTCTTTTCGCTGGCCTTAGGAGTCTGAACAGCATTATTACTTTACAGAGTATTTCAATTCCCCTGGTTCTGTCTCCCTTCATTTAATATTTCAGGGACCCGCTTTCTTCTTTTTGTAGGAACCCACACTTACACCTTAATAGGCAGGGTCCTGTCCCCACGTGAAGGTCTGTATACCCCCCTGTACTGAGTCTGGACCGAAACTGGGAGGGAGGACCTCTTTGCACTTCATAATCCCTCTTTGAATTTACAAAGGTACAACTGGGTATATGTACAGGGTTTCGGACCCCACAAAATCATACTGGACTTGTGAAGAAAGTTTGCCTGGAAGAAAGAATGCTGTGCTGCTACAAGGACTGCCACATTATCTATTCTACAATCTATTCATAAATATGGGTGCACTTCCTTGATTATTCTAGCAAGGCACTGAAGGCTGGGTGAGCGGCAGCAAGGTTGATGATTATTCTGGGCTGTACAACTTGATTTTGATGGAGCACATGAAATATATTATTTTCCAGAGCTTGCTGAGGACGTGGATATCTGGGTCAGCACCATAATGTCCAAGATGCCATCTGGAGGCACTCCCAAAGCGTGGTCAGGGTTTCCACCAGAAAAAAGGGGGGTGGGAGAAAGAGTTCTCTAAAGGTCCCCAAAATAATTCACAGGGGAAAGCTTCTCATTTCCATTCTGGCCACCGGAAGAAGAGCTTTCCTGACAATGGCCATGACAAAGAATTCCAAATGGTCCAAGTGCTTTGAGTGTGGTCATTGCAAGGGAGATCCCAAGGGACCAAAAACAACAGTCTCCCATTGGATATAAGACTCCAGGGGTGGCAAGTATAGTGCTTGGGGAGTAGGTTATCCAAGTAAGTGGGGGTGATCTCAGTGAAGTTATCCTAGTGTCCCTGGGTGACAGTGAGATGGTGCCTTCCAATACTGCAAAATATAGGCAGTGGGTTAACATCAATGGGCATGTTGTTGAGGTTCTGAGGGGCACAGGGGCCAGCATGGCTATGGTAAAGAGTCAGCTGGTGGCCCTAGAGCAAAGTATACCCATTGCATTCCAACAGGTGGTGGGGGCTTGAAACCGGGAGGGTAATTATCCAGTAGTCTTTGTTACATTTGAGTTTGGGGGGGACTAAGATCTTCTGAAAGTTGCTGTGCGCCCTGCCATGCCAGTGGACTGTTTGTTGGGGAATAATCTTCTTGAGAACACTACCTGGAAGGAAGTGGAGCTCAAGTTATATCTGGAAATGCTATGGTTGCCTGAGTGAATATGTGCTACCACAAGATTCACGGCTGCCCAGGAAAGGAGTTCAAAGTGCGGATATAAAGTTAGTACTCATAGGTGCCCTTTGTGAATTTCCAAAGTCGGAAACTTAGATGTTTAGTCTAAGTTTAGACCAAACATCTAAGTTTACCTTTGTGAATCGGGCACAAGGTTTCTAAAATTCTAGAGTTGGGCGTGATTGAACCCTCCAGTAGCCCCTGATCCAGCCCTGTGGTGCTGGTACCAAAAGCCATAGGGGAAGTTTTATCACAGCTAAATGAAAAAGAGCCTAGACCAACCTGTAGCTTTCATCTCTAGGAGGAAACTTCCCTGTGTACAGAGGTGGAGTGCTATTAAAAGGGAAGCCTTTACTGTGGTCTGGGCACTGAAGAAGTGGAGGCCATACCTGTTTGGGGCTCACTTCCTGCTTTGGACAGACCACAGGCCCCTCAGGTGGATAATGCAAACAGTGGTGAGAATCCGAAATTGTTGAGGTGGTAAATCTCCCTACAGGGAATGGACTTCATGGTGGAGGACAGACCTGAGGTATACCACGCCAGTGCTGCTGATCTTTCCAGGTTCTTCAGCCTTAGTGATGAGAACTCACAAGAAGGTGGGTAGCTCTTCCCACTTACAGCTGGGGGGACGTGATACACCTGATAGCCTTCGGGTGGTCTTCCCCAAACCTTCTTTCAAACCTTCTTCCTGTTTGCTTCACCTTTTCACTAGTTTCTTTTTGTTGCCCTTGGAACTCTGAGCACTTTACCGCTGCTAACGAATGCTAACGTGCATGTGCTTCTCCCCGAAAACATGGTTTGATTGACTATTCACAATTGGCATATTTAATTTAACTATAAGTCCCTAGTAGAGTGCACTGGCTATCTCAGGCCTGACAATGCAGAGCCTATGCGTACAGTTTTACTGCCATATTGACTTGGCATTTAAACCCCATAGGCAAGCCTTTTTATGATATATCCATCAGCCCTAAGGTAGGCCCCCAATAGCCCATAGGGCTGGCTGCTGTGTAATTAAAAGGTAGGACAAGTCCTGCTAGTGAAAAACACCCAAATTAATTTGTCACTACTCTGAGGCCTACTCCTCTAATAGGTTAACATTGGGAATTCCTTATTACACTTATAAGCTGTAATTCCTGATTGAGAAGGGGTAGCTCTTTCATGTCACTGATGCAATCAGGATCAAGATACTTTTGTTTGGCAGGTTTCTCGTGGCTTATGTACCTGGCCAGCACTCCATCACAGTTGGCCTGAACTCTTGACTTTGCCCAGTGCAGAGTTATAAGATAACCCCCATAGGCACTTATTGTTTCCAAGCGCAATTTTCAGTTAGTCTTCAAAAATTAATATCTTGACTTCTACTTATTGGATTGTTTTTCCTTTTGGTCTTATTTTATTTATAAAACCGTATTCTTTTTTTCTAATCCGGCAGAGAGTCTTTTGTGGTATTTTCACTGTGTTACTATTTGAAGTTTGCAAAGATACTTTACACATTGCCTCTTAAGTTAAACCTGCCTTCTCCATGCCAAGATATCGGAGGGTGAGCACAGATTCATGTATGGCGTGTGTCTGACTGTGGTTTCTGCTTGGTCAAGGTGCATGCCCAATTCCTAGCATCAACATAACTTAATCCTTGTCAACTATTACAAATGCTTTCCAAACATGGCCTTTTAAAGGACACCCCCAGGTTTTCCACAAAGATATGATCAGTAAATTGTATTAAGCCCTCAATTATTTTCACTTCCTTCAACCCCCCCATTGTCCAAACAAAAGAGTAGTTCACACCTCTATTTGATGGCCACAATGCTGTGGAAAAAACTCCCAATCTCAGGATCCCAGAGGTCATTTCACCCTTTTTCCCTCCTGTCTTTTGACTTATATGTCCCAAAATGAAAATTCCCACCCAGTACTGTCTTAGTCTCTTGTGTTTGGAAAATGAGGGGACTTTGTATCTTCAGTGTTATTGTGTGTAGTCTTCGGGAGAAACACTGTCACTAACACCACCTGCTCTCCATTCCAAACATCAAATGTGATTGCATAGCATCAGAACATATCTGTTCACGTTTTTTCTACAGTGAACAGATTGTCCTTTTGTACAAGAATGTGTATTGCTCTAGGCATGGTAGTAGAGGGAAAAATAAAATACTGCTAATTTAAATTTAATCCAAATTGGAAATAAGCAAGTGAGGTTAACAATCCCAACAGGCTTTCATGGAGGGCTCACCCTGAGTGAGTTCTGACATATACTTCCTGCCCCTATTTGTTTTTCAGTGTTTTTCATCTTTTCATTCCCTTTATCTGTATTTCTTGGTCTATCTCTTTCCTTCCTTCTTTTCCCATCTTTCATGTTCTATCCATCCTTTATTGTTGCTTTCCTTTGTTCATTCATGCTTCCTTCTCTGTTGCTGTATCTATTCCTTTCTCCACCCTCCCACCCATCCATACATTCATGCTTCTGCACTTGTGTCTCTCTCTCCATCCATCATTTCTTCCTTCTTTAAATCCTTTCATTTGTCAGTTTTTTTATCCATTCATCCTTCTCTACATCCGCCCATTGATCTTCCTTTATTCTCTCCATCCATCATCCATCCTTCTGTCCATCCAACCATTTCTCCATCAACCCTTCTCTCACCAACCTTTATTTCCTTCTTTCCTAGCTGTTTTGTGTCATTTGTTACCCTGCCCACAGCACCTTTTTCTTGGTATTTATGAATTTCATTTTGGGAACTAGCAGTCTCTGATCAAACTAACATGAGCTAGAAACAAATAATCCTTTCATGTTAATCAGACCTGTTCAGTGGCATTCACCCCCTCTTCAGCTGCTAAAGTGAGCGGTTGATGATATCCATGCCTCTTGGATTGGTAAAGAAACCAACCTGGGATACTGAGACACAATAACCGTAGCCTAAATATTGACATCTAATACCACTATGATGAAAAAACTTGAATAAGATCACATCAGGCATATGTCTCTACATCATCTGTATGACTATGCCCCTTTTTATTTCAGTTTGTGTACATTCCAGGGGAGAATGCTTAGTGTGCCTTTTGGTGTCACCCAGAGTTCAGTAAATCAGTGCCGCCTCTTTGGACCACATGCAGTCTCCTCCTTTCCACCATCCTATACTCTCTGCAGCTCTGCTAAACTATTCTCCAACTAGAGCACAACCTGTAACTATCCCCAACCCACATCTCAGTGCACAGATCCACCATAAGTCCATGATCCCAGTACACCATCTGCCTGAACTCCACCATTGCACGCAACAAAAATCTCAAAGCAGTTTGTGGCCACTGTGTTATTTGTACAAACTGACCTCATTTTACAATTTACAGCAAAAATAATATACAAGTGGACAAGATATATATTTTAATAGTGAAACCAATTACTTTCCCACCCTGTCTAACCCATCCACCCTTTAGGGTCGGAAATCATGGACTATCCACAGACATTGGACAGTGTGTGAATGGTTTGCACTCCATGTGTCATTGACCAATCGTGGAGGCAAGGTGAGGTTAAGGAGACCTCACCACAACCCAAGGAAAGATCAGAAAAATAAATTCAAACGTTTTTAATAGAAACACTTTTAAAACGTTATTGGGTTTTCAAAATGTGAAATAAGCTCCAAAGACCCACATTCAAAATTTTGGGTTGCTACAGCTCTCTGGCGTTAGAGCCTAATAAATAGAGTTTTCTTAATTTCTGTGATTATTGAAAAATGTGAGCCTTTTGCGAACCATTATTGAGCAAATCTTATCTTTTTAAAAATTCTCTAACTAACCAAATTACATTTGCCCTTGGATTCTGAGGGCCAGAGACCTGCTCACACAACAGGGGCAAAACTCATAACTGATACCTAGTCCTCCAGAGAAAACAGTCTGCTACAAAACCCTAAAGGCTATGCTTAGCATGCTTTTGTGCACTTGGCAGTGAGTGTCAGTGCTTGTTGAAAGCTGTTCACTCTGTACAGAGTCCAGATCTCTAGGCTTTGACCCACCCAAGTGAGTGAGGTACCATTTTTATCAGGAGACTTGGGGGAACGCTGGGTGGTACAAAATATTTGGATCCACGGAGATTCCAGAACTTTTCCACACAGAAATTGGAGAAAAATTTGAGTATTTCAGCTAAATTTGTGGTTTACAGGGGATTCTGGTTAGGAAAACATTGGGGGTCCACGCAAGCCATATCTCGCTGGACTCCCACGGGTGTCTAGTTTTCATAAATGTGTGAGTTTGGTAGGATACCTAAAATAGCCACCAAATCCTGGGCAAAAAACCAAGGTGACCCCCTTGCAAAACCAGGTTGTTTTGTGATAGATAATTTTGATGTCTTCACAATACGTTTTGCTTGTCGCGGGTACTTGACCCACCCACAAGAGTGAGGTACCATTTTTATCGGGAGACCTTAGGAAATGGTGGGTGGTAGGAAATTTGTGTCCACCCGGTGATCCTACAACTTTCCCACACAGAAATTTTAGAAAAACTAGTTTTTCTCATCAAAATTTGAGGCTTGCAGGGGATTTTTGGGAGGGAAATCTTGGGGGATCCACGCCAGCCATACCTCGCTTTAGTCCACCGGGGTCTAGTTTTTAGAAATGTGTGGGTTTGGTAGGTTTCCCAAGATGGACGCCGAGCCTGGGGCCAAAAACTCATGGAACCCCTTGCAAAACCTGGATGTTTTTGTGATAGGTAATTTTGATGTCTACTCAATAAGTTTTGGGCCCTTGCCTGTTGCTGATACTTGACCAACCCACACAAGTGAGGTACAATTTTTCTCAGAAGACTTTGGGAAATGCGGGGTGAGTGGAATTTTGTGGATCCACACAGATTCAGAACTTTCTACCACAGAAATGTGAGAAAAATGTGATTTTTTTTTACAAATGTTATGGTTTGCATGGGATTCGGGGTAACAGAACCTGGTTGGAGCAGACCTGTCACCCCATCATGGATTCCCCTGGGTGTCTAGTCATTAAAAATGTACGGGTTTGCTAGGTTTCCCTAGATGCCGGAGGAGCTAGCGTACAAAATCTACAGCTAGGCACTTTGCAAACAAAGGCTCAGTTTTAACTGTGAAATTGTGGTGTGTCCACATTGCATTTTGGGCCATTTCCTGTCACGGGCACTAGGCCTACCCACACAAGGGAGGGAAATTGGGGAGGTTGCCCCAATTCGCCCCCAAGGGGGCAAAAAAGACTGTGGCTATTAGTTGTTGGAGTGGGCGCATTTGTATGCCCATTCTGGGCAGCCCTCACCCCCACAGATAAAAAAGCCAGCATAATAGCTGGTGCATAGTGTGCTCTCTTACGCCCTCTGGGGGCAGATCAGGGGCTACTGCCCCAATCTGTTTCCTGGGGGGCAGAAAGACTGTGGCATTTTTGGGGCATGGTGGGGGCATTGGCATGCCCATTCTGGGCACCCCGCACGCCTGAATTAAAATAAAAAATATTCCCTGATACCTATTGCTTTTTCTGCCCCCCCCCCCTCCCCGGAGGCAGATAAGGGGCTTTTGCCCCTATCTGCCTCCGGGGGGTAGAAAGACTGTGGCAATTTTTTTGGGGGTGGGGGCATTGGCATACCCATTCTGGGCAGCCCCCACCCTGACGTATATTTAAAAAATAATCCCTGGTGCCTTTTGGGCTTTCTGCCCCCCCAGGGGGGAAGATGAGGGGCTACTGCTCTCTTCTGCCTCCTGTTTGGTGGGGCAGGAAGACTGTGGCATTTTGGGGGCTGGGGCATTGGCATGCCTATTCTGAGCAGGCCCCACCCTGAACTTTGAAGAAAAAAAAATCCCTGGTGCCTAGTGGGCTTTCTGCCCCCAGTGGCAGATAAGGGCTATTGCCCCATCTGCCTCCTGGGGGGAGGGGGGGCAGAAAGACTGTAATATTTTTTTGGGTGGGGCATTGGCATGCCCATTCTGGGCAGCCCCCACCCGTACGTATATATAAAATAAAAGAATCCCTGGGGCCTAATGGGCTTTCTGCCCCCCCAGAGGGGAAATCAGGGACTATTGCCCAATCTGCCTCCTGGGGGGCAGAAAGTCTTGTGCCTTCTTTGGAAGTAGGTTGGGGGCATTGGCATGCCCAGTCTGGGCAGCCCCCACCCCTGGGATATATTAAAACAAAGCCCTGGTGCCTAGGGTGCTTTCTGTTCCCCCGTGGGGCAGATTGGGGGCACTGCCTCCAAGGGGGGCAAAAAGGCTGTCTGGCATAATTATATATGGGGGAGCAAAGGTGCTTGCCCAAGGGGCTGCTCCCCCCTCCCTGGTGGCGAGTGGGTGGATCCCTGCTTGGGAATCGCCATCCTGGGGCAATCCTAAAGCAAGGATCCATTAGGGAAGAGTACCATCGGAAAGGGTAGATTCTTCCCTTCCCAACCATACCTCTCCCATGTTTTTGGGTGCTCTGGAGGCTGAGATATCCCCACAAGCACCGAAAATGTGAAACTGAAACTAAGTTTCAGTTTTGTTTTCATTGTAATAACGACATCGCGCCATTCACGTGATTGTCATAACAATGTAAACAGACACTTTGCTTTGGGAGGATGGAAAAGCTCTTCCCCACCTCCCAAAGCAAAAAGAAAAGGATAAACCCTCTGCTTTTTACAGCAGAGGGATTTTGTGCTCATGACTGAATGGTTCCGTTATGAGCACACTAGCACTTATGCTCATGACGGAACCATTCCGTCATGAGCATAGAAGGGGTTAATGAAGAAACCCTAGGCTTGCATGCCTTTTTAGGCTGAACCACGTTTTGCTAACCTTGAGGCTAACTGAAAACACATCTAAATTGAACATTTTGGTCTTTATTTGCATTCCTATAAATTGGAACCCAAACAATATGGATGCTTTCAGAAGGAACCCTATAACATTTCTTAGAGGATACACTCATTTGGTTCAAACAAAGGATTGTTTTGGGCCAGGAAGGGATGCCTTCTTGCACAAAAATAATCCTTTGAGGCATGTTCCTCTTTCATGTGTGCTTCAGAATGCAGCACACATGAAAAGAGGAACCAACGAGTAGAAATAAACGCCTCACTTGAGAAGGTGTAGAATTTGAAGGCAGTTCCAGGTATACAAGTCTTTGTAAATATGAAAATGCGACAAAAACCATAGATTGATTCATGGGAACGTCCATGCTCCATCCATGGAATGCCTCCCAAGTTGAAGTGGAATGAATGCAGAGTAAGCAGCATGCTTGCATTACATTTCTTTACAAAGCCACACAGGGCCATGCAAATCATGTTTTTTACTTTGCAGCAGATTTCACTGTTATGTATCTACTTAGGTACATACATCATACTTCAGGAGATTATGTCCCTGAAAAACTGAATTTATAAGCTGTCATCCAGTTAGGGAAAGGTAACATTTCCACTTCCCTGAGTTTTCAAAGAATTATGGTCTGACCCTCTGAGTTTGGTATTCAAGGTGTTCTGAGGATTTGTTTTGTGCCAATGTGATTCACATTTTCACAATTCGGAAATGCCAGACATTTTATACCGCATACTATTTATAAAAATACAGGATCCTAGACTGTGTCCTATTATGGAGTCTGACCTTGGCGGTGCAGATGTGCTATTGGGAAAAGTGCCAAAATGATCTTGGGAAATATGGATTTAGCACAGCTCATTATTGTGGATTAATTGGTGGCATTTTTTTTTAATTTGCCAAATGTGTCCTATTTTTATTTTAAAACATGGTTTATGTTAAAGGTTTGGCATAACTGATGCTACAAAGAGATATCCACAACTAACTGACATCATTACTGTCTTTCTTACTTTATCTCTTTCTTTATCTCTTTCTTTCTATCTTTCGGTCTTTCTTTCTGTCTTTCGTTCCAGAATGTGACAAGCTGCAAATCTTTATATAGAACATGTTTTTGCAATGAGAGCATATCGAGCACAAGGTGCTGAACAGAGCGGATTGGTGTCAGTACAACGCGATGTTTTACAACGCGTTCCGTTACAACGCGATTTTTACATCGCAAATACCATTACAATGCATGCCATTACAACGCATGGCATTACATAGCAGATGGTATTACAACGCATACCATTACATCGTAAGTATTGGTAAGTATATCTTTTTTTTTAAAAATGTAATAAAGTTAATTAAATTAATTTAAAATAATAAAAATAATATAACATTATTAAAACAGTAATTAATTTAATTATAGTAATTTAAAATAATATAATTAATGATATATAAAAAATTTATAATCAGAAAATAATATAATGTAATTAATTACAATAAATATAATTATAATTTAATTAAGTTATAAATAATACATAATATAATTATAAATAATAAAATTAAAAGTATTTAATTAATTAAACATTTTTAAATAATATAATTTAATTATAATCGTTTATTAATACAATTAAATTAATAATATATTAATTTAATATATTTAAAATAATATAATTAATGATATATAAAACATTTATAAATAGAAAATAATATAATGCAATTAATTACAATAAATATAATTATAATTTAATTAAGATATAAATAATACATAATATAATTATATTTAATAAAATTAAAAGAATTTAATTAATTAAACATTTTTAAATAATATAATTTAATTGTAATCGTTTATTAATACAATTAAATTAATAATTGTAAATATTGTTATTAATTTAATTAAATTAAATAAAATTAATTTAATTAATTTAATTTATATAAAGTCGTAATACCCCTGTACCCCAAAACCCATACACTGCCCTAAAACCTAAAAACACCCCTGTACCCCAAAACCCAAACACTGCCCTAAAACCTAAAAACACCCCTGTACCCCAAAACCCAAACACTGCCCTAAAACCTAAAAACACCCCTGTACCCCAAAACCCAAACCCTGCCCTAAAACCTAAAAACACCCCTGTACCCCAAAACCCAAACACTGCCCTAAAACCTAAAAACACCCCTGTACCCCAAAACCCAAACCCTACCCTAAAACCTAAAAACACCCCTGTACCCCAAAACCCAAACCCTGCCCTAAAACCTAAAAACACCCCTGTACCCCAAAACCCAAACCCTGCCCTAAAACCTAAAAACACCCCTGTACCCCAAAACCCAAACACTGCCCTAAAACCTAAAAACACCCCTGTACCCCAAAACCCAAACCCTGCCCTAAAACCTAAAAACACCCCTGTACCCCAAAACCCAAACCCTGCCCTAAAACCTAAAAACACCCCTGTACCCCAAAACCCAAACACTGCCCTAAAACCTAAAAACACCCCTGTACCCCAAAACCCAAACCCTGCCCTAAAACCTAAAAACACCCCTGTACCCCAAAACCCAAACACTGCCCTAAAACCTAAAAACACCCCTGTACCCCAAAACCCAAACCCTGCCCTAAAACCTAAAAACACCCCTGTACCCCAAAACCCAAACACTGCCCTAAAACCTAAAAACACCCCTGTACCCCAAAACCCAAACCCTACCCTAAAACCTAAAAACACCCCTGTACCCCAAAACCCAAACCCTACCCTAAAACCTAAAAACACCCCTGTACCCCAAAACCCAAACACTGCCCTAAAACCTAAAAACACCCCTGTACCCCAAAACCCAAACACTGCCCTAAAACCTAAAAATACCCAAACACCCCAAAACATATACATCAGTACCCCAAAACATATACTCCTATACTCATACTTATTTTAAAAAATACTTAAATTAATATATTTAATTTATAATATTTAAAAACGAAATAAATATTTTTTTATAATTAATAATAATTAAATCAATAATAACATATTAAATAAAATAAAAAAAAAATTAAATACTTACCAATACTTACGATGTAATGGTATGCGTTGTAATACCATCTGCTATGTAATGCCATGCGTTGTAATGGCATGCATTGTAATGGTATTTGCGATGTAATAGCTGCGTTGTAACAGCATTACGTTGTAAAAGATGCGTTGTAGCGGTAACACACCGAACAGAGCACGCGTGGTACATGTATTTCGTTTGAACCCAGATTACATGACCCAGGGCTCCCATTCACCAACATTTTGTGAAAGAGCTTGTGTATAACAAAACGTAGTTAAAGGTAGTGCTTATTTATTTATAAGTATAAAGGTCTGCATGGGTAGCACTAACTAGTGTTACATTGCTTTAGTACCAGTCAAACGTCACTACATAAGGGTCCATGGGGCATATTAACAAGCAATAGCGATAATTATCGCTATTGCTTGGTTAGCGAGAAAAAATTATCGCCGAGCTGCGGCGATTTTTATCACAGATAAACCTTGGTATTACCAAGGTTTATGGCAAATGCGATAATAATCGTAAATAATGCATGAATATCGCTGAAAAGTCAGCGATATTCAGGCATTACCGAGCTAATGCTCTTACCCATGTTATCCACCTACCATTGGTAACATGGCTAAGAACTGCTCAGGGCAGGTGTTAGCTTTTGGAGATATTCGCGCTTAGCGCGAATATCTCCAAAAGTTGGTAATAGGAGATAGCGATGTTAGCGACTGTTTCCAGTCGCTAACATCTTGGCACGCCCACTTTGCATGTCATTAGTGATAAATATCACTGACATGCAAAGCAGGGCACAAGATGGTCGCTATCTCCTACTAGCTGTCGCTAACTGGTGTTAGCGACAGCTAGGTAATAGGGAGAAACTTTTATCTCCGCTTTCTTGGCTTTTAAATCCAAAAAAGGGGAGATAAACCCCCTTGATAATATGTCCCCATGTTTTCTTAAACAAAGGGATGAAAGTGATTCAGGCATCACAACACATCAAGCTTTGCATTATCTAGATTTCCTACATTCTCATCCCATGCATTACTTGTGATGTCAATACCACCTCAGGACAGGAACAATCTCAGGCAGTGGGAGTAGTTAGTCTGTAATCCAACCAGCTTCTGAGCACTATAAAGCATCATTTGCCCATAATGCTTCCTGTTTTTTACACAACAGATAGGGAAGAACTTCCAGAGCAATTTCGAACAGAAAAAAAAGACTTCTCCAGTAAAGATACAACAATCTTGACTATGACGGAAATGCCCAACAGTGGGTAGTAGGGGAATGGATAGAACAGTTGCTTTCAGCAAAGGATCTTCTGATTCCTGGGTCCTGAGGATAGTGAGGGATGACTAGCTCTTCAAATGTTCTTCCCCTCCCCAGGGATTGAGGCCATTCTTACCCAAGTCCCTCCAATCAAATTACCTAGTCAAGGAAGAGCGACCTATTTAAGAATTGTCCTTGTACTGAAAGTAACAGGAGTGGAATGTATGGAGATAAACATAAGGAACATGACCAAATGGGTTCATAAGATACAACTCATGAAGGAGACACTTCAGAAGAGAATTCATGTAATCCCAGTAGGTGCATGCATGGTGACGCTGGACTCAAGGGATGTGCACTTTCATGTTCCAATTGCTCTTCTACATCAGAAATGCCTTAGATGTTGTAATGTATGCAGCTTTATCAGTTGCAGGGACTGCCATTTGGTATCTGTCCTAAGGATATTCCTAAAATGGATGACTCCTTTGGTATGCCTGTTTCATCTGCAGGGATGGCAGATATTCGCACCACTTTGAGAATTGACCCTTGGTGGCAGCACTTGAAAAAGAGTAATTGAGAGTTTTCGAAGTGATAAATAAGAGTTTAGCTCAACACAGTTTAATCTTAAATTATTCAAAATGCCACATGATTCCTTCACAGGCAGAATCTTCAAAGTGGCCCATTTTAGAAAAGATGTTGGAATGGTGTGCCTCCAAATTGACAGAGCAGAAAGAGTCATGGGGACTAAGGGGTATATTATCAAGACAGGAGATAAAATTATCACAGTTTTAGCGGCAGAAAACTGCTGCTAAAACGGCGATAATGGGCTTGATCATATGCTCTATGGAATTTCAATTGAAGCCCATGTTAGATGTCCTTCACATTTAATATATATATATTTTCTGCCACTAAAACTGCTATAATTGTATCTCCTGTCTTGATAATATGCCCCTCTGTCTGTCTTGTTATCACAGATGGAAGCAGCAGCGAGGCAATAGTTGAGCGTTGATGAGTCCATGGCTTTGTGTGTTTTTCTAATTCCATCTGCCTGATCATATCTACAGCTGCAGATGGTTTGTTTGCTGATGCATTCGAAGCCATTGTTTATGGACTGCGAGAAGCTAAACTCAGTCACTCTGTAAGTTTTCTTTAGCTCCACTGACCAGAGAATTTCCTCACTAGATGGATCCGTCATGTGTTTTAACAACAGATGCCGGAAAGTATGTAAAGCAATATTGTTAGCTCATTTAGCCCAGAGCGAATGATCACGGAAGAAGGGGCTTCAATCTTTGAATTGGAGAGAACTGTCTTTAATCTGGATATCTTTGCACATACTAGAAAGAGAGTCTTAAGCAATAGCATGTTCCAGTGAGGACAGAAAATCAAGTAGGCAGGGCCCATTTGACCAACAGGGTGGTCCAAGATCTTCATTCATGAGTCTGAAAGGAATAAAGATAAAGTTGTAGGCAGAACAATTTCTTATTTCGCTCACAGCCATTTACATCTGAGGGAAGGCGAACGTGCAAGCATACAATCTAAGCAGAAAGTCTGCGAAGTTTTGAGATCTGTGCCTGGCCCTAGTGATCTTCAGTGAGATATGATGAAGATTTGTGGAGCCTTTCATAGACCTTTGTGCCTCTCAGGAAAAAAATGACCTGATAAATCTTTGTTCACAATTTCCAACTCCAAAAGCGTGGGAACTGGAAGCTCTATCCATTCCCTGGCATCATCTTCTCTTGCTTAGACTCCATTTGCCCAGATTCCTTGTATACTGCTGAAAACTTAGAAGAAGGGATCAGATGTAATAGTAGTGGTTCCATTCTGGTCTCTGAGATCTTGGTTCCATCCTCTGTCAATGGCTCTTTCGCCACCTTGGAAGATCCCGCTCACTCCTTTCCTGCGTCAAACACAGGGGTGTCCTTCTCTATATCACTTAGCACCGTCATCTTGAAGTTTGAAAGGGCGGAGAACACAAAGAAGGAGAACGGTTGTCGTTGATATTTACTGTAAGTTGCTTTTATGTGCCAGTAACATTAGAAGCCAATGCTGTGCTCTCTCTGCTGGACGCGCACCAATTGGCATCAGTGGAGCACCTTGCCAGAGGGTACGCAGCAGTGGAACTCTTACCACTCCATTCAAAACACTAATAAATACATATTCTCACAACACACCAAACACGGAAATCTCTGATCACTTTTACATATTCAGGAGTCTAGATTTTCTTCTAAACTGGGAGACTATTCCATACATCTGAAGAATTTTCAGGAATTAGAAATTGGTTTACAGTTCTTGTGAGATGCATTTAAGAAATGATCAACACTCACCACCTTGAGATTCAGTGGACAGCTTTAAAGTCTTTTTGTGAATCATGGAAAGGATTCCAAATATGGAATATACAGTATTTAGATTACTTAAGAGTACTTCATTATCTAAACCTACAATACATCCTTGACTCCTTGGAATGTACCATTGCTTCGGAAACATTTGCAAGATTTCCCGTTAAACCTCTTAAGTCGATAGACCTGGTATTCTTAAACACAAAGGTGTTTTTATGGTTTGTAAAAAGAATTGGGGAACTGTTTTGTAATCCACTATTTCTAAGAATGTTTGAGAATGGATTTTTATTAAGACTGGATGCCAAATACTTGCTTAATATTCCTTGTATGACTGATATGGAGCAAGAGATACCTATTCCTTCTTTCTTTTCTGCTCTTTCTTCACAATTCTGTTGTATAGTTTGGATTTCAAGAGGGCTGTGTTACTATATATTGAATATATTAGGTCTTATATATTGAATATAATAATTGGTCTTTTAGCAAATCTCATCATTTGTTCTCATTTTTTGGTGGTGCAGGAACAGGTACCAACGGGTAGATTTACAAGCCCCCTGCGCCACTTTTACGGCGCCGTTGCGTCACTTTTGTGATGCAGCTGCGGCGCAAAAGATGCACCATGGTGCGGGGTATTTACAACGTAACGCATCTCCCAGATGCGTCACGTTGTAAAGCCCTGCGCCAGAAGAGGCGTACCATCGCAGGGGGAGGCATTACGGCGCAGGAACGCCTCCAAAAAGTGGCTGAGTGAAATCTACAAGATTTCACTCAGTCACTTTTGGGCCCATGCTGCGTCAAAACCCTGCGCCTGATTGAAGCAGGCGTAAGGATTGACGCAGCATTGTGCAACTCCAGAAATGCGATGCTTTTACGGCACAGATGCGTGACGCATCTGTGCCGTTTTTGCCCCATGGTGCGCCGCTTTGTAAATGTGGCGCATCAAGGGTGGCGGAGCTGCCGCGCAGAATTACTGGCGCATCCCTGCCGATATGCAGGAATGAGCCAGTCATTGTAAATCTGCCCCCAAGTCTTTAAAGATTTCTTTAGGGACAGGAATTTGCAGGGCAGGCATGTGGATTCACAGTTTTGGGAATTACTATAATATTTAGAATTAGATAGTAATACATTTATACAAGATTTTTTTTTAATTTGTGAGACTTAGTTCATAAAATTTGATTGGATTGATTACCTCAATATTGTTAATTTTTCTTCTTTTTTTCCACTATTAAAGTTGTTGATGCATATTTATCTTTCTTAGTTATTTTCGACCAACAGAGCTTGGTATTCCTCACAAGTACTAACTGGCATTAGGACCTAGGAGATAGGTGAAATGGCCTAGTTACTTACTGGCAATGTTCCCTACTTTTAGTCAGCAAGATCCTGTTGCGCTTATTACGACCTGCCCGCCCTCGCTTGTGCTGCAGGCTTTCTTTGAAGGCCTGGCAGTTGAGGAAGGATTGTGGGTGAGCTATGCTTTATAGTGCCTGGAGGATTTTCAAGTTCACGGCTAAATTACTATTTCTTCATGATATTTATATTTATATCATTTAAATGAATTTCCATAACGAAGTAAGGAATGTAACGAAGAAATTCCTGACGAAGAATAAACTGTAGTAAGTAATCGATGCAGTGTTGTGTAGCAATGAGTACGTCACACCCAGAGCTTTAATATGATTAGTCCAGCATGAGAAAAACGCGTTTAAAGTTCAATTTTGTTTACTTCACCCCAGGTGTTCTTTGGCATTGTTGGGTTGTCTTTTGGCTGTTAGTTAGCGTTCTGCTTCGTCGTTGACCGGGTAATATTATTTTGCACCGGTCATTGGTGCAACTGTCATTGAAATTTATATATTTTTCGAAACATGTATGTCGGGTATCATGCGTAAGTTTTAACACAAATTCAGCGGCCATGTCGATGCCTACTTAAATAATAATAAAAAATAAAAAAATCGCGCTAGAGTGGAGATGTTAATATTTCTAAAACCATATTCGAGAAAATTTTTACCTCGAGCGCTTCTCAGAAAGGAATCAGTTCATTTTATCTCTGGATGTGTACTATAATCAAAATACAGCTCCACAATAACTAACTTCAATTGTTACAAAACACTCCTCGATTCTTACGATTCATAGAACAAATAAGTCCTTCCTGCATATATGTCACAGACATATATAATACCAGTCGAACTCGAAACATGAAAGTCTCAGCTATGTTGCCGCTCACATTTTCCTAATAGCAGTCTGGCTGAGCACAGCCTGAAGGCATCAAAGAAAGAACAGATCTTAGGTACTGCAGTGCCCTCTGCTGGTTCGATGGTCAGTATTGCAATGGGTGCATTCTGGGCTCGTTTATATTACAGTGCCGCACTCATTTTATTTAATTTTCAGATGAGGTTTCCATTATACTAATTATCATTAAGCTACCATAGAATACGTCATTCTATGTATTAGCAGCGCGCGGTCTCTGTACCTAACTGCTATCACTTTCCCTTACCTGCTTCAATTCGTATCTTTGATTCTCCACATAGTTCAAGTTTATGTTTATGCTGAAAACCACCAGTGAACAATGCTGTAATTCTCGACACAAAATAAAGAGTTTGACATTCATATCTAAAACATGGCTGAATATTCTCCTTTTTCAATTAATTCTCTTGTTCGCGGACGGTTAAAAATATACAACTCAAGCCTTAAAAAGTATTTATAAAACCATTCGCTTCGATGTTTTGCTAATTGAAATTGAATTTAGTGAAAGTAAAAAAATATCAATACTTACCTGCCTGTCTGTTGTAATATTGATTTGGGGGTTCATTTACAAGCCCACTGCGCCTCTGGGGAGTGACTTTTCTTTGAGGCACCGGTGGTGCAGTGTGCCTGCCCATATTTACAAGGCCACGTAAGCCACCCAATCTGGCTTTTCATGCCCTGCAAATGTGGCCCCCTTTCTAGCATTACTCTACTTGAAAGGGGCGTTCCATGGGTGTTGCTGTGGGTGTTCTCATACAACATCCATGGAGCCTGGCACATTCCCACATTTACAAGGTTTTGTAAACCTGGCAATGACTCAGATTCCTACCCCTCCCCAGAGGAGGCAGGAGGGAGGCGCAACCAGGGGAAATACCTTCATTTCTCCTTGTATTTCCATTTTGTATGTGTGCTACATTCTGCAGTGCACATAGAAAGAGGAAACCACTTCTGGTGATTGTTTTTTGGCAAAGCCTACAACTCTTTCACCATAGCGGAAGGGTGCCTGCGTTGGTGCATTGCATCTGGCTGTGCACTCTCAGAGGGGAAAAGGACAGGGATGCAGCAGGAAGGCATGCTGTGCTGCCGTGCGTCAAAATAATGTAAATGAGGTCCTTGGTTTTACAATAAATGACACACTTTCTACCCTACTACATCTTTTCATGTGCTGAAATGTAGAACATGGCTGACAGTGTTCCAGCTGTAAATTACATTGACAAACACACGTTTTTGACGCACAGCAGTACAGTAAGTCACTTTCCTGCACTGCTTGGGGTCAAAAGGAAAGGGCAGGAGAGGTGATGAATGTGTTGCATTAATGATATACTGTGTATTCTTGTCCTTTCCCTTCGCGCTGCAGCCATTTTGACTGCTTTGCGCCAAGATAGACACCCTTGCGCCATTGTAAAAGGATGTCTGCATCGTGGGAATTATTGTTTCTGTGCAGGAAGAGACCCCTTCCTGCAAAAAAAACAATCAGTGGGGGAGATTTACTCTTTATATGTGTGCTGCTGAATGAATCAACTCTTGGCCACATGAATGTACAATGCGCATGCAAGACAGCACAACAAGGCAAAGTGCCATTGTGTACAGTTCGAAAGTCAGATGGCAGGATCATAACTAATTCATGACCAGACAAACATCACCTGCAGAGGAGTAATGGGCTTAATACTGGGCACGGGGATTGAAGGCACCCTGGGGATTAGGTGGAATCTGACCAGTAGTGCTGTCAATATGTCAAAAGACACTCAGCATAGGTGTCATTAACAAAGAGTGGAAATCACTTTGGCAGATGTGGACTGGACCTCTACCTATACATACAGAAATTATAGGTCCAGTGACCAGTGTAACCGAGTTGCAATATGTATCATGAGACAAAAATACAGCCTTGTCACAGAGTGGTTGTATGAAGTATGCAGAGATATTGCCATCTGAAAGGCAACTACAGTGCAACTTGGACTCTATAACTCCTTGTAACAGACATCCAATGCATCAATCTTATAGAAAGTCAAATATTAGCAAGTCAGATTGATATTCAAATCACTCATATAAACGTCTCATATACATAACCACAAAAGTAGTGGGTTGCTTAATAGGAATACAGAGACTTAACCCTGTTTGGGATCAGAAGTTACCTGCTACTGGTCGCATTAAACCCCTCAAAATAGGGAGGCCATCCTTAATGGAAGAGGATGCCTCACAAACATTATTGTGTCATGCTTCATCATAGGCATCCTCTCCCCACCTTGGTAACATGCTACTACCAGGGCGCACTCAACCTCTGGGAAGATTTGGCAGTAGGAGGGAGTTCTCACATAAAACTTACAGGATAAGGTTGGGATCCCGATCTATTAAAAACAGCTTAAGGTTTCTCGATTATCACCTTTATTAGTGAGGACCTTAGGTACACTAAATACAAAATCAGTGTTGAACCCTTAGAGAATGATGACTCTGGTCCAACGTTCAAATTACCAGCATGTTTCTGCCTATACCGTATAGCCTAACTGGTCTGGGGCATTCATCAGGGTACTAGCGGATCCCTATCTAATTTGTGTGGGTGTCCACCTCTAATTTACATGGTGCAGTGGAGAAGTACACCTAATTATAAGCCCAAGTGTTTCCTACTTGGGAGACTAATGTCCGTTCTTAGTTAATTACCCTATTTTTAAGGGGATGCCAGCAGCAGCAGCAAGGAGTGGAGAACAGTAGGTGCTGGTGAGTGGCGTACCATCTGACGAATGTGTGACTACAGAGGACCCACCCTACCCATGACCAATTTTCTGGAATTCCCTAAAAAACAGGCTAATTGAACAGACATTAGTTATCCTGTAAGTTTTATGTAAGAATTCCTGACTACTGCCAAGTCTTTGCAAAGGTTGAGTCTGCCCTGGTAGAACCATCTTAGCAGGGTGGGCAGAGGATGCCTATGATGAAGCATGACACAATAAAGTGTGAGATCCACCATCTTTCATTAAGGATGGCCTCCTCATTTTGAAGGGTCCAATGCGACCAGTAGCAGGTAGCTACTGATCCCAAACAGGGTTCAGTCTCTGTATTGCTATTAGGAAACCCACTTCTTTTATGGGTATTTAGGTCTTTTTTGGGAGACTAGTAGGGTTGCCTTTCTCTCCCCACTCTCCGATTGTTATAACAACGTCTCATATATATAACATCATTACCATTTCTCTATCTCATTGCAGTTGATGTACCTACACCGCATGACCAACTGCCTGTCTAGGGAGACGACCTGGATGGGGATGAAAGCCTTTCAATACTTGACCAAGAAATCTTCCAGCAAATTCTGGACTCCTTTGGAACACCATCTCCAGTTGTGGGAAGGACCATTAGCATTGCAGGGACTTCAAAGGACCCACCTGTCAGCCAAAAATCACTACCTGCCAGTCCACCCCTAGACCTAGACTGACAGGACAGTGAAATTCCAACACTGTAAGGTATGAGTCGAGCAAGAGATAGTAGATGTTGTGCGGGTGGGAATGGATGCTGTGTGCAGGCACCATTGAGACGTCCTAAGGTGCCTCAGTTCTAAAAAGGATACCTTGGAAGCTATGCAAGGCACCCACCCTCCACTCTGTGGACCCAAACATTGCTGGAGTAATGAGGCAGAGGCACAACCAACTGTCCTGCCAAAGTGGCACCAGTGAGGTTGTCAGCGAGCTTTGGGAAATCCGAAAAATCTTGGAGTCCATGCCGAGGAAGCAAGACACATTCATCACCACAATGGGTGCATACCACTGCAACATTGGCGCTGTGCTAGAAAACCAGCAGAACCTTCTCAGAGCAGTGCTGCTTCCCTTTTTGGCACGTAGAAATGTTGCTGCAGACAGGGGATCCACATTTTCAGGCGCTGTTGTGTGCGTGCCTCTGTCACCTCCTACACAAACAGCACCACCCTCAGGGAAATTACCACACACATCAGAGGACAAGGATGTGGACATGGACATCTCTTCTTTCCAACGAAGAACTGCCAGGTAGCATTTTTCAGTGCTAAATGGCCAGTTTCTTCTTTGCACAGTTCTGATGACCAGGCCAACGTTTTTCACATCTCGGACACTCCTCAAACTGTCAATCCCAAACTTCTGTGGACTGTCAATGTGACCTCTCTTCCTTATTGGCATTTAGTCAGATCTCTTCCTCACTGAAACGCCCCTCTCTTCCACATTTCCCATGCAGTGTGTCCCCCATAAACACTGTCTGGACATCAAATGGCTCAAAAAAACTTTTGGGGATGTTGTTTTATAACCTGTGCCTGTGGCCCAACAAATTCTTTGCACATGTAAATAAATGCCCTTAGCTCCACCTGTGTGCTGTATGTCTGTTGGTGTCTGGACTAAGTAGAACATGGTGCATTGTGTGAGGCAAAGAAACCAACTACTTCCCAAAGGGACATGTGTGTAATGGAGCAATGGACAACCCTTAACAGCCAGAGGGAAATATATTTGGAGGACCCTCTGCATATATAGACTAGCAATTAGTTACTAAAGGTGCCAAAAGGTTACCCCGAAGCCAGGCCCAGAATGCTTGTTTCCATTCCAGGGATGACCTGGCATGTCAGTTCGGGCTGGACTGTTCCCATAAGGTACAGGGTCAAGACTGATTAGCAAATGGCTGGGTCTGAACTGGGGTGGCAAAGTGAGCTAAAGAACAATGATGGATTCAACCCATATCTGTGACTGGGGCTGAGTGTCTGAAAAGTTTCAGTGCTTCGTCCATTATCTCCCTGAGTTTGCTTTGTTCACCCTAAGTTGGCAGGGGTTGCCCAGATGTGGGTCCCTTGCTCACTTTACCACTGGATTCAAGCTAGCATAGCTGATGAGGGGTGTTACCCCGAAATCGGTCCCAGGAGGCTTCTTTCCAGGCCATGGAAGATGTGGGTTGGCATTTTGGGGTGGACTTTTCCCAGCAAAGTGAGCTCTAGAATGAATATGGATTCTCCCAGATCTGTGACTTGGGGTGAGCATCTCAAAAGTTCCAATGCTCCGTCCATCATCTTCTTGTGTTTGCTTTGTTCATACTAATTTGACAGGGTATGCCCTGAAATGGGTCGCATAAATCAGTCCCAGGATGCTTGTTTGCAGGCCATGGAAGATGTGGGTTGGCATTTTGGGGTAGACTGTTCCCATGAGGAACAGAGTCAAGACTGATTTGCTTACAGCTCGGTTTGAACTAGGGTGGCAAAGTGAGCTAAAGAACGATGAGGGATTCAGCCCAGATCTGTGACTTGGGGTGAGCGTCTCAAAGGTTTCAATGCTCCGTCCATCATCTCCTTGTGTTTGATTTGTTCATACTAAGTTGACAGGGTATGCCTAGAAATGGGTCCCTTACTCACTTTGCCACTGGATTCAAGCTAGCCAGGATGATGAGGTGTGCTATCCCGAAACCGGTCCCAGGATGCTTATTTCCAATCCAAGAAAGACCTGGCTTCACAGTTCGGTCTGGACTGTTCCCATGGGAGCAGGGTCAAAACTGATTTGCACAGGGCTTGGTCTTAACTGGGTTGGCAAAATGAGCTAAAGAACGATAATGGATTCAACCAAGATCTGTAAATGGGTTGAGTGTATGAAACATTTCAGCGCTCCATCCACATTCTCCTTGTGTTTCCACTAAGTTGGCAGGGTATGCCCAGACATGAGTCCCTTGTTCCCTTTGCCACTGGATTCAAGATAGCCTGTCTGATGATGTGTGTTACCCCAAAATCGGTCGGTCCCTGGATGCTTGTTTCAGTCCAGGGAAGAACTGGCTTGGCAGTTCAGGCTGGACTGTTCCCATGAGGAACAGGGTCAAGACTGATTGGCATATGGCTGGGTCTGAACTGGGGTGGAAAAGTGAGCTAAAGAATGAAGATGGATTCAAGCCAGATCTGTGACTGGTGCTAAGTGTCTGAAAAGTTTCAGTGCTCAGTCTATTATCTCCCTGAGTTTGCTTTGTTCACCATAAGTTGGCAGGGTATGCCCAGACATGGGTCCCTTGCTCACGTTACCACGGGATTCAAGCTAGCCTAGCTGATGAGGAGTGTTACCCAGAAACTGGTCCCAGGATGCTTGTTTCCAGGCTATAGAAGATGTTGGTTGGCATTTTGGGATGGACTGTTCCCATGAGGAACAGAGTCAAGACTGATTTGCATGTGGCTGGGTTTGAACTGGGGTGGCAAAGTGTGCTAAAGAACGATGATGGATTCAGCCCAGATCTGTGACTTGAGGTGAGCATCTCAAAGGTTTCAATGCTCTGTCCATCATCTCCTCGTGTTTGCTTTGTTCATACTAAGTTGGCAGGGTATTCTAAGACATGGGTCTCCTTACTCACTTTGCCACTGGATTCAAGCTAGCCAGGATAATGGGGTGTGTTACCCTGAAACAGGTCCCAGGATGCTTATTTCCAGTCCAGGTAAGACCTTGTTTGGCAGTTTGGGCTGGACTGTTCCCTTGAGGAGCAGGATCAAGACTAATTTGCAAATGGCTTGGTCTGACCTAGGTTGGCAAAATGAGCTAAAGAACAATGATGTATTCAACCCAGATCGGTGACTGGGTTGACTGTCTGAAACGTTTCAGTGCTCCAGCCATCATCTCCTTGTGTCTGCTTTGTGTGCACTAGGTTGGCAGGGTATTCCCAGACGTGGGTCCCTTGCTCACTCTGCCACTGGATTCTAACTAGCCTGGCTGATGAGGAAAGTTACCCCAAAACTGGTCAAAGGATGCTTGTTTCGAATCCGGCGAAGACCTGGCTCGGCAGTTCGGCAAAGACTGTTCCCATGAGGAACAAGGTCAAGACTGATTTGCATATGGCTGGGACTGAACTGGCATGGCAAAGTGAGCAAAAGAACGATTATGGATTCAACCCAGATCTGAGACTCGATTGAGTGTCTGAAACATATCAGCACTCCATTCTCAGTCTCCCTGTGTTTACCCTAAGTTGGCATGGTATGCCCAGACATGGGTCCCTTGTTCACTTTGGCACTGGATTCAAGCTAGCCTGGCTGATGAGGTGTGTTACCCCAAAACCGGTCCCTTGATGCTTGTTTCCGGTTCAGAGAAGAAATGGCTTGGCAGTTCAGGCTGGACTGTTTCCATGAGGAACAGGGTCAAGACTGATGTGCATATGTCTGGATCTGAACTTGGGTGGCAAAGTGAACCAAAGAACACTCATGGATTCAATCCAGATCTGTGACTGGGGTGAGTATCTCAAATGTTTCAGCACTAAGTCATCATCTCCTTGTATTTACCCATGGATACTAGCCAACAAATAACACTGCTGTGACAAGAAAATGATGGAAGGGTGATTCTGGAAGGGGCCGGTATCAGTGTGTGAGCCCAAATCTCATTGATTAGTAACAGTGGGTTTACATCACCTTCCCTCTAATGCATATCCCATGACTCACACACACAGAGCAATAGTATGTGAATACCTGTTTCGGACTGTCTATACATTCACATGAAGATTGCCACTTACAGTGCACAACAATATGGGTAGATCCCTCATATGATTCCATGCTCAACCTGACAGGTTCAACTCCATAGGATATTCACCTAGTAACACGTGTCTAAAAACACTGTTAGCAAAGCCAACTGAATGTACTTAACATAACCTAAGCAGACACAGTAAATCATGATGTAGACCTGTAGGTAGGACAAAATGATATTAAATGCAGTGTTAAAACGTGATCAACCTAAAATTACCTAAACTAGACGAACTAACTTATCTAACCTAACCTACACTACCTTATCCTAAAAACAGCAAAAACTATCTCTTCTTCACCTTCCTTACCCTACACATATAACATGACATTCTAAACATCAACCCTCCACTCCCCTTAACACGCCTCTTCATATAAAAACAACATAAACTACACCTATACACAACACATAAACTTATCCAAATATATATTTTTTGTATTCTTTTAAATGTTCTTTTCAACTCCTCCACAGATTGTGTTGCCATCGAACAGAATGCCCTGTCCACAAGGTTCATATGTCGATACTGCTTGAGAAGGATGAGGCAGTTCTTCCTCTGCTCAGGGGTCATGTTGGGTGTTGGAGTGGAATGAGAAAGTATCATAAAAGTAGAACTAGGAACTGTGTAAATCATCATAATGCTTCTCATAGTTTCAAATATCACATGTACCATTACAAAATCGCATTAATCTTCTTGAAGTATAAGGTAACCATCCTTGGGAAAATAAATTAACTTCTCAAATGTTGACAGAGCCAAAGTACACCATTGATGTCAAAGTAGGCGATTGCAATGGAATTGTCTGGCCAAATACAAGTCGCCCATTTCAGTACAGAGCATGCTTTGGAACACTACAGTAGTATACACATTATATGGTACACATGTCCCTAATAATTGCTCATTTGTGTTCTTCTACAGCCTGCCAATGGCAAGGAGACAGCTCTCAACAGGTTGCCACATAGACTTACAATATCACCGGTATCTGAAACATGAATGGAGGCTGGCTAGCTAACTCACATCAGAGATGTTGGATCCCAGGAGGACCAATCCATTGCTCATCACATGCAATTTATGAAATAGCATGTGTCCCTCTACATGGCTTAGTGTCTGTTCCCAAATTGTCAGGTATTGCTTTCACCTTACTGCACATCAACACTCTGCATATCCAAGTGATGGATATGCGCATGTATGTTGTACAGCTCACATGAACAAGCACGAGATGGAACTAGCGAGTGGTAGCCAAAGTGTACTCCTGTCTCAGTATTTTGTTGTAGGCCATATTGGGTAACACCACCAGAAGTTGGATTGTGTCATGGAATGTCAGATGACAAAACCATGCAGACATGCCTTTGCTCAAGCACACCTTGGCTTCTCTGGTAAGAAGATAGTGCTAGTATATGACTGTGTATCAATTATGCTAAATGGGCGATTACACAGCATGAGTGAGGCCTTTAACAGCATACCATGTGGGGAATGCTGACACCTCGCGCTTCTCAGCTGCCGCCAATCTCCCAGGCGTGCGCGCTGACTCCGCCCCCTTCAGGCCACACCCCCTCCCTCCCTTGATATGTGCCTGTACAGGAAGCGCAGCGGACGAGCGCAGCGGGAGCGCCGTTTGCGCGCCGAAGGCGCGCCTAAGGCAAGCCCGTCTGCGCCCGTCGTCGCCAAGTCATCGCCTCTCGCCAGACCCCCTGGCCAAATATCATCACCATTCCTCGCCTATGATAGTGAGACGCTTCATAGCTGGAACCCCGGAAGATCTTGCGTAAACATTACAGGTAAGCCCGGTCTCACCTGCCTACAATGCCAAACCTGTAGTTTCTCTACTACTAAACCCCACGCCGTCCAACAGTTTATAGGTCCAGACAAAACCACCTCCATCACGATACTCCACCTCAATGTGAGATCACTAGTTAAACACCACCTGGAGGTTAACACTCTAATACTGGATGAAAATCCAGATATCTTCTTCCTCTGCGAAACATGGCTTCGCGATGGCACCTCCACCATTCCCAATCTTACTCTACCTGACGACTACCTGATGTCGGCCATTAACAGAGAGGGTAGAGGAGGCGGTCTCGCTATAATCCACAAAAAAACGCTCTCATGTTCTTTTGTCAAGGAAGATCTGGCAGACTCTGAATGCGCCAACTTCAAAATCACCATAACTCCCAACTTCACCGTGTCGGGTCTCTACATCTACCGCCCACCTGGCCCCTCTTCAAAATTCATAGAGGCCCTCCTTGAGTCAACAACCTCTTTAATCACCAAAAACCCCAATTTTACCATTCTGGGAGACCTTAATCTCCATTTTGATCTACTTAATGACTCCACGATCAAAACACTCCTTGCAGATCTCTCTGCACTGCAACTCAACCCCTTCATCTCCACTTCAACTCACTTAGCCGGCCATATCCTAGACCCAGTTTTCTCCAACTTAGAAGAACTCACCTCAGAGCCACCCCTTCCTATGGGATGGACAGATCACTCCCTTATTAAATTGGCCATTCCGGTCAACAAAAGCAGGCACAATACGGCACCGACCAGCCGTTTAAAAAGACCGTGGCACAAACTGTCTCATGAGGACCTACATAAGACATTAGGGGATTTCCACCCTGACTCTAAAGCTGACATCAACGCTAACTACAGCTCGTTTCACGAGTGGATTACGGACGGACTAGACAGTCTTATCCCTGCCAAATGGACAAAAGGCCGTAACTCGCCATCGAACCCCTGGTACAACGACACACTCAAAAATCTACGAAAAGAGTGTAAAAAGGCAGAACGCCTTTGGCGTAGGGACTACAATAAAGAAGACAAAGCTAAATACCTTCTGCTACAAAAAACGTATCATAAAGCCATCCGTGCTGCACGGACCGCCTTCTACGCCGATAAAATTGAATCTAGTCCCACCCCCGCGAAAGAAATTTTCAAACTCGTACAAGAACTACAGAGCAGCAAAACACCCCCCCCTATGATCTCCTCTGAGCAACAATGCGAGGAACTTGCTAAATTCTTCGTTGACAAGGTGCAGAAAATCTACACCTCCTTCCCCCAGCATGACCCTAATACCATCAGCTATCCCTCCGCCTCTCCTAGCTACTCGACCCTGACCTACATCCCAGAAATCTCCAAAGACACTCTTATCAGACTATGCAACAAAGTCAAGTCTGGCTCCCCCGCAGACCCCATGCGCCCGGCTCAATTCCTAGAATCACTCAACTTCTTCCTACCAGCGCTAACCGCCATCCTGAACCTCTCCTTTACCTCAGCATGCGTACCATCTGCCTGGAAGCAAGCGTGGGTTTCGCCTATCATCAAGAAACCCACCCTAGACCCAACTAAATCGGAGAACTTTCGTCCTATCTCCCTGCTTCCATGGCTTTCCAAACTCGCTGAAGCGCATGTTAACAGTGCTCTATCCCAGCATATGGTCAAAAATAACATTCTGGACCCATCACAAAATGGGTTCAGACCAGGCCATAGCACTGAGTCTGCTCTCTTAGCCACCACAGAGCACCTCCGGACGATCCTGGATGCCGGTCAAGGTGCTGCGCTGATCCTTCTGGATCTCAGCGCGGCCTTTGACACGGTATCCCATGTCATCCTTCTTAAACGTCTGGAGACCTTTGGAGTAACGGGCCATGCCTTGGAGTGGTTTAGATCCTTCCTCGAAAACAGGTCCTTTCGAGTCTCTGCCCCCCCCTTCTTATCTAAACCCCACCCTATTGAACAGGGAGTCCCGCAGGGCTCTGCGCTAAGCCCCTCTCTTTTTAATCTTTATGTTCAGCCTCTGGCGGCAGTGGCCAAAGAATGGGGCTTGACATTGGTATCGTACGCTGACGATACACAACTGGCCATTGCACTCTCAGATGGACCTTCCAACTTTTCCTCTAATTTTAAAAACGGACTCTCTGCGGTCGCCCAATGGATGACCACAAACTGTTTACAACTCAACGGCGGAAAAACAGAGGTGCTCCTCCTTGGCAAAAACACCAGCCTTTGGAATGAGCACTGGTGGCCATCCTCCCTTGGTACCATCCCTCCCCCCAAAACCCTAGTGAAAAACTTGGGTGTCTGGATGGACGACTCACTCAACTTTCGAGCTCACACCAAGAAAGTTGCCGGCACCTGCATTGGCTTACTGAGAAGCCTTAGCCACATACTAGGCTTCTTTGACGCAAAGACCCGCCAACTCATCATCCAAGCCACCATCCTCTCGCGTCTAGACTACGCCAATGTACTCCTTCTTGGCGCCAACAAATGTGAGTTAGCACGACTCCAACGCGTGCAGAACTCGGCCGCTAGAACTCTGGTCGGCCTTCCCCGCAGATGCTCAGCCAGAGCAACCATCAGAAAACTGCATTGGCTCCCGGTTGACTCCAGAATCAAGTTTAAGACCCTCATCATGACCTTCAAAATTCTCAAACTTAACACTCCCCCTCTGCTTCAACCCCTTCTCACTCCCTATGCGCCGTCACGGAACCTAAGATCTTCCAACCAAAACCTTCTCTGCGTCCCACGCATAAAACTCTGCCGCATGGGCGGACGCTCCTTTAGGTTCCTGGGACCCAAGATGTGGAATGAACTTCCACATCATATCCGCGCGCTGGACAATTTATCTGCTTTCCGGAAGGCAGTGAAAACTCTTCTATTCCCTTGCCTGTAAACTTTCCTCTGTCCTTGGACCTTCTAGCTCAGGATCAGATCTAGGTTTCAGCGCCGGGACGCCTCATTGCCGGGGCAGCTGTAGCGCTTCAACAAAACATTAAGATAAGATCAGTGTCAGCTAACCTTACCTAGCCCGACTTCACTGTGGTTTGAATCCTAACATCCTGGCTGGGGATGTCATACCAAATGGACATAGAAGGCAACGTAGACGCCTGCAGTAACAATGTGCATCTTACATGCATTTAGGAGGTTTTCCATCTCAAGCTATGTTCACATAACAATCTGCTCAAATATACTCTTATAGACTATGGCACTTAGGACCAGGTTCCTCTGTCACCCCATCTATCAGGTGGACCTGCATATCGTGGCGGGAAAACGTTGAAAGTGTTATGAAATAAGCGCTTTGAAATGTGGTAAAACTTGTACAAAGATACATCTTTTTGTTTTAAAACATTGTTTTTGAATTGTAGAAATACCCCTGACGAAGGGCCATGTCAAGGCCCGAAATGCATTGGGTTATCTTGATGAAAATATGAAGATTACTTGCATACACTACTAGCTACTGATCAAGGCCTCTGCATGTCTGTAGCTTTTGAGGTTACAGTGATGAAAGTAAAATGCTTCGCACGTGACTATGGATAAATCTTAGATATCGTGAACAACTTTGATGAACTTTGAATAAACGTTGGAATGAACTTGGTTTAAAATGTTGCATTATTGAAATGCTTCCATTATCGCTGTGCGTCCGGAAATGGGGTGAGAGGTTGCCCCATTGTTTCAAGTGTGTTTCACAAGTACGTGGTTTTCGGCAGACCACGATTCTGGGCCAGCACGCAAATAAATACAAAAGCGACTAACTAGTGATAAAACCGGTGTGCACTCTGTCACTCCCCTTTTGGATTACCTATCGTCTGCCTTTCGACGAGTAGCACCCATTTGACAAGGATACTAACGGAAGAACACAATGAAGTCACTTGCGAGACCATGGGAAGAACACACCTTCAGAAATTGTTTCCTGGACTACGTTTTAAAACTGTTGCACAATACATTTTGATGCTTTTTGAAGTTATGCTCTTGTACATATCATAAACACGTTCGGAACAATGATTATATAATACTGCATATAATCAGTTTTTCAGCGCAAAACACGCTACATGTGATACCTTTAAATCAACGTTGTTTAGATCAACAGGGTGGGCGGGGAAATCTAGATTGATGTTTAGGAACGATACAGATAACTTAGGATAGTGAGCTTAATGCATGGTGGGAATAGTAGTGCAATACCATTAGGAAGAGCGTAGGTTTTCCGTATAATACAGGATCTCCTTTGTTTTTATTCAGCTAGTTTAAATATTGAACATAAACACACAAAATAATGAGGATGGGCATTTGGTGAGGATGCAGATGGGAGAGTCTAGATATCGCAAATTGAGAGCAGTGGGAAACACAGGGTTATGAAGAGCCACTTTGTGGAGGAGTTTGAACGTAGGTACTTAAATAGTAAATTGCGGGTGAAACACAGTCGGTCAACAACATGGGAGGGAATGAGATGGATGTTTGTAAAGGTAAGGAATGCGATGGAAAAGATTTGGCTCAAAAAACAACTGAAATATAGTTTCTGACTTTGCGTACGTATAGGAATTGTTACAATTAGCTTGGAAATTAAATAGAGGCATTTCATTGCATTTTGTATGTTTATGATAATCACACTGGGATGTACTATACATGAAGAGATTGAGGATGATTAATGGAGGGAAACCTAGACATTAATTAACAATTTAGTGGCGGTTTTTGGTCACGGTTAGCGGGAAAACGTTGAAAGGGTTATGAAATAAGCGCTTTGAAATGTGGTAAAACTTGTAAATAGATAAACCTTTTTGTATTAAAACATTGTTTTTTAATTGTAGAAATACCACTGACGAAGGGCCATGTCAAGACCCGAAATGCATTGGGTTATCGTGATGAAATTATGAAGATTACTTGCTTACACTCCTAGCTACTGATCAAGGCCTTGGCATGTCTGTAGCATTTGTGGTTACATTGATGAAAGTAAAATGCCTCGCATGTGACTATGGATAAATCCTAGATATCGTGAAAAACTTTGATGAACTTTGAATAAATGTTGGAATGAACTTGGTTTAAAATGTTGCATTATTGAAATGCTTCCATTATCGCTGTGCGTCCGGAAATGGGGTGAAAGGTTGCCCCATTGTTTCAAGGGTGTTTCACAAGTACGTGGTTTTTGGCAGACCACGATTCTGGGCCAGCACGCGAATAAATACAAAAGCGACTAACTAGTGATAAAAACCGGTGTGCACTCTGTCACTCCCCTTTTGGATTACCTATCATCTGCCTTTCGACGAGTAGGACCCATTTGACAAGGATACTAACGGAAGAACACAATGAAGTCACTTGCGAGACCATGGGAAGAACACACCTTCAGAAATTGATTTCCGGACTACGTTTTAAAACTGTTGCACAATACATTTTGATGTTTTTTTTTAAAGTTATGCTCTTGTACATATCATAAACACGTTCAGAACAATGATTATATAATACTGCATTTAATCAGTTTTTCAGCGCAAAACACGCTACATGTGATACATTCAAATCAACGTTGTTTAGATCAACAGGGTGGGCGGGGAAATCTAGATTGATGTTTAGGAACGATACAGACAACTTAGGATAGTGAGCGTAATGCATGGTGGCAATAGTAGTGCATTACCATTAGGAAGAGCGTAGGTTTTCCATATAATACAGGATCTCCTTTGTTTTTATTCAGCTAGTTTAAATATTGAACATAAACACACAAAATAATAAGGATGGGCATTTGGTGAGGATGCAGATGGGAGAGTCAAGATATCGCAAATTGAGAGCAGTAGGAAACACAGGGTTACGAAGAGCCACTTTGTGGAGGAGTTTGAACGTAGGTACTTAAATAGTAAATTGCGGGTGAAACACAGTCGGTCAACCACCTGGGAGGGAATGAGATGGATGTTTGTAAAGGTAAGGAATGCGATGGAAAAGATTTGGCTCAAAAAACAACGGAAATATAGTTTCTGACTTTGTGCACGTATAGGAATTGTTATAATTAGCTTGGAAATTGAATAGAGGCATTACATTGCATCTTGTATGTTTACGATAATCACATGGGGATGTACTATACATGAGGAGAGTGAGGATGATTAAGGGAGGGAAACCTAGACGTTAATTAACAATTTAGTGGCGGTTTTTGGTCACGGTTAGCGGGAAAACGTTGAAAGGGTTATGAAATAAGCGCTTTGAAATGTGGTAAAACTTGTAAAAAGATAAATCTTTTTGTATTAAAACATTGTTTTTTAATTGTAGAAATACCACTGACGAAGGGCCATGTCAAGACCCGAAATGCATTGGGTTATAGTGATGAAATTATGAAGATTACTTGCTTACACTCCTAGCTACTGATCAATGCCTCGGCATGTCTGTAGCATTTGTGGTTACATTGATGAAAGTAAAATGCCTCGCATGTGACTATGGATAAATCCTAGATATCGTGAACAACTTTGATGAACTTTGAATAAATGTTGGAATGAACTTGGTTTAAAATGTTGCATTATTGAAATGCTTCCATTATCGCTGTGCGTCCGGAAATGGGGTGAGAGGTTGCCCCATTGTTTCAAGCGTGTTTCACAAGTACGTGGTTTTTGGCAGACCACGATTCTGGGCCAGCACGCGAATAAATACAAAAGCGACTAACTAGTGATAAAACCGGTGTGCACTCTGTCACTCCCCTTTTGGATTACCTATCGTCTGCCTTTCGAGGAGTAGGACCCATTTGACAAGGATACTAACGGAAGAACACAATGAAGTCACTTGCGAGACCATGGGAAGAACACACCTTCAGAAATTGATTTCTGGACTACGTTTTAAAACTGTTGCACAATACATTTTGATGTTTTTTGAAGTTATGCTCTTGTACATATCATAAACACGTTCAGAACAATGATTATATAATACTGCATTTATTCAGTTTTTCAGCGCAAAACACGCTACATGTGATACATTCAAATCAACGTTGTTTAGATCAACAGGGTGGGCGGGGAAATCTAGATTGATGTTTAGGAACGATACAGACAACTTAGGATAGTGAGCGTAATGCATGGTGGCAATAGTAGTGCAATACCATTAGGAAGAGCGTAGGTTTTCCGTATAATACAGGATCTCCTTTGTTTTTATTCAGCTAGTTTAAATATTGAACATAAACACACAAAATAATGAGGATGGGCATTTGGTGAGGATGCAGATGGGAGAGTCAAGATATCGCAAATTGAGAGCAGTAGGAAACACAGGGTTACGAAGAGCCACTTTGTGGAGGAGTTTGAACGTAGGTACTTAAATAGTAAATTGCGGGTGAAACACAGTCGGTCAACAACATGGGAGGGAATGAGATGGATGTTTGTAAAGGTAAGGAATGCGATGGAAAAGATTTGGCTAAAAAAACAACTGAAATATAGTTTCTGACTTTGACTACGTATTGGAATTGTTACAATTAGCTTGGAAATTAAATAGAGGCATTACATTGCATCTTGTATGTTTACGATAATCACATGGGGATGTACTATACATGAGGAGAGTGAGGATGATTAAGGGAGGGAAACCTAGATGTTAATTAACAATTTAGTGGCGGTTTTTGGTCACGGTTAGCGGAAAAACGTTGAAAGGGTTATGAAATAAGCGCTTAGAAATGTGGTAAAACTTGTACAAAGATACACCTTTTTGTATTAAAACATTGTTTTTTAGTTGTAGAAACACCCCTGACGAAGGGCCATGTCAAAGCCCGAAATTCATTGGGTTATCGTGATGAAATTATGAAGATTACTTGCATTCACTCCTAGCTACTGATCAAGGCCTCGGCATGTCTGTAGCTTTTGAGGTTACAGTGATGAAAGTAAAATGCCTCGCATGTGACTATGGATAAATCCTAGATACTGTGAACAACTTTGATGAACTTTGAATAAACGTTGGAATGAACTTGGTTTAAAATGTTGCATTATTGAAATGCTTCCATTATCGCTGTGCGTCCGGAAATGGGTTGAGAGGTTGCCCTATTGTTTCAAGTGTGTTTACAATTCCACCTTGACATTACCCAATATCTGATGCACAGGCAACTTTGAAATATGTCATTTAGGATGTATATTGTCTGCAACAAATGCTTCCATTGGAATTGGTATACCCATTGAACAGGTCATTGCAAACTTCCTCCAACATAACATATGATCCTTTCACAACACAGTAAACAGCCAGGTGACAATCACTGGTAGCATCTGGATCCTTGAAACCATCCTCCTCAACCCTGGTGTAATATTCTGGACCACCTACAAGACATAACATGGTACATTGCACTGTGAATGTAGAACGCATACACTGGGGACATTAGAAGCATTTATTTATTTAAAAGTTTTTATATAACGCTGGCTAGACCGGGAGGTATCAGAGCGCTTTATATGGGTATCAGACAAAAAAATTGCAGGTTACAGCTTTACAAACGTTACACAGTTATTAGAGCATGGCAATTTTAGTTACAAGTAAGGTTGAGACAAACAAAAAGGAAAATATAGGTAGGAAAAAAAGCTGGCCAGGGGAGATATTCCGGGGAGTAGGGGGGTATGAGTAGGGGAAGTAGACAGAGAGTGGAGGAGGGAAAGAGGAGGGGAGGGTTAGAGACACGGCATGGTAAGAGGAGGGGGAGGGTGACAGGGACTCAAACCAGTAGGCGAGTCAAAGCTGCACTCAAAGTCCATAAACTGTGATCCCAGGGGGAGTGGTATCATTTCCCCATCTCTGTTGCGAGAGGCTTCCTAAGCGCAGAGGACTCTCTCAGAGGGGTCTCTAAGACTCTAAGGCCTATTTACTGGAACCTTCAGCAAAAATGGGAGAGGGAGTGCTTTGGCAAGGGGTGCCATACCATACCTCAATTGTGAGTGGCTCCCTTGGCGCTGTGGACTCTCTCAACTGGTATGCTGAGACTCCAGCGTATATAACTTGGATCTTTCCCCAAAAAGGGGAGACGGCGTGTTTAGTCAAAGGGCACAAAAGGTCAAGGGGCTAGGTGCTGAAAGTAGGCAAGGGGAGATATTATGGGGAGTGGATAGTGGGAGCAGGGGAAGTAGACAGAGAGTGGAGGAGTGAAAGAGGAGGGTAGGATTAGAGATATGCCAAGGCAAGAGGAGGGGGAGGGTGATGGGGACACAAACCAATAGGCAAGTCAAAGCTGCGCCCAAAGTCCAGTAAGCTGTGAACCCAGGGGGAGTGGTCTCATTTCCCCATCTCTGTTGTGAGAGGCTCCCTAAGTGCAGTGGACTCTCTCAGAGGGGTCTCTCAGACTCCAAGGCCTACTTTACTGGATCCTTCCCCAAAAAGGGGAGAGGGAGTGCTTTAGCAAGAGGTGCCATACAATACCTCAATTGTGAGTGGCTCCCTTGGCGCTGTGGACTCTCTCAGCGGATATGCTGAGACTCCAGCGTATATATCTTGGATCTTTCCCCAAAAAGGGGAGTAGGAATGATTAGTCAAAGGGCACAAAAGAACAAGGGGCTAGGTGGTGAAGCGGGCAAGGGGAAAGATTCAGGTGAAAGGGGTTAGGTGCAAGGAAGTAGACCAAGAATGAAAGCATGCTGTATAGGAAGACAAGGAAAAAGCAGAGTCACAGAAATAGGATGGGGGTGGGCAAGACAGGGAGATGGGGACAGGGAGATGGGGAGAAAAACTGTGCCCAAAGTCCGGCTGGGTAGGTGACCGTCAGGTGATGAACCAAGTCTGATCTCCTCAATAGCTGAACAGAGCAGCTCCACTGGGCGTCAGACATAGTGCTCGGACTCCGCTGTCAGGATGGGGATCTATAGTATGCTCAGAGATTGTCATAGTGTGTTGATTAGAACTCGAAGGCAGCTGCGACTTGGGAGCCATTTGGCAGGGCAAAGAAGGTGCCCTGGGCGGCTTGTACATTGGCGGCCACGGCCACTGTGACACAGCCCAGCCCATATTAAACAGTGCCCGGAAGGACAGACTGCAGGACACCCTGGCGAGGGGAGGTTCACTTGGTCGCCTGATTGGCATCCGGGAATTGCTCAACAGCGGACGTTTCTGGATGATTGGAATGGGTCAGAAATCCGTGGGCGGCCAAGCTGACATCTGAAGCAGTTGGGACCCCGGCTTGATATCTTCAGACGCGAGGCTTTTGTGACGATAGTGGGATTGAGGAGAAACCTCGTGGTTGGCATGAAGGGTGGAAGAAGGCACAGCGAATAGTCGTTAAATTGTGGCGAGGTACTAACCCGGGAGCCCCATCACAATACCACAGAGAGGAAGGTCTGTAGGTTACTTGACAAGCCCTGTTGCGCACTTTCATTATATGAAGCACCTTTGTCCCTATTACAGTGAGAGTCGACCCACAGGCCTCAGTGTGAATCCAGTGGCCCATAGTGTGACTGCGCCAACAGGCCTAGGGGCAATATGGCCAAGGCCGACGCGAAACAGCCGAAACTTACCTTTGAGCCTGTAAAGAGAAATAGCCGTGTGGGGCAGTAGGGGCAGGAACAGACTGTCGGCAGTGGGTCACTTGAAGAAACCTCTGGACAACTCACAGAGGTGCAGGATATCCTACGAGAGGTCCGCCAGGGATTTGCCACGATAGCGGACAAGGTCGACAGGATGTTTAGCGAATGGATGCCATAGCCCACAAACTGGATGTGCATGACGAGAGGCTTAAGGAAACGGAACAACGTATTTCGGACTCAGCAGATATGACTGCCAGTCATACATCGCAGCTCTCTCGCATGGATAATCTATTGAGGGTCATTGCAGCAAACAACGAGGACTTGGAAGCGTGAAGTAGACACAATATTATTCGCATTTTAGGCATACCGGAAACGACCAACACAGGGCGCATGGAGGACTATGTGGAAAAGATGTTAATAACGGCGATTGGATCGGAGGCCTTTTCTAACCAATTTATTGTGGAGCGTGCGCACAGGTCGCTAGGCCTTAGGCCCAAACCAGGAGACACTCCGAGACCCATAATTGCTAGACTCCTAAATTACAGAGACCGAGATGTGGTATTGAGGGCAGCGCGTAGCAAATAATCGCTATCATATGATGGCAACTCCTTCTCTAATTACCCTGATTTCACACCTATGGTCCAGGAGGAAAGACGGAAATGTATTGATGTCAAGACAAAGTTGCGCAAGGCCCAAATTGACTATGCCCTCCTGTATCTGGCACGGTTGAGGGTTACACATCAAGGCAAGCAAAGTTTCTTCACCAAACCACAGCAAGTGGAAGACTTCCTCAAGCACCTTAACCACTCGAACAGAGCTGGAGAGGAGGACCCTCAACAGTCACCAATGGTAGGAGCTGATGTGATGGACCCTCTGACTGTCGTGGATCTGGTAACAGACTGTTGTTCCTGCGATTTGGTTCATAAATACTGGGGGGCAGTCCTAATAGTAAATATGTATGTCCCCTGAGTAATATACCCTGAGGTGTCTGATGTCAACTCGCCGGGCCCCCTTCTTGCCCAATAGAGATGCAGATTTGGCTGCGAACTGCTCTGAGAGCGAGGGGTTGTTGTGTAGCCACCTAGATATGACCCCTAAAGGGAATTACCCCAGGCTACCTTTCCACATAAGTTTGGTGGAGGTTGTACTCTGTTTCTTGTTGGGAGAGGGTTGGGGTCGGAGTGGGTGGGTGTATAATACTGGCATGTTGGGGTTGCTTCAGTGGGTGGGGTGGGTGGAATGGGGGGACAAATGGGAGTTGCTTGTTGTGGGAAAGGTAGAGACACGCATCGTAGAGATTGCAGCATGTATATCTAGTGTGCAAATAATTGGAGCAATGAGTAAACCGCGTTCGCCACTGTATCTCACATGGTACAGGAAGCTACAACATTTCAGAGCATGACTAGGTCTTTTTGTAGCATGTCCATAGGGCTAGCGGAATAGGGTCGCAATTGAATGTTATCACGTGGAACGTCAGAGGGCTAGGAGACCCTAGAAAGAAGCCACAAGTGTTAGCGTATCTGGACAGACACTAAGCGCATATAGCAATGCTGCAGGAAACTCACTTTGCGCCCCAGAAGGCCACTACGTTCGCATCTAGATAGGCTGCGCACAGTGTTTTCGCCTCATATTCCAGCTACGCTAGGGTTACAGCCATATTAGTTAAAAAACAGATACCCTTTAATTTGGCTGGTACGTCCAGTGATGACCAGGGGAGGTATTGCTTGGCTTGGGGGCGCCTGGGCTTGGAATCGGTTACTTCAGTGTGTTGTTATGGGCCAAATGTAGATGCCCCAGATTTCTTTTTCTCCTTATGGGAAGTGGTAAGAGACATCGGGTCAAGTCACATTATATGGGGTGGAGACTTTAATGTTACTTATGCTCCGAACCTAGACAGATCACATCCTGCTCCGCATCATTTCACTAAAGCAAGCATTATACTTAAAGACATTAAATCAATTGCTAGATACGTGGAGGCACATACATCCCTCAAAACGGAAGGGGACAAATTTTACGGCACATGCTGCAACCTGGGCACGACTAGATTATTGGATTATATCCCCGGGACTTGGACCTGCAGTCTGTGCAGTGCAGCACTTAGCTAGGACATACTCCGACCACGCACCCGTCAAACTCGCACTCTCGTCGGCGGATTTTAACCCCCCACGCAGCGCTTGGCGACTTAACACGCGCAATGGGGAGGAGGAGCATCCGGGCAAAACCTTAGCAGACACAATACAAAAACCGCGATACTCCAACTACGTAGTAGAATTGGAAAGGCCGGATGGAATGCGATGTTGGGACACTGCAAGTATACTTGAAGATTTCACTGGCCATTTCGCAACCCTGTAAACCACTTCCGGCGAGCGCGAACTAGACTTGGACACCTACCTTGGGGATGTCACTCTTGGCTGGCTGAGCGACGTGCACCGTAAATTCCTATGTGCCCCGTTCGAATTAGACGAGGTTTGAGATGCAATAATGGGACTGCACTCCGAGAAGGCCGCTGGAATGGATGGCATTCTGGTAGAATTTTATAAGACCTATGTAGATCTAATGGCCCCAATACTTCGATAAGTCTATGAGGAATCTCTGGAGGTTGGCTCCCTTCTTCCTTCTATGAGAGAAGCCCTCATTATCTCACTATTAAAACTGGACAAACCAGCCCACCTGTGCGGATCTTATCAACCGCTCTCCCTTCTCAATTGCGATGCCAAGATCTTAGCGAAACTCATTGCCAATCGGCTGAGTCTGTTGTTGGAACACTTGAACCTACCGGATTAGTCCGGATTTGTCCCGGGCAGAGCCACTTCCCATAACTTGAGGACTCTCTTTACAATTTTGAATAACGTCTCCCCAGAATTGCCCTTGGCAGCAATATTTTTAGACGCCACTTAGGCTTTTGAATCTATTGAATGGAATTACATCTTTGGGATAATGCTCCGCATGGGGTTCCCACCGCTGTTTCTGTCTTGGATACGTCTCTTGTACCATCAACCGGGAGCCAGGGTGCTTATCAATAGACAAATGTCCCAGAGATTTTCGATTACTAGGGGTACACGACAGGGATGCCCTCTGTCCCCATTGCTGTTTGCCTTGGCAACGGAACCGCTGGCAGCACGACTGAGACAGCACCAAAATGACATGGCCTTGCAGTTCAACATGAGACAAATATTGATTTCCATGTATGCCGATGATATTACATTGTACGTGCGAGATCCCCAGGATTATCTGAATACACTCCTTCGGGAATTCATTGTATTTGGTCGCCTATCGAGTGTCCAGATAAATTGGGGGAAATGATGCCTCTTCACATTGACGGACTCAGTTGTGCGCTTTCCTCTGGACTATCCTCTGGAGTGGTGCGAGGATGAATTACGGTATTTGGGAATTGGCATTACTAGAAAAAAGGAAGAACTTGTGAGGCTCAATTACGGGGTGGCACTGACCCGCATAACAGACAATGTGAGCGGATGGATAACACTCTCACTCTCGATGGCAGGTCGAGCATCGCTGATAAAGATGGTGATACTACCCCAATTGCTCTATTTGTTTTTAAATATTCCGTACTATCCGGGTCGGCTTTTTTTTAAATCCCTTCGATCGGAATTGATTTGATTAGTATGGGGGGCAAACAGGCCAGATTAAAGTGGACTGTCCTCACTAGGCCTTATTCAGCAGGTGGGTTTGGTGTTCCAGACTTCGAACTCGATTATATTAGTGCTCAGGCTCACTATTTATATTTTTGGATCCGGCAGCCTAAGTACATACCACAACTGGCAGCTGAACACTGGCTTGTAAATCCAGTACCGATATAGGGAGCCCTATATATGGCTCTGAATACCCGGGAGCGCACACAGACCACTGTCTAAGCCACGATTACGGCATGGAAACACATTGCACAACTCCTTGAGGCCCCCATTCTTTATTCCCCGCTGCTACAGCTAGTGTATCACCCGAGCATGCCCCTCTTGCAAGAAACACTTTTCCACAAATTGCAGGAACGCACGTCCCTCAAAACATGGGGTGACCTATATGAAAATGGACAATTTCAGGATTCCAACAGTATTTTTCAGGGAGTACAGCGCACATTATTAGACGTCTTTTTGTATATATGTCTTAAGCAAGGGGTTTGGTCCTTGCATGCTGACTTTCCAGATGAGCCCCCGATGCTTGCACCACTGCAGACACTCTTGCAACATCCATCGCCTAGACGCTTAGTATCCCTGATTTATCAAGCAGTATACACACAGTAAAAAGTAGATGTTCCACCCTCTCGCACTAGATGCGGGGAAGAATTAGGATTTGAATTAACGGAGGAACAATGGGAATACTGCTGCTCGCAGACTGAGCGGCTATCGGCCAGCAGCAGGCTACGAATTATACACTACAAATATCTACACAGGCTATACCACACTCCTGTTAGTATGCATAGACACCACCTCCGCGACTCAGATAGGTGCGATAGGTATCACGCGCCACAGGCTGATTTCTTACACTTGTCCTGGAGCTGTCCAGCAATACATGAATTTTGGGGACACGTCTTTGCAGCCTTGCATCAGATGACCACTGCGCATATAGAAGCGACGCCACTGCTGGCTTTGCTGAGCTATGTAAAAAATGTACCACTGGCACATCTCCGGTATATAGCCCTTGCATTATTGATGGCTAAGAGACGGGTAGCCTGTAGGTGGAGCAGGGGGAGAGCGCCCAAATTTAAGGATTGGCTTAATGATATGATATATTGCCAAGAACAGTCTGACATTTATGCCGAGCTGTTGCCTAGCGCATCCAGGCCTAGAGACATCTGGTCGCCGCTAACATCCTATTTACGCCCGAGATCCCAGGAGAATGACCATTTGTAAAACCCATACATGGGTCACCTTATATTAATAATATCTACTGCCACCCACAAGGTTCATAAAATTGTTGACACTGTTTGAGTGATTATGTCTTTAGAGAACGTAGAGATGACAGTAGGGCGGAAGGGTCTAGATATGCTCTCTGATGCTCCTTTTATTTTCACAGGAAATAATGATGTCATGTATACTGTATTATAATACAATGCATAGTATGTAGAGCTGAATCGTGAGCGGGAACTGCATGCTCCAAGTATGAGTCATATTATAAGCCTCATGGATTTTTCTGTTTGTGTTTCCTACCGACCAGCACAGATGTTTGTTAAACTATTGGTTCATGAAACGCTGCAGGCCCGTAGTGGTTGTAGGCGGTTTGCTGTGTCAAATCACACTGACTATATTGCTCGCCATTTGATTCTTGATGACAATAATAAGTTGCTGCTGGCCATTATATGGTTGTAGGCAATGAGCTGTGTCAGATGATTTGAACCACTAATAAATGTTTTGTTAAATCTCGAAAAAAAGAAATGCCCTTCTGACCATGAACCATATGTACCTTTCAGAGTCAGTGGAGAAAAAACAGGTATTAGCAAAGTAGGCTCCGTTTATAAATAACAGAGTATGTGTACTTATCAACAGATCTCTCAACGTCAATCCCAAGATAAACAAGGAGGTCCGCCTCCCAGTGGATTACTTTTGCCCAGTGATGCTTTAACTGGTGCATACTCTGCTCCACTTTAAATATGCAAATCATGCCCAGCCGCAACTTCACCCGCCATTTCTTCTGGTTCTGTGTGGTGTAGGCCAGGAGCACACAACCCGCACCAGCCATCATGTTAGGGAGGTAGTGGGTGATGACATAGAGGGAGCCCTCAAACCACAGTCCCAACATGTGGAGGACTCCACCCTCCCAGACATATCCCTCACCAACAAAATAAAAATCCCAAAGTATCAAAAATCTATCTAACACACCCCAACTACCCCTAACAACCATAAAACGACAGACACTCCACAACACAATACAGTTAACAATACCAAAACGGCCCCACGGTTATGTAATCGATTGCCCCTCATACTTCGAAGATGTGATGATCTTCTGATCTTCAGGTTACTCCTGAAAACTGAACATTTTGCAGTTTAACTGTCTGCTGGCTCTGTTCTCGGACCCCCTCAGCTCAGAGATACCGCTTTGGGCGCGAGTCAAGCGCTTTGCAAGCTTTTAAATGAAATGAAAGCAAATTAAATAAAAACACTAAACAGACGTTTAGGGATACAACAGGCACAGCACAGACACCAACAACTCCAAGAAACACCTAAGAACTTTCAAAACACCACACAACATCTCCTGCACTCAAGACAGACACAAATAATGTAAGAGAAAATGAGAATTACTTCACACTTCCTGGTTAGCAGAATGTCAGAACCATTGCATCATTCCCTTGGTAGATGCATCATGTTTTCACCAAATGCTGTTTTTTTAAGCTTCCTTGAAAGAACAGGCAATGCAGGATTTTCAAACAATGCATGACAATACGCAATGCTGTATTGTTGACGCATCCGCTTTGGATGACTGAGGCAGAGAGAGGAAGAAGACCTTCTGCTACACCGAACTTGTGATCTCAATAGAGAAAATTATCATCTTGTTTTGAAAGACTCCTTAACTTTCCCATAATCTAATAGAAAACTAGATATAGGCACACATTCACAAGCGAATCGTCGCTATAGGAATGATACACCATACAGTTTATTAGAACTGTATAAGATGGTATTACAACATTCACTAATAAAAGAAAGACTAGCCAACGGAAGACAGGAGGCAGAAGCAGTATGTTGTGGACCTAGCACCAAACCATGACCCCTCCCTGTGGAAAAACTCACAAACAATGCAAAGCTGCATATTGTAGGATGTAAAATAGTTCTACAGAAATACTATTCATGTACTAAAAAATGTAGGGCAATATTATCAAGGACTGTTGTTAAAATTATTGCAATTTTATCGGCAGGAAACTGCCGATGAAACGGCTATAATGGGCTTGATAATACACACTTGTGAATTCCCAAAGAAGCCCATATTCTGATGTTAACATGGGCTTCTATGGGAATTAACAAGGGCGTATTATCAAGCCTATTATCACCGTTTTATCGTCAGTTTTCTGCAAATAAAACGGCAATAATTTTAACACCGGTCCTTGATAATATGCCCCCCAATTCACAAACATACAGCTGGCGAGCCTCCGCCTCTTCTATCTTTCCTGTGCAGAGCTCTGTGCCTCAGTTGCAGAGATCTCCACACACGGAAGTGCACAAATTAGTAGTAAATGTGAAGGGACCAAGGAGAGAGGTAAGAAAATGAAGACTAATTGCTTAATAAATGAGAGAGGTTTAGGGACATTTAAGAAGGGGTTGGGGTGGCAGATGCCGTTGAAAAAACACACTCACAAAAGAGTAAAACGATTGAAACTCACAAAATACACTTTTAAAGTTACTACATTTCTAAAGGTGTCAATTAAGGCTCTAATGTTCTTCAGACCAGCATTGGAGTAAGACAAGTACCACACATTGCCAACTTGTACTGAAACACACTTCCATAGACAAGCATTTGCAATGCAATAGGTCTCGCATTAGGAAAGTTTGAGCTATTGGTATTGTAAATGACACATTTTTTATTTATGTTTTGGTTTTTAAAATAGCAAAATTAATAGCTTTGTCATTTACAATGCCAATAGTTATAACTTTTGCAAATGTGACACCTATAGCATTTGTAATGTAATATGTGTTGTATTTACGTGTTTCCACCTTTTTCTGCCTGTGTCGCCTAAATATCCCCAGGGCGCTAGCCTCCCATGTGGTACGCCCTGTCAGGCCTGTGACTGTCAGCAGTGTGGCGTGTACTCCTGCCCAAAAGGACTGTAGTGTGGGACAAGCCCATAACCTATGGAAGAATGTGGCATCAGGTGTGCGACACCGCGGACATTCGAACTGCGTTGCAGGGAAAAAACGCTTGAGCCGCTCCGGTGTGAGATATGCACGGTGTAGTATGTTGAATTGGATATTTTTGAAGCACTGGTTACATGATACTTTTTTGTGGTGTTCTAGGGCAATGAGCCATTCGTTATCATGTGGCGCTCAACCAAATTCCTCCTCCCACTTTAGTCAGAGCCGCGTTAGTGGCATACATGTAAGATTTCTATATCCAGGTGATGAGGGTTCTCCCTGCTCCCATATTTAATATTGTGTGTAGTGAAGGGTGCGTTTTCGTTTCACCTTCCGCTAGATCCCACGTCTTCCTACTGTCAGCTACAAGTTGCCTGTGTAATAGGAACTGGCCGGTGGGGAACCCGCTCTCCTCCTTCAGGCCCTCGAATGAGGACAACTGGCCTTCAGTGAACAGGGCTTCCACCTCGGTGAGTGCATGTTTTGTCCACGTAAGTGATTCTCTAGTTGTGTATTGCCCGCATCCTTTAGGGAGACCCGCAAGTGGTAACAATGGGGAGTATATTGCCGCTGTCCTAGAGCGGCGGAGGATTCTTAACATGCAGGATCTGGCCACTTTCACCAACAGGGGATGTGCCGGATTAGGCTTGGCCCCTGGTAGGAGCATCAGGTGATCTCTGGGGTCGACAGAGTCCCCACCTGTGTTTCTGTCTCCTCTATGTGATGATCAGCGCTAGAGCCACTGCAGCTGCACTGCGAGGAAGTAGGCCTCAGAGGAGGGGGTACCCAGTCCTCGCCTGTCTCGCGGCAGCTGCGATGTCGTCAAAGCTACTCTGCGGGGGTCCTTTCCCCAAATCAGCGATATCTGTACAGTGGTTAGATCTTGAAAGCAGGCTAACGGGGTGGGATCACCAGCACATTTACAAAATAGTATAAGAGACTGGGCACCATTATCATTTTAGATTAGCCTGTGGTCACTCATGGCGCACATTTCTCCAAAAGCAAAAAAAAAACCTGAAAATCTAGCACATAAGCCAAGAGACTGGGAGTCTGTTTTACTCGGACCACCAACCAGTAAAAACACTGCCTTGGGTACCTTGCAAATGCTGATTAATATGTAAGATGATGTCCCCCTAAAGCATGAAGTCCCATTAAGGCAGTGGTGCCCTACAGCCTTGAGTACCGCGGCACTGGGAGCTCAGGCCTTCCGAGCTCAGCAACTAGTCCAAGATGCACCTGAAGAAGAGTGGGCCACCTCAGACCACGCCATGCGGGAGCATGCCAGCGGCAGAGAGGGGGACTCGTGTTTCATGCGACATTGCACCATTTGGAATCATATTCTGAAATAAGCCACGAACAGCTGGCTCATCAAGACAGCTGCCAAACACATATTACAGGATGCCAAAACAACAGCACCAACTGTAAGACCCTGGCAGAGGAGGAGCAATATTTGTACAGAAATAATTGACAAAGTAATTCAACTTCAGTCCTCATTCAAAATCGGTTACCTTTGATAAACAACTCAAGTTCTGCATTCGGGCAAAGGAAAACTCTGATTTAGACATATCCCTCTATTAAAGAAACCATTAAAACAGCAAGCAAAGGCCACAGCTAAATGAAATAAAAACCAACAACATATCTGTATTAAAACAAGATACACCCAGCAAATCAGAATCAGTACTACTTTTGCCTACTAACACGCCCTCATTGTATGCTGCAACCTATTGCCAAACCCGTGCCAAACTACCTGCAACCACCCAAAAGATTTACTTCAAGTTAGAAGCCAACACTCAAAAAGTACAATTAAAACATGTAGCTTCTATCTGAACAACATTGCAACTGTGCTCATGTGTAGGAATATTCCAACCCATCTGTTTCTTCACTGCACGCAGGCTCTGAGCACCTTCCATGGCAACTGGCCTATGGGGAAACACACGTGTCCAGCATAGAACCATCACAAGCAGCATCAACTTGTTCCATCAACACAAGAACTGTGAAAACGTCCAAACGCATCGTTGGTGATAAATTCTTATCTGCAATTCATTCACCACACCACTCCACTCGCTACTGGTTGGCGAATCTTCAAGAGCCTACAATATCCACTAGCAGCACACCACAAACTAATGAAGTACTGATCAAATTAAAATAAATACCTGCCTCGTGTATGGGAAGGAAATCCCCTCATGATTCCTTGGGTTTAGTGCAGCCCTGCTCCGTGTAAACCGGAAGTCAGGCACTTTTGGCCGAGACGGGGGCGGGGCCTGCAATCCAGCAGGAAGTTCCGCCCGCCGCCGCCGAGGAAGCAGTGAAGCCGGCCGACTCCGACCAGCGCTGCAGAGGAGACACGGAACACGCCGAAAGAGCCCGGTGAGTGGGAGGGGAGGGGAGGGGGGGGCCAGGGCTAATGTGAAGGCCTGTGTGTATGCGTGTGTGTGTGTGCATGTGTGTGCGCATGCGTGACTGTGTGTGATTGAGAGAATGCGAGGCAGGGGATAGTGTGCCTGCGTGTGCATGCGCGCGCCTGTGTGTGTGTGCGTGCATGCAGAGGGGTGGGGGCTGCCTGTGTCTGTGTGTGAGCGAGGGCTTGCGCCTGTGTGTGTGCGGGCGTGCATGCAGAGGGGTGGGGGCTGCCTGTGTCTGTGTGAGAGTCAGGGCTTGCACCGCGCATGCGCAGGTATCAGACGCGCGCTCCCGCGAGGAAAAACGCTCGTAACAGATTCGTGTCCTCATTCCCAACTCATTCCCCATACGGGCTACAAAAGGTCTGAAGCAGACACTCTCAATGCTCACCCATTGAGAGTAAGGTCTGCTCGACCTAAAAAAATGGAAACTTGGAAATAAGACCCACATAAGAACTAATGTTAAATACATTACATTAGGTTGACATTTGAGAAAGGTTTAGATATAGATATATACATATAGATATAGATATATTGTAGATATACATTACCTACTGGTGGGCGCCAGTAGGTAGTTACAGTTAGGACCAAGTTTCCATAGTAAAAGCATCATTTGACATGCGTAAAAAGTTGGTGCCGTTTGATAGATTTTTACAAAAGTTTCCCCAAAAAGCGCTGTGCTCTGTCTTGTTGCGCATGGAAAGGATAAAGTGGGAGGGGTAATAAAAAAAGTGTGTTTCCCATGTTAATTCCAATAGAGATTTTAGAGACAACTACTTCCCGAACCGCTGAACGCAATAACAACAAACTTGGCAGAAAGGTAGATATTGGTCCGGAACGAAACCTTTTTGTTATTTAGGCCCTTTGGTGCTCATGACGGCTCCACGCCATCATGAGTCACGGTAGTCATGTGCTCATGACGGCCTGGAGCCGTCAGAACGTTGCCGCTCCCCCCGCGTGCGATAAGTCTCCGCCTGTGTGGGTGAATTAATCAGTGGGCAGAGTTCTAACAGCGCCAGGCCGTCATGAACACATGCCGTCATGAGCACCGAGACGCCACGCCCACACCCACCCACACCGTGGCGAAATTCGCGCCATGGCAAAGTGGTTAGTGTAAATCTGTTCAGTACTTTTTGAGATATCAAAGGAAAAACTAATTTGTATATTTAGGGATGCAGAGTCTCCGCAAATCCTTTGCAGCGCTTCATGAATCCTCGTACTAGAAGGAATGCAGTGATTGGCTGTCTGTAACCTGAGTACAAAGTTGCAGCTGCCATTTTTAGACATTGGGGAACAGTCCCCAGTAAAAAAAATAAAGACAAACGACAGTAGAAGGGGGTACGATAGAGGTATACAATATAGGGGTCTGTGAGGGACCCATGATGGAGAACAAAATGCCCAGAAGGCTATTCTTTTCCATGTACAAGGATGTTCTAACTAGTTTCTAAGCTCTCAGGGAGGCTCCTCATGTAACTTCTTGGCAGATTCATGAATTCTGCTGAAAAAAATCCACTCAGATATTCCCTTTAACAACCACTCACAGATCCACTCAAACACTTACACATCAACTCACAGACACACTCAGACACCCACTCACACCTCCACTCAGGCACTCATACACCCACTCACAGACCCACTCAGATACTCATACACCTACTCGCAGATCCACTGAGGATCTCATGCAGACACTATGAAACCCACTCAGACACCCACTCACACATCCACTCAGATACTCTTACACAACACTTACAAATCCACTCAGATCTTCTTGCACCCACTCACAGACCCACAGAGACATGCACACCCAGTCACTGACTCACTAAGAAACTCAAACACCCACTCACAGACCCACTCAGACACTCTTGATGACACTCACAGACCCATACAGACACTCATGCAAACAGCCACATGCTCACTTAGATACTCACACACCCACTCACAGACCCACTCAGACACTCATGTATCCACTCACACACCCACTAAGAGACCCACTCATACACTCACACACCCACTCCCAGACCCATTCATACACTCATTAACCCAGTCACAGACCCGCACAGAAACTCATACACCGACTCACAGACCCACTGAGAGACTCATGCACCCACTCACATACCGACTGTAAAACCCATGCAGGAACTCTGAGACCCACTCTGACATTCAAGCAACCACTCACAGATTCACTCAGACACTCTCACGTCCACTCACAGATCCACTCTGGCACTCTTACACCCACTCTGAAACTCTTGCACCCACTCACAGGTCCACAGTGACACTCACGCACCCAGTTGTAAACACACTCACACAGTCACTCACATATCCACTCAGACACTCTTTCACCCACTCACGGACCCACACAGACACTCACACACCTAGTCACACACTCACTCAGATACTCACACACCCACTCACAGTCCCACACACTCATGCACTCACTCACAGACCAACTCAGACACTCATGTACTCACTCACATAAACACACTTAGACACTGATGCACCCACTCATGGACCCACTCAGACACTCATGCACCCACTCACAGACTTACTCAGACACTCATGCACCCATTAACAGATCCACTCAGATACTCACACATCCACTCAGAGACCCACTCAGAGGCTCATACCTCCACTTACAGACTTACCAAGGGAATCATGCACCCACTGAAAGACCTACTCAAACAGTAACCCACCCACTGACAGACCCACTAAAACACTCACACACTCACTCACAGACTCAAAAGAAATGAAATTTGATCATAAATTCAAAGCTGTTCCAAAAAGGGACTCCCAAAATATGGGTGGCCAGGGCTCCCCAAATACTTAAAATGTTCCAGAGGCAACTCAGTCTGATTCCGGCTTTAGGTCAGAGAGTGCATAATATAAGCAGCAGTATTACAAATATATTTGAGGCCCTGACACATCATGTGAGATCTGCCAGTTAATGACACACTGTGTATAGGGTTGAACAGACTGACTCAGTGACACACAGGAGTCACAAATATCATACTGGCAAATGCCAACAGAACTTTGGCTGCTCTGTTGACAGACTGATCACTGGTACATTCATCTTGTACAACCAAACGAGAACATTCAGTTAGAGTGCTGAACTGGAGATGTGTTGAGGGACTTTGCTCAGGTTATACCTATACTTAAGAGGTTCCAAATCAAGACTGTTTTGCCAGTGGCAGGAGCAAAGAGGCATCAAGCATGATGAGCAGTTCTTCAATGTTGGAGGTTGCAACATTACAGTGCACTGGGATTCTGGGTATGAACATTGCATGCACTGCTGTAGGGTGACCGAATGAGAGGACTAGTGTGGGAAGATGATGACGTAGATAGGCAGAAACCACGGTTAAGTGAAATTAGGAATTGTTAATGCTCCATGCTTTTTGAATTACCCTTATGAATGGTATTACTCTGAGACAATTTTATAAATGATTACAGTTGATAGGTTGCCCTTTTTAATATGTGCTTTCCATCTTTTAATAGAAAGAAACTTAGGAGCATTTTATTAGCCGTGGGATATATTCTCCACGTGCCTTTTGTTTCTTAACTCAAAAGTAGTTTTAGTGATGTCCTGTCCTTTGTACCCTGCCTGGTGTAGCACTTACTCCATCTGGTTTAGCCGGAAGGGTAGGAGGGAGGTTCCTCATCGTCTGAGTCTGCTTCTTCCAGTACAGGTGGAAGAATCATTCCTTTTGCAATGTTATGTAACATTACACACATGACAATGATTTTCGAACACATCTCTGTGCATCATGGTAGGTAGGTAAATCAGTATTTTATTTAAAAGTACATTCCACCACAGATCCAATCTCTATGTACACCACATTACACCTCTCTTCCATCAGTGTCTGTGGATGTAATTAAGGTTTCGTGATCCAAGGTGTATGCACACAAACTGTCAGCTATAATATGGCTAAAAGAAGTTGCAATGGTGCTGGGCATGCAGTGGCCTCCTGTCTCCGAGTTCTACCCTCGCAAGGCAATCATACACTGTGATGTAGTCACTTCTGCTCCTTCGGTAGCATGCCACAACGTCAAGATGCGATCCACATTGCACACCACTTGTATGTTCCGGGAAGACTGGCTCTTCCTGTTCCTTGGATATGCAAAGTGCACTAGAGGAACAAATCATGATGTGAATTTCTCCTGTCTACCCAGCCTATGAAATTAGAAATGTTTGGTTTGCCTGCAATTTACCTGGGGTCCTCAAAAAATGGTGTGTGTGTGGGTCAAAATGTCATAAATTCTCTAGACAGGGAACAATGGGGTTTTCTACCAGCAACACATATTGGGCCCGATGTAGGTAACATTTTTTTACCGGTTCTTAAATACTGAATGATACCGAATCGGTGTTTATGACCCGGAAAACCACATGTAGGTAAAAAGTTGGTAAAAAATACTGATTCGGTAACAATCGGTTTCCACACTCGGTAAATACCGAATCGGTAATCACCGATTCGGTAATCTCCAAATCGGTAACACCCATTCACCCCTATGGGACTCAAGTCTCATAGGAATGAATTGGAGACACTGAATCGGAGATTACCGAATCGGTATTTACCGAATCGGTATTTACCAAATCGGAAAAATCCGATCTCGAAAATTCGAATACATGACATGTGACCCAGTGAACCAATAAGGGAGACCCACCAAACCCCACAACAAAGCCTCAGAGAAACCAACCAATCAGATGCAAGTACCACACCCCAGTACCTGGAGGTGGCCACACCCATGCAGGTGCAGAGCAACAGAACTTCAGAGATAGCTGGAGGAGAGACAGAGGAGCAGGCTGCACTGAGACCAGCATAGCTAAACCATGGAGTCCCAGGAGCCACAAAAGGATGGAGGTGACAGAAAGAGAAAGGTGAAATTCAGCCCAACAGAGCTCCAGGTGCTGGTGGAGGAGGTTGTGCAGCACTACAGTCAGCTGTTTGGGAGACAGTCCCTGCAAGTAGCAGAGTCTGTAAAGAGGAACACCTGGCTGGCAATACAGAGCAAAGTCAATGCCCTGGGAGTGACTCACCGCGAAATTGACAACATGAAGAAAAGGTGGTATGATCTGAGGATCACCACCAAAAAGAAACTTGCCACCCATAGGAAGGAATCAGAAGCCACAGGTGGGGGGAAGAACCGTGCTCCAAGCCTCACAGAACTGGAGCAGCTCGTGGAATCCACCATGGAGCCCGAGAGCATACATGGGATTGGGGATGCTGATAGCTCGGCCAGAGCTGCAAGGAAGAAAGGCAAGATGCATGGACATGTACCCCACCCATTCCCTGGCCCCTTCCCTAATGTGGGTGACTCACTCACAATCCAGCACACAAGACAGTAGTCACCAGCAATGCATCATGGTAGTCGTAGTCATAGGTACATACATCAAAGCTGCCAACACTGAACACTGCATGCCATGCCACACTCCCCATACACAACCAGTTGAGGCATATGAAAATGTGTAGTAGGAATATGTGTGATGAAAACACACAGCTGATCATTGTCCATGTCTCTCCACAGGAGAGTCATTGCGCAGAGCAGTGCAGGGAGGGGAGTCAGGTGCACCAACAACGGCACAGAGGGAAAAGCCATCAGAGACAGCAGGACCTAGCACTGTCCCTGAGGACACAACAACAACCCACGCACCCACACCTATGGAGCACGACACCACTGCACAGCCACTGTCACCCCTACTGTTCGAGACACAGACTCTGGCAGCATCTGCAGGTGCAACTACACCAAGCTCTGGGTCCCCTGTGCATGTGAGGCCAAGGAGGCAGGAAGTACCACCATTACGTATATTGGAAAGCTCCGATGAGGAAGTGGTGGAGGCACCCAGACCAACTACACCACCACTGGCTGGCGACGCAGGCCACCAGAGATCATTGGGATCTGGCCGTGCAAGTGACCATGGCTGTAGGGCACGTGAGCAGGATGAGGGGCATAATGCGCAGGGGGTATTTGCAGGGCTGGAAGCGACAATGGTGAGGGTGCAGCGCATGCAGGCCAAAGGAATGCTGGCAGTGCAAAGACAGGTGCGCATCCTGAACAGCAGGATGTCAGACATCGATCGGGGGATAAGTGGCATGGCAAAGGGAATGGAGTCCATGGGCAAAGGAATGGAGAAAATGGGCAAAGGAATGGATTCCATGGCAGAGGCGGTGAGGGACATGGGTGTGTGCATGGGTTCCCTCTGTGACAGCCTGGAGAGTGACCACCAAGAAAGGCGCAGGTATAGGCGCGAGGTACAGCAGCTGAATCTCTCAATCAACCGTCTGGCTACTTCTACCACACTGCTATGCCACCGGTCAGTGACCATGCAAACTGAAATTGTGCACTGCTGCAGTGACTTGTCCAGGGGGATGGGGAGGGTGACCTCTGCTATGGAGGTTATGCTGACACAGCAGACAGCCACTGCTGGCAACACGTGTGTGGGAGACACAGAGGAGTCCACTAGCAGGAGTGGAGCCAGCACACCTGTAGGGGACATTCGTAGGAGCAGCAGACTCCATGCAGATGACACCACTCCCACTGCGCAGGTTGACCCCCAGCCCCGTGGTTCCCACAACATCAAGCGTAAGCGCAAACATTAGTAGATCATAATGAACACAGGACAGGTCACAGTGAATTTAACTTTGGCCACCCAGTGTGCAAAGTGAATTTAATTTTATTTTTTTTGGTCTTGAATAGTGCAGTTGTGCAAATTAAAGTGAGTGTTCCAAGACATGAACATGCCTGTGTGTCATCACTGTATTAAAAGTATCTGTTGGTGATTTCTGCACGTCGCAGTCTACCATCTGTAGCAGGTGCTGCTCCTGCTGCAGTGTGATCGGCTGGTACAGTCCCGTCATCTATGTCCTCATGATATGTCAGTTCAATCTCTGTGCCCTCCTTGGTGGCACGATTGTGCAGCATGGCGCAGGTAGCTATTATCTTGCAACAGATAATTGGTGCGTATTGCCGTGCACCTCCACTCTTATGTAGGCACCTAAATCTACTTTTCAGCAGTCCAAAAGTGTGTTCCACCACGCAACATGTTGTCCTGTGTGCCATGTTATATCGCCTTTCGCTCATGGTGGTTGGGTTCAGGTAGGGGGTGAGCACAAATGAGCGCAGGGCATATGCACTGTCACCTGGGTGGAAAATGGAAATTTTGATTAGTGAAGTTCTCTTTATGTTTCCTTCTGCATGGACTATCAGGGTGTCTCACACATACTTACCCAGCAGGTATCCATCACCAAAATCACCTGCCACAAGGTGTCTGTATATCCCACTGTTGGTGAATATGTAGGAGTCGTGGGTACTCCCTGGATATTTGGCTACAATGTCCGTAATTATGTTGCCAGCGTTGCAGATCACTTGCACATTTATAGAATGTGTGGACTTCTGGTTTCAATATATGTGTTCAGTTGCTGCAGGTGGGCATAGTGGGATGTGCGTCCCATGGATACAGCCTATGATGTGCGGAAACTGGGAAAGTTGATAGAAATCGTTTTTCGTCCTTGCAAGTTCTGCAGGTGTGTCAGGGAACTCGATGTAGTGTTCCATCCTCTGCATCATGGCATCTAGGAATTTTCTGAAAAACTGTGACAGGCAGCTCTGAGACACTCCACCTACTGTGGCTTTCACGTGCTAGTAGCTACCTGAGGCAAGAAGGTGTAGGCAGCACAGCACCTGTACATGGGGTGGGATGGCATGTGCTCTTGGGGTTGGGTGTTCCAGATATGAGTGGAGGTCCCCAATCAAGTCCAGGATGGTTCTGGGGTGGAGTCGGAACCTTTGCAGGATCTCAGCTTCAGTCAGTTGGAAGAGTGTGATCCTCTGCCTATACACCTGCTCCTCCCTTAGCCAGACCCTCTCTCCTACTGCCTGTATCCGTAGTCGCCTTGCAATAACGTAAAAAGTCGCCATTGTGGTTACACTGTTGCATTTTGGGGCCTTCTTATATATCCTGTTCCTGGTTACCACCTGATCCCAGTCCATGGTAAATACCGATTCTTAAATACCGATTTTCATGAAATTCGGTATTTTTAGAATTAGCTACATCTCAACAGGCCATTTTTACCATTTCTTATTTACCGACTCGGTAAATATGAATTCAGTATTTTCCGATTCGGATATTTATCATTTCTTATTTACCGAATCGGTAAATATGATTTTGGTAAAATCCGATTCGTCTAATACCGAATCAGTGTTTTACCGACTGGTATTTACCAATTCGGTACGTTTTTGGTCACATACATCTCGTTTATCATATACCGGTCGGTAATGGCCGAAATTACCGAATTTCGGCTGTTACCGACCGGTATTTGGCTACCTACATCGGGCCCTAAGTGCCTTTTGTATTTTTCAGGTGGAAGCAAGTGTAGCACACACAAGACTTGTTCATGTGTACCAGTGGCCTGACTTAGCAAGTAGTGTTTGCCTCCTTACCATCTAATGGGCACTGAAAATCCAGAATGTTCTCCAGTTATAATTTGAAAATGCATGCCATTTGCTTCAACAAGGTGCTCTTTTGATGCTGTCATTGCAGAGATGTATTTCTATTTTTGTAAAGGTGTGAACTATACTATTTGGGAGCTTGGCGCTCTAGTTCTCAGTGGCAGTGCTGGTAACTGGATGCTTTTCAAAATTGACAGGTTTTCATGTCTTCAGTGCATCTCGATTTGAGAGTGTGGGGTGCGTGATGTCCTCGTGGAAACCAGACTTAGAGGGCAAGGCGAGATCACAACAATGTCTGACTTTGTAGTGGTATCTATTGGCCTCTATCCTTTTTCAGTACAATGGAACACTGAGGTGTCAAACTAAAGAGCTTTGGCACAGAAAAGGTTCAAATGCCTAGAGTTATCTTTCCTGAAGAACCCCCACCTACCGTGGGGCAGACTTGAAACCGTTCAACAATGGCCACCCTTAGATATATATTTCAGTGGCAAATTATATCAACATGCTCTGACGAAACTACTAAATAAATTAAAGATAAATTAATGGATTGGTAAGTCCGCATTTCCTTGTGCTTTTTGGTAAATCAAGTTGCAGCTGCAAAGCCCATTAAATACGTTTTCTCCTCCATAAGACGGCTAGAACTAGGAATATTTTGTTTTACTTAACCCACATTCAGCAATACATTCCAATTTACATTTCTGAATTAATTTCTAAGTTAGGACTTGTCGTTTGTAGAACTATCTCACGGACATCTACTCTTGCAAGTTTATTGTTTGGAGTAGATTTTATTTCACATGCAGTCACAAAGAATTGCAAAAGCATGTCTGGGAATATTCGTCTGAGGTCAAACTCCAGGAATACTTTGGTTTGCAAAATGTACTCATGCAGACAGTCGAACTGGCGAAAAATCCTGATGAGCACATCATGCAGAATTATGCATGAGCACAATTTGATGTGCTTTGTGTCGCTGACATTGTCTAGACCAAACTTTCTGCTGGATGAGCAGGTCAAATAACTATTTAAATGACATCAACAGTTGGTTCATCATTTAATCTGAGCAGTTCCTTAGTACAGGAAGCTTAAATGGTAGGTACAGCCTTCTCAGCCTATTCCCAAGCACTGTGAAATGATCATCTACTGATGGTGAAGCAAACTTTAGCAGGGTCGGACAGGGGCAGAAAACAGGCCCTTCCACTAACATAAAAGAAGCCCTAATCAATGAAATAAATAGCTAAAAAGTGGCACATTTTTGCAAATGAGGGCATTTTCTAACTATGTTGTATAGGTGTTTTGCAAGATCTAGAATACTGCATGTACTTGAGCATGCTACTGGCAATGTTTGTTTTATTAGTCTGTACATCAAGAGAAAAATCTGACCCAGCAGAACATAAAACAGGCCCACAATCACCCCAAAGAATCGGCCCACACACTGCCTTGTCAGTGCATCTCCCCATGTGCTGTCTGACAGCCCTACACACCAGTCCAACCCTGAACGTAGGATCTCACGACTTTAATCATTTGAAACTAGGTTAAGAGTGGCAACAGTGTGGGGTACAGGAGCGCATATCATTTGCTTTGTGGAGAATGTGCCGTGTGGCAACAGCAGGTAAAATACTGCAGAGAGGATCAGAATATCCCTTGACACCATTAATGTTGGCATCAGTCCAGATTCCAAGGACAGGGCATCTCATACATCAGGTCATGCAACATAATAGAGCATGCCCTGGCCTTAAAGTCAACCACGATAATTTGAATGTAATCACCAGAACTGTATACACCTGTTACAACGCATTTGTTACAACGCACTACCATTACAACGCGACTTTTACAATGCATACCATTACAACGCATTGCGCTGGGGGGCGCTCTAGGATAGGGAATAAGTATAATTTACTATCCAACACCTTCCCTAGGGTCCACGGGGACTGGAGTTAGAATAGTAAATTATACTTACCACTATCCAGCACCTCAAAGCGCTATGCGTTGTAATGGTATGCGTTGTAATGGTCGCATTGTAATAGTAGGTAGTTGTAACGGTATGCGTTGTAACATGGTACATCCCCAGTGCTTTTCTTTTATAACATGATTTTCCCGGTCCAATGCTGCCAGCATTGTCCTTGCCACAGAGGCATTAATCTCCTCAATATTTTTATTTCCTCTTTAAGCCTATTATTGTAGGTTTTGTAGCTTATATGATTACCACAATTTGCGCAGGTTACTCTTTATATCAAATATAATTCAATGATAAATATTAATACTAAATTGGGCACTCCACTGATTGTACCCGTTGTCAACCTTATCTGCAATAGCTCATTATCAAAAAGCATAGACCTATCCTCTTTGAAATAGTTTCGAAGTATCAAATTGCTAAAAGCAATTCTTACCCCTCTATTCATTCAAAATATAGACCAATATTCCTACTACATTCCATCCCTAAAAGTGCAGTTTTTGAAGTTAACATCCAACTCTCACATCTTGAATCTCCTGTCTTGTTAGATCAGGCTCAAGCCGGCTTTCATCTTACCCTCTGCCGGGAATCAATTCTTTTTGAGCTGTAATTGATCTTCACATCAGTCTTGACTCAGAAGCCTCAGCTGGTCTGGTGCTCTCAGATCCTTCACAACTTTTGGCATAGTCAACAATTTTATACTGCTTGCAATGCTGGAGGAACTGGGAAAAAATAGGAACAATTCTAGGGGGAATGGTTTCCACCCTGCACAACAGGGATCTCTCTTACCTTCCTATATGTTTATGTGTCTCTCAGGGTTTCTCCATGAACTGTACATGTTTTAAGATGCATCGGTCACTCCTAAGTAGATTGATATATGTATTTCATCTGTGCGGATGACACATACATATTTTCTGGCTTAATCATCAAGTTTACTTATCAGTTCTCCAAATCAGCTTCAACATTTAGCATATATATATATATATATATATATATATATATATATATATATATATATATATATATATATATATATATATATATATATATATATATATATATATATATATATATATATATATATATATATATATATATATATACATATGTATATATATATATATATATATACATATATATATATATATATATATATATATATATATATATATATATATATTTTTTTTTTCTCCCCAAGGATGCGGCACTCAGCGTTTATAAGTTTTAAACAGCATATACTTTATTTCTCCGACAGTGGAGCGAGTACCCAGGGTTTTGATTTTTTAGACGAGGTCCTCCTGTGGAATATGGACAAATCCATATCCAGAGGAGGAGGCCGGGGAAGAGGATCATACCAGTCCAGAGGAAGAGGAAAAAATCCCGCTACGGGACAACAAGGAAAACCAGAAGAGCCAAAAGAAAAAGAGAAAAAGACGTATCCTCTGAGGAATCGGAAATAGAAAATCTTATAATAAATTTTTCAGAGCATACATTAACAGAAGAAGAAACTACACTGTTGAATAAAGTCCTCTCTTTCTGTCCCGAAAAACACTTCAACCCCACTGAAACCAGAATAGACTTATACAAATACATTCGCAAGCTCAAACTTGCGAAATTTCATGCCAAACGCCCTAAAACAACGTTGAACACGGAAAATGGAGAGGCATCAGACAAACAATCAGATTGGCAGATTGAAGAATTACCTGATCTCCAGAGCATATTCGGACTCCTGTATGAACCCAACACAGCAGAAACACCAGAAATCTCGGGAACACAGCTGCTAGAAGACCTGAACATCAGAACTGACCGTAGAGTCAAGAGCGGTCTAAAGAGAAAATCTAAATTTTGTCCAATTTTGTCTCCGGGCAATAGAATTGATATGTTTTCAGAGGCTGTAGTTGAGGAAATTGAAAAACTGACGGCACAAAGAAAAGGAAACAAAAGAGAAAATCTCACTCAAAGAGAAAGACAAGCCATAAAGACTTTGAATGATGATATCAATCTCACGATAAAGCCGGCGGACAAAGGCGGGAATATTGTCTTAATGAAAACGACAGACTATGTACAAGAAGCTAAGAGACAGCTGGACAACCGAGACAACTACTCTAAATTACCAATAAGTCCGATTAACCAAATGACGTTGCATCTAAATGGATTAATTCACAAATGGCAACAAGATGGATTATTGGATGAGGAAGAAAAGAAATTCCTAATGAATGAGCACCCAATAATCCCCACAATCTATTTTCTGCCGAAAATTCATAAGACCCTAACTAACCCACCCGGCAGACCAATTGTGGCATCGTGTGAAAGCCTCTACGAGAACATCTCACAATACGTGGATCTATTCCTAGCACCCATTGCCAAAAGCATGAGTTCATACATCAAAGACACTGGGGATTTTTTAAAGATCTTGGATAACATTGCTTGGAATGAGAACTACCTATTGATAACAATTGATGCAGTTTCACTGTATACCTCGATAAGACATAACATTGGCTTAGAGGCTTGCAATTATTTCCCTAAGCAACGAAACATCGGAGAACGTAGACACACGGAAATGCTCATGACAATGATCGAGTTATGTTTAACCAACAATGTATTCCTATTTGACACTCAACTATACAAACAAGAGTGTGGAACTGCTATGGGGATTTCATTTTCTCCCAACTATGCTAATGTGACTATGGGATGGTGGGAGAAAACCATTGCATGGGATCCCATAAACCAAATAGACCTGGAAAAAATAATACTGTGGGTTTGATTTATCGACGACCTGTTCGTAATTTGGAATGGAACCAAAAAGGACTTTGAGGTATACTTTGAAAAACTGTGCAACAATGACATTGGGCTACAATTCACTCACTCCATCAGTGAAAATGAAATCGATTTCCTGGATATAAAGGTGTATGTAGAGAATGAGCATTTACAAACTACACTTTTCCGGAAACAGACGGCCACCAACAGTATCCTCCATGGAACAAGTTTCCACCCACAACCTTTACTGGCGAGTATCCCATATGGCGAATTTATTCGCATGAAAAGAAATTGTTCCGTAGAACAGGATGCAGAAAAGAAAATAATGGAAACCACAGAAAGACTAAGATCGAGAGGATACAGCAAAAGAATACTTGAAAAGAGCAAGAAAAAAGTTGAACTGAAAACAAGATCCATGATTATGTCTACGAAAAGAGTAAAGGAGAAGTCTGATGAAGCACCAAGATTCGTGACAACGTTCAGTAAAGAGAGTGGCATCATTAAAAACAAGATCCAAAAATATTGGCATCTAATTTCAGGAGACCCGGATTTGAAGAAGATTATAGGTGACGGACCAAAAATGAGCTACAAAAAACCCACGTCCTTGAAGGATCAATTGGTAAAGAGTCACTTTAAATCCAAAAAACCGGGGGGAACCAATAACTGGTTAACTAACCAACGAAATGGATTTCGAAAATGCAATGTTTGTAAAGCATGTAAAATTGGCCTGAACACAAACACATATGATGAATCGGACGGCAAAAAAACACTCATAGAAGGTCAAATCACCTGCTCCTCCACATATGTAGTCTATGTGATACAGTGTAAATGTGGTTCACGTTACATTGGAAGCACCACTTGTGCCCTGAAAAAACGGATTTTAGAACACATTCGAGCAGTAAAAAACAAAAATCTGGCCTATGCGACAGCAAAACATATGATATCATGTCAAAAAGGAGACTGGAAATCTATGTCTTACTTTGGCATACACATGGTCAACATGGGAGAACGAGGAGGAAACAGACTGCGCAAATTAAGACAAATCGAATCCAAATTCATAATCAGATTAAAGACCAAGATGCCGAGAGGGATGAACTTTGATGAGGAACTTTATGTACACTTGGAATAATTGAAAATAATGACTTAATTCATATGCAGACTGAGATTCGATCATTGCACTGTAGGGTACTATACCCGGTTAAATGATGCATGTTTGATTATTGAAAACTCGACATCTAGAATAATCCCTATAAAACTTATAACTTATGCTATAACAGTTAATAATCGATAGACACTGGGAAAAGTAGAATGTTAAATGAGAACTGCAATACGATAAGAAAAGGGTACGATACCCAACACTTGAGAAAATGTCTACATATGCATATAATATGAGGCTGTAAAAATGTTCTATGCGCGTAAAGCAGAGCGTGTGTTTCAAAATCTGTAAATACTATAAATATACGTTGCTACCTGCAATCTGCAAAAGTAATGTAATGTAACTTGACCACAAATCCCATAATGCACCATAATTGTTTAAAATGGGATAAATAGTGGACATAGAAAAAAGCTCACTTACCGTGAACAAAGCCTGTGATGGCTGAAACGCGTTGGTCCGAGCTGGAGAAATAAAGTATATGCTGTTTAAAACTTATAAACGCTGAGTGCCGCATCCTTGGGGAGAAAATTGTTTTGGGCCCTGATCCGGCCCCTTTGCAGAGCACCCACAGTTGAGCGCCCGGAGCCTGAGGATCGCCTTGGTGGAGAAATATATATATATATATATGTATATATTCAGTCTTGCCAAACTTGTACAATTTAAAGAAGGCGCCGACACCATGAATCTGAATCCAAACTCGATTTATTCGATCAGTGTCTGCTTAGACGCGTTTCGGCGTTGCCGCCTTGTTCACTACATCTGCACCTACATTGAGTCTATACATATATACAAAAGAGCCATGGGCGTGTCTATCAATTAGCATACAGGTTAAATCCAGATGTTGCCATGGTTACATTGTGGCAAACCCTGTATTTTGAAAAAGTCTTTTCTCAGTTTTTACACTTATGGCGAGCATTACATCAGAAATATTTTTCAAACATATTATAAATTCCTAGAATCACCAAAACATGTGTCTAAAATAATATTTATAACCTTTTCGTCATGTAGCATGTTAATAATCACAGCTAACATAAAGGTAACATAAAAAGCATTTGCTGGAATTCTCGTGAGAAAAATAATAGTTTAGCACACTTTGCTACGGTTTCCCCGTGTTCTTGCCATGGATGTTCCTAATAAAAGGTCCTGTCCTAGTAGGCCCTCTGGTTTGCCTGTATCACATTCTCTCACAGACGTCCCAAACATGTCAGCGTGCATGTTTAGAAATAAACCAGATTGGTCCGAGTGAGCCGCGCCAAGCCGCAGACTAGAGGTGCCGCTATGTAAGTACTTTGCGCGTTTAGCAGTTCATGTGTTTAAATGCCCATTGATGCCGCTCGTGATTTCACGGCCGAGTTTTCTGCAGTGCTGCCCAAGTGGGCTTAACGACTCGTCTATTGTTTCGTGGCAGTTCCAAACATTAACGTTGGTCACTGGACGTTATGTGAATCACTACTGTTAACTTAAAATCAGTGAAGCTTGATAATATGAACCATGCCACATCTGGAGTTAGGGGTGGGGTATTGCGCGTGTACCTCTTACGAACAAACATCCAAAATTATACTTCTCTAAGTAGAGTGAGTGGAAGGGGGGTACCTAAAGCAAAGTGTCTAAGTGTGTTTGTAAGGTATAAAAAGGGGGTGATAAGTGCTGTGTACTCAGGCATAATCCTATGTCTGAGATGTGCTCTTATTGTGCCCATATGTAACCCGTGAATCGTGTAGTAGGTGAACAGCAGATGTTAATCGAATGGTACTCGGGGGAAAGGAATGCAAAACAGATGTATCGAAATCCACTAGTTATAAGTGGACACTTAAGGCTTCGTCCGCATTCAGGCCGAATGGGATCTTGGAGTTCAAGAGTATAATGTACCTTGACTCTAGGCGGCGCAGCGCTAATGAGCGGTTGCCTCCCCTCATGTTTTTCAGAATGCTATCAATTACAAAATATTGGATGTTTTTAGCATTACCATTGTGGGTCTCATGTATATGCCTGGCTACAGGGTACGATGGATCATTATTGGCGATTGCTCGCAAATGCTGTAAGATCCGTACGTGTGCTGGATGAATGGTGGAGCCTACATATTTCTTACCGCAGGAGCATGCTAGCACATATACTGCGAAGTCTGTCTTACATGTGAATGCGTCCCTCAAAAAATAAGGTTTAATCCTGAACGGGACTTGCACTTTAGTAGTGTTCACACCGTGGGTGCAGGCTTTACATTTTGAACACTTTTTGAAGCCCCTTTGGGAATCTAGCCAGTTTTTGGTCTTTTTGAGTGCTGGCGCATTACAGACCAGTTCTTCCCTCATAGATTTTGCCCACTGATTCACCTATGCTTGTGTCTCCCCGAACTAGGGGCCAGTGTCTTCTCAGGATTTTACGTAGGTTACTATGGTATCTGTTGTAACCGGTTATTAGTCTGGGAGGGTCTTTACAGTTGGGCTCTGTTGTTATTTTTGTCGTTGTCACTGGGAAAATTAGATCTTTCCTATTTTTTCCTCTGCATTTGTCTTCGGCCCTTTGGCAAGTGCTGTTAGTGTACCCTCTCTTCCTGAGTCTTTTAAACAACTTTTGTTTGGCATTGGAGAGCCCTTCATTGGTGCTGCAGTTCCGTGTCATTCTCAGCATAGGGAATTGACTGTTTTAATGGTGTGGGGTGGAAGCTGTGCGCATGTAGCAGGGCATTTCCTGCGGTAGGCTTTCTATATGTACGTGTCTGTATTTTGTTGTCTTGTACATACAATTCTAGGTCAAGGAATTGGATATTAACAGCATTTGTGTTACATGTAAACTTTAGGTTCAATACATTTTCATTCAGAGCCAGTGCAAATCTTTCTGCTTCTTCAACACTACCTTGCCATAGAATAAAAATGTCATCGATGTACCTTTTGTACATCACCACATATATATATATAAATATATATTCATTGAAAAAACCATAGGTTTTCATGAGTGTTTTAGTTAGCTGGACATTTCACTCGTACAAAACAATAGGAGTTCCTCCGTTATAGTTAGTTGTGCTAACTATAACTCGCAAGCCAGCGATGCACTGCTGATGATGTCACATATTAAATCATTAATGACATGGTCAGTGACATCACTGATGACATCTCAAATGACATCATTGACAGTACGCGACACTTGCGTGGTGGTGGGCCTCACGTGACTTCATATAAGGGCTGGAGCGCTAGGTGAGCTACTCCAGCGAAACCTTTTACGTTCTTAAAATGTACGTGTCTTTAATGTACATATTAGGGCAAAAGATTATCTAAGGTATTCATAAAAATAATATATTTCTAATTGTAATAAACTTATATTGTTTTTAAATATATTTTCGCGAAGTATCGTCGGGTGCACACTACGTGAGTGCACGATGTGCGGATCCCATATGACCTAAAAAAAATTAAGTGTTTAGGTATTGTCTCAATGCCTAAGTCATTCTGCAAGTGTATAGACAGCGCTAGTAGTTGACAGCAGGATAAGTTTATACGTGCTTATGTTTCAGCAGAGTGATTAGATAAGGACATGCTTCTGTCAGGATGATTGTAGGAGTAGACACAGACTCACAGTGTGATTCCAGACAAGCATGACTAATACCCAGACTTTTGCAGGACTGACTCAGAAGTCTGCAAGGGGTTGCGGGACCACATACATTGTGCACATTTGACTTCCCACTTCTTGTCTAAATGCCTGAGTCATTTGAAAAGACAAGAATTTAGAAACATAGATTACAGGTGGACGAAAACTGACAACAGAGGGAGCTGACTATGGATTAACAATACACATTATAGCATGTAGTTAAAAAATACTTTATTTAATAGTATTATTATAGATCTTACTTTCTAACAATCATTGATTTAGATACAGCAATTAGTCTCATGATGTGCACTTGATAATTTTTATATGTCATAATTCATTACAATATAGATATACAATTCATTAATAAATTCAGAAGATACAAAGATACATAAATAATTAATGTTAATCAAAAAACATGGCTAGTAATAGATTATAGTTGCTGGATCTAAATCAATGAATGTTAGAAAGTTAGATCTATAATAATATTATTAAATAAAGTATTTTTTAACTACATGCTATAATGTGTATTGTTAATCCATAGTCAGCTCCCTCTGTTGTCAGTTTGCGTCCACCTGTAATCTATGTTCCTAAATTCTTGTCTTTTCAAATAATATAGTCATCCCGATTTAGTAAACTTTAGTCGGGGATACCTCCTTTTACTTACACTCAATGCCTGAGTCATTCTGCAGGTACATAGTGGAGAGGTGTGGCTCACTGGTTAGAGGCGGCAGACCCGAGTGCAGAGAACGGCCCGGGACCAGGGTTCGATTCCCGACGCGGCAGGGTCTTGGACCAGGATCAGCGGACTGATAATTCTCGCATCGGTGCCTACTCCGACCAGGGATCACACTCGGCAACTCTGGGCATTAGCTTGCCTCATCTCCACAACGGCCCCACACAAACGCCGGGGATGCCTGGTTTCACCTTGGAGACCCCAGGAGGGACTATCTCACAGGGAAAGCCAGGACGGGTTCCCCAGCGGTCTATAGCGCTACGAGGCCTCCGAGTAGCAGTGCGCTTTACAAGACACAACAATTTACAATTTACATAGATGGTGACTGGGTTCCTAGAGTGCTAGTAGTTGACAGCAGGATAAGTTTATAAGCGCTTATGTTTCAGCAAACAGATTAGATAAGGACATGCTTCTGTCAGGATGATTGAAGGAGTGGACACAGACTCACAGTGTGATTCTAGACAAGCATGACTATTACCTTGGCTTTTGCATGACTGACTCAGTAGTCTGCAAGGGGTTAAGGGACCGCATACATTGTGCACATTTGACTGTACCACTGCTTGTCTCAATGCCTAAGTCATTCTGCAAGTGCATAGATAGTGACTGAGTTCCTAGAGGCCTAGTAGTTAACAGCAGGATAAGTTTATCAGCACCTATGTTTCAGGAGAGTTATAAGATAAGGACATGTTTCTGTCAGGATGATTGTAGGAGTGAACATAGACTCACAGTGTGATTCCAGACAAGCATGACTATTACCTGGACTTTTGCAGGCCTGACTCAGTAGTCTGCAAGGGGTTAAGGGAGCGCATACATTTTGCACATTTGACTGTAGCCCTGCTTGTCTCAATGCCAGAGTCATTCTGCAAGTGCATAGATGGTGACGGGTTTCCTCGAGTGATAGTAGTTGACAGCACAATACGTTTATCAGCACCTATGTTTCAGCAGAGTGATAAGATAAGGACATGCTTCTGTCAGGATGATTGTAGGAGTGGATACAGATTCACAGTGTGATTCCAGACAAGCATGACTAATATCTGGACTTTTGCAGGACTGTCTCAGTAGTCTGCAAGGGGTTAAGGAACCATATGTCTCGTGCACATTTGACTGTACCACTGCTTGTCTCGATGCCTGAGTCATTTTGCAAGTGCATAGATAGTGACTGAGTTCCTACAGTGCTAGTAGTTGACAGCAGGATAAGTTTATAAGCGCTTATGTTTCAGCAGAGTGATTAGATAAGGACATGCTTCTGTCAGGATGATTGTAGGAGTGGATACAGACTCACAGTGTGATTCCAGACAAGCATGAATATTACCTGGACTTTTGCAGGACTGTCTCAGTAGTCTGCAAGGGGTTAAGGGACTGCATATATTGTGCACATTTGACTATACAACTGATTGTCTCAATGCCTGAGTCATTCTGCAAGTGCATAGACAGTGACTGGGTTCCTAGAGTGCTAGTAGTTGACAGCAGGATACATTTATAAGCACTTATGTTTCAGCAGAGCTGCTCTAGAGCCAGAGAACCAGGTCAGCAGAGCTGCTGTAGAGCCAGATAAACCTGGTCCGCAGAGCTGCTTTAGAGGAAGAGAACCAGGTCAGCAGAGCTGCTTTAGATCCAGAGTACTAGGCCAGCAGAGCTGCTTTAGAGCCAGAGAACCAGGTCAGCAGAGCTGCTCTAGAGCCAGAGAAGTGTGGCTCACCGGTTAGAGGCGGCAGACTCAGAATCAGAGGTCGGCCAGGACCAGGGTTCAATTCCTGACGCGGCAGGGTACGGAACCAATGTCAGCGGGCTCGATAAATCTCGCCTCGGTGCCTCTCTGACCATGGGTATCACGCTGCAACTCTGGGCAATAGCTTGCTTAATCTCCACAACGGCCCCCTCGCTGCCAGGGATTCCTGGCTTCACCTTGGGGATGCCCAATAGGGACCATCTCACAGGGAAAGCCAGGACGGGTTCCCCAGTGGCACACAGCGCCAAGAAACCCTGGGGTGAACGTGCGCTCTACAAATCCATACTAACATAACATAACATAACCAAGTAAGCGAAGCTGCTTTAGAGCCATAGAACCAGGTCAGCAGAGCTGCTTTAGAGCCAGAGAACCAGGTCAGCAGAGCTGCTCCAGAGCCTAAGAACCTGGTCTGCTGAGCTGCTCTAGAGCCAGAGAACCAGGTCAGCAGAGCTGCTGTAGAGCCAGAGAAACCAGGTCAGTAGAGCTGCTCTAGAGGGAGAGAACCAGGTCCACAGAGCTGCTATAGACCCAGAGAACCATGTCAGCAGAACTGCTTTAGAGCCATAGAACCAGGTCAGCAGAGCTGCTTTAGAGCCAGAGAGCCAGGTCAGCAGACCTGTTGTAGAGCCAGAGAACCAGATCGTCAGAGCTGCTCTATAGCCTAAGAACTAGGGGCCAGATGTAGGTGGGCAAATACCAGTCGGTAACAGTGAAATTTGTTAGATTTCACCCGTTGCTGACTGGTATTTAGCTATGTGGGATGTAGGGAAGGAATCGGTAATAAGGAATCGTTAGATACCGATTCCTTAATACCGATGCCTTATTGGCCTTGCATTTAAGGAATTAGTAATACCAATTCCTTAAATGCAATGTAGGTAGCACTTAAAACAGTGCACCTCAGCCTTAACAAATTGCTATTTACCACCAACTTTAAGTTGGTGGTAAGTAGAGATTTTCTTTCAAAAAGCACATTTTTGCTTTTTGAAATGTGCCATGTGGCACACATCCATGCCCTCAGGACATGCATGTGTGCCACATGTGCACACATGCACATTTCAGGGGTGCAACAGGGTGTCCTTTGGACACCCTGGCACCCTTGAAACACCTCCCGGTAATAGTGATTCAGTAATACCGAATGTCTTCACATTCATTCCTACGGGCCTCCAAGTCCATAGAAATGAATAGGTAGGTATTCGTTATTACGGAATCTACATTACCGATTCGGTAATACTGGACATTAAGAATTCAGTATTTGTTACCAAATTCTTCCCTAAATCTGAAATACCGATTTCTAAATGCCGAATCCGTAAACTTCGGTATTTAGGAATCAGTATTTCCCTATTACCTACATCAGGCCCCAGGTCAGTAGAGCTGCTCTAGAGCCAGAGAACAAGGTCAGCAGACCTGCTGCAGAGCCAGAGAAACCAGGTCAGCAGAGTTGCTTTAGAGGGAGAGAACCAGGTCAGCAGAGCTGCTTTAGAGCCAGAAAACCAGGTCAGCAGAGCTGCTTTAGAGCCAGAGAACCAGGTCAGCAGAGCTGCTCTAGCCGACACTGACTAACTGAAACTGACTGAATGACACTGACTGATTGACACTGACTGCCACTGATTGACTGACACTGACTGCCACTGATTGACTGACACTGACTGACTGACACTGACTAACTGACTGACACTGATTGTCTGACACTGACTGACACTGATTGACTGACACTGACTGACTGACTGACACTGACTGACTGACACTGACTGACTAACACTGACTGACTACTCTCTACTACTCTACTACCCACTCTCTACTCATCTCTACTACTCTCTCTCTACTACTCACTCTCTACTTCTCAATCTCTACTACTCTCTACTACTCACTCTCTACTACTCTCTGCTACTCACTCTCTACTACTCCCTACTACTCACTCTCTACTTCTCTTCATTACTTACTCGCTACTACTCCCTCTCTACTACTCACTTTCTACTGCTCTCTACTACTCTCTACTACTCACTCTCTACTACTCACTCTCTACTACTCTCTACTTATCACTCTACTCACTCGCTACTAATCTCTACTACTCTCTCTCTATTACTCCCTGTACTACTCTCTACTACTCACTCTCTACTACACTCTCACTACTACTCACTCTCTACTATTCACTCTCTACTACTCACTCTCTACTACTCACTCTCTACTACTCACTCTCTACTACTCGCTCTCTACTACTCCCTACTACTCACTCTCTACTACGCTCTACTACTCACTCTCTACTACTCACTCTCTACTACTCGCTCTCTACTACTCTCTACTACTCACTCTCTACTACTCACTCTCCACTACTCACTCTCTACTACTCGCTCTCTACTACTCTCTACTACTCACTCTCTACTACTCTCTCTACTACTCTACTACTCTCTACTACTCTCTCTACCACTCACTCTCTACTACTCACCCTCTACTACTCACTCTCTTCTACTCTACTACTCTCTACTACTCTCTCTACTACTCACTTTCCACTACTCTCTACTAATCACTCTACTACTCTCTACTACTCACTCTATACTACTCTCTCTACTAGTCACTCTCTACTACTCGCTCTACTACTCTCTACTACTCACTCTGTACTACTCTCTCTACTACTCTCTACTACTCACTCTCTACTATTCACTTCGTACTACTCACTCTCTACTACTCACTCTACTAATCACTCTCTACTACTCTACTACTCTCTCTACTACTCACGCTCTACTATCTCTACTACTCACTCTCTACTACACACTCTCTACTACTTGCTCTCTACTACTCACGCTCTATTACTCTCTACTACTCACTCTACTGCTTGTGCTCTACTATTCTCTACTACTCACTCTACTACTCACTCTACTACTCTCTACTTCTCACTATCCACTACTCCACTACTCTCTACTACTCTCTCTACTACTCACTTTCCACTACTCTCTACTACTCACTCTACTACTCTCTACTACTCACTCTATACTACTCTCTCTACTAGTCACTCTCTACTACTCGCTCTACTACTCTCTACTACTCACTCTCTACTATTCTCTCTCTACTACTCTCTACTACTCACTCTCTACTATTCACTTCCTACTACTCACTCTCTACTACTCACTCTACTACTCACTCTCTACTACTCTACTACTCTCTCTACTACTCACACTCTACTATTTCTACTACTCACTCTCTACTACACACTCTCTACTACTTGCTCTCTACTACTCACGCTCTATTACTCTCTACTACTCACTCTACTGCTCATGCTCTACTATTCTCTACTACTCACTCTACTACTCTCTACTTCCCACTATCCACTACTCCACTACTCTCTACTACTCACTCTCTACTACTCTTCTAGTACTCTCTCTCTCTACTACTCACTCTGTACTACTCACTCTAAACTTCTCTCTACTACTTACTCTCTACTACTCACTCTCTACTACTCTCGACTTCTCACTCTCTACTACTAAATCTCTACTACTCACTCTACTGCTCTCTACTCCTCACTATCTACTACTCATACTACTACTCACTCTCTACTACTCTCTACTACTCACTCTCTACTACTCTCTACTACTCACTCTACTACTCACTCTCTGCTACTCACTCTCCAATACTCCCTCTCTACTACTCACTCTCTACTACTCTTTATCACTCACTCGACTACTCACTCTCTACTACTTTATCTTAAACGAGGGCCAAACCTATTGCATTTTCAATGCTTGTTTACTTTGGTTCCATCAAGAGGGCATTCAGATGTGTCACACATTTGCCATAAAATCTGAATGTTATCACTCTAGTTGCTCATTAGATCACTGTAGTAAAGCTACTGCTCACCAGGGAACGCTGCTGCCGGTATTCAAAGTGCATGTTTCAGTCTGCATGTTAGAATTTTTTAATGAAATAGAAGTGGATTTTTCTTTTTGCAGCACTAATCATAATTTATATGGCAAAATGAAACCCCTCATTTTGTTCCTTTGCAAATTAATTGTTTTAAGTGTTACCACTTTATTCCAATCAAGATGGCTTCAGGCGTTCCATACTTTTGTCATAAGTAAGACTGTTAGTGCTCTAGTTGTTTTTTGGAACACTTTGGGACATTCTGTCATTGGGCTATACTTGGGCTACATCTGGGTGATATTTGTGCTACATTTGGGTTCTTTTGTTTCTGGTGGCCATCTAGGGAGACTTATTTTTTATGAAGTTTCCTAATTTCCTGATTTACTACAGTCTCCTCAGTAGGAAATACTTTCAGTTTTTTAATTTGGTTCCATCAAGAAGACATTAAGATGTGTCACACATTTGCCTTAAATTCTAAATGTTAGCACTCTAGTTGCTTATTAGATCCCTGTAGTAAAGCTACTGCTCACCAGGGAAGTCTGCTGTTGGTATTGAAAGTACATGTTTCAGTCTGCATGTCAGAATTTTTTTTAAAGAAATAGAAGAGGATTTGAGAAGTCACTCAAATTGTGCCCTAATTCTTCTTTCTGCAGCACGAATCATACTTTCTATGGCAAAATGAAGTCCCTCATGTTGTTCCTTTTTAAATTAAATGTTTTAAGTGTTACCACTTTATTCCAATCAAGATGGCTTCAAGTGTGCTATACTTTTGTCATAAGTAAAACTGTTAGCGCTCTAGTTGTTCTTTAGAACACTCTAGGAAGCTGCAGTAGAACACAAAGGAATCAGCTGACAGTCTCTGCCCTTGTTGGATGTACATGTTTTACTGAGAATGTCAGACTTCATTCTCACATGACTGAGAAAGATAATGTGAATTTACAGAAAATAGGCTCTCAGTTTAGCTTATAGATCACCTTCCAAACCTCTGTAGGAAAAGCATGAGAACATTGTTTACTCTCAAACATGATTCATGATATCCCAGCAGAAGTCTTTTTCTCATGGTAAAATCACCTTAGAACACACCACGATTCCTAAAATGAGTATGGTACCATAAACAAATGGTTTCTAATGTAAATAAAGTCTTAAAACCTTTTATTAACTGCAATGCTTTTTAATGAGGTGCTATCATGTATATTGGTCCCAAGATGGCTGCCAACACTTCTTGGATGAAGTGCTGACAAGCTAATGAGATCTCACGATGAGATGTGTCGTTAGGCTTTGTCCAGATATATATGTATTTTTTTTCTTTAATGTCTAAAAAACTACTGAACAGATTTACACCATTTAACCAGAAGGCACACGTGTGAACCAAGGGCTACCTCTTTACCAAATTTGGTGTAATTCCATTCAGCAGTTCGTACTGTAGCTGCGATTAAAGGTTCCTATGGCAAATTACATAGGGAAAACACATTTTGTGTTTGCCTTTTTTCTCGTCCATGCTTGACCAACCACCCCGAGACTTTCAGGATAAGAGCGGACCAGAGCTGGCCATAAGTTATGATAATTTTGCGTCCGGAGCAAAAGTTATTGCAAATAGAATATTGTAGATTTCCTATGGAAAATAGGTCCTAACTATAACTACCTACTGGTGACAGTCAGTAGGTAATATATATATATATATATATATATATATATATATATATATATATATATATATATATATATATATATATATATATATATATATATATATAAAGCTTCAACTTGAAACCAAGATGATATTAGAATTTGACAGCCCGTGGCCTAATGGGGTAAACAATACTGAGGAATTGCATCATTTCTTGTAGATATTGAGGTTCCCTAGTATCTACTAAATGAGTTGGTTTTATAAGAAATCTTTTAAGGTACTGCTAGCTTTGGGATTGAGTTTGAATTTCTTTGCATGATATATAGGTTCCCTAATATCATAGCATTTAACATAATGGGAAATAATATGAATTATTATGATGAGTTTCTATTTGCAACTATTTTTATACAGATTGGACAGTAGATATAATGTAAATAGTTATACATATTTTGCCTCCTTTTTTACACTTATTTTTACCGCTATGATAATGTCTTAAATTGCTATTTATATTTTTAACAATGTTTATCCAAGATTTTGGTTCATTATTGTTGATGATATTGATGGATGTTATTTATCATGCGGTTTGCACATTCTATGAGCTATTTGCACGGATTTTTGCACAGGTTTTTGCACAGTAACTTTATAAAAAACTTTTTTGCTATTTTTTGCACATGAACTCCTTAGATATTGAATAACTTCTAAATAACATTGGTTAACAAAGGATATATGTAGGTTATGAGATTTCCTGTCTATATAAAGTAATAAACATTACATTTTTTATACAATTTAAAATGATTTGCAATAGAAGACAATATGTATGTAAACAGGTTTATACTATCCGATCATGTTTGAGGTAGTAGTTGTGGAGTCTATACTATTGCATATATTGCATCTAAATTTAAGTCGCTCCTTTGTGATTATAATGATTATCTGTATTTAAACAGTGATTGTTTATATTTTTAACAGTGCTGCTATATTTATATCTTTTTTACGGATGTATTCAGCAACTAAGGAAATACACATAGATATATACTCGTACTTATGGAGTTAACAGAAGTATTTTCTCACATTTTATGGTCACATGACTAAGTAACATGATGTTGGTGGGCGTGCACTTTAAAGAATTTAAAAATGAAAAATGTTGCTGTGACGGTTGTGTGATTAAGGGCTTTCGCACCCGAAACGCGTCATTTGTGATACTTGGCAATAAAATAAGGAACATCTTGTCGTACTTCAGTGGTCTGCTCTCCTTCTTCGCTAGTTCTGCTGAGCTGGAGGTGGTTTCGGAGATTCATTGGTTGATATATATATATATATATATATAAATATATATGACACTGACGAAGGCAAGTGCTGAAGCGCGTCTGTTTATTATTTTGTCGTGCAATAAACCAAAACTAGGTTTAACCTACTGTAAGTGCTGGTTTGTCAAAGTCCCTTTTGACAGTGGAGCGAAAAATATATAAATATATATATATATATTTCTAAATAGATGTACATTAACGAGCTACCGTAAGCTTAACACAGACAAGACTAATGTGATTTTCCTCATTTTCACCAGCTTAATTTGATCTGACACTTGGTGGCTGGCACCAAGCACTCTCCTTTTAATCAGGCACAGAACTAGGGCATCATTTTAGAATACTTTCTTTCCTTCGAACCTTCTGTTTCTAGATTAATAAAACATTATGGATAATGTCACCATATTCTCCAGATACCTTGATACCAATCTACAATCCAGAAACTCTTCCCTGCTCATCCCATTTGACAATGTAGTCTACCTAGGGATTTCACAGTATTTTCTTCAGTAATCTCATATCATCCAGGCCATGGCAGCTTGACTGAATTTGAATCTGTTGAGCACCAAATATCATGATCATAGGAAGGACATCTTTAAATGCTTGTGTTTGTTTCACAAGCTCATCAAAGACAATGTTATAGTTTTAGCATGTTCAGCAAACTTTTGTTTCGTGTTTGATGTGAAACGTTATACAAAAAGGAAATGCTTGCAGGTCCGTGGCATGGGTTTATGACATGAAGCTCTGTGTTGTGGTGGTGGATTTGTAAAATTCATTTATATAAATAGTTAGGCCCTCATTATGATGGCGGGAGGATCTTCACCGACAGGTAGTTGGTGGTGGTGTGCCCTCCATCTAGGGCACCGGTCCGACTGCTGTATTACAATGCAGCCAGTCGGACTACAGTGGTAGGTTGTAGAACCTCCGCCTCCGACAGGCTCAAAGATCCCTTTGGGATGGCAGTGGGATTCCTAATCCCTACATGGGCGGTGCCTGCGTAGGAATTGCAACAGGGATTAGGCTATCCCTTTCTTGACTGGCTGTTCATGGCAGTCCCATCACCATGAATAGGCAGCCGAGAGGGACTTTGGGGGACCCAAGCATGGCCCCCATCCCCTGTGGGCCACTGGAATTTGGTCAGGGGGCACATGTAGTGCACCCTCACACATCTAGGCACCACATGGTGCCTAGCACACGGTGCATGGATGTTTAGAAACATTCCTTTTTCAATTGTGGTTTGTGCTACAGCCCTTTTTCGGGGCCGCAGCACAAGCACAATTGAAAAAGTGATTTTTCCGACAGCCTACACAGAGGTCACATCCTGATCTGGTGGGTAGGACCACCAACTACTTGTCGGGCGGTCCCAACCGCGCAACGATAGTGGACAAACATTCATCTGACTGCCATCATAATGACCCCCTTAATTATTTATTTTTAATATGTTTATTGCTTTTGAATTCATGATCACCTTCTTCAGCTCCAGGCCCTCTTACTTCTTTTTATTACACATCCTCTTCTAGACTTTTACTTTGTGGGCCATATTTCATTTTATTTATAAAGTTTAATAGAGCGCGATTCAGACCCAAAATAGGGTATCAGAGCGCTTTACATCAGGCATAAGGTGAAACATTCAAAGGGAGCAAATGTATACAGGGGAAAAACATAGTCTGCAGGTAACGGGGAGTAACAACATTGAGAAAGCTTGTTCTGAAACACAAATAGGAAGACCATTCAAGTTTGTGTGGCTCATCATTTCTCTTGCAACAGTGAGAAGAATGTTCTGAGCCCAAAACCATTTAAGTACATGCAGGTCATACATTAAGCGCACCAGCGAGTAACAGTAGTTTCGGGATTGTCGCTCTTGTGACTTGGTTGTCTTAATTTTAGGTAGGAAATTGCTCTTCAGGAATTATTTTGTTTCCTTTTTGAAGAGAGGGATAGAGAAGATTTTTCTGATGTGAGGTGGAAGGGAGTTCCAAATTCTCGGAACTGCCCCAGAGAATGTTCTGTTGGAGGTTTTAGACTTTTTGAAACGTGCGGGTTTCAGAAGTAGATTGTTTGCACTCCTTGAATGTCTGTTTCCTCCAGATAGGCTGAGTTTTTAGGCTAGGTACTGAGGGGCGTTGTGGTGTAGCGCCTTATGTGTGATGCAGGCCATTTTTAGGTGGATTTGGGCTTCATAGGGTAACCAGTTGAGTGTTTTCAGTTGTGGCGATATGTGATCAAATTTCCTAGAGCCTGTTAAAAGTCTTGCTTCAACATTGAGACAGGTCTTTAGCGGAGTGGTTGAGAGTTTGGGAAGACCCGCAAGGGTGGTGCATCCATACTCCAGTCTGGAAATAACTAAGGATTGGACTGCAGATTTGAGGTCTGCGTTCCCGAGAAAAGGTTTCATTTTTCTGAGATAGCTGAGATGGAAGCAGGCATTTTTAGCCAATGAGTTGACATGGTTTTGCATGTTCAAGTTCTTATCCAGCGTGATTCCAAGTGATACGGAGGAATCCACAACTGTTGATGTGCAGTTCAACGCTCTGATAGTTTTGATCCATTCCTTTGTCTCAGTGGTGTTCTTAAGGGGAGATTAGAAGAAACTCTGTTTTTTTAGAGTTTAGCTTGAGGAAGTTGGACGATAACCATTTGACTGTCTTTTCGAGGGCTGTATTCATTGACATTAGATCTTCGATGGAGGAGATCTTAATGTACAAGTGGGTGTCATCCGCGTACATGTGGAATGAAATGTTCTACAACTGTAATAGCTCGGTCAGTGGTTCGACATATAGGTTGAATAGCATGTGAGATAGTGTGGAGCCTTGAGGAACTCCCAGTAGGTTAGGGGAGGGAGCTGAAAGATTGTTGTTGATCAAATAGGATTGTGTTCTGTTTTGCAGGAAGGATTTTAACCACTGAAGGACCTTACCAGAAAAACCCATCCTGTATTCTAGTCTTCTTAGTAGCTCTTACACAGTCGATATTTGTGGCTATGGCATGTGGAGAGTGCTCATATCTCAGGTTCCTAGTGTCTCCAAAGCAGGTAAACAGAAGTACATTTTGAAAGCTGTTATTTCAAAGTCATCCACTCTGCATTGACGTTGGTGGAATTTACTAATATTGAATCTTCTCCCATTCAAGCTCATGAGTTGGGTTGTTGGTTTCAAAGATGTGTCCAGCCTTCTTGAAGAGGCAAACACTTTCTCCCATCAGAAGCACACATGTTTTTGCCTTTTTTTGCTAGGGTTGGAACATATTGAGCCAGGGAATGTTCTTCAGATCAGACAGTTTGTCCCTCAGTTTCACCTTTCTTTTTGTTCTTCTGCTTTATCTTTCTCACACTTATCCAGTGCTCTGCCGTTCCTGTCATTTGAGTTTGTGTGCTAGGTAAGTCCCCTTTGCTGATATTCTTCATGTAGAATTATTTCAGTGTTTTATACTTCATTTCAGCTGTTGCATCATTTAGCAGGCTGCAATCTTGCTGTTTTCTCTTTACATGGCAGAAAAGATTGGGGCTCTTTTGATATTCTTTTTGATTTGTAGATATCCAATGTGTGTCTCCAGTGTTGTCCACGGATGTGTGTAGGGTGGTGAATATTGCTCTTTTAGATGCCTTTCTAGTACATGCTTGGGCATTGTGGTTTACAGACTAAGTCCCATATCAATTTGCCTTATGCAGATATATAAAGAAGTGGGTAGATAGGCTATACTAGAAGTGCCTCTTAGACCATGTCATTACTCACAACTACCCTGGCAACACCCCTAATCTAGCAGAAACATTATAATTATACACTATGCATGTATATATGTAGGTGTTTATGGGGTGCATTCATTTCAATACTTCAATTAACTACATTTTTATTGAGTTTATTTTTCTGCTCACTATCAATACCTAAGATTAAAATAGAATAATGTATCACTAAATTATTGTTTTCAAAGAATGTCCATAAATCAACAAAGACTAAAGACGTTCATGTAGCAGGATAAAGTTCCTTTGAACTACTTGTTCTCCGTGAAGAAGCAATTGATTTTTTTCAAGTACTTTTGGATTCATTCCTTGATGTTGAAACATAATTAATTATTTGGCTATAACAGATTAACAACGTATTGATGAACTAGTTCCAAAGACTCGCCATGAAGGTATTCAGGTCAATTGTATCCAAACAGCTCTGGGAGTCAGTGTTGAAAATACCAATCTTATTTTTTATGTTCCAATGGTTTACTTACAGCAAGTCAACAACGCAGGTTTCACAGCTACACCATCCCACTTCAGCAGAACTGCAAAAATGATATTATATACTATGTCAGGCTAATCTAAGACATAATTCATGTGTGATAGCAGGCTTAAATTATATGCACTTATATCATGTTATGATCTAGTAAAGGACCTACTTATGCTCCTCTACCTATGTTATGATGTGACACTGAAGCTGGTAATGATAAGGGCGATTTATATTCTATTCTATTCTGTTCATCACCATAATCATCATCAAAATACTTTATTCAGATTTTTTACCATAAAAGTACAAACAAGTACACACGATGCATAAAACATGAGACAAATAGTTAAGAATAAAAACAAGATAAAAGTCCATCTCCAGTTTCCCATTTCATAAATAAAAATAATAAATCTCATGAACAATACGTACATAGTTAGATGATGGGTAATCGGCTGAAAACAAAATAAAAATGTAAAAACACAGGTAATAAAGACTCACTGTGTGGCTTTAGACCTAGCACAACATTCCCCAAAAAAGAAACTTCTATACTGCACAAACCACCACTCGGATGTTTCTGTACGTAAAATTAGCAGAGCAGCCACAACATGTTTACATCCAAGTTGCTTGCAAAGTGAAATAATCATGTCTTTCCTGGGTGCCATACCTGGGACATAAGAAGAAACCATTTGCTAAAGTTTCTTCAAACTGGCAGCACATCGGGCATACTGTACTTGTGCAGGTTTGTGGATTCCAGTGGGCAACGTGCCATAATGAAGTTTAAAAAGTAGCTGCCTAGGTGCTAGTGGGGTAATATTAATCTAAAAAAGGCTCAAAGGAGGAGTGATGTTTAAAATAAAAAAAACGTGTCTGCAAGAGATCCCTCACAAACATCTTAATTTCAATAACCTTCGTATAGCTCCAAATAGCATATTTCAAGGTGCCTTTGGACAAATGTTTCACAGTAGGAGGTGGGGAACAAAACTTAGCTAGGCCAAGAATTTTGACTTTAAACAGCCACTTGATTTCATAAAAATGACCCAAGGAAACTACACCTTGAAAGGTTCTATAGCAGTCCTCAAGGGCCAGAGAAGGTTTCAACCTGTGCCAATACAGCAGGGGACTTAATTGGGCTTCATAGGTCAGTGGTGCAATGCCCACGACCCGCCAAAAGGGGAATTAGAGGAGTGTTCTTTGGAAGGTTAGTAAAAGCACTCAGAAGGAGTTTTCATCTACTCCCAAAGAGGCCATCGTTGCATTGCCTCATACTTCTGCCCCCAATAGGGCACTGCCCATGGCCTTGGCCTTGTAAAACTTTAAGCCCAGAGAGATGCGCTCAAGATCAGAGGATCTGTACACTCTCAGAATTGCGACAGAAGGTTTTATTGGACTCAGCCTACTCTTGTGAAACTCGGACCGCCTGGACATAGCATTGGATATCCTTATCCCCTGATAATCAAACTCTGTGATCTTTTCCAAAGGACTACCCCTCAACATTATGGAGCACCAGGAGGATTTTTGTGGACTAATTACCATAAATGTATCTGCTGTAATCTTGTTATGCTTCCCGTTGGTACCTTCCTCCCACCCCTCCCCTTCCCTCTCTAGTAGTATGATCGGGAGCTCATGTTAGAATGTTGGCATCTCCGCCACTTGCTGAGAGTGGATGACCAAGAATAAACCTTCTTACCTCTACTCGTGCCTGCCTGGTCTTACTTTCATCAATCGAAGCTATTACACTGGCGACGGAACTGCGCAGGGGGCAGTTGGTCATCTCCCCTTTGTTTGCTCTCTCAGGAAATGAATGAAGAACTGTTGGTGCCCCACGTAATTCCTGAGTGGTCCGTGCGCGTGGATACCTGCTTCCTGTCATGGGACTGTGCCATTAATGAAATACTCCTGGCACTGCAGAACTTCCTCATCTTCAGCATTGGTCGTTAAAGCAGGAAACCTAGAGCAAGGGCGATCGAAGATATTTCCTGTCAGCCCTGTGTGCGGAACCTTGGTTCTTTGTTATAGGGAAGTCCTGTTGTGCCACCCTCAGATTCCGTGGTGCCTGCTCCAGCCTGTATTTCATGGAGCTGCCGCCAAACACCGGGTGAGCTGAGGGGACTCTGGGTGCCTTCTCCGCGCTGACTTCCTCAGTGCATGTCATAATTCAGCTGCTGGCTCCACTGCCCCCCCTTGCCCTCAGAGTTGCCGTTCTACTGGGGTGCCCTGGTCCTGCTCCGTGGCGGTATCGTCTGGTGTTGGGACTTTGGAGCCGGAGTCTCCGCTCCTGCACTGCTCTGCCCTCTGGCTCCTCACGGACGCAGCGTGCTTTGGGCCCGCGCTGTCTCATCCTGGGACAGACCCGCTCAAGAGTCTTCGTTTGCGGGGGCATTCTTCTGACGTCCAATGGCCCTCCACAGCTCCTGTGTCGACTGCTTCTTCCGGCGCTCGGCCTCCTTCTCCTGACGTGGATCCTGGGTGACCCCTACACGCCCCCGCATCAAGGACCTCCCACAACGGTCCTTCAGCTCCTCTAGTACGGTGAGGTGTTCAAGACTTTTGCTGCCCTCCCAGGCTATGGTAGAACTCGATCTTCAGGAATTATTCTTCCACGCTGGGAGGCACCTGTTGGACATTCTCCACCCATTAACTTCTCCACACCAGCCTATTTAGATATTCTCTGATCTCTCAAGTTCTCGCGCACTTTTTACCTCAAGTACATTACCCTGCACTCCTTTGCAATCGTGACCTTTTAGGTTTTTGCCACTGTGCTATCAGGTTTATATGTATAACTTAATTAATTATTTATTTAGTCTTCCTGGTAGTAACATTCCTCAAGCTATTATCACCTGGCCTTTTATTCTGCTGTTTATCATTGGGCAGTCTTGTGTATGGTATTGTATGGTCTTCCAAGAGAGGCCCCATATCATCTTCCTCCACCCCTTTTTTTTGGCATGTTTAATGATAGGGGTGGGAGAGGGTAAAGGGGGGGGGAATAAATACTGCTGGTTCTGTTATCTTGTTATCTTGTCCCAGCTTTTCTCACCCTCAGGTCCTCCACGTGGTTTACTTTCAGCCTTGTGTACCCTACCAGTGTTGTTCTCTTTCAGGATTGTCCTTTGTTTTGCTAGGTCAAATATGGGTACACCGGGTATTTGCCAGCCGCCTTCATTTTTAAATGAATGTGGGGAACCTGAGACCCACTGGGAAGAGTGGACCAAACTATTTGAATCTTACTTAATTACTATGGGGGTGAGAGGTTTTCTGCAGTGCGTAAACAGCACATTCTCTTACATAATCTGGGAGTGTATGGCCGTAAAGTGTATGAAACTCTACCTGAACCAGAGTTAGAAGACGATGAGGAACTTGACGTTTATGAAATTACTTTATTTAAACTAGGCAGCCATTTTGGAGATACAACTTATATGGCACTTGAACATCACAAGTTCTTTAACCGTGCCCAAGGAAAGAATCAATCTGTAAAGAGTTATATAGCAGTGTTAAGAGCTCCCACACAGCGTTGTGACTTTGGTGAACTCAATGACTCTCTAATTCGTGATCAATTAGTTCGATGTACCAGTAACAGCAGAATAGAAGAAAAGCTATTGAATAAGAATCCAGCATTGGAATAAGCTAATTCCATTGCTCAATTAATCGAACACACTGCTAAGTGCATGAAAGAAATAAAAGTAACGGAGGAAGTAGTGGCCACAGTACAGGTTGATGATACTAACAAAAGTATATTGAAAGTTAAAAGTAGAGGAGAACCACCCAACAAATACACGAAGGAACATGCTGGCCTCAGATGCTTCTGATGCCGGAGCAGCAATCATTTAGCTAACTCTTTATCAATCATTAGCAATGCTCTGTGAAAGAAGTGCAATAGTAGAGGTCATTTAGCCAGGGCTTGCAGGGACAAAGACAGCAGCCAAGTGAAGGCAGAATGATGATCAGCTAAAATTCATCTTCCAAGTGAAAGGCACAAGTGATTCTTCAGTTCCTAATTACCCGAAACGTAAAATATTAATCAATGACATGTCCATTGAGATGTTTGCGGACTCATGTTCCCCCTTCACTCTATTGAATATAGAAGACTTTAAGGAAGTTCGAGGAGAGCGGAACATAACAATTGATACACCAGATATCTCACCCTAAGGGCATACTAAAGACCCTATCCCCCTAGTGGGCATGTTTGAAGCTCAAATATTCTTTAAAGGAAGATCTACTGTTGGGAAGGTATACCTGGTGAGTGCGGGATCCAACCTTCTGGGGTGGAAACATCAGAAAGAACTGGGTATCATACTCAACCCCAACAATAAGGAACAAGTCACCCTGGTGGAAAAATCTGACCCAGAAAAGATGCTCTGTGATGATTTCCCTCACCTTTTTTGGACAAGTTAGGTCTTTTGAGAAAATTTCAGCATAAAATTAAGGTGAGGCAGGATGCCAAACCTATTGTCCATAAGACCCGACAGGTTCCACTTCTTTTGAGACAACCTCTAAAACATGAACTTGATAAACTGTGCCAACTAGGTGTCATACAAACCATCGATTCCTCAGAATGGCTAGCCCCTATTGTCATTGCGTCGAAAGCTAGTGGGGAAGGCATTCGCCTATGCATAGACCTGCGCAGCCTCAACAAAATATTTGGGTTGAGAGATTTCCACTCCCCAACATTAACGAAATGTTGAGTACTATGGGAAAAGCAAAATTCTTCTCAGTTATTGACCTTTCGATGGCATATTATCAAGTAGAACTCCACCCGGAATCCTGTCCATTAACTTCATTTTCAAATCCAATTGTCACATACATGTTCAGAAGAATGCCTTTCGGCCTCGCCTTGGCTGCCGCGGTTTTCCAAAAGATGATGCAGCAAGTACTCAAAGGTATTCCTAAAAGGAAGTGTTTCCAGGATGACGTCTTAGTTTACGGAGCCACTGAAGAAGAGCATGACATGGTGTTCAGGAGGGTATGCACCAGATTATCTGAGGCTCGGTTGACAGTAAAGCGGGATAAGTGTATAATAAAAGTGATGGAGGTGGATTACTTAGGACATAAAATCACACAGGAAGGGATTCGGCCTAAACACAGCTTAATCCAGGCGGTGAAAGACGCACAATTTCCCAACTGCAAGGAAGAACTCAAGTCATTCTTAGGCCTAATTGAATACATGGCAAAGTTCATCCCATCATTTTCAGAGAAATGTGAGTGCCTACGAGAACTCCTTAAGGCCAAGCAAGAATTTAAATGGGAAGAAAGACACAGCAAAACAGTAAACAGACTTAAACACGAAATCATAGAGTCACCTGCTCTCGGCCCATTTGACTGCAAAAAGAAGACCATCTTAAGCACTGATGCATCTAACAAAGGGTTGGGAGCTTGCTGAGAGTGGATGACCATGAATTAACCTTCTTACCTCGACTTGTGCCTGCCTGGTCTTACTTTCATCATTCGAAGCTATTACAGTATCACTAGTCCACGTTCACAGTAGAAGACTTCAAATCTGTTTACTAGATGTGGGAGGCCACTTATTGTTTTTGACATCAGGGGGGTATTGCGAAAAGAAGAAGTGGTATTCTGTCACCAGCCAACCTCGGGGTGTCATTTGGGCCTTCTGGCAAATAGGTAACTACATCGTTCAAATATAATGAAGCAAAAAGTAGGGGCGAGTGCACACCCTTGGAAAAACCCTTTTTGAATATCTATCTTATCAGTAATTTCTCTTCCCATGCCCCATCTAACAAGGGCCTATGTTTCCTGATGTAGATGAATCAGAACATCCAAAAGGTTAGACGGGGCCCTACTATTTTCAACAACTGCCCATAATTTCTCTTGGGAGACAAAGTCAAATGTTGATTTAAGGTTGACAAAGACCAGATAGAGATGCACTTTTTGGAGGACAACCATCTTACAAAAAACAGGTAAAAACCTGAATTCCTGGTCAGTAGTACTAATCTCCTGTCTGAATCCTGCCTGCAGAGGGGAGAGGGCCTGATGGTCCTCAATCCAAGCATCCAATTTCCCCAGAACCTGTCTGGCAAATACTTTTCGAGCCATTTCTATCAAACTAATCGGTCTAAAATTTACAGGTGTGTCCCAAGAGCCCTTTTTATGAATTTGGACAATTTCACCCGCCTTCCAACTGGGGGGAATACAAATCCCCTTGAAGATTGAATTCGCAAAATGATTACAATACAATGCCCATCCTTCAATGTCTGCCAGCTAGAGACCACCAGATACACCATTAGGCCCAGCAGATTTGCCAAGGTGCAATAGTCTTAAGTGCTCTAGCATATTTAGACAGCTAGACTCCAGGATGGGTTGCGAGCTAAAAAGAATAGATGGCAGTTTCCCTCATCAGCCCTTGCCTTAAGCCGACTATAAAATACCAAAAAGTCAGTATGCCAGGCATTAGGAGTCACAGAGTCTACCAGTAGCCCAGATGAACAATAATTAACATGGCTACCAATTTCCAGAATTTCCTGACATCATTGTTTACGGAGGCTTCATAAATGCTTTCCGCGGTATTGGTATCCAACTCCTTATGCGCTCTGGTTAAAGCCAGCTTATATTATTTCCTTTTAGTTTGAACTAGAAGGATATATCCTTTAGTAATGGCTCTTTAGAGGTCATTCTTACCCATATGGAGGCATTAGTATACCAAGATCAAGAAGGAAGGGAGGAGGGTCTAGGAGCAGCACGATTACATGTGAAACACTCCCCAATGGGTGCAAGCAAGGCACCATTCATTTTAGTAATACTCCCACTCCAAGACTGATCCCTAGTCATGAAAAAAGTTGTCTTTTCCATCTTGGAGACTGCAATGTTAAGGGCCTGATAAATCGTGTCTCTGCATTGAGAATTGTCAGCTACCTTATTCCACTGAACCCTTCTCCTGTCATTACAGGGGACAAGTTTGAAACTTGATGATACTACATTGCTATCCATTTTATTGAACAGATCTTTTAAAGTACAGTGCACAGCATTGTGATCACTGTCAGATCTGCTCATTATTTTAGAATGGACCATACGACCCGAAAGCAATAGTGGGGTTAGAAAATAGTCAATTCTGCTTGTGCGCCCAGTCAGTTAATAGTATGGGCAGTATTTGGGTCAGCTACTGAACGGTCATTACAGACCCTCAGCCTATGCAATAAGGTAGCTGATCAGCAGCACTCGTCCAACGCTTTACAGGTCTATTCTATTCTATTCCATTCTATTCTTGCATTAAAATATGTTACAAAATATATTTTGAATAAAAGGGGGGGTATTGTCAATATTAGTCCACCTGACATTGTGCCGTTGACGAGGGCAGCAGACTGTTGCTGGTTCCTGCCATCCCACTCGAAACTGAGCGGGCTTTATCAGGAAACTAGGCGCCCTTTTTCTCTGGACGCTCAATATTACTTGGGAAGCACGGGTTACTCAGCCCCCTTTAAATTGCTACTAGAAGGCCAACATTGCTGTTTAAGTTTATGGTTCCTCAAAACGTTCTTCAGCTGCGTTCGCGCCGGATTCTCTATTGACTACAGCAAGTGCCATTTACCTAACATTGGCCTTTACCAAGTTTTCCAGGCAAATGTTATAATTTAGTCCTGATGATGATCCCGTTCATTTATGAGCATGGGATCGAAACGTCGACACTTGTAAATAGCACCACAGTTTTTCATTGTGTCTAATTGTTGTGGTTCCTATTTTTGGTTAAACTTGCTAAAGAGTACGATACATGCGAGTTACCTCAGCTCAAAGTCTTTGCCTGTAATTTTGTTACCTTTTTATGTCTGAACGTTTTGTATTGTTTTTCCATGCTTCCTTCCCAATATAGGGTACAGGCTTGTGCCCTATCAAAGAAACTTGTGTTTCAGAAATTGCTGATTATATTCCTAATTATAGCTGAATAAAACTCCCCCTCCGGCTGGTCAGTGGATTCATATAGTAACCTATTGTGGCCTATATTGTATTTCTGTTCGTCATTCTTCAGTCTGCTAAGGACCATTGTTCCTCTTAATAGAATTGTTACCCGTGGTCCCTAGCCAATTATCGGGTCCCCTTGTTTGTTCTCAATAAAAAGAGATTTACAGTACAACCTAAGCTAGCATGACCAAGTAGAAAATTGCTGGCAGCCTTCTTTTCAGGCTGCAGTTTTGTGATATGTGTGTGCAGAGAAGAGGCTAAACTTGTAAAGTGATAGAATGTGCATTTTGTATTCAGGGAGGCTAATTGAAGGACTTCTAGACCACCATTTTTTCTTTCCACAAGAACAATTGCTCCCAGTCAGTATGCAGCTATTCTAAGATAGTTCACCAATATTCCTTGTAAGAAAGTTCTCATGTTATTTTAGGTCGAAATCCCATTACTGGTAACAAGTTAGTCAAAGTACCTTCACCTGCAGACATTTGTCTTAAGAAATGCATTAAAGAACGAATTGTAGCTTATGACCACTCATCCTGTATGGAAATTAATGAATAGTAATGTGTAACCCCTATCTATTCCAACTCCCTTCACTAGCCCAACAAAACCCAAAGATACTGTGCACAATGGCCTAGTTATGTCCCACTATTGGCGGAATATTTTTCATACATTAAATGCCAACAGGTTTAACCTGCAAAAATGTAACTCTGGATGCCAGACTATATTTCACCAAGAAATTACTGGTATGGTGAACTCCAGGAAACTTATAATTGTGACCCAAGCTTAAAGCTGGTGTTTTCCGAGGGGCTGAAATTTACTAGTTCACTAGTAGTAAGTGCCTAAGCCTTCTTCTCTGTGCCACAATTCAGGACTGCCTTAAAGGCTCACCTTAGGCTTTTGACTAAGTGGTCAGCTAGTTATACTTCAACCCTGCACCACACATGATTATGCATTAAATGCATCTAATTTCATGCTCACACCCCAGAGTGTGCATATATGTAATATTTGTAAATAATTCTTTAAGGGCCAGATGTATGACTGTTTTTTGTGCTCGCAAACGGGAGATTGGCATGTACAACCGCTATTTTGATAGTCACTGACTCGCAAAATAGCGTTTGCAACTCTCGCTATTAGGAAGGGGCGTCCCTTCCTAATAGCAAGTCTCACTACTATGCACTATTGTTTTGTGGCTGCATTAGCAGCCGCAAAACACTTGCAGTTTACCATGTGCTTCAAGAAGGTGGTAAACCAATCGCAAACAGAAAGGGGTCTCCAGGGGACCCCTTCACCTTTGCATGTATGACACAAATGATTTTAAGAGCAGGCAGTGGTCCCAAGTAAACTGAAAAGTTTTGTTTTTCTTGTTTCAATACATTTCATTTTACTGTCAGGAAAACAGGGTGCATTAAAAAAATCCTGCTTTATTAATAAGTCTGCAAAAAACACAGTTGATGGACAGAATGCAGGACAATGTCTTACATTCACCCCAGTACAAAGATCTGGGCCTAAATCCATCGTTTTTTTGCACTCCACACCATCCTAGGTCAGACAATGGCTATATGCAAATCAGCCTTGACCCTGTGGCTCATGGGAACAGTCCAGTCCGAACTACCAAGCCATGTCTTTCCTAGACCGGAATCAAGCATCCAAGGACCGGTTTATGGCTATCAGCCTTCTTCAGCCTGGATAGCTTGACTCCAGTGATGTGGAGAGCCTGAGACTCACGTCTGAGCATACCCAGCCCACTCGGGGTGAAAATTGCAAAAAACACAGTTGATGGACAGAATGCAGAACAATGTCTTACATTCACCCCAGTTCAAAGATCTGGGCCTAAATCGATTGTTTTTGTGCACTCCACACTGTGTTTTTTGCAATTTGCACCCCGAGTGGGCTGGGTATGCTCAGACATGAGTCCCAGGCTCTCCACATCACTGGAGTCAAGCTATCCAGGTTGAAGAAGGCTGATAGCCAGAAACCGGTCCTTGGATGCTTGATTCCGGTCTAGGAAAGACATGGCTTGGTAGTTCGGGCTGGACTGTTCCCATGAGGCAGAGGGTCAAGGCTGATTTGCATATAGCCATTGTCTGACCTGGGGTGGTGTGGAGTGCAAAAAACCGATGGATTTAGGCCCAGATCTTTGTACTGGGGTGAATGTAAGACATTGTTCTGCATTCTGTCCATCAACTGTTTTTTTTGCAATTTTCACCCCGAGTGGGCTGGGTATGCTCAGACATGAGTCTCAGGCTCTCCACATCACTGGAGTCAAGCTATCCAGGCTGAAGAAGGCTGATAGCCAGAAACCGGTCCTTGGATGCTTGATTCCGGTCTAGGAAAGACATGGCTTGGTAGTTCGGGCTGGACTGTTCCCATGAGGCACAGGGTCAAGGCTGATTTGCATATAGCCATTGTCTGACCTAGGTTGATGTGGAGTGCAAAAAAAGCGATGGATTTAGGCCCAGATCTTTGTACTGGGGTGAATGTAAGACATTGTTCTGCATTCTGTCCATCAACTGTGTTTTTTGCAATTTTCACCCCGAGTGGGCTGGGTATGCTCAGACGTGAGTCCCAGGTTCTCCACATCACTGGAGTCAAGCTATCCAGGCTGAAGAAGGCTGATAGCCAGAAACCGGTCCTTGGATGCTTGATTACGGTCTAGGAAAGACATGGCTTGGTAGTTCGGGCTGGACTGTTCCGATGAGGCACAGGGTCAAGGCTGATTTGCATATAGCCATTGTCTGACCTAGGGTGGTGTGGAGTGCAAAACAACAATGGATTTAGGCCCAGATGTTTGTACTGGAGTGAATGAAAGACATTGTTCTGCATTCTGTCCATCAACTGTGTTTTTTGCAATGTTCACCCCAAGTGGGCTGGGTATGCTCAGACGTGAGTCCCAGGCTCTCCACATCACTGGAATCAAGCTATCCAAGCTGAAGAAGGCTGATAGCCAGAAACCGGTCCTTGGATGCTTGATTCCGGTCTAGGAAAGATATGGCTTGGTAGTTCGGGCTGGACTGTTCCCATGAGGCACAGGGTCAAGGCTGATTTGCATATAGCCATTGTCTGACCTAGGGTGTTGTGGAGTGCAAAAAAACGATGGATTTAGGCCCAGATCTTTGTACTGGGGTGAATGTAAGACATTGTTCTGCATTCTGTCCATCAACTGTGTTTTTTGCAATTTTCACCCCGAGTGGGCTGGGTATGCTCAGACGGAGTCCCAGGCTCTCCACATCACTGGAGTCAAGCTATCCAGGCTGAAGAAGGCTGATAGCCAGAAACCGGTCCTTGGATGCTTGATTCCGGTCTAGGAAAGACATGGCTTGGTAGTTCGGACTGGACTGTTCCAATGAGGCACAGGGTCAAGGCTGATTTGCATATAGCCATTGTCTGACCTAGGGTGGTGTGGAGTGCAAAAAAACGATGGATTTAGGCCCAGATCTTTGTACTGGGGTGAATGTAAGACATTGTTCTGCATTCTGTCCATCAACTGTGTTTTTTGCAATTTTCACCCCGAGTGGCTGGGTATGCTCAGACGTGAGTCCCAGGCTCTCCACATCACTGGAGTCAAGCTATCCAGGCTGAAGAAGGCTGATAGCCAGAAACCGGTCCTTGGATGCTTGATTCCGGTCTAGGAAAGACATAGCTTGGTAGTTCGGGCAGGACTGTTCCCATGAGGCACAGGGTCAAGGCTGATTTGCATATAGTCATTGTCTGACCTAGGGTGGTGTGGAGTGCAAAAACACGATGGATTTAGGCCCAGATCTTTGTACTGGGGTGAATGTAAGACATTGTTCTGCATTCTGTCCATCAACTGTGTTTTTTTGTTATTAAGAAGTCTGTCACAAACATGGTGGTCTACTGACCCCAGCAGGCCACCATCCCTGGAAGTGCTAGCTGTTCCCAATGGGGTTGCAAATTGCGCTTGCTTCATGAATATTGATGAGGCATGCAATTTGAGACCCATTTTGAATCGCAAACAGTGTTTGAGACACTGTAGTACATTCACTTTTGTGAGTCACAAATTGCGAGTCGCATTTCGATGCAATTTTCGACTGGTTTTATATATGGCACAAAGTGTACAGTAAGGTATATTTTCTGATCACTCTAACGGCCAGATGTATGAAGTCTTTTTGCAATTGCAATCGGCCCAATTCTCATAACCAGAAAGTTTTCAAGCGCAAAAAGGTTTTTTATTAGGTGTGAAACCCAAAATTCGATTAGGTAACACATTAACGAATCACAATTTACAGTTGCGACCAAATACACTATTGGGTATTTGGAAGAGGAGTGTTTAGGTCATCCCTTCCAAATGCCGAATTGGATTGGTATGTATTAATATTTTGTGTTTAAAAACTAGTGGCAAAACATTAATACATTGCTTACTACTAAAAGGTAGCGGTAAGGCATTCGCAGATGGGAAGGACTTCCCAATGAACCCCTTTCCCTTTGGGATTGTTAAAAAAATTAATTCTTAAAACAGAATCATTGTTTTTAAGGCATCCCATTTTGCTTTAAGGTGAGCAGGTTGTATTTAAAATATAAAAATGCTTTAATTAAAATGAATAACAGACATGGGTTCTGATGACTTCAGCATGCCACCATCTCTGTGATGGCTGCAATTCCTAGTGGGTCGCATTCGAGACCTACCTCATTAATTTTAGTGCGATAGGTCGATTTGCGACCCTCTCGGAATCACTATTTTGTGAACTGACTTATTAGTACATAAGTCCCATCCTAAAATAGTACACTGGTTGCAAAAATATTTGTTGCAAATTGCGGACATTATTTTGCTGCTAATGCTACATAAATCCAAAATAACGTATTTTTAGATAACTACCCGGGTAAAACCTGCATACTCTATTCATGCTATATAATACACAAGTGTAAGACTGTACAGTTTCTCAACAAGAAGAAACCTACAATGGTATTTATTTATTGAACAGCTTAGAAAAGCCTTCAAAACATACCCAAAATAAGAAAAAATCTCGGGTATCATTTGCCCTCATATTGCAATGCTTCAGTTGCATATTGTACTAGACGGTTTTATTTTCTTTTATTTTTTGCACCCTATAAAATAATTTAGCCCAACATCTTAGAAGATTTCTTTATTTTTTGCACCACCCAGTTTTTAGAAGTAGTTGTGAGCATTCATACATAGTTGTTGCTGCCCTGAAAATGCACTGTTGTTTTCCGAATTAATCAAATTATATTTTTTGGTGACTAAATGAATTAATTCTGGGAAGCTAAGTAATGCTGTAGCATGGCCAGTGATAATCTAGGAAATATCTTTTTTGTAAAGTGTCTAAAATGGCGAGGTGCGATGGATCTTTCCCTCCAAGAGCATCGCTCCATGGTCAAAGACTGAGCTTCCACTTTATTTTCATCGAATACCATCTCAGTGGACCAAGAGATGAGTTTAACAAGCAAACCGCGACCATAAATCCTGTAAATCCGACAGTGCCACACAGAGCAGAGCCTTTTCATTTGCAAAACGTTGATTTCAGCGGGGAAGCAGCATTTAAATACACTCAAGTGTCTTGTTGTGCCTTCGCTCAACATTATAAAGAATGTTGCTCGTGAATTACATACTGTGCTAGGGACCAAATACGCGTCACTTTCCAAATTGAGAGCGGAATAATTTGAGATGTGGGTTCCAAGTTGTAGAGAAATATGGTTGTGAAGGCAGGAAGTGTCTATTTCGGCATTACATGGACCATCTTGCCAGGCAACTAGATCTATGTGCACGTGTGATTTTAGTGTTTCCAATCTGAGATACTCTTCGTTAAAATGAATGACTGAACAAAGGAAAACATGTATTTATTTTTAATTAATATAAAGAGTGCACATGTCTTGTTGGTGCCAAGAACACACATGCCATTTACACTTCTGCAGGTATTCCAGGGGCCTTGGTCACAATTGAACTTATCATCTATCACCAGATGGGACACGTAATTTGAAATCAGATAGTATTAGAAATTGGCTTTTTTGACTGAGGCAGTAAAAGCCCTTGGTGGAGCAGTGATTTCAAATAAATATTTGGTTTAGGGTATAATTTTTACCACCTCAGAAGTTAACATTTACTCCGGCTAGGTCGCCAGATCCTTTGTAGTAGATGAAATTGTTCAGGATCTGCAACTCAAATCAATTCAGTATCACAGTTTCAACTTTTATTCTCTGGGTGTCAATAATGAAATATGGTATCAATTTCAAGATTTTATTAAAGCCTCAATTCTTGGAATCTTTATTAATTGTCCCAACAAATCCATCAATATTAATCAGGGTCAATAAAACAATCATTGACAATATTCAGCTACATGAATCCAGTGTTTCTTTCATAAAGGAAAATCCCCTATTCTAAGTTTGAGCAGTAAGAGAAAAGTTTCTAATAGAACGTATAAAGAGCTCTAAATCTAGAGATGAAATCATAAAGCTTTAAGCAATCCTCAGAGCAGCATAGAACGAATCAGGGAAAGAAAATGGCTCTCTCAAAGGGAATCTGAGAAGCATCAGCAAAGGGCTCGGCAAAGAAGTCAGGATATCTCAAGAGAGGAGTCTATTTGTTCTACTCTTTGGACACACATTTATATCACATGTTCATATCTACAGTTGAAATAGGTTGTTGCAGTTCTTGGTCGTCTCATCCAATTGACACACTGTGTTATCATGTGAAGCTTCAGTCATTTATGCAGTTCAGGACAAAAGGCTTACTGATATTGAGTGTTAAAACATTTCGTAAACACTGTGCAAGTTGAGGTTTGGTTCCCACTGTTCATCTCTATGAGAAGGTCAAAATCCAACAATTTCTATTAGTTCATGTTCAGTTCGCCATTTTTGTATCATTGAAAGGCTTGCATCTTTCAAGGAAAAGGAAAATAAATGCATTCAGAAGCCTTTTTAACTCAATATCATCATCATTTTCCTTTATTTCGATCAAATAGATCATAAAAGGAGAGATCCAAAAAGTTAAACAGTACAAAAAGTTATTGCAAATCTGTCAACAATAATTAAAAAGGCTTTACAGTTTCCTAGTGAACAAATCAGACAATATCAGAAGTTTACCTAACATACATCACACATTAGATTTTTAAAATGACAGAGATTATGTGCACTGTGTTTCACTTAAAAATACGAATACATTGGTAAGACATTTTAAAACTGTGCCAAGTCTATATCAGTGCATACAACGAGTACGAATGTACCACATCGCAGTTAAAAATGTGGCTACCGCAAACACAATTGGAGGCGATACATCTGTTTTTAATTTTCTATAGGTAGGCAAGTAGTGCCTGAACCCCAAGTTTTTAAGTAGGGGAACAAGCCAACACTTCCTTGGTTTCTGATAAGCCTTACAGAAGAAGATGACATGCAAATCAGTTTCCTGTTGACACGAGCATGCTGGACATAGCTCTGGGGTGGAGGGATGGGACCAGGTACTACTAAATGCTTTAAGGGGGAGTGTGCCATACCTCCACTGTAGAAATTGTTTTCTTGTCAGAGCAGGGCTAATTTTATCAAGGACAAGTTCCCGTTGATAGGAGTCTTTAAATTTAATGAATGAATGTGTTAGGGACGCCATACGTGCATTCTGTAATGATGCTGATGTTTTGAATTCATAGTAGTCCTTTGATAAAGATTTACGGGATACCCTGTTGCAAGCGTTGGCTGGGTCCAGCCACACATCCGGCCCTCCCAGACTCTCGCATATCTTTTTTATATATTTCAGCCAGGGAATGTTCGTTAGATTTGATAGAGATAAAATCTCTTGCAACTCCTTCCTGTAGCTCATGAGTTCTGGGGTACTCCAAATTAGACGCCAGAAAGTTAGAGGTTTTAATCCCAGTTCTTCCTCAATGGTTCTTAAGCCCGGATCTAATCTGAGCGGCAGAAGTGGGGTACTTGGCGGTAAGGCCACCATCTGCCTAATGAATTTGTTCTCCGTGATTGTTAGACTTTGGGCGGGTATGTGACCCCACAACTCCCCCCCCATGTGTGACTGCCCCCCGGGCCTGCATTTTGTAGATTTGGAGCACTGGGCCGAGGGGTTTGTGGGTTGATTTATTTGCAATCCTTGCGATACCACCCGTTAACTGAGCTAATTTGGTGTTGGCCTTTGTCCGATGTGTGTCCCAAGTCAAGTTTTGATTGATGGTCACCCCTAGGTATTCGAATGTGTTAACCCTCTCTAATCTCAGTGTACCTATGGTGGGATTGGGGCGTGTTGAGAAAGGAGGACTAAGAATCACATATTTGGTTTTCAGCGCATTGATCTCCAGTCCCCGATCGGCACAGAAGGCTACGAACTCATCCAAAACCCGTTGGATTCCCATCGGGGATTTAGACAGCAGCAGGGTGTCGTCCGCAAACATGATGGCGGGCACCCTGCTGCCGCTGAGCTTTGGAGCATCAATGTCGGCTATCCTAGTCAGGTGGTCAACTACCCATTGACAAAGAGGCAGAACAGGGTGGGTGCAAGCGCGCAACCCTGCCTCACCGCCCTGTCAACGGGGAATCTTCCTGAGAGCATCCTGTTTCTACCACACCTGACCCATGCGTAGTTGTCTTGGTGCACTCTTATCAAGATGTTCAGGATGTCCGAGGGAATACCCATCTCCACCAGCACTGTCCATAGTCTGGATCTTGGGACCAAATCGAAGGTGGCACGCAGGTCTACGAAGACCGTGTAAAGGCTGCCGCCTTCGATTATAGCAGTTTTCCAAAACAAAAGATTGAGTCGGAAAATCTGATCAGTTGTTGAGATCTTCCTTCGAAATCCAGCCTGGTAGGGGGTGAGAATGGAGAACTCGTCCATCCAGTTTTGGAGGCGATCAAGTATCAGCCTACCAAAATGTTTTTGGGACACATCAATGAGGCTGATGGGTCTGTAGTTGGCTGGAAGCAGAGGCAATCCCTTTTTGAAAATAGGGACAATCTCTGCTCCCAGCCAAGTACAGGGCACCTCCATGACCCTCAAGACGGCGTTAAAGATTGTAAACAGGTAGGAGGCCCACATTTCTGGCTCCTGTTTGAAAATCTCTCCCGGGAGCCCGTCCAAGCCTGGCGCCTTACCTGAGGCCAGCCTTAGAATTGCCACCCGTACCTCGGCCTCTGTGAATAGATCCACCTCCAGATGTGTTCCAGTGGTTGGGAATACCGCAGTTGCAGCTCTATCACCGTCTGTGTATAAGGCCTGGAAGTGATCTTGCCAGACCTTGGCTGAAATGTTGAGCTCAATGGCAGGAGAAAGGTCCTCCGACCCGGCGTTCACTAGGCGCCAGAACTTCAGAGAGTCCCTGACGGCTAGAATGATGGACAGATTCTCCCATTTGTCATAGTCCCATTCAGCCTTTGCATGGGTAATCAACCGCTTATAGTCTATTCTCTTTTCCTGTATGAGTGTTCTGCTTTTACCCTCCTTAATGCTAGTCAGTAGGTCAGTTTTAGCTTTGCGACATGCAGCGTTATACCAGGTGGGTCATTGTGGCCTTCCACCCCCTGCCCTTCCCATAGAGAAAAGAACTTCTGCCAAGGATTTAATGAGGTCCTCACGTACCAGGTAGAGTTTTGTGTGCGCATCACCAATGTTAGGGTGTTCCATTAATGCCCACACCCTTTCAAATATCGGAGTGACGCGGGCATACAGCTCCACGACCCTCTCTGGATTTGCTGCTAGCTTTTCCCACCTCACTCTCCGTCTGTTGTTTGCCAAGGACAACCCCATATCGGGCACGTCTAAAGCAACCCCATTTGCTATGTCTGTGCCAGGGAGGGAATATTCTAGTTCTAGAGCATTATGGTCGCTATCCTCCCTGGGTATTACCCTGAAATCCTCAATGTGTGTCCAGGAAGACAATTGAATAAAGATGTAATCCAGTCTTGACTCCCTTCCCACTTTATTAAATGTACATTTTGGGGGGATGTCAGACTTCGTACGTCCATTACAGGCCCTTATGCCATGATTAAGGGTTAGAGTGGTGATCTGTACTGCAAGGGGTGTCCAAGCCCTGGGGGGCGGGGCCGCCGTGGAGAGAACGCGCCACAACGCATCCTCCTTCAGTGATATTCCGTCTACTAATCCTGGCAGAGGCTCGAAATGGGAGTTTAAATCGCCTCCAACCAATGGAGTTCCATGTGGAAGGTCGCCGAGGAGGGCGGAAAGGTCCTCAATGGTGCTCGATTCCCTGGTTACATTCACCGGCCTGGAATAGACATTTACCAGTGCCAATTTACTGGAATTTGTCCACTCCGGAATGACATGGCATTCAAGTTTGTTTCCGACACCTGCCACATTCCAAGAAAGTATATTTAAGGTATGCGATCTTGGATTGAGTGCGGGACATGCGGGGAACCTCTTGTCTTGGGGACTAGGCGGGGGTATTAAAATTTCAGCCTGAACCCCTCTAGTGCCTGGGAGTTCCCGGTGGATGGGCAAGAGCCCCTTTAGCGGGCGTTGGCCTTCCTGATCTTTGTGCAGTTCAGCACGTGTCGTAGTCGCTGCAGTTCGTGCAGTATTATCCTGGTACTAAAATTATTATCCTGGTCTAAAATTATTATCCTGGTACTAAAATTATTATCCTGGTATGCGTCAGCAAAGGGCTCGGCAAAGAAGTCAGGATATCTCAAGAGAGGAGTCTATTTGTTTTACTCTTTGGACACACATTTATATCACATGTTCATATCTACAGTTGAAATAGGTTGTTGCAGTTCTTGGTCGTCTCATCCAATTGACACACTGTGTTATCATGTGAAGCTTCAGTCATTTACGCAGTTCAGGACAAAAGGCTTACTGATATTGAGTGTTAAAACATTTCGTAAACACTGTGCAAGTTGAGGTTTGGTTCACACATGTTCATCTCTATGAGAAGGACAAAATCCAACAATTTCTATTAGTTCATGTTCAGTTCGCCATTTTTGTATCATTGAAAGGCTTGAATCTTTCATTACTGACATTCCTGACTTTAAGTCAGAGAAAAGGAAAAGGAAAATAAATGCATCCAGAAGCCCTTTTAACTCAATATGTGTAGCTATGAAAGCCGAGTGCTCTTACTTGCTTTTCAAATGCAGTTTTCAGTTGATTTCTACACATTATTTCAACACGTTAATTGCATGAATTTTTATTTATTAAAAATACTTAAGCAACCTGCCCCACCTGATGGTTTACAACCATCACGAAACATTCACAGATCAACTCACAAGTCGCTCTCGTCTTCAAGTGAGTCTTTTCTTTTTAGTTTTTGGTTTACGCTCTCCTTTAATTTTTTGTATTCTTTGTTAATGTGGTCACTTAGTTCTAAATCCTAGTGCCCACAACACTCATGCTTGTTGCGGGTCCATGCGGAATGCTGCTCCGCAGATTTTTGCACTCGTGTGCCAAGACCTGTCCAGGTGGGGGTTCGTTCACTTTGTGGAAGGCCCATGTTGCAGCGACCTCTGCTCGATCGTGCTTGCACTGTGGAGACCTTGTGTTGCTCTCACATGGTGCCATATTGTTTAATGCTCCTTTGATCCTTCTCTCTCGTTTGTAGGCTGGGTTAGTCACTTTGGACTACAATTCCCAGCAGTCCCAGCAGATGGCCATGTAGGGCGCGGTTAGAGTACATGAGAATGGCCCCACCCTTTGATACACGCTCACTCTTCTGACAAGAGTGTGCCAGTCCTGTGTTTGAACAAGAGCATATCATTGATATCCGTTATCACGCCCTGAAATAAGAATCATTGCTGCAATCCTTTACAAACCACATACACCTATAATGCAGAGACTCGGAATCAAGCTAGGATCATGTAAAAAGGAGTGTGGTGTCAAACAAGTTATATTGTACATCTTGTATAACCTTTTCCTTTACATGTATCCTTCCCCGCTGTTCCCTTTCTAAACCCCTTCCCCCTACCTGGCCCCTCTAATCCTTGGTGTCATTATAGCATTCTCAGTTGGAGTTGCCTTGATGTCGGCATCACAAGTCGGTGTGCGGACCTGGAGGAAGAGGTCACTTCTGACACTATGCACAAGATACATCTTCGGAAACAATTCGCCTAAATAACAAATACCCTCCCAGTCAGCTGGTAATTTTAAATATGCCTACTGTCCACAAATAAAATAAACTGGATGGTCACCCTGTGAAATCTGCCATGTTTCTCCTGATGACACAAATGTATGTTGACAGTCACTTTTTCCTGCATGTCTTTTTCTATTCTGAAATCTTCTCTTAAAAACACACACTTTTCCTTTCTGTCTTTTGTTCACTCTTAATCTTGAAGAAAGTCGTTTTATTTCTATAGCCATCGTCTTCCCTTTTTCATGCATCATTTCAAACATCTTCATTTGGATTCATTAAGCAATTTAAAATATTTTCATAATCCTTAACAGTGTAAATAGGAAGATAAGGTCTAAGATAATGCCAAGCGGTGTCCATCTCTTTTGCTTGTGGGTGTAAGTTTATGCTTTTCTTTAAAGGTACTTTCAAAAAGATCATGTCATGGTTAGAGTAATAATATTCAAAGAGCTGTTTCCTATAAGCTAACCAAGCAATATGATGCATGGAATTGCATATGACAGAGGAGAGGAATAGTATGTCACCTCAACCTCAGCCGAGGAAGGCAACAATCTTTAACATTCATACTACTACAAAAAGTTCAATCCCCAAAATAATCTTGCATCTAACTCTGGTTAAAATACACATGTTTATCTGAAATCAGATCTCTTAAAACGTTGACTGTAGCAGCCCATTAGTATCATTATTATATTGCACAGACTTTATTTTTCTTCTTTTTTTTCTTTGGAATGATATTAGATTTTTGCAGCTTTATTTAAAACAATGTTCTTATAGTCTTCCTTAACCCTACTCTGTGTTCTTCTAAAATGTTATCCCTACTCTTCTACTGCTACCTCGGGCCAAAATAATCTTCATATTTCTACTCAGCAAATTATCAGTCTTTATTTCAATCTATTTGTACAGTTCATTCAATGAGTTTGTCAACAACTGATTTTTCTCTTTCAAAGGATTTTTTACAAACTTAAAAATCGACAGTTTGTTGAAGCAAGACTAATCACCCTTAGGGGTCTCATGGTGCTGGGGGGAGGGTTGATGCAGGTTCTGGTCCGTCAAGGAGGGGGTCTGTCGAAGAGCCAGGTCTTGAGTTTTCTCGTGAAGATGAGGAGTGACGTTGTCTGCCTGAGGTGGAGCAGTAGGGTGTTCCATACACTGGCTGCGAGGAAGGAGAAGGAGCGGCCTCCTGATCTGGACTTTCTGGTGTAGGGTACCACAGCGTAGGAGAGCTGGGCTGATCGTAGGGTTCTTTGGAGTGCGTGGAAATGGATTCAGCTATTGAGGTATACTGGTCCAGTGTTGTGGAGGGCTTTGTGTGCGTGGGTGAGGATCTTGAAGGTGATTCTTGCCTCGATGGGAGCCAGTGGAGAGTGCGCAGTTGTTGGGAAATGTGGCAGTGATGTAGTAGGTTGAGGACCAGTCTAGCGGCGGTGTTCTTGATGTTTTGTAGCTTGCGGGTGAGGTTTTTGTTTATGCAGGCATAGAGTGCACTGCTGTAGTCGAGTCTGCTGGTGATGAAGGCGTGGGTGATGGTTTTTATGTGCTTGAGGGGGATCCATTTGAAGGTCTTACGTAGGAGGCGGAGGATGTGGAAGCAGGAGAATGTGACAGAGTTTATATGGTGGTCCATTTTGATCCCAGAGTCTAGGATGATCCCAAGGTTGCGTGCATGGTCCGTGGTGGCAGGTGGGCTGCCGAGGGTGGTGGACCACCAGGTGTCGTTCCAGGCATCGGGATGTGGACCCATGATGAGTACTTCTGTTTTGTCGGTGTTGAGTTGTAGGCAGCTGCTTTTCATCCATTTTGTGACAGCTTCCTTGCCTTCTTGGAAGTCTTGGAAGTTGTGTTTGGCTGCGTTGGCTTCGTTTGACAGGGAGAGGATGAGTTGGGTGTCGTCGGCGTATGAAACAATGTTGAGTCTGTAGTTTCTGACAATGGGATGAGGGGATCCATGTAGACATTAAAGAGCGTTGGGCTGAGGGAGGATCCCTGGGGGACTTCTCAGGTGATTGGTGTAGGGTACGAGAGGAAAGGGGGGAGTCTGACCATTTGAGTTCTGCTGGAGAGGAAGGAGTAGATCCAGTTGAGGGCCATGTCCCGGATACCTGTGTAATGGAGTCTGCATTTTGGGGCACGGTGGGATACCGTGTCGAAGGCTGCTGAGAGGTCAAGGAGGATGAGGGCTACTGTTTCTCCTTTGTACAGAAGGGAGCAGATGTCGTCTGTTGCGGTAAGAATGACGGTTTCTGTGCTGTGATTTTTTCTGATGCTGGATTGTAACAAGTCGAGGATGTTGTGTTCTTCGATGAAGGTGGCGAGTTGGCTGTTGATGACTTTCTCAATGACTTTCGCTCGGAACGGGAGTAGGGAGTTGGGTCTGCAATTGTTTTAGGTTGGTGGGGTCTGACGAGGGTTTCTTCAGGAGGGGTTGAACTCGGCGTGTTTCCAATCGATAGGGAAGGAGGCGTTCACCAGGAAGCGGTTGATGGTGTGGCAAAGCATGGGTGCGATGGTGTCGGCGGTGCTGTTGAAGATGTGGTGGGGGCAGGGGTCTGTGGGGGCCCCGGAGTGGATTGACTTAATTTTCTTCAGTGTGTCTTCGGTGATGAGGGTAGTCCAGCTGTCGATCGGTGGCTTCAAGGCGTTGTGGGTGGTTGCTGGGTGTTCCGTGTGTTGGTTGTCTTCGTCAAAGTTGTTGTAGATGTTCTTGATTTTGCGGGAAAGAAGGCGCTCAGTTTGTTGCAGAGGTCTTGTGAGGGGGAATGTCAGTCGACTCGCTGGCAGTTTGAGCGAACTCCTTGATGATGTTGAAGAGTTCTTTGCTGTTGTGTGCATTTGTGGAGATCCTGTCTTCAATTGCAGCTTTCCTTGTGTTTCTGATGAGCTGGTGGTGGGCGGTGGTAGCGGCTTTAAAGTTGTTGTGGGCTTCTGTGGATTTTGAGTTCCTCCAGGTCTTCTTGAGGCTGCGGCATGTGCGCTTGGACTCTCTGAATTCGGGGGTAAACCTTACGGCCTTCTTGGTGTGTGCATTGTTGTTCTTCTTGAGGGGGGCTATGTTGTTGAGGCTGTCCGTGATCCATCTGTGTAGAGTTTGGGCGACGGTGTTGGGGCGTCGTCTTCAGTGGTGGGTGGGGTGGAGTTGGTGAATGAGGAGATGAGCTGGTTGTCAGTGATTTTGGTCCAGTTTCTTTGTTGGAACTGGTGCTGGTGTTTGTGGATGGTGGGTGTTGTGAAGGTGAAATGGATGCATCCATGGTCTGTCCACTGGAGTTCAGGTGTTGTGGCTGAAAGTGATAGAATTTCCTGTTGTGAAGAGACAGTCGAGGGTGTGTCCCGCTGAGTGAGTGGGTTCAGTCACAATCTGGCCAGTCCAGTGTTGTGAAGGTTGCTTAGGAGGGATGTGGTTTTTGGGTCTAGTTGGTTTTCGAGGTGGAAGTTGAGGTCTCCCAGTAGAGTGTAGTTGGTGGATGCCATGGCATGCAGGGAGTTGGTAGATGAGGGTTTCCCGGAGGGTGGTGGCAGGGGCTGGCCTGTGTCTTGAAGTTCAGGTGTTCCATCAGGTCTGTGGGCTCGTCAGGGAAGTTTGCTCAGGCGGAGGCTGGATTTGTGGACGATGGCTATTCCTCCTCCCGGGTGGGTGGGGCGATCTTTCCTGGATATCTTGTATCCTTGGGGAATTGCGATGGCGATGTCTGGTCCTGAGGTGGTGTTAGTCCATGTTTCGGTGAGGAATGCTACGTCCGGGATGGTGCTCTCAAGGAAGTCCCAGACTTCTGTTGTGTGTTTGTGGAGTGATCTGACATTGAGGAGGATGCATTGCAGCGTCTTCTCTTCGAGTGTGTACTTACGGTTGTGTTGTACTGGGTCTGTGTTCCTGGCAGTGCTGTAGGTGTGCCGGCAGCGGCGACAGCTGAAGGGTCCATGGGTGTCTGCTGGTGATGCTAGATTCCAGTTGTTGTTGCGGCCTTTGTTGAGTGCGTGGAGTGCTGCTGGGTTGTAGCATTGGTGGCGTGGAGGTCCAGGGTTACGGGTGCTGGTCGCAGTCAGGTCACAGAGGGGCTTGCCTTAGGCGCCCCTTCAGCGTGCCAGCGGCACATCCACTGCGCGCATCCGTGCAGCAGCCTGCATTAAATAGGGGAGTGAGAGGGAAAGAGCAGCAGGGAGGCAGGGAAGGTTGGAAACGACGAGCGGGAGGTGGGTGGGGCCTGCAAAGTGCGGGGGTACCAAGAGAGCAAAGGCTAAATATGAGGCAGGCAGCAGTGAGAAACTAAGCCTAGCACAAGAACAAAAGTACCCTAGTGGCAGGGTGGGAATACCTTAAAGGCAAGGCAGGGCTATATTACCCTATTCATGAAAAACAGGGCAATCATTGAGAGTGGTTCGAGAGCGATCTTGAACCCTGCTCTACTGGCTCAGAGGTGATGACGGCCAGGTGGAGCTGCTTGGAGGGAGAGCGGTTCCCAGGCCAGAAAGTCAGGGCACTTGCTCGATCTTCCGCGCAGCGGCCTGCCTGCAGTTTCAATGGCTTTCATACAATTCTCTGCTCCAGTCAAGCAAATCTGACACTGGGGCATTTAGCACTTATCTGGGTAGTAAATCTATTCAGGTGCAGAATATCTTCGGCTAGGTACTCTTGGGGCCAGATGTATCAGCATTGTATTTCAGAGTCCTTAAGAGCGCATTTTACCGATTCACTATTATGGACTTGCAAAATGCAACGTATATAGGTTTCGCAAATAAAATTACAATTCCTACACATTCCTTAAATGCGACTCGCAAATTGCGAGTCACAAATAAGGGCCAGCTGGATGAATAACAACTGCCTCCAGCTGAACGCGACAAAAACTGAGGTGATGATCGTTGGCAAGGAAGTGGACCACTGGGGGGACGAATGGTGGCCTCCGGAGCTGGGATCAGCGCCGGCCCCTGTCCTGGAACTCAGGAATCTGGGAGTATGGCTTGACCACACGCTAAGCTTCGTGACTCACACGAAGAGAGTGGCGGCCTGCTGTTTCGGAGTATTACGCGGGCTAAGACCCCTGCTGCGATTCTTTGATGCTCCTACTAGACAGCTGGTCATTCAAGCAATGATCATCTCGCGGCTGGACTACGCCAGCTCACTCCTTTTAGGAGCGAACCAAGCCGAGATCCTTCGCTTACAGCGAGTCCAGAACGCGGCGGCTAGGGCGGTGGTCGGTCTGCCTCGAACCTGTCCCACCTCCAACACTCTGCGGTCCCTGCACTGGCTCCCGATAAGCAAGCGTATTCAATTCAAGGCTCTTTGCCTGGTTTTTAAAATCTTGAGAGAGCTGGCACCCGGGATACTCAACACACTGATCTCTCCCTACGTTCCCACCCGATCACTACGATCCCTTGGACAGTCCTTGGTGGTTGTCCCCCGTTTTAGACTTAGTCGGATGGGAGGTCGCTCCTTCCGCGTAAAAGCTGCAACCCTCTGGAATGCGCTCCCCTTGGAAATCCGCCTCTCGAATGATTTACTATCTTTTCGTAGGGCTTTGAAAACCTTCCTGTTTTAAATGTTCCTTGCTTTTATTGCTCTGTTTGTTACTGGTCCAAGTGTTGTGTTGTGTTTACCTTTCCCTGCGCCAGGACGCTCCTTCGCTGGAGCAGCTGCGCGCATTAAAATGCAAATAACATAACATAACATAACAATGGCTTCCCATTCATTCCTATGGGACTAAAGGCTCATAGGAATAAATAGTAATTGCATGCTCAATTTGCGAGTACCCAATAGTTACTCGCAAATTGCGCGTGCAATTTCAAGGGTGCTAAAAGGACACCCTGTTGCACACCTGAAACATGCATGTGTGCACATGTGGCACACATGCATGTATTTAGACCACATGGCACCTAGAAAAATGCAAAAAAGTGAATTTTTCTAGGAATTTGCAAATTACCAACAACTTGAGGTTGGTGGTAATTTTCGATTCCTTATGGCCAGGTCACAATTTATTGTGCTTCCTGCATTTCAATTCCCTGCATTGCCATTCCCTAAATGCATTCGCAAAATAGGTAAGCGCAAAAATTGCGATTACCAATTTTGCGAATGCCTTTTGAGATGATACATCCCAAAAGGCTTTTTACTGTTCACAAACGGGCCAATTCGGCGAATTGGCCCGTTTACGAGCGGTAAAATGCTTGATGCATCTAGCCCTTAATCTTTTGCTTTTGGATCTCCTTGGAACCTGATCCCTTTCTGTGGCACTTATCCCAATCAACTCTATTTCTTCTGTGTTTGTAGGTGGCATTGATCCAAATAACACATTGGATTTTAACTTCCTTCGATCACAGAGTCTTGTACAATCAGCATTGAAGGTTCCTTCTGGTCTCAATATAGTGCATGTTCCTTCTCCTGGATCTTCTTTTTTTTTTTTTTAATTTTTGAAAACCTTTATTGTGCATAGCAAGCGTACAATTACGGGCCTACAACCATACAGGCCGGCCTCGAAAGGAATCAATAGCACAAAAAGTACGGATATTGCAACTCAGCAGTCCCAATGAATGTACAAACGATAATTGTCTGAAACGTGGCCAAACTGAAGTGGGACCACCGGGCACAGGATGCATAAGGTTAATTTTTAAAGTTTTGAAGAGAAATTAGGATCAGGTGCATTCAATCCACTAAAAGAAATGGCAGGCAACGAGCCAGCGAGACATGAGCAAGACGAGAAGTAAAATTAACAGCACCAAAGGATAGTGACCCTAAGGATACTAGCACGAGAAAACAGTACATGCTGGCCATCGCCCGCCCCACGGACTCAGAACACCCAAATCCACAAAGATGACAGCAGCGACAGCGGAGAGAATAGGTAACACTACCCCGAAGCACCTGAGAACCCAAAGGAAGAAAGAAAGAAAAAGAAAAGGAAGAGGAAAGGAAGAGAAAACACAAGAAAAAGGCCCATAGAAACCGAAACTAAAACAAAACCCCTACCCCCCACCCCCCACCCTGCACGTAAGCGGAGGCTATGGCCTACCCCCCCCCAAGCTGCGTGCCTGTCGCCCACAAACCGAACCCGAAATTTAGAGTAGAGAGAGAAAAGAGAGGTAAAAGAAAAACGTAATTCACAGAAGAACGGAGGAGGGCCGTCGAATATATTCAAAGCACAATACAGTTTCATTCCGGCCGCCCGATCCCAGACCCCGCGACCAATACAATACCCATAGTTGATATCCCCGGCAGTCCTTCAGTGACCCAGCAGTACAAGTAAAACAGTCCCGACATGACGGGGGGGCACACTCAACCCTGGCCCCTGCGATATGGGGCAACGACGTAGTCCGGCCTCACGGTAGACATCTTGCAGGAGGAAAGCGATCCAAGCATCATGATCCAGGCGGGGGGACGATCAATGTAGTCCATCCGATAGTCCGCCGTGTAGGAGTCCGCAGCAGAGTCCAGGATAACGCACAACAAAGTTTCTCCGAGATTGGAAGAACCAGTCAGTAGGAGTGGATTCAGGATTAGGAATCGAGACACGCCAGGGTCCTTAGGAGGAGAAACTAGACATGACTTCCAGCTGCAATGCTCTTGCCACACTACATGTCCCGTAACTGCCGCCTGTCCCCAGAATAGTTCAGCCGACATCTTGACTGCGCTTGGGTCCCGCACCCGTTGTGTGCCTGTGATGGCCGGAGAGGAAAAACAACAGAAGGCAGCATCAGTAGGAGACACTGTGTCCTGCTCCCGGGAGCGTCCATGTTCAAGCAGCGGTGCCACAGAGGAAATCAAAGCCAGCCGGTCTCCCAATACACGAACGGCAGAATGGAGAGCTGCTCCCACAGTTTCCAGGGCGCACATCACATCACTGAGCGACACAGATGCGCCGGAATGAGAGGGTTGGGCAGATCTCGGCAAGCAGGGCGAACAAAGGCAGCACTGTCCGTCTAGCCATCCACCATTGCCATCCATGGCCAGCAGAGCACCGTCGATATCCGGGCAACAGCACAAACAGCCTTGAGGCACAGGAAGGGCACACGACATGGAAGCAGAGTAGTAATGCGGTATGGCAGGACGGCTGTATCTTCGGTAGCAGCCCAGGGTCCGCTGCTACAAAAAGGGAGATCAGCTTGTAAGATGGCGCCCAGCCCGGCGCGTAGGGAGACAAAGTATCCGCCAATGTTGCATCCGGGTGAAAAACACGATACAAAGTGTTTTCAGTACCAGCGATGTGCGCGACCCTGAGAAGCAGGAAAGCACACCGCAGGGAGCAGGACGAGGCTGAAACCGCCGTAGATGGTCCACCGGCCACGGCGGCTGTTGTAATGAGCGAAGCCGACCCCAGGCAGAGAACAAAGACCCAGCCGTAGCCGCGCAGCGCGAGGCAGGGGAGAAGTTGTTTCAGTGGGTGTGCCGCCGGGATCCAGACAGAAAGCACACCAATAGATCCGGGGTCTCTTCCCGTTTCCGCCGATGCCGCGTAGTAGCAGGATAGGTCGCAGGATGAGGCGGAAAACGGGAGAAAAGCAAGAGGGTCGGCGGAGCCGAGAGATCAGGCGGCCATCATGGTCGCTGGTTAGGCTCCTCCCTCCTGGATCTTCTTGATGCTCTGGAAGTATCTTGACTATCACTTTTGCAGGAGTTTTTCTTTTCGTTCTCCTTCTATTCCAAGAGCTCCAATGCCTCTTTTTTGTAATATGTGGGAATTGAATATTTTCACCTGTCTGCAGTTCTTCACCCCTTTTTACTTGCTGTGTGCCACTTGGGGTACGTGTACAATCTGCTCCCTCCAGCACATTTAAATGCAGCATTTGTTACTAAAAGCACCTGGTAAGGACCTTTCAACCTTGGCTGTAGACCAGGCTTTTCACATGCTTTTTAAAGAGTATCCAATTACCTGGGCTCAAATTGTGGCAATACTCTTGATGCAGATTCACAGTGACAGCGTCAACCTGTCGAGAAACAGAACACATCACATCAGCCAATCCTGTGCAGTAATCAAGTACATTGTCATCTGCTATGTTCACAAGTGCATTGATAGGTACAGGAGGCAGTCTCATTGCTCGTCCAATCAAAATCTTGTGGGGAGATAAATTGGTGTGGGTAGTGGACTCCGCTCCGCCTCTCAAGATCGCAGAGTTTTGCCCACTCCATGCTCCCCGTAAAGCAGGGAGTTCCAAAACGCTGTGCAAAGCGGAACAGAGTTTTCCTCTTAGACGCCTCGGGGAAAAATATATGCTAGACCACCTCTCTGCAAGATTACTGAATGCCGGAGGTCGCAGCAGGTCGCTACCTCTTGCACTAAGAAACCTGCTGCTCAGATTAAGAAAGCTGCCGCTCAAGTAGAACATCTATTCGAGTGGCAGAAAGAAGTGCCACCCTGTTAGGGTGTGCGTGGTGCCATTCACACTGATTTTACAATTTGGGACAAACTCCCAGCGCATAAAAGCAGTGCGAGCAGCACAACTTACTACACTCCACCGGTTGTTGAACTCTGCGGAGCAAAGCAGAGTTTTTTTCAGAACTTTGCAAACTCTGTCCAGGCCTTGAGGTACATTTTTTTTCCTGTCAAGTGTAATTCGAAGGCTCATTATCCCTAAAGGCAAAGCATCAAGCCATTTCAATGAAGTAGATGCATGGACCTTTGCCAGTGAAGACTTTATGATGCCATTCTCCTGCTTTACTATAACAGAAGCTTCTGGTGGATAGCTACAAAGCAACTTCTGTTCCACTTGCAATGTTGCACTCAACATCTTAATGATCTCATTATTAAAGTGAGCTCCTCGATCTGACTCCAGAAAAACCAGCATTATATACCGCAGTACCAGTTATCTCAACCGCATTGTAGCTACAGTGAGTCTGTCATTTCTCTGTGTTGGGTAGGTGTAATATATGTGGTGTACACCCCTTCGACAAGGGTGCCAGAGAAAGAGAGATGACCAAAGTGAGACCAGGATACTGTTTTATGCTTCCCTTCTTTGTTTTATTTAGGAATTGTTGAGTCATGGGAAAAACACTCGTCACCGAGGCCTCACTGGAGTGAAGTCCTCAAAAGAAGCAAAAAAGGGGAGATGCCGTGTGTAGGTTGACTGCGGTCACCTAGGTGCTCTCTTGATTTGTGTTCCCTCCACTACCACACCACACTCGTGATCACTCCTCACTTTTAGTGATATTTGTGCCCTGTGGGTTGTGAATAACTCCTGCACACCACCTGTGAAACACCATAAAGTTTAGGAAAGGAACTTGCCTGCAGCCACGTTCCTCCTGGGACGTGAAGTGCTGGAATGTGACAGCGTCTCTCCTCTCGGAGTCCATGGTGTTGCAGGGAGATGACGCTGGATTTTCTCCTATCACACTGGTCACATCAAGAACCTGGATTCTGCCTTTCTTGTTAGGTCACGAAAGTCCTGGACTCCTCTCCCCCTCGTAGCTGGCATCCTCGTCCTCTTCTGGCTCTTCCTTCTCGCCTTCTCGGCGCCTGCGGGTTGGCCCCACCTTTTCTCGTACGAACAACCAATACACTGGTGCGCTCACCACTGTACTACCCGATACGCTGCTGGCTGCCATCTTGGAGTCCTCAAATGCGGCAGTGTGGTATCGCAGTAGGCTTCCACGGAGTGGGAGAAAATGCACACTATAACCAGGACATGTCTCAGCCCATTTCAAACAGACATCTCGATAACATCCATTTGCATTCTGTTGAAAGGACCATCTGATCTCCATACATGACTCAATGTAACTGGCATTTACTTTCCTACATTCATCTGTTGGCATTTTACAAAATGGTGACATAAATTCTCTGCAAGCATCCTGAATCTGGGGTAATCCAATTATGTCTAAAGGGCCTGACCATAGCATTCCAACCTAAATGTGTGGGACCATGAAAATGTTATGTCATAGGAGATAACAAACTGACTTGCAACACTGATCTTCCATCTGCTGAAATCCAAATATTGTTTGTGTTTCTTCCACATTCTGCTCTGATCCAACCCTGCAACTCTGCCTCAGTGACATTTTCCTGCATGCTCTTGGGTTCTTCTCAATTGTCAACTGTGACATAACCATTGTCACTTCTATGTGCAGCACATTTAACAACTGCAAAAAGAACAATTGATGGACAGAATGCAGAACAATGTCATACATTCACCAAAGTACAGAGATCTGGGCCTAAATCCATCGTTTTTTTGCTCACCATACCATTCTAGTTTGGACCCAGCCATATGCAAATCAGTCTTGACCCTCCGCCCAATGGGAACAATCCAGCCCGAACTGCCAGGCCAGGTCCCCCTGGACTGGAAACAAGCATCCTAGGACCGGTTTCAGGCTTTCAGGCAGGATAGCTTGCCTCTAGTGGCATGCAGAACACTGGACCCACGGCTGGGCATACCCGTCCCACTCGGGTGACAAATGCAAAAAGAACAATTGATGGACAGAATGCAGAACAATGTCCTACATCCACCCCAGTACAGAGATCAGGTCCCAGGATGGTTGTTTCCAGCCCAGGGAGGACCTGGCTTGGCAGTACTGGCTGCACTGTTACCACAAGGAACAGGGTCAAGAATGATTTGCATATGGCGGGTTCCAAACTGGGGTGGTGTGGTGAGCAAAAGAATGATAGATTAAACCCAGATCCTTGTGACTACGGGCGAATGTCTGCATTGTCCAGCATTCCGTCCATCAATTGTTTCTTTTGCATATGTCGCGCTAAGTGGGAAGGGTATGCCCAGACGTGGGTCCCGTGCTCAATACACCACTGTACTCAAGCTAGCCTGGCTGATGAAGGTTGATGCCCTGAAACAGGTCCCAGGATGCTTGTTTCCGGTCCAGGTGGAACTGGCTTGGCAGTTCGGGCTGGACTGTCCCACAAAGAACAGGGTCAAGACTAAGCATGGGCGAAATTTGCAAATTTGCGATCCGCGAATTTGCGGATTTGCAATCCGCAAAATTCGCAAATTCGCGCAAATTTGCGTATTTTTTATTTTTGCGTGTTCGTGGGTGTTCGCGGGGAACTTTTGCATATTCGCGGGGCGCTTTGCGTGTTCGCGTTTTTTTTTTGCCTGGTTCATCACTGCCACCCTCTCGTTTTTTATGCCCTTCTGCCCTCTGTACCACTTGTTTTTGTGCCTTTCTGCCCTCTGCCCCGCTCTTGTTTGTGCCCTTTTTCACTCTGCCCCACTGGTTTCTGTGCCCTTCTGCCCTCTGCCTAACTCATGTCCTCTGTCCCACTTTGTGCCCTTCTGCCCTCAGCCATAAGTCAGCTTCAACAGGAAGCCCTAATAGATAAAGTATAGCAGGTGCTTGAGTTGAAGGTCAAATTAAGTTACACAGTCATTAATCACCCCAAGTTTGGGGTGATTAATGATTGTGTAAATGAATTTGAGATTCAACTCTAGCACCTGCTTTACTTTATCTATTAGTGCTTCCTGTTGAATCTGACTTTTTGTAACTATTTTAGAGGCTCTGGCAGCTTGCCGGCGCCATTCTAAAATAGTTACAAAAAGCCAGCTTGAACTTTTGACCCAATCCGTTCCGCTTGCGGATTTTGCTGGAAATTCGCGAATCTCACGGATTGCAAATTTACCAAAAATCCGCAATATCCGCGAGCAGAACTGATTTTCCGCCCATGCTTAGTCAAGACTGATTTGCATATGGCTGGGTCCAAACTGGGGTGGTGTGGTGAGCAAAAGAATGATGGATTAAACCCAGATCCTTGTGACTGGGGGTGAATTTCTGCATTGTCCAGCATTCCGTCCATCAATTGTTTCTTTTGCATATGTCGCCCTAAGTGGGATAGGTCTTCCCAGAGGTGGGTCCCGTGCTCACTACACCACTAGATTCAAGCTAGCCTGGCTGATGACGGGTGATACCCTGAAACCGGTCCCAGGATGCTTGTTTCCGGTCCAAGGAGGACCTGGCTTGGCAGTTTGGGCTGGACTGTTACCACGAGGAACAGGGTCAAGACTGATCTGCATATGGCGGAGTCCAAACTGGGGTGGTGTGGTGAGCAAATGAATTATGGATTAAACCTAGATCCTTTTGACTGGGGGTGAATGTCTGCATTGTCCAGCATTCCGTCCATCAATTGTTTCTTTTGCATATGTCGCTCTAAGAGGGAAGGATATGCCCAGACGTGGATCCCATGCTCACTACACCACTGTACTCAAGCTAGCCTGGCTGATGAAGTGTGATGCCCTGGAACCTGTCCCAGGATACTTGTTTCCGGTCCTGGTGGACCTGGCTTGGCAGTTCGAGCTGGACTGTTCCTACCAGGAATAGGGTCAAGACTGATTTGCATATGGCTGGGTCCAAACTGGGGTGGTGTGGTGAGCAAAAGAATAATGGATCAAACCCAGATCCTTGTGACTGGGGGTGAATGCTTGCATTGTCCAGCATTCCAGCCTTCAATTGTTCCTTTGGCATATGTCGCCCTAAGTGGGAAGGGTCTGCCCAGAGGTGGGTCCCGTGCTCACTACACCACTAGATTCAACCTAGCCTGGCTGATCAAGGGTGATGCCTTGTAACCGGTCCCAGGATGCTTGTTGCTGGTCCAAGGAGGACCTGGCCTGGCAGTTCGGGCTGGACTGTTCCCCCATGGATCAGGGTCAAGACTGATTTGCATATGGCTGGGTCCAAACTGGGGTGGTGTGGTGATCAAAAAAATTATGGATTAAACCCAGATCCTTGTGATGGGGGTAAATGTCTGCATTGTCCAGCATCCATTCTATCAATTGTTTCTTTTGCATATGTCGCCCTAAGTGGGAAGGGTATGCCCAGACGTGGGTCCCGTGCTCAATACACCACTGTACTCAAGCTAGCCTGGCTGATGAAGGTTGATGCCCTGAAACAGGTCCCAGGATGCTTGTTTCTGGTCCAGGTGGAACTGGCTTGGCAGTTCGGGCTGGACTGTTCCCACAAAGAACAGGGTCAAGACTAAGCATGGGCAAAATTTGCGAATTCGCGATCCGCGAATTTGCAGGTTTGCGAATTTGCAATCCGCAAAATTCGCGAATTTGCGCGAATTTGCGTATTTTTTATTTTTGCGTGTTCGTGGGTGTTCGCGGGGAACTTTTGCATATATTCGCGGGGCGCTTTGCGTGTTCGGGTTTTTTTTTTACCTGGTTCATCACTGCCACCCTCTTGTTTTTTATGCCCTTCTGCCCTCTGTACCACTTGTTTTTGTGCCTTTCTGCCCTCTGCCCCACTCTTGTTTGCACCCTTTTTCCCTCTGCCCCATTGGTTTCTGTGCCCTTCTGCCCTCTGCCTAACTCATGTCCTTTGTCCCACTTTTTGCCCTTCTGCCCTCAGCCATAAGTCAGCTTCAACAGGAAGCCCTAATAGAAAAGCATAGCAGGTGCTTGAGTTGAAGGTCAAATTAAGTTACACAGTCATTAATCACCCCAAGTTTGGGGTGATTAATGATTGTGTAATTGAATTTGAGATTCAACTCTAGCACCTGCTTTACTTTATCTATTAGTGCTTCCTGTTGAATCTGACTTTTTGTAACTATTTTAGAGGCTCTGGCAGCTTGCCGGCGCCATTCTAAAATAGTTACAAAAAGTCAGCTTGAACATTTGACCCAATCCGTTCCGCTCGCAGATTTTGCTGGAAATTCGCGAATCTCACGGATTGCAAATTTACCAAAAATCCGCAAAATCCGCGAGCGGAACTGATTTTCCGCCCATGCTTAGTCAAGACTGATTTGCATATGGCTGGGTCCAAACTGGGGTGGTGTGGTGATCAAAAAAATTATGGATTAAACCCAGATCCTTGTGATGGGGGTAAATGTCTGCATTGTCCAGTATCCATTCTATCAATTGTTTCTTTTGCATATGTCGCCCTAAGTGGGAAGGGTATGCCCAGACGTGGGTCCCGTGCTCAATACACCACTGTACTCAAGCTAGCATGGCTGATGAAGGTTGATGCCCTGAAACAGGTCCTAGGATGCTTGTTTCCGGTCCAGGTGGAACTGGCTTGGCAGTTCGGGCTGGACTGTTCCCACAAAGAACAGGGTCAAGACTAAGCATGGGCAAAATTTGCGAATTCGCGATCCGCGAATTTGCAGGTTTGCGAATTTGCAATCCGCAAAATTCGCGAATTTGCGCGAATTTGCGTATTTTTTATTTTTGCGTGTTCGTGGGTGTTCGCGGGGAACTTTTGCATATATTCCCGGGGCGCTTTGCGTGTTCGGGTTTTTTTTTTACCTGGTTCATCACTGCCACCCTCTTGTTTTTTATGCCCTTCTGCCCTCTGTACCACTTGTTTTTGTGCCTTTCTGCCCTCTGCCCCACTCTTGTTTGCACCCTTTTTCCCTCTGCCCCATTGGTTTCTGTGCCCTTCTGCCCTCTGCCTAACTCATGTCCTTTGTCCCACTTTTTGCCCTTCTGCCTTCAGCCATAAGTCAGCTTCAACAGGAAGCCCTAATAGAAAAGCATAGCAGGTGCTTGAGTTGAAGGTCAAATTAAGTTACACAGTCATTAATCACCCCAAGTTTGGGGTGATTAATGATTGTGTAACTGAATTTGAGATTCAACTCTAGCACCTGCTTTACTTTATCTATTAGTGCTTCCTGTTGAATCTGACTTTTTGTAACTATTTTAGAGGCTCTGGCAGCTTGCCGGCGCCATTCTAAAATAGTTACAAAAAGTCAGCTTGAACTTTTGACCCAATCCGTTCCGCTCGCGGATTTTGCTGGAAATTCGCGAATCTCACGGATTGCAAATTTACCAAAAATCCGCAAAATCCGCGAGCGGAACTGATTTTCCGCCCATGCTTAGTCAAGACTGATTTGCATATGGCTGGGTCCAAACTGGGGTGGTGTGGTGAGCAAAAGAATGATGGATTAAACCCAGATCCTTGTGACTGGGGGTGAATTTCTGCATTGTCCAGCATTCCGTCCATCAATTGTTTCTTTTGCATATGTCGCCCTAAGTGGGATAGGTCTTTCCAGAGGTGGGTCCCGTGCTCACTACACCACTGGATTCAAGCTAGCCTGGCTGATGAAGGGCGATACCCTGAAACCGGTCCCAGGATGCTTGTTTCCGGTCCAAGGAGGACCTGGCTTGGCAGTTTGGGCTGGACTGTTACCACGAGGAACAGGGTCAAGACTGATCTGCATATGGCTGGGTCCAAACTGGGGTGGTGTGGTGAGCAAATGAATTATGGATTAAACCTAGATCCTTTTGACTGGGGGTGAATGTCTGCATTGTCCAGCATTCCGTCCATCAATTGTTTCTTTTGCATATGTTGCTCTAAGAGGGAAGGATATGCCCAGACGTGGGTCCCATGCTCACTACACCACTGTACTCAAGCTAGCCTGGCTGATGAAGTGTGATGCCCTGGAACCTGTCCCAGGATGCTTGTTTCCGGTCCTGGTGGACCTGGCTTGGCAGTTCGGGCTGGACTGTTCCTACCAGGAATAGGGTCAAGACTGATTTGCATATGGCTGGGTCCAAACTGGGGTGGTGTGGTGAGCAAAAGAATAATGGATCAAACCCATATCCTTGTGACTGGGGGCGAATGCTTGCATTGTCCAGCATTCCAGCCTTCAATTTTTCCTTTGGCATATGTCGCCCTAAGTGGGAAGGGTCTGCCCAGAGGTGGGTCCCGTGCTCACTACACCACTGGATTCAACCTAGCCTGGCTGATGAAGGGTGATGCCTTGTAACCGGTCCCAGGATGCTTGTTGCTGGTCCAAGGAGGACCTGGCCTGGCAGTTCGGGCTGGACTGTTCCCACATGGATCAGTGTCAAGACTGATTTGCATATGGCTGGGTCCAAACTGGGGTGGTGTGGTGATCAAAAAAATTATGGATTAAACCCAGATCCTTGTGATGGGGGTGAATGTCTGCATTGTCCAGCATCCATTCTATCAATTGTTTCTTTTGCATATGTCGCCCTAAGTGGGAAGGGTATGCCCAGACGTGGGTCCAGTGCTCACTACGCCACTGGATTCAAGCTAGCCTGGCTGATAAAGGACGATGCCCTGAAACCGGTCCCAAGTTGCTTGTTTCCGGTCCGGGGAGGACCTGGCTTGGCAGTTCGGGCTAGAATGTTCCCACAAGGAACAGGGTCAAGACTGATTTGCATATGGCTGGGTCCAAACTGGTTCGGTGAGCAAAAGAATGATGGATTAAACACAGGTCCTTGTGACTGGCAGTGAATTTTGTTCATTCTCCAGCATTCCATCCATCAATTGTTTCTTTTACATATGTCGCCCTAAGTGGGAAGGGTATGCCCAGAAGTGGGTCCCGTGTTTACTACACCACTGGATTCAAGCTAGCCTGGCTGATGAAGGGTGATGCCCTGAAACTGGACCCAGTATGCTTATTTCCAGTCCAGGGAGGACCTGGCTTGGCAGTTTTGACTGGACCGTTCCCACAAGGTACAGGGTCAAGACTGATTTGCATATGGCTGGGTCCAAACTGGGATGGAGAGGTGAGCAAAAGAATAATGGATTAAACCTAGATCCTTTTGACCGGGGGTGAATGTCTGCATTGTCCAGCATTCGATCCATCAATTGTTTCTTTTGCATATATGGCCCTAAGTGGGAAGGGTATGCCCAGACGTTGGTCCTGTGTTCACTACACCAGTGTACTCAAGCTAGCCTGGCTGATGAAGGGTGATGCCCTGAACCCAGGCACAAGATGCTTATTTCCAGGCCAGGCGGACCTGGCTCGGTAGTATGGGCTGGACTGTTCCCACAAGGAACAGGGTCGAGACTGATTTGCATATGGTTGGGTCCAACCTTTGGTGGTGTGGTAATCAAAATAATGATGGATTAAACCCAGATCCTTGTGACTAGGGGTGAATGTCTGCATTGTCCAGCATTCCGTCCATAAATTGTTTCTTTTGCAGATGTCGCCCTAAGTGGGAAAGGTATGCCCAGACAATGGTCCCGTGCTCACTACAATACTGGATTCAAGTTAGCCTGGCTGATGAAGAGTGATGCCCTGAAACCGGTCCCAGGATGCTTGTTTCAGGTCCAGGGAGGACCTGGCTTGGCTATTTGGGCTGGACTGTTCCCTCAAGGAACAGGGTCAAGACTGATTTGCATATGGCTGGGTCCAAACTGGGGTGGTGTGGTGAGCAAATGAATTATGGATTAAACCTAGATCCTTTTGACTGGGGGTGAATGTCTGCATTGTCCAGCATTCCGTCCATCAATTGTTTCTTTTGCATATGTTGCTCTAAGAGGGAAGGATATGCCCAGACGTGGGTCCCATGCTCACTACACCACTGTACTCAAGCTAGCCTGGCTGATGAAGTGTGATGCCCTGGAACCTGTCCCAGGATGCTTGTTTCCGGTCCTGGTGGACCTGGCTTGGCAGTTCGGGCTGGACTGTTCCTACCAGGAATAGGGTCAAGACTGATTTGCATATGGCTGGGTCCAAACTGGGGTGGTGTGGTGAGCAAAAGAATAATGGATCAAACCCATATCCTTGTGACTGGGGGCGAATGCTTGCATTGTCCAGCATTCCAGCCTTCAATTTTTCCTTTGGCATATGTCGCCCTAAGTGGGAAGGGTCTGCCCAGAGGTGGGTCCCGTGCTCACTACACCACTGGATTCAACCTAGCCTGGCTGATGAAGGGTGATGCCTTGTAACCGGTCCCAGGATGCTTGTTGCTGGTCCAAGGAGGACCTGGCCTGGCAGTTCGGGCTGGACTGTTCCCACATGGATCAGTGTCAAGACTGATTTGCATATGGCTGGGTCCAAACTGGGGTGGTGTGGTGATCAAAAAAATTATGGATTAAACCCAGATCCTTGTGATGGGGGTGAATGTCTGCATTGTCCAGCATCCATTCTATCAATTGTTTCTTTTGCATATGTCGCCCTAAGTGGGAAGGGTATGCCCAGACGTGGGTCCAGTGCTCACTACGCCACTGGATTCAAGCTAGCCTGGCTGATAAAGGACGATGCCCTGAAACCGGTCCCAAGTTGCTTGTTTCCGGTCCGGGGAGGACCTGGCTTGGCAGTTCGGGCTAGAATGTTCCCACAAGGAACAGGGTCAAGACTGATTTGCATATGGCTGGGTCCAAACTGGTTCGGTGAGCAAAAGAATGATGGATTAAACACAGGTCCTTGTGACTGGCAGTGAATTTTGTTCATTCTCCAGCATTCCATCCATCAATTGTTTCTTTTACATATGTCGCCCTAAGTGGGAAGGGTATGCCCAGAAGTGGGTCCCGTGTTTACTACACCACTGGATTCAAGCTAGCCTGGCTGATGAAGGGTGATGCCCTGAAACTGGACCCAGTATGCTTATTTCCAGTCCAGGGAGGACCTGGCTTGGCAGTTTTGACTGGACTGTTCCCACAAGGTACAGGGTCAAGACTGATTTGCATATGGCTGGGTCCAAACTGGGATGGAGAGGTGAGCAAAAGAATAATGGATTAAACCTAGATCCTTTTGACCGGGGGTGAATGTCTGCATTGTCCAGCATTCGATCCATCAATTGTTTCTTTTGCATATATGGCCCTAAGTGGGAAGGGTATGCCCAGACGTTGGTCCTGTGTTCACTACACCAGTGTACTCAAGCTAGCCTGGCTGATGAAGGGTGATGCCCTGAACCCAGGCACAAGATGCTTATTTCCAGGCCAGGCGGACCTGGCTCGGTAGTATGGGCTGGACTGTTCCCACAAGGAACAGGGTCGAGACTGATTTGCATATGGTTGGGTCCAACCTTTGGTGGTGTGGTAATCAAAATAATGATGGATTAAACCCAGATCCTTGTGACTAGGGGTGAATGTCTGCATTGTCCAGCATTCCGTCCATAAATTGTTTCTTTTGCAGATGTCGCCCTAAGTGGGAAAGGTATGCCCAGACAATGGTCCCGTGCTCACTACAATACTGGATTCAAGTTAGCCTGGCTGATGAAGAGTGATGCCCTGAAACCGGTCCCAGGATGCTTGTTTCAGGTCCAGGGAGGACCTGGCTTGGCTATTTGGGCTGGACTGTTCCCTCAAGGAACAGGGTCAAGACTGATTTGCATATGGCTGGGTCCAAACTGGGGTGGTGTGGTGAGCAAATGAATTATGGATTAAACCTAGATCCTTTTGACTGGGGGTGAATGTCTGCATTGTCCAGCATTCCGTCCATCAATTGTTTCTTTTGCATATGTCGCTCTAAGAGGGAAGGATATGCCCAGAAGTGGGTCCCGTGTTTACTACACCACTGGATTCAAGCTAGCCTGGCTGATGAAGGGTGATGCCCTGAAACTGGACCCAGTATGCTTATTTCCAGTCCAGGGAGGACCTGGCTTGGCAGTTTTGACTGGACTGTTCCCACAAGGTACAGGGTCAAGACTGATTTGCATATGGCGGAGTCCAAACTGGGGTGGTGTGGTGAGCAAATGAATTATGGATTAAACCTAGATCCTTTTGACTGGGGGTGAATGTCTGCATTGTCCAGCATTCCGTCCATCAATTGTTTCTTTTGCATATATGGCCCTAAGTGGGAAGGGTATGCCCAGACGTTGGTCCTGTGTTCACTACACCAGTGTACTCAAGCTAGCCTGGCTGATGAAGGGTGATGCCCTGAACCCAGGCACAAGATGCTTATTTCCAGGCCAGGCGGACCTGGCTCGGTAGTATGGGCTGGACTGTTCCCACAAGGAACAGGGTCGAGACTGATTTGCATATGGTTGGGTCCAACCTTTGGTGGTGTGGTAATCAAAATAATGATGGATTAAACCCAGATCCTTGTGACTAGGGGTGAATGTCTGCATTGTCCAGCATTCCGTCCATAAATTGTTTCTTTTGCAGATGTCGCCCTAAGTGGGAAAGGTATGCCCAGACAATGGTCCCGTGCTCACTACAATACTGGATTCAAGTTAGCTTGGCTGATGAAGAGTGATGCCCTGAAACCGGTCCCAGGATGCTTGTTTCAGGTCCAGGGAGGACCTGGCTTGGCTATTTGGGCTGGACTCTTCCCTCAAGGAACAGGGTCAAGACTGATTTGCATATGGCTGGGTCCAAACTGGGGTGGTGTGGTGATCAAAATAATCATTGATTAAACTCAGATCCTTGTGACTGGGGGTGAATGTCTGCCTTGTCCAGCATTCCACCCATCAATTCTTTCTTTTGCTCATTTAACATAAGTGATTTCTGTGGGAAACAGTCTGACCCTGTGCTTCATGGGAACAGTCCAGCCCGAACTGCCAAGCCATGCCTTCCCTGGACCAGAAACAAGCTTCAGAGGACCGGTTTCTGGCATTCCAGCCGTCTTCAGCCCGGCTTGCTTGAATCCAGTGGTATGGAGAGCATGGGACTCACGTGTGAGTCATGAGGGAAAAGCTTGGTATCCATTGTCTATATTAGCCAACCATTCCCAGAAACATTCTGACTTGTTTCTGCTTTTGAAGGGGACCCATTCTTAAAATTGCCTCCACTCTCTCTTGTGACACATTTCTTTTTTCCTTTTCAATGATTTTAAAGATATTGGATTTCTTTTTGCCAGTATTGCATTTTGCTAGGGGATACTTTATGTTCATTTTCAGCAAGATGATTTAAGAATGCAATGATGTTTTGGTTATAGGTGTCTTTTGTTTCTGATGCCTCAAGTAGGTTTTTAATGTACTGAACAAGGACTGAAGTACAAGGTATTTGCAATGTCTCCAAATTATTCCTTAATATTTGATTAAATATTGATGGATTTTCATTACACCCTCGTGGCACTCAGCACCATGTCAAAACTATATCTCAAAACATTAATGAGAATAGAAACTTCCTGTCCTCATGTAAAGGAATCAAAAAGAAAGCAGGCAAAGGTCCACAACAGTTAACTGTTCTGCTGTGCATAGAATCTGTATAATAGTGTTGCTAGATTTGGTACCACATGACAAGATGAGATTACAATTTTATCATTTTACCATTTGGCTTCTGTAATCCTATAATCAGTGAGTTGCACGGGCGCCTGATTATTTTTCTTAAAATCTCTTTCTGTAACATGTCTTCAATTATTGGTATTAATCCTGCTACTATCTTTGGAGTGGTGTTATAAGGTGATGTTTTGGGAAAATCCCATTGGGTTTAAATGTGATACAGACTTGTTCTACACCTTTGATTAGTCCAATTTCTTTCAATGTAAGATCTAATACTTCTAAATTCACAGTTTCTCTTAAATCAGGGGACTACTCTTCTACATTTCTTAATTGGCAAAGTCCTACAGCATCTTGTTTAGTTAATTTTAATTCCACGTCCTGGTCATTTGTCTCCCTTAGAGAAACAGTAAATTCTGCAATTTAACATGAATGAACCTGTTTTTACAGGTACTTTACTAGCAAAAGGATTTGTAATTTGCTTATTTGTATCTTCTACAACCTGGATCATCTTTCCCAAGAGGGGTAGGTCTGGGACTTCTGCTGTTCTAACAGGGAACGGGTTTCAATGGAGTTAATAAGAATTGACCCTTGGTGACCATCTACCTCACCTTCTACAAATGGTCCACTCTGATCTACCTCTAAGACTGAGCCAGGTATGCAATCTGCCTCCCCTCTGAGGTACGGTCATTGAAATTCCTCTGTCTCAAAATTCTCACTCTCGAGAATAAGGAATTTCTGAAATGCATTCTGGTTCTGTGACTGAAATGTATTTCTATTTATTGTGCACAATGGATTCATGTTCATTTTAGTATTAACCATATTCTGTTGGACCATAGTGCCTTTTGAAACTCGCATTTTTGGAATCTGTGCCTGCATAGGTAATTGCACTTGTTGAACAGGAAGATTTTGCATTTGCACTGGATTCACGCCTTGAATTTGAATATTAGCATTAATCCTATCTGGATTAAGCCTACACTTGTGCTTTCAATGTCCAATTTTGTTACAACGAGGACAAGGAATCATTTTCTTCAATTTTGCAATATCTACACCTATACTTGGATTTATTGGAACTCCTCACCTCTTCCTTGAAAACCAACCATACCTCCTTAAACACCTTGATGACCAATGCCCGGCATCTCATTCTGAAAACTGACATTCTGCATTGCACTAACATTTCTTGCAAAAGAGTGATTCTGTAAACCTTTCTGTGCCTCCTTCATCTGTGCTCGCATTAATTCCTCTTTAATGTTTCTCTGCTTCATCTCTTGTTCATCACTACAGTACTTTTCAAATTCCAGGACCTCATCTATTGACTTTGTTTACCAATAAGTACATTTTGCTGTATACGCTGACTCATCTCTGATCTCAAACCAAGCATAAATTGTAAAATAATGAATCCCATATCAGTGAGCTCAAGATGCGTTTGACCTGTATTCTGCTTAAATGTCTTTAACAATTTTTCATAATACTCATGCACTGACTCTTTCACTTTCTGCTGGATTCTGTTTAATCTCATTTAATCCGAACCTTTTGTAGGAACTCTGTCCTTCAGGAAAGTAATCACCTCATTATATTTCTCCATCACAGTAGTTGATGGTGCATTCATGCAGGACTCTCTTGGTGTTTCTTTATCTAGCCAATGAACAGCAATGTTGCATTCACCCCACAAATCATTTGAGGTGACTCTGTCAAAGAATGTATTCAAATCATTCTATAATAGCTTTGAAATCTTATCAATTCTATCAATCTGGATATACCGTTACATAGGGCTTTCTCCCAATTTTGGAAAATTGTTAATACATTATGAAAGGTCTCTACTTTAAGGCACATGAACATACCCTCCACCTAACATTTCTCTTAATGGGTAAATCAAAGCTTCCCCAGCTTCCGGAAAACCTGGAGGTGGCTTCCGCTTAACTTCAGCTGCTTCTGCCTGACTTCTCAAATTCACTCAATCTGCGAACACTCTTTATTAATTCAATAATATGCAATTGTATTCCTGAAGAATGCAATGTCTCAATTGGCTCATTATCCGAATGTCCTCTAAAACTTCTCTGCAACGTGATGCTTTTTGAAAAATCAACTTCATATTTGTTTGCAAAATCAGTCAGTTTGTCATGTACTGTTGCAGCTCTCCTGGTAATTTCTTGCACAAATAAACAAGGGTTTTATCTTGCTAATGATTTATCTGTTTGAGATCCAAACACCCTCTAATTATTTCCTCTAATTCTATTTTTATGTTCAGGACATTTAATGGTCTCTGTCTTTCTGCACTCCAACCTCCTGAGCATTCTGTCATTGTACTGGCTCTGGCAACATCCTCAAAACATGGGGGAAAATCCCATCCTCAAATATACTTGTCTCTCACAGTGTTTGCTACTGCTTTTAGGCCATAATTAATCAGAGCAGTCGGTGAGCACATCTCTACTGGCTGTATTGTGATTCCTCAAAAGAATGGGTACTGGTGCAGTCACAATGGAAGCAGTAACATCTGTAAATGCTACTATCTGAACAGTCTCTATTTGGGCTGATACAATATTTAATATGAGTCTTTGTGCAACACGTTGTCTCATTACAGTGTGTATTACCACTGGCTGAGCTTACAACAGGCTGAGTCATTGGTACTGGTCTATCAAATTGATATACATTTTTATCAACAGGGTCTTTAGCCACTGTCACATTACTAGTTGTCGTTCTATCAGTATTTGTCGCAGGGCCCACATAAGGCAGTGGATGTGCAGCCTGTAATTCATCCTTAATTTAATCTCCTGAATTAGTATCAGCACCTGATATTGTTTCATCCTTTGTCTCTTTTTCCCCTTCGGCTTTAGCCTTTTTGAGTTTCTCTGGTTTTTGGGATTTCTCATTATTTTCATTTGTAATTGTATGATATAATTTAGTTCCCTCCACTATTGCCTTTCTCCATTTCTGCTGTCTGTCATACCGTACAGCATCTGCATAATTTTTGACAGCTCGCTTTGTTTGTTTTTGATAGTTCTCTCTCTCAATAATTCTGAGAATGAATGTTCCTCTTCTTGGGAAACTCAATGCACCTTCTTTCTCAGTGATCTTGCTCCATTGATGAAGCCATACAGAGCACTGGCTGCCCCAACAAGGATGAACAACTAAAGCCTGTCACCGAAGTAAGTGTTATCATGCACTGCATTTACCATGATGCATCAGGGAAAACTGAGTGCTGGGATGTGAGACAGTGTGCACCCATACTCCTGCTGTTTGAAAAGGCTCCTTGAGCTAATGAGCTGATGAGCTGTGGTTGATGCACCTGCACCCAGCGAGTGGTACAGAGACCTGAGAAGACTTTGGGCAGCATTTCCAGCACACCCAAACGAATGTGTTGCTCTCCACTGAAGTAGGACAGCTATCCTGAAACACGTGTCTAGAGATACTCAGCACTGGCTGCCCCAACAAGGGTGAACAACTAAAGCCTTTCACCGAAGTAAGTGTTATCATGCACTGATGCATCGGGGCAACAAATTAAATATAAATCTTCAATGTTTTGATTCTGTTCTTTACACATCAGACTCTAAATTGTGCAGTCGACGATGTCTCACAATCTGCACTTTAAATCATTAGCAGACAAGAATACTTTTTTTAAATTTTTTTATTTATTGCATGATTTAAAAGAAACCTTGCCTATGGGAACAATCCCGTCAGGGCAATTGTGGTCGTGGCCAAGATTGTGTTTTGAGTCCCAAAGTTGTCCAGCCTGTTCGCCCTTCCCTTTTTAATATTGTTCTTATTTTGGTGTTTCTGACAGTTACGTATCTGGCAGACTTCCTGCTAATATAGAGGGCTGTGGATCTGCACTTCTAGCATAGGTTGGGGTAGACATCTCCCTTCCCCTGATTTTTTTGCTACACGGTCAAAAAACTTCACCAGTGCATAGTTGAAATCACTGTTCCGTGGGTCAAAGCAAGCCGATACTTCAGATCTGCACGATCTAACTTCCTTCTTGTTCCAGGCCCTCTGTAGAAGCGTCCTTCTTTCTTTCAAGCGACGGGCACAGGCACAAATTGTGAGTTATGTCTTCCCTATGGTTGCCACAAAATCATCATTGTTCCTGGGCTTGAACTCTTTTCAATTTGGGAAGATGGCACGACAAGTTGACTACCCCAATCTTAGTCTTAGGAACCAAAGTTTGATGTGTGCTTTGAAATGACAAGTTAAGTAACTCTGAGGTGTCAGCTGGTCATACGATATGAGTGTCAACCAACCATGGCTTCTTCTTGCAAGGCTCCCCTTGTCTTCCATAGAGAAGAGCTTTTTTGCACTTATTTTTGCTAGCCTTTTAAACTCATTTTGGCTAACGTGTAAGTCCCAGACTTCACTCAGGCCTAAGATTTTTAGCTCGCTTGACAAGTAGCCGTGCCCTGCTAGCCATCATTTTGTATTCAAATTGGACCAAAGGTGATCCGCTAGGCTGCCCTCTTTTGATGACCTCAGCTTGTGGCAACACGTTAGAAAATTCATCATTCTGCCCAGCGATTGTTTGCAAATACCCAGTTCCAGCCTAATTTGTGCCGGTGACGTAAAGGATGGTAGCTGGAAGACTGTTCTAAAGTTCTTAACTATAATTTTGTCTATTTGGTCGCTGTCCAGTCCTTTTAGTGCCTCACTTCCATATGTTAGGGTTGGAATGACTTTTTCCTGTGCCACCTGAAGTGTTGGAACGAATGTTGGGCCAAATAGTATCTTGTGGATAGATCTGAGGGCAAAAGCTAGTGCTGTTCCATTCTTTTTTTGCTCTTCCAGATGGCTTTTGTATCTTACATTGTTATCAAAGAAGACTCCTAAATACTTATGGCTTTTAGATTCTATGATGCTTTCTGAGTTTAAAACCCATGCCATCTTCTTTGGCCTTCCCGGGCGAACCGCCAAAATTTTAGTTTTCTTAATATTTATCTGGAGCTAATTTTTGTTTGAGTAAGCGGCAGTTGCGTCCATGAGCCTTTGTAACCCTATCTTTGTGTTGCTAAGGAGGACCACGTTGTCGGCGTATAAAAGGTTTGACAACTGTAGGCTGCCCAGTTTGGGAGCATGAGCATTAACTGTTTAGGGCTTCTGGGAGATCCGATAGACATAAGTTAAAAAGTGAAGGGGCCAAGACGCATCCTTGTTTGAAACCTTTCGTTGTAAAAATTGGTCGTGACAGTCTAGAACCGTCACCAATCTTTATCCTGACCCATGTGTCCTGGTGCAGTAACTCTAGGGCTCTTAGTAAACCATTTGGGATGTTCAGTGCAAAGAGCTTCTGCCATAATTTAGCCCTATTGACCTTGTTGAACGCCGATCTATAATCTATAAATCCCATGTAAAAAAGTCTGGTACTAGACTCCGCCTGGTCTATCAGTCACAAGAGAGTCATGAGGTTAACCACAGTGCCAGTTTCACTTGTGAATCCAGTTTGATTTGGAGGGATTATTGAATGTTCCTCGGCACATTCCTGCAATGAGTTCAGCAGGATCCCTGCAAAGTACTTTGCTTCATTATCAATGAGAGCGACCAACCGATAGTTCCCTGGGGATTTTTTGTCCCCACCTTTAAAAATTGGAACGAGAATGAATCCTTGCCAGGAGGGTGGAATGATGTTCTGTGCTAAGATGGAGGTAAAGAGTGGGGCTAGCTTGGAGGCCCAGAAGGCCAGATCCTCCCTAAACAAGGCCGGAGAAATACCACCTGGTCCTTGGGTCCCATCTTTCCGACACTTTTTTATCAGACTTTCAATTTGGTCCTCCAGGACTTTGCTGTGCTTGGTGCTGTTATCCTGATCTTGAACCACTGTTTCCTTTTTAGTTGTAGGATTTTTGTGGAAAAGTTCTTCCATCGTTAGCCCTTTATTAAAGCGGTCCGGAGGTGAGATCAACTCTGTCAGAGCGTTGGTGCCCTTAGTGCCAGTGGCCTGATTTGGGGAGTGATCTTGTCGGTCGTTAAAGTGGCTATGCAGGAAGGAATGCCACTCTGACTCCAGTATGTGTGATAAGGCGACTTTCGGGACTCGACCCCCAAGGATATTTATGTTGCGCCAGAACCTCGCAGAGTTATTTGATCTTATATCTTGGTATAGTTTGACCCAAATGAGGTTCCAGTGACCCTTCGATGTTCTCTCTTTGATTTCTTTAGAAGGCGGCGAGAATCTCTCAATTTGGTTATGATCAATGCGTCTATTGGCTTGGCTTCCGTTGATACGTGCTGTAGGTTGTTGACCGAGCCCTGGATACGTTTTAGATTAATCATAAAGCTTTCAGAAGCCAGTGCTCCCACCTCAGCATGTGGCACCAGACTGGTGGTAAGTGAAATTTCCTGAGGACTGTGATCACTTTCTGGTCCGTTGCCGAGCCAAAGCGCAGTTACTTTATTCAAAAGAGAAGGTTGACGAAGGTGTAGTCAATTAACGATGAGCCAGTATTCAATACAAACGAGAGGCCAGGTGGCTTTTTCAGGAGAGAAGCGCCTATTCAGAGCTCTGAGAACTAGATGTTCTAACTTTCCTTGTAGGATACAGCCTCTCTGATCCTCCTTTTGCCATCCTGGACGTTGCTGCAGTGGTATGGCCCAAACACTTTCCTGTGATTTTATTACCTCAATTTTCAAAGTCTCCAGATAGTATGATGTCTGGGTTCGAACATCCTGTTCTCATTTTTGGCACTGTCGCAAGCAGCTCATCTGAGAGGGTTTGCCTGGATGCAGAATTTTGGCGGATGTACACGTTCAATAAGATTATTGTCTTTAGCTGACCTTGGTGGGTGCTAAAGGAGATTCCCACAGACTGGAGGGAATGGGAAGGGCTTGCAAGGTCCCATGATGTAATTGCATTGTTTCGTGATATGTAAATAGCTAATACCAAAATCAACTCTTTGTTCATTTATCTATCCGGGGATCTTAGACTACTTCTTAGTCTGATAGTTTCTTTAACTTCTTTAACAAAAGCATGTAGACATCAGCGATTCACAAACTTCAATAATTCATTCAACACATCAATTCAAAATGCGATGACGCATTAAACGGTGCCTCCACTCCTTACCTAGGTGACTTTACGGGTGAGTTTTATAAATGATACAAAGATATCCTAGCCCCCAAGCTCTTGGAGGTCTACCATGAATCATTGGAGCGGATTCAGCTTCCACCGACTCTGAGGGAAGTGGTGATCGTACTATTACCAAAGCCCGGCAAGGACCACTTACAATGTTGATCGTATTGACCGCTATCACTGTTAAATTTTGATTATAAAATTCTGGTGAAAACAATCTCCGTGCCCTGTTGCTGTATAAAATAATTTCCCGGGTCCAGGCGGGATTTGTCTCCCATAGATCTACCTCCTTTAACCTACACACTCTCTTCGCGGTCCTCTGTCAAATTAACCTGGCTACTCAGACAGCAGCAGTGCTATAAGTCGCGGAGAAAGCATTCGATTCACTGGAAGGCCATTCATCTGGAGGGTCATGCACAGGTTAGGTATGCCCTTTGGGTTTATCAACCTTACTGTGCTGCTATACTCGGCCCCCACCGCTCGACTGTGCTTAAACGGAACACTCTCCTGCTCCTTCACACTTTTTTTGAGGCACAAGGCAGGGATGTCCCTTGTCTTCACTGCTTTTCAAGCTATCAATGGATCCCCTCATCAGACATTTTCAGGAACAACACCTCCAAAGGGCTCCAATTTAATATTGGGGCATTAATGGTGTCACTATACGCAGACGATGTAATATTGCATGTCAAGGATCCTCAAACCAACTTGGCCCCCTTGATTAGCGCGATAGTTCGGTTTGACAGTGTGTCAGGCCTTGGAATAAATTGGCATACGTCTGTGATATTCCCTTTTACCACTGGCACAGTTAGAAGGGAATTTGAATATCCACTCACCTGGTGCTCCGACTCTGTTAAATACTTAGGGATAAATATACACTTAAACACTAATGAGATTCTATTATTAAGCTATGGCATGACAATACACAACTTGGAGCAACAAGTGGAGGGATGGCTTCGGCTTCCACTCACGATTGCTGGGCGAGTGGCACTAATTAAGATGATCATCTTGCCAAAATTCTTGTATTTATTTAATAACATACCAATCCCTCTCACACATTGATTTTTCAAAACCATCAATACCTACCGTATTCAGCTGACTTGGGGTGACAAGTGCCTCATGGTTCATTGGGAGGTCATGACCCTCCCATACCATAGGGGAGGATTGGGAGTGCCAAACCTTCAGTTATATTATTTGATCACTTAGTGCGGTTATGCTCACTCCTGGTTCCATCCTCATGCCAGAATCCTCTATTTGAGACCTGAAGCAGAGCTAGTCCTCCCGGACTCCTTGAGCACGGTGCTGCTGAAGGCTACCCACGCGATCCCCTAGACATCCAGATGGTGTACACCACCAGTTGGGCCTGGCAAAAATTGCTCAGGATGCTGGGGTCTCCGAGTAAGTACTCCCTGAGCTTATTGCTTCCTAATAAATGATGGATACCGATATCCGGGAAAAGAATAGTGCAACGCACGCTAACTAAATTTGATGTGACAAAATTGGTGATTTTTAGATTGAGGACCAGGCCTTCTCAGTCTCTGATGGGGTCAAGTTTCAAGAGGCTTCATTTATGGATAGGTTTGTGCTTGCCCACCTGCGCGCAGCTTTAAAAACTAGGGTTCCCGGCTTTCCAGTCGAACCTGACCTACTAGCCCCATTTCTATTGTAATAGACAGTAGCACAGGGGAACATTTGGTTTCTAAACTATACAGGGCCTGCGTAAAGATAGTCCCAGTTCACAACACCAAGTTACGGGCTGCTTGGGAGGTGGACCTATGTCACCCTATAACTGATGATCAGTGAGCTGCATGCTGCTTGCAAATGAAAGAGGTGTCCTTGAACAGCAGGCACAAGCTTATTCACTTCAAATTCATACAGCAAAGTTACATCACACCCGAGATGTCAAACAAAATAGCACCGGACAGGTCGCATTGCTGCCTCAAATGCAAGGCCCCACATGCAGACTTTGCACACCTGGCTTGGACCTGTCCCAAGATTGGCAGTTTCTGGATTGACATATTTCACACATTGGAGGACATGATTAGTTTTGACATAGATCCTACACCAGCCATAGCTTTATTGGGATATGCAAACAACATACCCAGAAGTTTGCAGCACTGGGGCGGCTACTCGCAAAAAGGGCGATTGCACTTAAATGGTATTTACAATCATTGGTTGTAGTCCTTGTTATTGTTCAAGAAAGAAAGACTCAAAGTTTTATAGCTAATACCTATGTCCATGTTGCCAACTGTTGGATTGGTTTGAACTCAGTTGCTGCATTTTAGATGAAGATAAGAAACTTTGGGACAGCTTTATCATTCTTTCACGCTGAGCAACACAGCAAGCCACATTGCTGCTCTGCGTGAAAGTGAACTATCAGGAATGTGCTGTATTTACCTTTATACAGAGCATTCCTGTACTTTCTTAATGCTGGTGCACTTCTGGCTGACTAGAGTCAACTTAGGGAGTCTTGGGTAATGTTGCAAGGGTTCCTGCATTGTAGGCAGGATTGTTTTTGCAGGGAGAGACCCCTTCCGCCACAAAAACAATCCTGAGAGGCGTTTTCCTCTTTCTATGTGTGTTGCATTATGCAGCACACATAAAAAAAGGAAAAAGAGAAGAAATAAAGACATTTCTCCTTGTTACGCCTCACCTGCCACAGAGTAACCAAGGCAGTGAATTGCGTTGCATGAGCTACTCTAGATTTATTAAGCCATGCAAGCAATACAAGGCTTAATAAATCTTGGCTTGATAAATCTCACTTAGGTTTAGCGCAACCTTGCGTGGTGTAGGGCTGAGACAAAACCTTAATAAATACAGGCCTTTGTTTTCAAAATTTCCCACACTTCGATGTGAGTTCAATGTGACAAAACAGGAGACTGGTCTATTTTCTATGAAATTATGTTTTTTTGTGTATATTTTATTATTTTTTGAGTTAACGTAATACAATGCAGCACAGTTATACTGAATCGGTTCTATGGGTATAGGTAATACAGTTTACAGTATTCAAATTGGACCCACACACTAGAGAAGAACATAGCTGACTAATCTAACTAATCTAACACATGAAGTGATGTTTAAAGTCAACTTGGTACCTGGAAAATACCACTGTCAACTCCGGAATGTCAGGCATTCGAAGTAAAAAAACTGGTATAAATGTGTTATCTCAAAAAATAAAAAGGTTACCATGCAAGTAATACCTGTTGATGACCTTGTATTTAAAGTTCAAGAAAGAGATATCATAGAATATATGTAGAGGTTTTCAAATGGTTCTTGAGATAATACCCATCACATACCATAAATATTTAGCTTTAACAGTACAGCCTTAATGGGATGTTGCCTCTTTACCTCATTTGCATGTAAGGAAGGCAAAGGTCCCTCTTATGAGATGTCTTGCATGAGGCAAGTAGAAGAACCTACGCGAGAAATGGGTTGCATAAAAAGATAAGATCTATGTATGCTATGACAGCAAATTATGACTAACAAGAAGATCGAAATAAGATCAATCTGGAAAATTGTTATCTGCTAAGCCCAATTTTGGCTTCATTAAAGAGTAATGAATGTATCATTGAGTGAAAAATCCAGTGGCGGACGGCACGGATCGGAGGAGGCAGGGCGGGGGTGTTTGGTGTGGGGGAAGGGGAAAGGGGAAGCAGATGTAAAAAAAAGAAAAAGTTAAACCTTACCTTCTTGCCACTTCCTCACTGTGTCTCTCCTACATCGTCCCTCATTCCAGAGGGTCTCTCCTCCGTAATCCCTGCTCCAGCGGAATAGGAAGCACACCCAGGCTTCCCATAGCCAATCACAAAGCTGCAATGCAGCGTTGTGATTGGTCTGAGCGCTGTGGTTCGAAGCTCTGGGCATGTTCTCCACCCAGGCTGCAATACAGCCAGGATGGAGAACATGAAAAGTGTGCATGACTCCTTGGTAGGCCCAAGACGGCCAGCCAAACATTCATGTGCACTTATAGAGTGTGCCTGCCTACCACTCCTCTCCCTGCTGTGCTCTGAGAGGAGAGCAGCTCTGCCCCGCAGAGACGCCATAGCAGGAACAAATAACATGATAGAAACCTTGAGTTATCACTTTATTTTTGGTTTATTTAACTGCTAAAAAGTAGTGGGGTAGCGGAGGTGCCGCCACTGGTAAAAATCAGTAGCATAACTGACCAAAGGCCTGGTTCCAAATAATAGCTGTGAACAGCGAATGCACATCATCTTTGCTGAGAAAGAAATCATGGACAGATATCTGCATTCTTGTTCTTCCATGTTTTGCAATTTCACACGAACTCCAGTGAGAACTAAGGAGTTTTCTGCTCTATATCATTTGGAACAGCTGATGGAACAACATTTGCAAAACTAGTCTAGTGGTTAAAGCGCAGTGTGTCCACTGGGCCATGACTCAATTCAAACATTAAATTATTAACACAGATTCCATCGATTTATTAATAATAGTGGCATTATAGAGCGCAACAGCTACCTCATACAGAGGTGTCCAGGCGCTAAGCAGAAAATGCAGATGCAAATCTGGACAGGTCTATTTCACACCACTTTCGTGAAGACGGTCAACCATCTTCACTAATTCACTAAAATAAGATTGCTACACCTCCCTTAAGAAGTAACAGCTATGCCCAGAATATATTGTGAATTATACCTATTAGCTACTCTGCCATGCTGAAATCTCATGAAAGGTTTGTGATCTAGCAGTTGTAATTCTTTTCAGAACAATAAATCCCGCACCCAGTACAGAAAACATTTATAGTTAAGTGAGGGCCTTATATAGAGTTCAGAGGATGTGGGCATTTTTTGGTGGGTTGTACAGGCCACTACAGCAAGTGACCTGGGCATTTAGCAATGAACTCCTATTGATAGTACCTCTTTGGAAACTCTTTTCTTGTTCTCTTTTTTACAATTATCATTGTCGGTTATTTCTATATTAAATTAAGTGATCCAATTTATTTGACACAGACATTAGTAGCCTACAATAATTTAGTGTATCTTTTTAGGTGATAATGGTTATTCCCAAGTGTTTATTTTTTGTATATCAGTTCTAAAGAATATTTAGATGTCTAACCCTATAAACAATCTGGGTATACTTGATTACTTTCTTGCATGACTATACTTGATTTAATTCCAATTAACCAGGATTTGTATTGATTATTCTGGATTATGATCACATTCTATCACAATCATTTATAAATGATTTAGTTCACATTCACCAGGTGTCTCTTTTGAATATATTTAGACAATTTAAGTTATTCCTTATTCTTTTGCCATAGATGGGTCAAGAAACTACCTAAGAATTAGATTTATACTGAAGATGGTCTCAATGATTTGTTACAATGAAGACCAAAATGTCAACAACGAATCAATTCTTCTCTTCAGCGATTGATAAAATTAATTTATCTCTGATTGTTGGATCCTATGCAAAAGACATTCTCATTGTTTCACTGAATGGAGATGGATATATACATTGACAATTAAGATACCTTCCTATATTCAACCTATATGCTTTCTTTTGTCATTGTTTGCTGAGTTTTGTATGTGTTTTCTTTGTGCCCCTATATACATGTTTCATTGATTATGTGTTATTGTCTCCTATTGTTATTGCATTTGAAATATACATTTCTAGAATTGATCACCCGGTTGTTGTAATTGATGTACCAATCTATTTGACACAATTAATTTAGATATACTCTTTAGAGTGATATTAGACATCACTGAACAAACCTATATTTAGAATTCTTTATAATTGTTATGGTTTCACTAAATCCAGTGTAGGCAGAATTACCTTCTTAATTTCAATACCCAAGCCCACAAGGGTTAATTGCGTTGCCCAATTACCTATCACAGGTTTATTTCATAGCATCAGCATCTTGGAACATTGCAAGTGACCATTTTGGTATCTTCTTATATTAGGATTGGAGCCTGCTTTTCTTAATGTAAATTATGATTTGCTACAAGTTGATGATGCGATCTCTTACATGACGACTTCTCAATAAAGCATTATCTACATTTCTTGATATGACTGATCAGGTAACAATATGATTTAGGTCAAGTGTTTCTCTTCTGTTCTTATGTTATGTTGATTTGTACAGCACACTAATCACCCAAGAGGATACCCAGGCACTTGAGCAAGGTGTGTAGGTGTGTGGTCCCAAGGTGCTTTAATGAAGGGACAGGTCTTCAGCTTCCTTAGGCACTCAATAAGCCAGGAGGAGGCATTGATATGTGGAGGGAGGTTGTTCCATGTTTTGGGTGCGATGTATGAGAATAAGCAACCTCCAGTTTTGCTTTTGCGGATGCAGGTATGTGAGCGAGTTAGAGTGAGGCATGGTGTAGGTGTCTGGTGGATTGGATAAAGTGTATGCAGCTGTTCAGGTATCCTGGTCCATGTTGTGTAGGGCTTTGTATGCATGTATGAGAAGTTTGAAATGGTGGCGCTTGTGGATGGGGAGCCAGAGCAGTTGCCTGAGGTGCGATGTGATGTGGGTGCAGCATGCAAGGTTGAACATGAGCTTTGTGGTTGCGTTCTAGATGGTAAATGTAAATGTGTTTGTATTTATACAGCGCCTTCTACCCAGAGGTCTCGTAGTGCTGTGTCCATACCGCTGTGGAACCCTTCCTGGCTTTCCTGTGAGATGTCCACTCCTGGGCACCCCCAAGGTGAAGCCAGGCATCCAAGCACTGCTGGGGCCGTTGTGGAGATTAAGCAAGCTATTGCCCAGAGTCACAGAGTGGGACCCATGATTAGACTAGGCACCAAGGCGAGAATTATCAGGTCCGGGGAGATTGAGTCCAAGAGCCTCCGAGGCGGGTATTGAACCCTGGTCCCGGGCCAGACCTCTGCATCAGAGTCCGCCGCTCTAACCATTGAGCCACGCTTCTCCCTGGTCTGGAGTCTGTGTTGTAGGAATTATTTTGGAGATTCTGGCATGGAGAATGTTGCCATTGTCCAGCCTGCTCATGATTAGTGCTTGTGTGAGGATTTGTCTGGTGTTATGTGGCAACCAACTGAAGATCTTTTGCAGCATGCATAGGATGTTGAAGCGTGAGGTGCACACTGCGTTGACTTGAGTCATCTTGTTGTGCTTGTCATAAAGGATGATCTCTAGATGTCTTGCCTGATCTCTGGGTGTGAGTGTAGGTCCTTGCTTTTATGGCCACTAGGAGGAATCCCATGAGGAGTTCTTGTTGCTGAGGACCAGTACTTTGGTCTTGGCGGAGTGATCTTCAAGCATTTGGTTCGCATCCAATATGTTACCATGGTCATGCAGTTTGTGAAGTTGGTTCTTGTGGTATTTGTCTTGTCTATCAGGGAGAGGATGAGTTGGGTGTGATCGGTAGGGCTGGGCATAGTTTGCGAAGTAGCGCTTCGCGAAGCTACGCGAAGTGCACTTTGCACTAAGCGAGCTATGCGTAGCATGACGCAAACTGCGTAGTAGCATGCACGCACTGTGCAAGATGCCGTTTTCAATGATTGCACAGTGCAGACAAGCATCCGGCACTGTGGAATCATTGAAAACGACATCTTGCTCAGTGCGAGCTGTAATTTTCTGCTGCTCGAGATTTTTCCTCAAGCAGCAGCTTTCTCAACACGGACTGGTAGTTTCTCATCGCGAGTAGTCGCGAGCATACGCGACCACTCGCAATGAGAAAACAGACTTCCCCGCGTTGAGAATCTCGCAAGGAGGTTTATTTTCCACGCTCGCGATTGGCAGCTTGATGTTGCTGATCGCGAACAAGGAAAAAGTCTCGCCAGGATGTCATTTTGCTTGCTCACGGTCGCCAACTTGACGTTGAGGACCGCAAGCAAGCAAAAATGACCGCTGCAATACGCTATGCTACGCTACGCGTGTTCGCACTGTGCTACGTGCAGCTCGCATAGTGCGAAGTTGAGAAACTTTGCAAACTACGCGAGCCTAGCGTAGTGCTTCGCCAAGACCTAGTCATCGGCATAGCAGATAATAGTAAAGTTTTGTAATTGGATGTAATTGGTGAGCAGTGTCATGTATATATTGAAAATAGTGAGTCTGAGGGAGGGTACCTGTCGTACACCTCATTTCAGTTTCTTGATCTTTGATCTGAAGAGTGGCAGCCTGGCCCTTTGGATTCTTTTGGTGAAGAAGGAACAGTTACATTTGAGAGCGGGTCTTTGTATGCCAGTCTTGTGGAGTCTTCTGAGGAGGCTGTTGTGGAAGACAGGGTCGAAAGCTGCTGAGAAGTTGAGAAGGATGAGGGCCACTGTTTCTCCTAGGTCCAGTATGTTTTGAATATTGTTGGTGGCCATGATGAGTGTTGTTTCCGTTCTGTGGTTCTTTCTATATCCTGATTGTGTGTTGTCTAGAAGAAGGTGAAGTTCGACATTGGTTGTGGTTTGCTTGTTAATGGCCGTCTCAATCATTTTGGCTGGAATGGGGAGCAGGGAAATGGGTCTGAGGTTGCTCAGTTGATTTGGGTCAGCTGTGAGCTTTTTGAGGAGTACGTTGAGTTTTTGTAAGTTTCAATTCATCCAGGAAAGTGGTGGACATGATGTAGGTGTGCATAATGTGGGTCAGGGTGAGGCTGATTGGTGATGTTTCCAGATTGTAGATGTGGTTGGCATGGGTCCATTGGGTGATGATGACTCTTAGGATTTTTATATGAATAGCCAAACTGTTAAAAATATATACTGCCATACATCACTAAAACTAACTAAACTAACAAACTGCTTATTTGTGTATTTGATTGTCATTTGATTGATGTACAGTTTGCTAATACATCTACATATGTATCCATGACACTAGGTAAAGAAAAATACAATAAACAATATATATTAACTGTCTCTTTTCTAGAGAAGAATCTCTAAAAGACTTTCATACAGCAAGGGGTTAATTCCGATTTGGGAAAAACCGCTCCGAATAGCCGTTCGGAGCATTTTTCCCATACCAATCGTACCCTGCAACGTCCCCCGTACGTACGACGTAGTACGATTCATACCAGGAGCTGGACTCCGTACGAATCGTACAGAGACAGCACGAATCAAATCCCCGTACCAATCTCCCTCAGAACCCGCTGTACGTGACATCTGTACGGTTCGCGGCTGCTTTTTCCGACCCGGCAAGTACGATTTGTGTCGGGTATGCACCGTACGTCCCTTTTTCTACGGGAGCTGAAAATAGCCATAAAAGCAGAAGCAGGTACGGAACGGCCCCCCCCCCCGGGTACGGTGCATACACCCTATGATCGCAGGGGTACCACTGTACCCCGCGATCTTGGGGTGTACGCATTGCACCCCATGTTCGCTGGGTGTACAGTGCGTACACCCTGCGATCGTGGGTACGGTGCGTACACCCCAAGATCGCAGGGGTACGCACCGTACCCCTGCGATCATATCATGGAGTGTACGCACCATATGGTGTGTAAGTGATTGTGTGCTTTTCCGTACGAATCGCCCTTACCTGACGTGGACCGTACAAATCGCGTCCTCATACCCCGGTCCGGATCATACTCGTCGGGTCGCACGGCATGTTTACAAGTTGTACGGTTCACTGTTTCAGCCTTGCAATACGTACGGATCGCGACGATTTGGACGGATTGATGGAATACGGATCGTACTATCGACTCAGGCGGATGGGTACGAATCGTACGGCGATGGCTCCGGATGAAAATCGTACGCCCGTTTTTTTTTCGAGGATCGGAATTGGCCCCCAAATGTACAATTTTATTATTTGCATTTATATTGCTTAAAGGAGCCAAATGAAAAGGTCCCACACTTCACGGTTCAAATTTGGACTATTTCTTTTAAATGATTTATTTCAAATCTACTTGCTCCTATTTGTTATCTGGAGTGCACACTAGTGTGACCCAATGTAGTCTCTGTGATATTTACAAAACAATTCAAGAATAGTTTTTGTCAAAAATAAAATGTACATTTATATTTAGTTTAATGTATATTTTATAATTGCTTTGGCTGAATACCATTTTTATTCAACTGCGTTTCCTTTTGTTTCCAATAAAAGCTTAAAGCATTGGCTGCTTTGCATACATTTTTTGTCCCGTAAGATATTGTTGGTCTGCAAAGACCTAATATTAACATGAAAGATCAATATTTTTCTAATGCAATTGATCAACACAAGCTTATCATCAGACTAGCTAAACTAACAAACACATTTATCCAGTGTTAATATTGCTTTATTTTAAAGTCCTAAACTATTGTCTTGTATTAAACAGGATGTCAGCCTACCCATGTTAATATGACTCCTTGTGTTAATACAAGTTGTTTCTTCCCTTATTTAATAGGAAATGTATAACATCCTTTCTGTAAGAGAATTGTTTTTACTAGTAATTTGTGTCTATCAATGTCCTTTGCAAATCATGATTAACTCTGCTTTCACTTCACCTTGTCGTTTTTTAAACATGCATAATTGGTCATCCAAAGGTACCACTCATCCAATTTTAATTGTAGACTGAGGCCACATAAATAGAAGTCAATTACAAGACAATGAGCATGATTTTGAGTCAGGCGTAAAGGATACTCCGTCAGAAATGTGACGGATATCCCACCCATTTATATACTATTTTGTTTTTTCTCCTGTTAATTGGTGGCAAAAAAAGTTGCCTTTATTGATGTTTGAAGAGTTCATGAAGTTATCACACAAATATGTTCTCTTTTCCTTACTGCCAAACTGTCTTGTGTTTTATTCTATAAGTATTAATATTTCTTCAAGATTTTTGGCCCAGATATGCAAAGGTTTTTGGTGGCTACAAACCCTCTGGTGAAAGTGCATTTTCATTAGACGGTATTGTGGTGCAAAGAAGTAAGTGGGAATTGAAAATGACCTTATTACACTGACACGATTATAACTACCTCAGCATGGTGGAAGAAAGGGTTTTAGGCTCTATTTATGAGGCACCAGCCAAAACTAAAAGCGTAAGGAAAGGGGAAGTCAGGTAGCAGCAGTTGAGGAGCATTTATGGGCACAAAGGAGAGATGCTGACAAGAGGAGATCTGACAACATAACCCTCTCACTCAAAGTGTTACTTTTAGAGCATTTTTACTTTAATTTAGTTAACATTGATTTTAGAATGACAGGCACAATGTGCATTTGGTTTCAGGACAGTTTGGAGCCCATGGTTGTATTGTGTGGGGTCGAGAACGGTGAATGTTTAAATTAGTTTAGCTGTAAGTAATTATGACCCACAACTGACAGCACAAACGTGGAGCGGGAGAGAAAGGGACACCCACTTATTCAACAACAGAGATACGTAACAAGAAAGTCACATGATACAGCACTTAAATTATATCACGCAAAACATAAACAGGTTGGGAAGAGAATAAAAAGGGAGTTTCAATTATTCCTATCACACCAGGGGGCAGACGTAATATACTTAGAGATGACCTCCCTTTAAGGAAACCTACTGCAACCTCATATGCACAAGGATATACAAACAATTATATTACTCAATTATTACAACTCAAGCTCCAATGTTGTAGTAATTTGGATTTGCAAATGCACTCGTTTCATGATAGAAAAGACATGGACTGACAATTGGGCTGGTACGCAGGTGTCCTTGGAACATGGGAGAATGAACAAGTTTTGGATGTAAGTATGTATCCCACTGGGTTACAAACATCAGAATTGCAGAAGTTCTGTATGCTTCATTGTGAGCCGCATCCGGCCTTGCTGCTCATGAATAGGACATTTATGGGGTCATTACGATGGTGGTGAACGAGCCCCTGACAAGCTGTCAGTGCCAGGTTCACTCCCATCAAGAGGCCATTTTCCGCCTGCCATATTATAATGGTGGGTGGGTCCATTCCAACAGCCATGCATCCAGCAGGCTCCTTGAGCCTGCTGGTGTGGCGGAGGCCTTCCCATCCCAAAAATGGCAGTGATGCCTGCCAGGCACCGCCGTTGGGATTACAATGTGCCTCCCCGTCAGCCTTTTCATGGCGGTTCACCCGATGTGGAAAGGCTGGGAGGGACCTTTCTTCTGGGCACTTTAATTTTGGGTATTTGGGGGGCACCTATAGTGCCCCCTACATTTCCCTGCACCATGTGGCAGGCACCACATGGTGCCTGCCACGTAGTGCAGGGAAATGTAAATCATGCCTTTTTTGCATTACGGTGGGTGCTGCAGCCAAGAGGCCTTGTAGGCGGTCGGCTCCACTCCCCGAGATGATGGTGGATGGACTGAAGTCCATCTGCCATGGTAATCACCCCCTTAGTTTCTTCATTGAGGAAGCCTGGGCTAATACAGGAATTGTAACAGCTAATACCGGCACCCAGAGGATAGCTTCACGTGGGTCCATAGCCTATGGAGCAATGAACACCACACTGAGAAAGCTTTCTCCTACCTAGGAGCACATACCTTATACTCTAGGAGATTAGGAACACAAACTGGCAGATTTACAAGGAGTTAATACCACCAGAACTTCACTTTTTCTATTGTTCTGGTGGCCTTTAGCCCTTCGCCTTATTTGCAAATCTTTAAGCCTGTTAAAGTGGCTTTACTGCACCTTGTAAATAATGCCCCTATTCACACAGCACTATGCATGAAAGGGGTGTGCAATGGGTGCTGCGGTGGCTGTTCCGCCACAACACCCATTGCTTTTTGACGGTGCCCCATATTTACAAGATATGGGGCAGAGCCAAAAATATCGCCAGGGAATACCTGGTCTTAAGCAGGTGATATGGGAAGAAATGTTTCATTTCTCCTCGTATTTTGCTCTTTTCATGTGTGCTGCATTCTGCGGCACACATAGAAACTGCAAATCACCTGTGAGGATTGGTAATGTGCAGGAAGGTGTCACTTCCTGCACATCACAATCTCTTCTCCAGAGCAGGCACCCTTGCAACATGGTGCGAGTGTGCCTGCCCTGCCGCTAGGCAGCTTCTTTAGTGGCAGGGCTAGGGGAAACAGAGGGGTGCACTGTATTTTTGTCAATACGGCGCATCCCTGCATTTTAAAACTGATGGAACACAGCGTTACCAATTTTGGCATAACACCACACTCCACCATTTTCTAGTAAATATGCCCCTTATACTCTGTGGTGCAAAGTAATTGGCCCGAGACATTCAAATCATTTCCCATTGATAGTGAAAATGTACACTTGCCATAAAAGGAAGGCTGAAGAATGGAGGGTAGATCCACATCTAGTTAGGATTAAAGAGCCAGCAGAGACTCTTAGGGGTCTATTAGGACATAGGGTGGTTCGCCACCGCCTGCATGGCGGTGGCGATCTGCTCTACAACACACCCCACCCGCCACCCATTTCCCCCCTGCCATATTAGTATAGCAGGGGGACCGTCGGCCGGTTTTCTGTCGGTCGACCAGTCGACCGGGCGGAAAAGGGGCTGGATATGATGGCAGTGTATGCTAGACATAACCATCCATATTAGCATGGGCAGCGGTGCAGGCCTTTCCATGGCGAAGACCCCGCCATGGGGGGTGGGGGGTACACATGGGGGGTACCCATGGCACCCCTCTACATTGTCATGGACAGGGTGGCAGGCACCATGCGGTGCCTGTCACCTTGTGCATGACAATGCACAATGGGCATTCCCAGCATTGTGGTGGGCGGTGCTGTGAGCACGCCCGCCACAATGCTGGGAATGGAGGATGCCACCGCCACAGTGGCATCCTAATTGCCAGTGCGGGACTGTCGCATCCATGGCGTCCAGTCCCTGAACTGCTAGGGTGACAGGCGGACTAAAGTCCTCCCGCCACCCTAATAGGCCCCATAGCCTTTAGACAAAGAAATGTGGGAATGGTTTCCAGTGCATGGATGATTTGAGAAGCATTCAAAACAGTTATAAGAGCAATCTAATATCACTCGCTGTAGGAGAAAGCAAAGACAAAAAACTGAAATATTGTGGTCTCATCATGCAGATACTAAACGTGAGGGGAGGTATGCCCAAACTAAACTTGAGAGGAGGTATGCCCAAATTCACACTCAACACATCATGAGATTATTACAAGTTCAGTTTTTGGGGAATTTGAACCACTACAAGTGAGGACGGAGGCATATCGGGGACTATTTATGTATAAGAATAGATGACAATACTTATTCAACAAAAATCATTATAAGAGGTTGTTGATAAGGCAGGGAAGCTGTTAATCTGGCTGAACTGGAGAGAAGAATGACATAGAACCTGCAAATTGTTATGTATTATATTTATAATTATTTTGTATTACAAATAATAAAAGCTGTTTATAGAATCATTTAAATTAATTTCAATATTTTGTAAGTTACAATAGTTTTTATTTACAAAATGGTATTAACATATTTTATAATAAAAAACAATTCCTTGTTATTTATATATAATTGTGGTAAGATTCATTTAAATGTGTATATATTTTTTAAAGTAACAATATTTCGATTGAATTTTAATTTAGTTAAAGCTATGGACTATTATATTGTTAGTGACACTATTATTTTCTATGGCAGCATGATGCAGTACCGGTAGTTAGCCATGTGTGGTGCTAGACTCACTCAGCTCTAATCTGGACCATGTTTACTATAGGTTTTGGTCCATTTTGGTTGAACCATTCCTTACTCCTTCCTTAAACCCTCCCATTTGATAGTAAGTATTCCCCTTTTTCCAGCCACTCTTCCATCACTTCCTCTTCTATAACCAAAACGTACACCTATGTGTATAGAGATCCCCTCAATTGGGGCAGATATCTCTGTCCATAAAATATAGCAGAGGCAGAGATTTAGACATCTGTGTTTAGGTAAGTGAATAGCATTTTGTAAGCGATTAGTAGTATTATTGTAGTACAAATAAACATGCTAAAAATGGAGTTTGAGAAAAAGCCCCCTCATTCATATTTATGGTAACATGGCTCTGTTGAAGAATCTTTTACTTTTTTTAATCTATTTTTTAAATCTAGGTTTTTGGTAAATCTTGCCAGGATTCACTTTATCCTTTGCTTTTGCCCTACTTGCACTACCCTATGCATCATGACCCTTTTGTGCTGATGGCAGTTATTTACACATACTTTTTCTTCTACTAATGCTACTAGAGTGTGGAAAACTATCAACGAACTAGCCAGTTAAAATATATATGAAGTAGATATGAGTGGGTAGATTATCAGCTAGGTTGGCAAGGTAAAGACAAACAGCGGATATGTAAAGGAATATGAGCTTTACCCAAGCATCTTGCCTTTGTCCTCATATCTTCTTACAAAATGTTCTTAATGATTTACTTCCCAAATGTATGACGTAAATGGATCATATGCTGCCTTAAAGTGGCTGTAAAGTGTTTCTTAATCTAAAAAGCAAAATCAAAATATTTGGTAAAATAATTATTTGCTTCCCAGATTATTTCTAAGAGATCTCAGAATTCACCTTGATAGCAATAACGTCTTCCACTACTTGTGATAATGATGCCACCTATGTATCGGAATTTGAATCGCAATAGATTTAGGAAAGGTTTCATAGTTATTGTACTCTCATCAAGCCAATTTGAAAAAGATCACTTTACTCATGATCCTACAACTTGAATACTCAACATAAAGCAAAGATGGAATAGGCCCGGAAGAATAATGATACAACCCTTCCATGATTCAGGTTAGTTTATCCTAATTCTGGCTCTTCATCAGAGCATAAAGTATTACCCAAGACCTTTTATATGGTCCCCTAGGAAACCTACATAAATAGCTGAAAGTGAAGTTGAAGAGGTGGGTTAATAAACTAAATAGTAAAAAATTGGGGTCTTCAAGTCTCCTTAAAAGTTGTGGGATATTTCTGCATCTCTTGAACGAAGCTCTAGAATAACAGAACTCTTATCTTTAAGGCATTCCTCTAAAATAAATATATAAGCATGAGTGATGTAACATTATTAAGCACAACTAAAGTATTGAAATTCCCAAATGATAACACTTAGGCTCTCTCACCTAAATATCAAGAGATATAAAAAGTTGGCTGTGGTCCTTGAAACTGACCGACTTATGGTTTCCCAATTATGCAACACTCAGGGGTCGACTACTATTTTGGCTGTAAGGACACTGCATCACAATGGCAATGGAGTATTCTTACTGCAAAAATAATTATCCACCTGCCTGATTTAAATGCTGGTGGACCTTTGGTGTAACCACAGCAGAGACTACTGATAGAGCAAGTGCCATCAGAGGTTGGCATCTATGGTCGGCCACCTAATTTAAATGGGTGGACAAACTGGTCAGTTGTCACTGCCTGTCACTGCCAGGAAAACCCTTGTGGTAAGGAGTTGTGAAAACTGTCTAATGCTCCCCTTGCCATGGGAGATAGGTGCCATGGCAAATGAAATACAGCTGGCTGAGATGGCTCTGATGGAGGTAAGGGTGGGCCAGAGTGCAAGGGTAGATTTGCTGGAAGTGTGTAGGGTTCCAACACACTGGGCTGGCCCTGGCTGTTTCTGATCCGGTCAATGGAGTTAGGATGCACTGAGTGGGTCAGGCTACTGTTAATGGTGTTAAAATGGACAATGTTGTCTGGTTAGTGCTCCTCGTTGTCCAAAAGGTGGTGATGTGTGATATTTAAATCTCAATATGGACTTCATTGCTTTTCTCTACTGGTGAGAAAGTTCAACTCATTTGCCACACATTGGGCAGTAGAATGTCACTCACAAGTACACTAAAACCATGGAAATCTCACACATAAGCAATCTGAAAATTTGGCAGCTATGCTATAAAATCAGCTTTTTAGGCAAGCGTGTGGTCATGAATGATCAGATCAACAAGATCATCTGGTGAGCACTGTAGTGCCTTCCTGCCCTCTGTTACTGCGAACTGCAGTCACACAGTCTGTCTTCGGTTAGCGGTCTTCCATTTCAGGTGCTATGCAGCAGTTTTAAGATCTTCTTAGAGTTTATTGTTGCTCAAATGGGTGTAATTTCTGATATTTATATGTTTACCTTATCTTCATTGCTTGATTTCGCTTGCGATAAAGTGTCACTCATAATCGTTGAAATGTAATTCACAATTGCACTGATTTTAAGAAAATGTCACACATAAGCAATCTGAAACCTTGGCAGCTATGCTTCATTCAGCCGTATCCTTGGGTTGACTTTGAGAATAGCTTGCCTGCGTTAATGTTGATCGCGGTCTTGGTGCCTATCCAATAAGACAGAGCGAGGAACTTTTGGAAATAGCACCAAGCCTTTTTCACAAGGTAGAATATTTGCATTCCAACTAGGGATGTAAAGGGGTTGAAAAGAGAAATGGTCAGCAGTTGGCAGAATTTGAAGTCCTGTCCCAAAGGTGCACGCATTCAGAAGAATACAAAATTAATAAATACAGAGTGAGCATTCACATTCTATTTATTTTCCTTCCTGCTAATTATTTTTACATTTGCAAACGCTTTGGCAGTTATGTGTGTTTGTTTGTTTCTATTATTAATGGTGTCCCCCTTCTGCTTTGACAGTGAAAATATTTAGCTGAAATGAAACATCCATATGTGTATATCTCTTAGAGCATATGTTATTTTTACACGTTGCATTTACATTTCCATGTAGCCAGTGCAATACATCTTTGTCTTTTTACCCTACTCAAGTATGTGATAAGCACGCTCTATATTTAATCAACCCGTAGAAATACCAAAAATAAATATAATACACCAAATTAAACTCTTTACACCATGTATCTTAATGTCAGTACTAAGAAAATATGGGGTTCCTTCGAATATTTTTGAATATTTGAATTCATTCCAAAATATGTGTGTTTAAAATAATCGTGCAGCTGCAGTGTCTAGAATATTTATTGAGCTGATGAAGGACTATTTTGCATAGGTAGATGGATATCTAAGGAATAACATTTGGGTTCTGAGATGTGAAGGTTGGTGCATGTTATTAGTTTAGACAAACCATTGCTCTACTGCACAGACTAGGAAACAGTAGCATGCAAGCAAATAATCACTGGCAATGGGAATGTATTACTATGTACTTGTGATATGCAGCTTTATTCTAACAATTAAACATTGATTTTCCTTTTATAACTAGCCGTGGACCTATCATGACAGCTAAAGTCACTGGTAGGGATCGATTATGAATTATGCGGAGTTGGACTCTATGAGTTAACTGGATGTAGAGTTGGATCTGGTAGCTCCAATTATGTATGCTGAAAGTGAGTGGAATTATTGTGCAGAAACGAGATTTGGGAACTGTATGCAGGTAAGGGCCTGATAATTACAGGATGTGCATGCTTTCCCCATTCTGGGCCTGAAACTCACAATTGACCCTTACAGATGAGAGACTACTGGCTAGAAACAGTAGTCTGGGATCTGGTAATCCCCTTCCCCTGAATCTTTCAACCTGTAATAGGACCCAGTCTTTAGGTGACTGGACCTGAGCTCCTGTACTCATTTTGGGAGGGACCTAATTCTGTAAACCACTCTCTTCACTGAAGACATCCTCTGGCTTATCCTAGCTTTATTTTGTAAGCAGACTACTCTTTTTTGTCCCTGTGCAAATAAACCAAAAAGTGCACTACTGCTTCGTTCAGTCTGTATGCTAAAAGATTTGTACACAGCTTTGATTGATTAACACAATCAAATGCAGAGTTCAAATCCAAACATGTTAGGCATAAAGGAGAATTTTGGGCTATGGTGTATTTCCCGATGAGCAGATTGAGATTAAAGCAAAAGGTACATATGATGGATAGAATGCTCAACAATGCAAACATTCACCCTCAGTCACAAAGATCTGGGTTTAATCCATCGTTCTTTTAATCACTATGCACCTCAGTTTGGACCCAGGTCTGGGAGGCAGGCCTCAACCCGGGTCCCTAGGGACCCCAGAGGCCAGGGGCCTGGCAGCACCTGACTGAGAACAGCTGAACCACAAGAGGGACTGGAGTATCCTGTCCCTAACAATCCAAAAGAAACCTACCACCCTTACTTGTATTCAGTGCGCACCTAGGAACACGGGGAACCACCAGCACAAATGCACTCAACCTCTTCAGACTTAAGGAAGTGACTAAGCCTTCATTGAGACGTCCAGGTCAGTTTGGATGTCCACGTTGTGTCCCTGCTTGCTCTCGCGGAAGACAGGCTCGGAGGAAAGGCCCATTGAGAAGGGCTGGGAGTCAGAAATTGACCCAGGCCCCTGGGGGACCCAGAGGGTCCAGCTCAGAATGCTGTACCTCAAGGGGGTCTCTCCCTAGAAATCAGGATGAAAAATATCCTCCTTTTTTTAATCTATGTGCACAGCGTGGCCCAAAGGTGTGAATGCGCCTGACCTCATGGAACCCTGGATGGGATTGAGGGAGCAAATTAACACATATTGGGACTTCCAGGGCAGTCTGGCTATCTGGTAGCACCATTGGAAAGCACTGCGCACGACCAGATGACCACGGGGGTCGACACGACCAGGAGGTCGGGCTCAAAGAATGGCCATCTATTGTGCTGTGTCCCAACAAAAGGGCTTCTGAGGACTGTCTGCTGCCGAATATTCTCAGGGGTTAACATCCCACCTTCTAATGATACTGAATGGGCTGACCTGCCACTTTCTTTTGATGCTTAAGGGGCTGACTTCCCTCCTTCTAAGGGTCCTGAAGGGGCTGGTTTTATGCTTTCTATTATGCCCAAGGACCTGACTTCCCATCTTCTAATGGCACTGAGGGGCTGACTTCTTACTTTCTATTGATGTCAGAGGGGCTAACTTTCCACCTTCTAATGGCACTGAAGGGACTTACCTCCTGCGTTCTCTTGATGCCTAAGGGGATAATTTCTCATCTTCTGATGATAATAAAACAATTACACATGAATGATCTTTTTTTTACCACATTAAGGGCCCCATTAGTCTGCCCGCCATACTTTTGGAAACCGGGACTGCCCGCTGAGGGTGCGAGTGTCCCACACTCCCCATTAGCATGCGCCCGCCACACTGGCGGGCGCAATAGAGCAAGCATACTTTGTTAGTGTCTGGAGGAGTTCCACCAGATTATGTGATTGTCACTATAGAGCTCAAACATCCACAGATGAAGCATTATTATGATTTGGCTGCGGAGGGAGAATAATTTTACAGGATACTTGCAACAGTAAAATTGCTAAATTTGTAGCTCCAAGCAGCCTTTTGTAATCTAATAACTTACTTTTAACAATCTAATACAATTACATCAGAAGCATCAACTGTCAATTTAACAGGAAGTTGAGAGGAAGGGTCAGCTATATGATGAGCTATAATCAGACCACCTTTTGTATCCAAGTTATTGTTTGATCCTTGAATCTAAAGTACCAGGAAATGTTGAGGCTGTAAACCCTGAAAATTAAAAAATCAAAGGGTTAACAACAGCAACATGGGTTTCTGCTGTCTACTAAATCCATTTTGCAATTCAAAAAAGCCTTAAAGAATAGATAAATGGGTTTTTCGACTTGTTTTAAATCATAATCAGGAAGAGGCATAAAATGAGTGCTAGCCTCCTGACTGGAAATCACAATTAGATGCATCAATGGTTTGTGACTGCAATTGAGGTTGCAAACCATTGAAACTTTACTGACTCCTCAAAGAAGGTGTAAACCACATGGTGAGGGAAAGTTGTCCCTGCTGGACAATTTTCCCTTTGGAAATTGTGTCAAACATCCTCGCGGGGAGCCCAAAGTGGTCAATGGGACCCATAGCTGCCTCTCCCAATGTGTTTGTAAATAGGAAATATTTTGTAAAGCATCTATGATTCCTTCAAAGCTGCCTTAAAAAAAGACCATTTAAAAATGCAGAAGCATGGATCATGTTCTGCTGTTCCTTGCAGGTCACTGTTTATATTGCAGCCAGTCACAGGAGGTTGCAAATAGTGATCTTTTCATTTGGGAGTGAAAATATCTAGTAATAGCAGACCTAGTATTGGACAGTGGATTACCAGGGAAACGTTTTGCATCACAATTTTAAGTTCAACTTCCTTTAAACTGAATGTTAAAATGACTCCTGTTCATTGGAAGGTTGATCTAGGGAAAAAAATCGGATTTATACTTGAGTCTTGGGGGCATATGTGGGTAATTTACATTTTGCGATTCTCAAATAGCGATTTTTAACCCCTTCAGCGCTGCGCGAATTCCGCTGCGGTGCTGAAGGCTCTAAAGAACCTATGGACTCATGACGGAACGGTTCCGTCATGAGCACAGGCCAACCGACGCTCATGACGGAACCGTTCCGTCATGAGCATGGAAGGGGTCATGGTATCGCTATTTGAGAATTGCAAAATGGAATGTAGGTAATAAATCGCAATTTTTTTGTGGATCCCTAAAATTCCTTAATTGCAATTAGCAAATTGCGAATCGCAATTAAGGAATGAGTGTCCCATTCATTGCTATGGGCCAAGAGGCCCATAGAAATGAATGGGGATACATTCTCAAATTGCGATTTTTTCTATGAGAAAAATTGCAATTTGAGAATCGCAATTCCAAGGGTGCCAGGGTGTCCAAAGGACACCTGTTGCACCCCTGGAATGTGCCTGTAAGTACATGTGGCGCACATACATGCCCTAAGGGCATGTCTGTGCGCCACATGGCACTTTGAATTATTTAAAAAAATGCATTTTGACAGGAAATCGCAAAATACCATCTACTTGGAGTAGGTGGTATTTTGCGATTCCTTAAGCCAAAATCGCATTTAAAAAGTCACCCCTACATAGCATTTAAGGAATCACAAAAAAGCGATTCCTTAAATGCTTAAGCAAAATAAGGAATCGCAATTTTTGCGATTCCTTATTTTGCTATGTGGCATCTACATATCAAATGGCTGTTTGTGATTCGCAAACGCCGGAATTCTGCAAATTCCGGCGTTTGCGAATCGCTAACGCCTTCCTACGTATGCCCCTAATGTTTTTCCTTCTTTTCTTTGGTACCGATTGTGATATACTAACGTGCTGAAGTGTGTTGTTTGCCTTGATAGTGTTTTAAAATATAAAACACTTTAAAGAATGAATGAGACAAATTGATGATCCTTTTATTAGGCTATTCACAATTATCATGATTAGATGGTACAGTTCAAAAAGCTATCAATATTTATTACTCCTCTTCAGATGACATTAAATAAAGTATTCATCATTGAAGAAGATCATTGGATGACTTGCAATACATCTTTTGCACACATCTTACTACCATGCCGTTTATTTGGGAATAAATGTTCATCTTAATCAGAATGCTCTTATTTAATACCAATGATCATTGAAAATAAATTAGGTGGTTAAATTCCTAGTGAAGAAAACGAGATCATACAAGAGTGAGGGAATTCTTTTTGGAACTTTGTCAAGTATCAGAGTATGGTGGTGGTGCAGAACCTTTATTATGAAGGTATTAAGGAACAAAATTCCCGCTGGGATACGTGCCAACATCTGAATTCCTGAAAGAAATGGTACTATATGAAACAAGTAAAACAATTGGATGAGCGTCGTATGCAGATGATTATTGCAAAGATGTGCAATATATCCACAGACAATTTATGGCTGGACCTAGTGCTTAATCTGTAAAAACTTAAGCGCCTGGGCCCTAGGTATTTCTCAGGAGACCACGAAAGCTTGCGCCAATCACTTCCAGTGCTACCAAATATCAGTATCAGTGCTAGTCACGAACTATCACACTCCAAATGTGACAGTTGGGACTAATTTTGGGCACCAAAGCTGTACAAATGTCCTGGATTTTTCTAGTATTATTTCCAGCGGTGCTTGCCACCTAGAAGGACAGGTGTGGTGGGGATAGAAAAATAATTTTCGAAAAATGGATTACCTTGCTGCCTAATCCTCTTCTGTTCCAGCTTGAAGCAGGAAGCACAAACATGCCCCCCTAGCCAACCACAACACTGCAATGTAGCGTTCTGATTGGTTTGAGTACAATGTTTCGGTACTGAGACAGGCAGTGGGAGCCAGTGCATGTTCCTATCAAGGCTGTTTAGTACAGCCTGATGGGGATCATCCAAAGTGTGCCTGTCAGTTTGGCTTGCCCAAGGCAACTGGCCAAGCAGTCATGCACACTTAAGGACCCACCACTCGTCCCCTAGCTGGCTGTGACACAGCCAAGCCTCGCCCCATTAACCGGAAAATTAGAATGATAATAACATAGTGTTTTCATTTTATTTTTCCTTTATGCACTACTCAAAATACAGTGGGACAATGCTCCTCCATCTTAGCAGAGGAGCAACCGCTGATTTTTCTAATATATTAAATTGTTAAGTACGTTGTTGATGTGCTCATTTAAAAAATAGGCAGTGCTACCATGTAGTAGACTATCAGAGTGCCTGGTTAACAGATAGGTGCCAGTGCCGAGTACTGGAGAGCACCTTCACAAATTAAGCACTGAATAGTCCTGTTCCTCCCCTAAGGTAAACAGGCAGAGTCTGCTTGTGCTACAGCACTACATGACCCACAGTGGCATTCCTGAGAGTTCTAATATCCAGTTATGTTTTTCAGGCTATCTTTCTACTTCTGAAGGCTCCACAGTTACCGAGGTCCATGGATGAAAAGGCAGGGACCTAAGTAAATTTGCAGTAGTGACTGGACAGTTTTTCCCAGGTGTATTAATTAACTGTGGTATGAAAAAACAACATTTGCACTGACCAAAAAATATAAATGCGCCGGTCATGACCTTGCAACATTTTGTAGTCACAAGTGCATAATCGCCCTTGCTCTGTCAATTGTGCATGGCACATAATAATACCAAAGATGGCCTCAACATCACAAATCTTTCCCTTAGGAATGATTACATTGCACACAATAGTAATATGACAAGCTCCTCTCATATTACATTTTTAAATCCTGAGTGAATTCTTTCTGATTTGTATATGATTGTTGCTGCTAATATGTGATTTGCAAATGTATTGTGGGAATGTATTGTGGGAATGTATTTTTTCCAAAAACAAAACATTTTTCATTTTTTGTTCTGACTAGAATATACCGCAGGTGGATGCTGTCCCAGCTGGGATAGTATGAGACATAAACTGGGTCAGTGTGACCTGAATTAGAAAGAGCGGTGTCAAAGCAGGTTCCTTCGTCCTTAGCATTTGATTTATACTCACCAAACATAAAGTTCCAGGTTACCTTCAGCGCATTTTAGAATTCTTTGCTGCATGACTCTTTATTGTTATTTATTCATGGCATTATGTATTTTCACTAACCAAAAGCTCTTCTAGAAAGCAAGTTCCCCTCAAAATGAGAAAAGTACTGGCTTTTTTATAAATACATATCTTTCTTTCGGTAATGGAATGAGCCCAAAAGAGTGTGGCACGGTGGTAATTATTTTCAGCATTAAGGGCCTCATTACGATGAGGACGGGAGTACGTCTGCAATCGTCTCCTATCTGGGACCACCCGCCAACCTTTCGGCAGTCCCACAATAGGAATTAGGGTGCAACCGCCACCTTGGCGGTCGCATCACCCACCTTTAACATTGCGGTGGGTGCTGCAGGCTGCAGCACCCGCTGTAATGTTAGGAAGGGATGCTATTCACATCCCTGTACTACGTGATAGGCACCAAGCGCTGCATGCCACTTGGTACAGGGACCCGAATAAAAGGTCCAGGGGCCCCCCTACGGGCCCCCAATGTTCATCCCACCAGCCTTTTCATGACGGTTAAGCCTGAAAAGGCTGGCGTGGATTAACATCCTAATCTCACCGTGGTGGTCGGATTTTGTGACCACCAACGATCCGACCGTCCTCGTAATGTGGTGGTCTGATCACCCCTTACGATTGGCGGGGGCCGAAGGGCTGACGGTGGAGGACCTCCTGCTATCGTAATGAGCACCTAAGACTGTAATTCTTCTGCCATGGTGAATGATTATTAGTAAGTACCGCAGTCTTCTCACTGAGAAGTGTTTTGTTCACCTGGGCCCCATATCACATACAGTGCACCGGGCAATCGGACTTAGGCGCCTGCTTTATGCACTCTACAGCACTTTTGTTTTACAGAAGGAGCTGCAGATGTTGCATAGCCCCTTTAGTATATCAAAAGCTGTGGCGCACATGCAGTCCTGATGCAATCCTTGGGGGGCATTCCATAATGTTCCCTCTGCACCCGTGCCATATTATAGGCATGGGAGTAGAGGCACAGGGATCATCTGGAGTCGCAGAGATGGTGTGATACAAAGAAGTGTCACAGAGTGATTGTGTCTTTTGAGCGCCCCCTCTGGAAAGAGAGAGAGAGAGGGAGAGAGAGGGTCTCTTGGACCCACCAGACACTACTCTGCTGGTGGGTGCAATCACTCACTGCACCCACTTGATGGAAGTTTTATGCTCCCCTTCAAAGTGAGGCTGAGTGCTGCCACAAATATGACACACAGACTAGCTACTTCAAACAGCCCGCCTACCTTTCACTAATGTGCTTCCCACCGGTCAGGCACCAGTCCATTGCTGCCCTGGGGGCAGTGCTTTGATTGCAATTGGGTAACTGACCTAGTCTGTGTCTGGTGCATCTTTTTAAAGGTGCACCACGTTACAGACCAGTGTGCCCTCTTCATAATGCAGCCCTAGGGCCATACTAAACTGCTGCAGGGTAGGTGAGAACTTGTAGCTGCCCTCAGGGAAGAGATGTCTGTCGTTCAATCAATCAATCAATCAGAGCACTTGTAAAGTGCGCTACTTACCCGTGAGGGTTCCATGGCGCTGAGGGGATGGGGTGCTGCTACTGCTCGAAGACCAGGTCTTGAGGAGTCTTCTGAAGGCGAGTAGGTCTTGGGTCTGCCGTATGTGGGTAGGGAGGGTTTTCCAGGTCTTGGTGGCGAGGTAGGAGAAGAATCTGCCACCGGAGGTTGTTCGTTGGATGCGGGGGACAGCAGCGAGGGCAAGGCTTGCGGAGCGAGCTGGCGGGTGGGGGTGTGGAAGCTGAGTCTGTTGTTCAGTTAGACTGGTCCGGCATTGTGGAGTGCTTTGTGTGCGTGGGTGAGGAGCTTGAAGGTGATTTTCTTGTCGATGAGGAGCCAGTGTAGGTCTCTCAGGTGGGGGGTGATGTGGCTGCAGCAGGGGACATTGACGATCAGTCAGGCAGAGGTGTTTTGGATGCGTTTTAGTCGTCGTAGGTGTTTGGCTGGGATTCCTGTGTAGAGTGTGTTGCCGTAGTCATTAACCAAAAGTAGTAAGACGAGAAAAGTTGCTGGACCGACTCAGTGAAAATAACCTTTGCAACCACTAACTAAATTTGGGAGATGCATTACAGTAATGTTTTAAAGTTAAAATGTTTATCTTTAAAAACTTTAATGCAATACATGTTGGTGATTCAGTTTAGAAGATATCTCTAAAGTAAAATTAGACATCCACTTACCTTGCTGCTCGTCCGGGCTATGGTCCTGGTTTTCTTCTCGTAGTCCAGCGTGGGCCCCAATCAACTCTCCTAAATAGTCCAGACGCTGCTCTCATGATGTTAAGTAGCATAAGAGAAGTGCCAGGATTTGATGGAGTGGGTGCTCTCGGCACTCCGAAAGCTTTGGGGGCTTGTGTTTGTTCTTTACCCAGCTGCCTAAGACAGCTTTGGTTGGAGAGTTTTAAAGTGAGCATGTCTGGCTGGCTTTTGCAAGACAGCTGGCCACAGTGATGTGCGCACTTTAAATTTAAGTGCCCATCAGTCCTCCCTGTTACTATCACCTAGCAACAATGACTCCACCTTCACTGACACTCGGCTCAGGACAGAGTAGTGAAACATAAATTGGTGATAAATTACCTTTAATACCATTTTAATTTTCATCTCTGTGGCCTTTTTAATTAGTGGGGCAAAGCTCCTCCACCGTAATGACCTCAACTGACCTCAAGATTACACATTCACCAGAAGGCTACAGCTGTTTGAAGCAGCTTCTCATTCTGAGTGCAGATGGTGCCTGACTTGCACTGGCCATAAATCCCCCTATAGGTGGGTGCAGCAAATGCATGCATCCACCTGCTTGTGAATGTCTTTTCACTTCTTTCAGAGAGCAGATGCAGAGGCAAAGTGTTTCCCTCATTAACATGGGGCCACGTCCCCATGAAAGTAAGGGAACACTCTCTTGAGATTTTTCCTGCGTAATATGTGTGCGGGCTCTATCTATACTTTTGAAGGGGCCGTACAAACATTAGCACTTGTAATACTACAGTGCTCTGGGGATGGATAAAATGGGCACACATGCCTGTTTCACCCATATGTGTTACTATGCAGACATTTACCACTCTCAACCACTTCCACAGAAGGTTTTGTCCTCTTGTTACTATTTCTTTTTCTCACTTTCTCCATTGTGGGTTCTGGTCAGAAGGAAATTGGGTTAATGGTTGAAGGGGGTGAAACCCTACTCAAGCAGCAACCACAATTCTTGTCAGGGTGAAGTCACAAGCAAACCACAAATTACCCTGTTCTTAACACTCTGGTAGCTTGGCACAAAACAGTGAGACTTAACTTAGAGGCAATGTGCAAAGCATTTATACAGCACTTCAAACTGGAAGAAATTGTAACACAAAACAAGGAAATTACCAAAACATCATAACTCTAATTAGTAGAACCATAGATAGGCAATTTCAAAGGTTTAAGTGAAAATTACAACAAAAACACAAAGTGCCAACTGTGTTTATCTGGTTACATAGGACTGGCACAAAGTAACAAGTTCAGGCTATCTGTGATGGAGTGTCGACTGGCTACAGCAACCCAGTTAGGCCAGCTGAACAAAGTACCTTCAATCCTTGTTGTGGAGTGATGTAGAGTCCTGCATCAAAGATGTGTCATGCAACAGTGGTTCCTATGAACTGCACGGCAGTGATGTGAGGTCCTGTGTCATTGCCGAGGATGCTGTCAATTAAGGGTTTGTGATGCGAATTTCTGTGTCGAAGATGTGCTGTGCTCCGGCTGGTTCTGAAGTAGGTGAGGGGTTTGCAATGCGGAGTCCTGTGTCATCATCAATGATGCTGTCGAAGAGGGGCTTGAACTGCAAAGGCCTGCATCAAGGATGCATTGCTCAGTGAGGTTCCTGGGAGGCTGCAGGGCATCAGGGCAGAAGAGTGGTAGTCCACCTTGCAGCAGAGCAGAACAGCAGTCCTCCTTCTGAGTTGCAGTCTGAGGTCCAATACCGGGTGCTCACTCTGAAGTAGGAGACATTTCTTGAGACTTCCACCCCTTGAGCTGTCAGGCATCCCCTTTCTCCCTGCCCTAACCGCAGCTTTTCTGGTGACACAAAAGTCTAGTGGCAAACCCTTTGTGAGAGTTGCACGAAACGTAAGTGACACCTCCTCCACCTCGTTAAGTCAGAATGACCCAACCTGCCAACTCCTTGCTTACCTTTGTCTCCTTGTCTGGGGCCAATGTACAAAGGCCAACTACAGATACAGCACGTCATGTGACAAAGGAACAGGCTTCAGGCACTAAACAGTTGAGACATGAAAATGGTGACTTTCTAAATGTGGCCTTTTCAGAATTGTGATTCATAATCTGACTTTCTTATTAAAGAGGGCTGTAAATTCCAATTCTTTAGGCATAAAAATCCACTGTCTTGCGTCTCCCAATAGAAAGTTAGCACTTATTTAATGTAATAAGGAAAGGAAACCCTATGTTATCCAATTGGAGAGATAGGCCTTACAGTAGGGAAATGGTTTGAGAGTTTCAGTTTTTAAATACCAGGAGATGTAAAGCTTAAAAGTTCATGTCCAGCTGTTAAAATACACTGCACCCTGCACGCTGGGCTGTTCAAGACCTACACTAAGGGTGATCTAAATGTTTTAAAAAAGGAAGTTTGGGCCTGACAAAAGGTTTATTTTGCCAAAAATTACAGTTTTAAACTACACACACAGGCTGCAATGGCAGGCCTAACACATGTTTAAAAAGGCTACTTAAGTGAATGACGTAATAAGTGCTGCAGGCCCACTATTAGGAATTAAATTACAGGCCCAGGGGTACATGCAGTACCACATTATGAGAGACTTGCAAATTAAATATGTCAGTTGGTTGTAAGTGGGTAAAAGCCAAGTTTACCATGTTTGAAGGAGCACAAGTACTTTAGCACTGGTTAGCAGTAAAGTGCACAGAGTCCTAAGGGCAACAAAACCCCAGATCAACAACAATAGGAGGGCTGAAGGCAAAACATTTGAGGGAAAACCATCCTAAGATTGAAAGGTTTAACATGGTCTATATTATTTCACCTAGAAAATTTGAAGATAAACTAGTAAGTACTCCACTTTCATCACTTATTTTATTCAGGCTCTCCTCTCTAGCAGCAGGTTAAAGTTGTCTAGTTTCTATTTTGAAGTGTATTGTACTTATTCTATATATAAAAGCTCCTTGGGTATATTTGCTAGAAGATTATGCAGCGCAGCACTGCAATCCATCTTGCTGTGCTGAGCTGTGTAGCATACTACACTTCCCTGCTCTGAGGCAAGTGCAGGGATGTGTAGTATGTACAGCAATACAATAATTCTGTTTGCTTTCCTCTGCGCTGGTGAAAAATTGACTGCCTAGAGCCAACACAGGCACCCTTGAGCCATGGTGCAGGGGTGTCTGCGTTGCAGGGATGATTGTTTTTGTGCAGAAAGGGTATTCTTCCTGCACAAAAACAATCAATTATGGTGTTTTCCTTCTTCTGTGTGTGCTTCAGGATGGAGCACACATATAAAGAGCAAAAATAAGAGGAGAAATAAATGTATTTCGTTGTGCCACTTTAACGCCGTCCTGGGGAGGCGTTAAATTCTGATACATTCCCAGGTTTATGAAAGCTTGTAAATGAGGGAAGGTGTCAGAATTCATGGGTGTTGCGTGGGAAACACATAGCACCACTCATGTGACGCCCCTTTCACACAGTGTAATGTAGGAAAGGGATCCATATTTACACAGCCATAAAAAGACACACAGGGTGGCTTTGCATAGCCTTGTAAATATAGCTCAGCATTGTGCGCCACCATAGCATAACAAAAGTGATGCTCCGGTGGCACAGGTGCCTTGGAACTATGCCCCCTTTTTGCACCACACTTCCTGTGAACTGTCTGTGTAAGTGAGATATGATAGGCTGAACAGGGTGCTATTCACTGCTGTGCAGGTGTGTAAAAACAATGTGAAACTTAAAATCAAGCATCAATGAGTTGGCAGTGCTGCCGTGCAATGAGGCCTGATACACTTCTTGCACTGCACAATTGAACTGGCTATAGATTGTTTCAGGGACAGAAGAGGCCTCGGTCAGGTTGTCTCACACTGCCACTGCATGTCACTTGTCCACTTTTGTTTAAATACTCAGGGTCCTGTGGGACTTTCCTGGCATAATTCCTTATTCTTGCATTATTTACTCAGACAGCGCAGACAGCAATTGCCAGATGTACTCTTAACTAATTTGGAGACGTTGCATAATTAAACATTCTTTGTCCTCTTTCATTTATACATTGGCACCAGTGTGTTTATATCACAAGGCCAGGTTGGTGCTGGAGAACCATGGTGACCACAAGGCTCATTAATTCTGCAGACCATTGTGTCTGGGCTGTCAGGCCCTGTGATCTTGTGTGGGGCAGCACTTTCCCAAACCTTTCCCAACCAGGCAATAAATGCAACATGTTTATCAACTGCCTTTATATTTGTTAAAGTTGACAGATGTTTAAATGACATACGTTTATATGTGTAGCTTGTTGTAAGATTATGCGTTTCCATAAACTGTAACAGTAGTTCATTATATGTGACAAACTGCTGTAGTAGGTTCACACAGTTGTAGTTTCTGGTTTTGATAGTATTTATATCACACTACAGTGGGGCAATGTGTATAAGAGCTTTTTCAAAGGTGTTGCTAAAGTCAAATAATAATAATGGGTACTGAGATGTGTTTAAATGCCAAGGAATGGGGTTGCTTGTTAGAGTGAGTCAAGCATCTGCTACTTCTAGGAAGTTTCAAAGTGACTCTAGAAGCACCATAAAAAGCCACATTCTTATAAAGAACAATTTAAACACAGATTTTTGCCTACAGGATTACATCCACATATTACAATTATTCTCAAAATATTTCCACCTGTTACATTCCAGAGATAAAATGCTCTTTACTTATACAGTCAAATTTTCCCTACCTATTTGGAATGCTTTTCTCCTTCCCTTCTACCTTTTGAATGCCTCTTGCAGTCACTCAGATTAGCATGAGATGAATAGAGCAGGTCCAGTCTTCCGTCATAGAAAGTAGAGCAGGCTTCAAGCAGCAGGGTAGTCCCCTGGAGAACAAGGCAGGCCTCAAGCATTAGGGCAGTCCTCTTGAGAACAAGACAATCCTTCTATAGTCCACAGGTCCAGGAGTATACTGAAGAGTTGGGGTGAGCATCCAATACTTATACCCGGTGCAATCCTTTGAAGTGGAAGAAAATTCTAGATTATCCCCATCTGGTTTTGTAACTTTTCTTCCTTCCCCTGTCCGTGTTCAAAGAGTTCTAGGGTGACAAAAGGCCAGTGTCAAGCTCCTTTGTGAGTGTGCTGATGTAGCCCGTTGAAATAAAAGTGGACAGTGAACAGCTATGCTTTACCAATTCTGGCAGGATGGCTCATCCTGCCAACCTCTAGTCCCCCTTTGTCTCACTGTATGAAAGGAATACAAAATGGCCATCTTCCACCTAATCCCAGTAATATAGCCAAGGTTACAGGTACCAAATAGTTAGGACAAGAAAATGCCAACTTTCTAAAAGTGGAATTTTCAGAATTTTGATTTAAAAACCCAACTTTACCATTAAGGAGGATTTTAAACTACAAATCTTTTGAGGCCAAGCTTGACATTTCTACCTGTTCTCAATCAAAGGTTAGAACGTAATAAGTATAATAAGGTAATCCAATGTTATCCTATAGTTGAGGTAGGCCTAACAGTAGATTTATGTTTTTTTTAAACCACAACATGTAAAACTTAAAAACACATGTCCTACATTCCAAAAACAATGCACACTGCCCTATGGGCTGCCCAGGGCCTACCACAGGTGTATCGTATATGTATTAAATTGGGAGATTTAGGCCTGGCAAAAGCTTTATTTTGCCAGGTCGAACTGAAAGTTTAAAACTGCACCCAGGCTGCAATGGCAAGCCTGAGACATGGTTTAAAATCTACTGTAGTGGGTTTCACAATGTAATACATACGATCAAAAATAGAGCTGCACCACATATGAGGTAGATAGGCAATATGTTGCAATCAAGTGTAAGACAGTTTGTAAATAACAACTTCTGGCAAGTTCCTGTTGCGTTTCTTCTCTTTATTCTAGAATCATTTGAAATTAATAAAAACATCAGCCAACGCATTTAGTTCAGTAAAACCTTGGACTTCTTCAGAGCAGAAATAGTTTGATATGTAAATGTAAAAGACTTCCACAGGTTTATAAACATTCCTTGAAGAATTGCTTCAAAGATTGGTATCTGTGTGTTTAAACCAGGAGTAAAGGATTTTGGTGCAGTATCTGGGTCAAGTAGAGCTCTAGTTGAGTTAAGAAAGACTACAACCCATGCAGCTAGCAAACTCCTGGAAAGGTATCAATGCCTTGTATACTATTTCCAATGGTAAATGACCTTAGAGTGGATGTAAAATAAACCACCCTGCAGTGGACACTTTAATAGATATCCACAGGGTCGGTCGACTTGCTGAGCAGCTTGGCATCCTTCTCATTATTATGAGTTTCACTATATGTGCTGCAGGCCCTCTAACAGCAATTCATTTACAGGTCCTGGGTGCATGTAGTACCATACACTAGGGACGTACAAGTACATGAAATGTGCCAATCAGGTGTAGGCCAATTTCCCCATGTTTCATGGAGAGAGCACAAACACCTTAGCACTGGTCAGTCCCAATGCCAACAGAAAATAAACCAGAAAACAGGAGGGGTGAGGGCAAAATGTTTGTAGGTGACCATGTAGGGAGGACCAAGTTAAAGCATAGACCACCCTAAAATGTGTCTATCTTAATTTCTCTTTCTTTGAAACCATATTACTGCAACCTAAACATTTCTGTTCATTTCATCAATCATTTACTTGTAACATAGCATCTTCTAATGATCGCACCTTAGTCATCATCATCATAAAACTTTATTTCGATTCATAAATAGAATCATAAAAGTATACAGATTTAAACATTTCTACCTAGATATCTACATACATTTAATTTATCAACCAACATTTCTGGACATTTAATCCAACATAATATTACAGTCCATCATGGAGGTTAAAAGAAGCCCATATAAAGTAAGAAAGTGCTTGTGCTATAGGTTCTTCATGTACTGCAATAAGAAGGTTCTACCCTAAATGGGTACCGACCACCTGAGTTCTACTATATTACCATCGAGTAATCACATAATTTTCCCACTAATGCTGCTCAATATCGTTTTCTAATGGTAAGTGCCAACCTAATAAAACTCAGCATAGCACTACATATAGTTGCACTAGACAGTGACAACAGGTACTCAAATTCTTCTTTATAATTACATGGACGGATGTCCTGTAAAACAGGTTTAATAAACCGGTTCCTTGGGTCTTTATACAATGTACAGAAAAGAACAGGATGCAAAGTACATTGTGAAGCTTTATTATCACAAGGACAAGGGGGTAGCCTCTCACACCAACCCCCCTGTTTCGGAAAAGCAAATAAAAAATGCAGTGTATCTAAACAAAATCTTGTCAAGTAAAACCGCCATTGTGTGTGCATAGTAAACAAGAGATAAAACTGATGCTGCAATTTACCCCTGTGATGGGATGCTTGATTATTGTTTTTTAGCATACCCAAGGTGGTGCGATACGCGTCTTTAATTATCGTCTATGTATCCTTCTGTATAGATTTTGGGTTTTCATAAATGTGTCCTAAACCAATTTTGTGGGAAGTATCCCTCACAAATAACAACCATGGGATCCGCATAGCGTGATCAAGTTTAATGCAGTCTTGCAGAATTTCTTTAGTAAGCTTTAAGACTGCCACATTTTCCCCCATAGGAGTAGAGGAGAGGCATGAATAATATCACTCACAAAATCTACACCCATCTCAGTATGACAAAAAATATTTGAAGAACCAGTTGGAACTGATAATAGACGCTTTAAAAAGTATTTTCCATGACTTGAATATTTTTACAGTTTTGAGTCCCCCACACCCCCGCTCCGTAGGTAACGACAGGCAAACATTTAGCTTTATATAAGATCTTCAGTTCAGGATTCGGTTTTTGACCTAATTTATTTGAAAAGCGAAAAAGGGCCTCTATAGATCGTGTTGTCTTTTGCACGCGGGCCGATATTAGTGGGTCCCAACTCAGAGTTTTATAAAATAAATTCCCCAAGTAGTTAAAATTTTCAACCTTTTCAATGGTCAAATTTTCTACAATATACCTACGGGATATTGTCCCTTTCGGACCACAGACCATAGCAAAAATTAACCCTAAGATCCAAATCCTGCATGAAATCTTTAAATGCGTTCAAACAAGATTGCATACTATTAGGAGTTAGGGTCATTAACACAGTGTCATGAGCATAAGATAACAAAGGTATCTGTTTACCATTCACTTTAGGGAAATCTGAGCATTTTTCCAACAAATAAGTTTCCAAACCATTCGTGTAAACTAGAAACAAAAAAGGAGCCAAAATGCAGCCCTGACGTACCCCTTCAGTTAATGGGATAGGTTTTGTCTTCTCGCCCCCCGGGCCATATCTAATCGTCACAGTGGTGGCAGCATGCAGTCTGCGGAGCAAGGTAACCAAAGGTTCCTCAAACCCCATGGCCTTCATCATCGGCCATAACTTATCCCTACATACAGTGTCAAAGGCACTTGATAAGTCCATGAAGGCCAGGTGGATAGAAGTACCCCTGACCTTCATGTACTTACCCATAATTAGGGCCAAATTCAGACACTGCTCTGTGGTCCCCTTACCTCTCCTGAACCCGTACTGTGAGTCCACAATAATACCAGATGAATCAGCCCATGCTTCTAACCGTGCCAATATCACCCTTCCCATAAACTTACAGGATGCGTCTATTCGTGATATTGGCCTGTAACAGCACGGGTCACTTTTATGACCCTTTTTAAAAATCGGTACTACTACCGCCTCTCTCCAGGATATGGGAATGCGCCCTATCACGACTGCCCTAAAAACATTAAGTAATAATGGAGCCCATACCTCAACATTATATTTCAAAAAGTCTAAAGGAACTGCATCTGGACCAGGGGCCTTCAACAAGATACCTTTCCGTAAAGCCTCCTCAACTTCAGAAAGCGAAAGTGAGAGACTAAATGTTGAAGCTGAATCAGAGTTAGGAACACTATACCCCTCGCTATCAGTTGTCAAACAAACCCCTTTTGGATTGACATTTTTTCCATAATGGGCTACCCAGGTCTCCCCCATTATATGGTTGACCATGTGACCTTTTTCCTCAATATTGAGGAAGGGACGATTTAACTCCTAAATGATGCCTATTTGTAGTTGCAAATTTCATCTGAGAAACGCAAGCTTGTACTTTTTGTTTACTTTATGAATCGATATTGGGTTCACTCTGGTAAACCCGCACATCTGCAGTTATGCCGGGCCGTAAGCACATAGATCGGCATCCGGTTTCCGGTCCGTGCTAAATAACCAATCAACAACAACGCATATCTGCATGCCTTTTTCCTATCAGGTCCGCTAGATGTCTAACCCCAACATACGTGGGCGTAGGTACGCACAACCGGAAACACTCAGATCGGCTTCCAGTTTCCGGTCTGCACAGAAGGACCAATCAACAACGACTATACCGGGTATGTCTTGCTCTATCAGGTTCATTATTGTTCCACCTCTAACTAACGCGGTGGAAGTATATGCCAATGTGTTTCCGGTTCTGACAGTGAACTAATTATCATCAAACACGTCCAATGGATTAAAAAAAAAACGCGGTTCCTACCTGGTCCGCATTTGGCCTACTTATTCTGTCCAAGTGGATGTGTTCACCACCTTCCCCTCGGCTCAGAAGAAAGAACTGAGGCAACGACGAACAGGTGGGTGACATAATCTAGGCTCTTCTTCTTCGTAGGAGCTCCAGATTTCCTAGCTGGATACTTTTCAACTGAGCTCCACTTTTCATGTAATACCAGCCTTTTTTCATCTTCGGTAACTTCAAGGCATTTTGACTATCTCCCTAGCATGCAGGACATACTCTTTTGAACACATGTTCAGGATTCCTGTGACCCTCTCTTCTCCAAGTATCAGGCTATATACATGTGCATTCGTGAAGAGAGATGCATCAAAATATCTGATCTGAATCAGAGCGCCCAAAATTCAACTCAAATAAACCAGAGGTGCTTTGATTCGGATTCCATTCATGTGCTTTCCCTGCTATTTTGCCACTATGGATTGCCTATATTGAGCATCACTAATTTATTTATTTATTTATTTATTTATTAATGGCATTTGTAGAGCGCGTGCAATTACCCGTAGGCGTCTCGGCGCTGGTATGCAATGCTGTCTATCCCTGATCAGAAGATTGGTGGCTGGGTTTACTGGTTGAATAACCACGTCTTCAGTTTCTTTCTGAACTGGAGGAGTGTGGGACTTGTTTTAATGTGGTTCGGTAAGGAGTTCCAGATTTTAGGGGCTGCGATAGCAAAGCGGCGATCACCCCATGAGACTGTTCTGCTTCGTTGGACCACAAGTTGGTTAAGCGAGGAGGAACGAAGTGTTCTGGATGGATTATAAGGAATTAAAAGCTTTTTGAGGAAGCGCGGTCCTTGATCCTGCAGGGTCTTATAGACTATACATAGTGCTTTGAATTTGGCCCTATTTTGAATGGTTAGCCAGTGGTAATCTTTCAGGGTGTCCGAGATGGGAGCAAACTTGGGTTTTTTAGAAAGCATGCGTGCTGCTGCATTCTGCACAGTCTGCAGCTTTTTCGTAACTCTGCTTTGTGCATTAAGCAATAGACCGTTGCAGTAATCCAACGATGTGAGAACCAAGGAGGTGACTAACGTCTTGGCTGCTGAATCTGGCAAATAAGGGATGATCTTTTTTATTATTTTGAGCTTGAAATGGGCATTAGATGCCACCTTATTTGCATGGGCCATGAAACAGAGCTTGTCGTCAAATGTCACTCCTAGGTTTCTGACCTTAGCGGTGGGGGTGGGAGGGACACCAAGAGCCGATGGCCACCAAGCTGCCGACCAGGCTGGCAGAAGGTTGCCAAAGATGACCACCTCAGTTTTATCGGAATTGAGCTTCAGGCAATTTCTTGCCATCCACTCACCGATAGCAATCATCCCCCTTTGGAATCTTTCTGCCACCTCCTGTCCGTCACCCTTTATGGCCAAGACCAGCTGGGTGTCGTCAGCGTATGAGGTGAGGCTCATCCCGTGTGCTTTAATGACACTTGCAAGGTCCGACACATAGATATTAAATAGTGTCGGACTGAGGGATGAGCCTTGAGGAACCCCACACGGCAGCGACAGATCCGCTGATTGGAAGAGACCCATGGTGACCGCCTGGGTTCTGTTGGCCAGGAAGGAGGCAAGGAGGCAAGCGTAATGAAAAGCTTTTCATTACGCACTTTTTTGGCGAATATCTACACATGTAAAAAAAACTCTTTTCATGTCTTCATTTCCATGTTTAGAGCGTGGCCTCTTTGACCTGAGCGAGTGCCAGGCGAGGGGAGGCCTTCTCCATAAAATTTATGGGTGAGTTAAATTTATCATATTGTGGAATACTGATCCACACACTATTGATGTTATCTGAAAATGCTTACAATTGTTTCTACCTTGTGTACATTTCTCTTTCTTCTTTTTCCTCAGAAGAGTGTCTGTCACAATAATATGAGACTACCATAGAATAAAAGTTTACCGGTAGGTCTACATCATTATCACCCATGGTACGTTTTGATTCACTGTTGCAGTAGTGTATAGCATAGGTCCTGATGAAAGCCTGTTTAGGCTGAAACATGTTGACCAATTACCATCATTGACTGATAGTAATTTTTTCCATACTATCCTCACTCTGCTTTTAATCATGCCGTTATGATGGTCACCCTTCAAAAAGTTTTTCTCTGTCATCATAACAGGTGTTTTTAACACTATTCTTCACACTCCGAGCACTGCAACCCTTTTTCCTCAGCCCACTAACACAACCTGCTGGCTGTCCATCTCACTGGAGGATCCTATACTAGCATCCTTTGCAAAGATATCCAAAGAGGTGTCTAGCGGATACCAGTTTCTAACTCCAAACCCAGATGATGAGGTTCTGCCTACGGGTGGGCTGATGGGTACTTTTCTCTGTGTTTTCTCTCTCTCCTCTGGTCCGTTCCTTTCCTTTTCTATACACTACATTTGAGTGTCTAGTTTTTCCACAGTATTTATAGAGACCCCTAGCATCCCCTTTATTGTTGTTTGATTGTTTAGTTGGGGGACAGGGTGCAAGCTGGTCTGTAAACATTGTTTCCCCTTAGAACCATTTCACATTTTGTTCTTTGATGATTTATAACCTCCCAGAATAACCTGCTATCTCTCAAACCTGAGTTTTTTCCAGGTCATCCCATGTCGTCCTCTTTAATTCTAATTTCCGCTTATTAATCGTGTCCTTATATTCTTTCCTTGCACTTTTTAACCAGCTCTTTGTCACGAGGTACGTGGTGTAAAACCTTCGTCAGTAATGTTTGTGCTGCAGAACATGCAGCATCAAACCATACTCCCCTGGCTTTTTCTTGCCGACCGTTTTAATAAGGTGTTTTGCTACATTTCCACAAAGAGCCTCAAAATTCTCAATTATTATCTCAGGCTCAGAGGAGGGTGTTAGACAAATATCAATTTTTGACCTATTAAGTTTAAAAATCTCTTACTCCAACTTTCTTGGGTCAACCCTATCCCACTTCAAAGTTACCCCTTGGTTCTGACTGTATTTCATTGGCTGTTCACAGGTCTCGTTCCTCTTGACCATAGGGCACATGTTCACGACTAATAGGTTATCGTCGCTTGCAGGATTCACTTCAATCTGGAAATTATCAACAAAATGAGTAAACCTGCTAGAGACCAGTGCAAAATCAATGACACTCATTTGACCCCCAGTTGGTATTGGCGACAATTTAGAAAAGGATGACATATCTAAAATACAGAGATCGTTTATCACAACTATGTTATTCAGTGCATCACCCTGCAAGGAATGTTTAAAATGCACCAAGGGTTGGTCATTAACATCAACCAGACCTCATGCCCTAGACCCACTAAATTTACACAATGCATAGTTAAAGTCCCCTACCCACATGATAAACAATGAAGGGGAGCTATTAGTTACTTTGACTTCAAACCTTTAACCTTACTTGGCGGAGAGACACGTTGCGGACTTCACGAGGAAAGTGCAGGAGGAGTCCTGCCGACCCACGCCACGCCGGATAGCACCATCTTCAGCGACCGCCATCACCAGGCACGCCACCGCCGCTCCGGGACTCCAAATCCCGGCAGCCTTTGCGGCGGCGGCGCGTTCCCTGATGCGCGATTAAGGCGCCAGGAGGGGCTATAAAAGCAGCAAGCCCTCGGTGGAGCGGTGGGAGTCAAACCTTTACCCTTACTTGGCGGAGAGACACGTTGCGGACTTCACGAGGAAAGTGCAGGAGGAGTCCTGCCGACCCACGCCACGCCGGATAGCACCATCTTCAGCGACCGCCATCACCAGGCACGCCACCGCCGCTCCGGGACTCCAAATCCCGGCAGCCTTTGTGGCGGCGGCGCGTTCCCTGACGCGCGATTAAGGCGCCAGAAGGGGCTATAAAAGCAGCAAGCCCTCAGCTCCGCGGGACGGGAGCGGGACGCCCGGGGCTAAGCCCGGGCAAAGGGCGGGCCCTCTGTGGCCCTCAGAGGCCTGAGGAGGCTGGGCTGGGCCACCCCTCTAAAGTCTTCTAAGGCACTGCGCATATCAGGTATTTAATCGTGACTCACTTAACTTAGTCAAATCCATCCATCGCCGTCGCACCCTTTATCATTAGACTATGAGGAAGACTGTTAAGAAGCCCAAGATGCCCACATTAAGATCAAGCACAAAACCCAAAGTGGATCCTCCTCCACCATTACCAACTCTAACTGCTATCGATAAAATGCTTCAACAAACTATAGGGGCGGTATCCAATGCCATCGCAAACACGGAGAGAAGGATGTCTCTACCACCCGTGACTATCGTCCAAGACACCCAGGAAGCCCTTATCAATTTATCTGCAGTTTCCCTAGACTCGGCAGATGACCCTGACACCAGCCTGGCCATTACCCCCTCTTCTTTCGTCGATCTCCCATGTGCCCAGGCGCCCGCCGAAATTAGCAGGGAGCGAACGAATCCACAAACAAACAACAACAAGAGGAAACTAAATACCACAGAAAAAATTTTGCCCAAGGAAGGCTTTAAATGCGGAGGTAAAAAAGGCCCAACTAAAACTAGAAATCACAATCTGGTGACGCCTATAAATCCATCTACACCAGGAATACCCTGTTGGATCACCAACATGGTGGCTGACCTTAAAACGGACCTTGAACACTCCATCACTGTGCTGATAAAACCTCTTATAGCCAAGATTGACAGACTAACATCACTTGTAAACAACAAGGGTGTTGGCCTAAAAGGCCAACCAGCACAAGAGGGTGCATTAATAAAACAGAATGAGGCCATACCTAAAAGACCAACCAAAGATAAGGCCACCCCAATATCTGACACGGTAGCAAACAACCCCACCAGAGTCACACAAAAAAGTATCAAAGACACACAAAAGGTCGTTACCACACCGAACACAGGCAAAATCAATAACAAACAATTACTGAAACTAACAAACTACCCCTTGGACCCCCTCAAATATCTCAAGGAAATAACGTTCAAACTCCCAAAGCGACTCCTAAGACTAATCCGACTCCATCTGCAACTACTAAAGAAAATAAAACAGCAACCCGCTTCAGGACAATTAATCTCCCGCCTGAAGCTTTACCCTTCGTAGTTGTTTTAACAGGAGTCCCACCTTTAAGACAGGGCAAAAGGGAAACACAAGTAGAGTTAAAAAACAAATGTGCACAGTGGCTATAAATACACAGACCACTACCCCCCAACATTCACGGGGAGATTCTCTCAGTAAGAAGGGGGGAGTGGATCGGTAAAGGCACAAAGACTATAGCAGGGGACATAATCAAGGTAAATTTTAGAGACATTGCAGCAGTCAATTTTATCTGTAATGCCCCCCCTAGTTATACCCACTCACAAATTCATCCGGTACACCTATCCTACTTTTACCCATTTGCACCTCATAGACCCATGCAGAGCAATAGACCACCGACGATCAGAATGCCCCAAATGGATCCCCAATACAGACTACCCCAGTGGCAAAGGCCATATCATGTGACCTCAAATTACGACCCTTTCCTAATGCAGCACGTACATTGGAATAGGTTTAGCGTACTTGAAGAGGTCGACTGACAGGGAGGGGAAAAACAACCCTCCAATTACGCAAGGCTGAAGGAGGCAAGTCCACTCATAACAGGAAGGAGTACGGGGGCGTGAAATAGATCAGAACCCGCGCCCAGCAAAGGAGGTAGCAATAAGTCGCCGAACAGAAGTAGGGGAAAAGGCGACTTGATAAAATCCCCAAAACACTGGTCAACCATCAAACAGAGTGAATCAGCTATCCTTTACAGCTCACAACCTAGCCTCGACATATCATCTAAAGTGGAAAAACAGGCAGTGCCCCCATCAAGAGACCTAATAGGAACTCTAAAGGAAAATACTTATGAAAATGTACAAGTTGTATCCTGGAATATAGCAGGATTAGCGGCAAAATTTGAATCCCAAGAATGGCTTAGCTATATAAATAAATTCCAAATTATATGCCTGCAAGAAACATGGGTCACCGAACTAAACGACTATAGCCTAGAGGGCTACAAAAGTTTCTCTGTTCCGGCCAAAAAGGTATCCTCGGGGAGAGCCAGTGGGGGACTTGTAATATACGTCAACCTAGACATCCAGGGCACCTGGTCAAACATCAACTGGGTCTCACACAATCTCCAAGTACTAAGGTTCGTCTCCACAAGACTAAACTTTTTTCTAGTCAACTGGTATAACGCTCCTGGCACGATGGAAAAGGGAACAGCCGTAAACGAGCTGGATGCCTGCCTAGAAAATTTGAACTCCTCAAATAAGACACCAAACCCCCTAAGCTTAATACTTACGGGGGATTTTAATTGCCACCTTTGTGATAAACTAAAACCCTTTAATAAAGACTGGTCGAGATGCACCATAATGAAAGGCCCACATTTCACTCACTCAAAAGAGGGATGGGACCTGGAGAGACTAACGAAAAGGCATAACTTGATTCAAACACTAGATCTTGTTGTGCTGGGCGAAAAAGGAGAATTAACCCCAACATACAAAGGAAGAGGTTGCCACTCTTACATTGACTATATTCTAGTCTCGCCCATATTAAAAAGAAATATTAGTAAAATTATATTAGATACAAGCATCTTTAGTGACCATAATCCGGTATTATCACAACAGAAGGCTTTGATTTTAATCTGGGCTCTAAGAGATCCGACACCATAGAAAAAGCAGTGGACCAAGGAAGAAGAATTAAATGGGCCAGGATCGACGGGGATAGATTTTATAAAAGACTGATAGCAGAGGGCGCAGAAGCAATAAACTTATGCCTTGATCAAGCGTGGATGGAGTTTTGGTGGTCAGGGCATTTGAAGAAATTGCGTCACACGTAAACAATTTCTTAAAGACTACTGGGACTAATAAAGTGCCCTCAAATCCACGTTGGTTTGACTCGATCTGTACCAAGGCGCTTAAAAAACTGAAAGTCAGCCTCCATGCCAAACCAAGGGATAAGATCATGGTCGCACAGAATAGAGCCGAATACAAAAAAGCTCTGAAGAAACGTAAACAAAGCTTACAAAATCAAGCCTGGGAGGACCTAAGGGACGCTGCTGAAAGGAAAGACTCTGCAAGTTTCTGTAAAGTTATTAACTCCCCATGTTTCCAGGACCAAGGGGCACCAAAAATAATGAATATCATCTTACCGGAACAATGGCAGAACCACTTTCAGAGTCTATACAACCACTCAAGCTATTCAACCCAGGGGGACGTACCAAGGAGTTTTCAGCCGGCTAAATTGGACTTCTCCCTGAAAGAAGTCGAAACGGGAATAGCAGGGCTCAGTAAAAATAAAGCACCCGGCCTGGATGGAATTCCACCTGACTTATTCCTAAGTAAACCCGAGCTATGGGCCCCGCTGCTCACCAGGGTTTCGAACGAGGCAGTGGTGGCAGGACTGCCTCGTTCCTGGTCAACAGCGACCATAGTTCCTATTTACAAAAAAGGGAATCGTGACAACCCTCAATGCTACCGATCCATTTCACTCATTGATGTGACCGCAAAAGTATTCGGGCGAGTCATTTTACAGCGGTTACAAGATTGGGCTGAGGAGCACCAGGTCCTCTCGGAAATCCAATATGGTTTCAGGGAGGGTAGATCCACCACCGACCAATGCCTGAACTTATATCTTCTGACAGCTAAATATACCATCGCTGGGAAGGGGTCCATTTATATGGGGTTTATGGACCTTTCAGCGGCTTTTGACCGCGTAAACAGAAGAAAGCTCTGGTCCATGCTGTTAGATTTAGGAGTGGATCAACCGCTAGTTGATACCCTGCAAAACCTCCACTGGAATACAACCGCAAGCGTGAGGTACAACCAAGAGGGAAGAAAGACCAATCCCTTTGCTTGCACCAGTGGAGTAAGGCAGGGATGTATCCTCGCGCCCTTCCTTTTTTCCATATATAGCAATTCGCTGGAAAAAGACCTCCTCAAACTAAAGGTGGACTCACCCCAAATTGGTCATCGTGCAGTGCCTGTATTACTATACGCCGATGACGCGGTATTGCTTGCCAGAACCCCTCTAGGATTACAAAAACTGATCGACGGCTTTGTCAGGTTCATGAACAAATTGGACCTAGTGACAAACTTGGAAAAATCCTATATTATGTCATCAGGGCAACTGACAAAAGGGAATTTTACCTACCACATTGGGTCACACAAGATAGACCAGGTCAAGACCTTTTCATACCTGGGGGTATTGTTCGATAACCACCTCAACTTCAAACCTCTGGTAGAGAAGCATTCAATGAAACTGGCAGCATCAGTAGGAGCCATCATGGGGTACGGTCAAAGACTAGGAAGATGGTCTCCAGAGCAAATACTGAACCTGTACAGGTCAATTTGCTGTGCGAAGGTATCCTATGGGGCAGAAGTGTGGGGCTTCATGGATAACAAAGCACAGCAAATACAGACAGAAGAAAATAAATTCTTGAGAAGAATACTGAAAGTGCCCCAGAGTGTACCGGCTTACATCATCCATGAGGAAGTGGGAGAACCCTTCATAGAAGACCGGATTAAAATTAAACCTCTCCTGGCATGGGTCAAAGTATGGACCAACCCCGAGGCGGCCTTAACAAGACAAATTATATTGAATTGCCTCAAATGAGATAAAGGTCACGACATACCCTGGTTGAAGTACGTCAAGAACTCACTAGCAGAGATTGATTGTATAAACTTCTTCACATCCCCAGACTCTCTAACCATCGAGAGTAAAGCTTTGGTGAAAAAACTTTTTCCCGTACGGCTTCAGACATTAAGGGCTGAGAAAGAAAGTCACAAATCCACTATCCTATTTTACAGTGAACTCACAGCGAAGCAAGGAATGGAACCTTATCTGAGGGTCATGTATAATGCTCAGGACCGCTATGTCATGACCCGTTTTAGACTGAATACGCTCCACCATCTTTTTGCGGTTCCGGCTGGGTTCACTCATACAGTGGCAGAGAAGGGTACCTGTGGCTGCGACCACAGGTCTCCGCAGGATACCCTTCACTTTGTTTTATTGTGTCCATTTTATACTGTACCAAGACGTAAGTTTCTGGTGGGGATTTTGAAAGACTTAAAGTTTAAACAAGCAAAATTGGCCCTGAAGTTCCTACAGGAAGCTGAAGATGCTTATACTCTTTTCTGCACTATAAACTTTATCCGGATGGCACTACGGCTGAGGAACACCAGAGAATCTGGACTCTAACATTACCTGACCCCTTGGACAATTAACTCCTGCTCCCCTAGCTTAATGAATTATGGGGTTAGAAAATGTTAACTTTTATAACTTTTTAATGGAAACTCACTTTTTTAAAAATATTTTTGTGTGTATATTGTATATGTGCTTTTATGGTGTCTTCTTAAGAACCGAATAAAGATTACAAATTGAAAATTGAATTGACTATCTCCTCCTGTAATTTGTCGATGACAGATGTAGCGTGGGGATCAAATATATTATAATACCAATTAATCAAAAGCAAAGGGACTGGGAATAGATCTACAATCAAAAGCAGTTGATACCAGCGAGACTCCATAAAAATAATTATTTTCACGGTGTTGTACTTTACAGAAATCGCGGTCATCAATCCCCCCTTTGCTCTTCCGACCTGTGAGGGTTCAGCATGCATGTTAAAGGATTAATAACCGTCCAAGCTCTGATCATTTCTGCTCCATGTTTCCTGGAGACAGATAATGTCAAAACTTTCTACATATTTTAGCCAAGCCTCATCCTGTAATCTACATGAGAGGCCTGCTATGTTCCATGAGATCAAACAGAAAACACCCCAATCTTTTTGGTTACTCAATGGTACTGGGTGTGTACTTTCTGCACGTGGAGTTGTCACTATTGCTAGTTGGATATCGTCTCCCCCACCCTGACCATCAGCCATCAATGGAGTACCATGTGGATTTAAATTTCTGCCAGCCACCATACCAGGCCCTGCCGGTCCTTCTACCAACAGTTCCCTCGCTGACCTTTCAGAACCTCCCACCGATGCCCCACCCAATTTCCTCAATAATAGTGTGGCAACTATGGGATTCCAGGAGTCAGTCCACCCCCTCCAGTCCCATTAGTGGCTCAAACCTATTTCTCAAGGGTAGATACTGCGCTACCCAATCCAGTCTATTCTCAAAAAATGGTCTCCCTCTACTTTGGTTATAAAGGGGTCTAGGAAAGACATGGTTCACATAAGGGTAAAAATAGTCTAAGCCTAATGATTGAATATCACCCAGTCTACCAAATCTTGGTTCTTGACGGATGTGGTCCACTACGCATGGGTCTCTGAAGTTGACGATAATACAAACGCCCTCAAGGTCCTTAGGGCTGCGTCCCACCCAAGCCACCCTTCTGACATTTAGAATCTCGGTCTTAGAGGAGGGGGGAAGTCTCCTATTTTATTGAGCCAGAAAATAACTTTATTCTTTAGCTCTCTGTGCGATTCAGCTAATTCCGGCCTAATATTCGGTACCCCAGTGAATATGATTGTAAATGGGACACTTTCAAGGGGAAGATTTACACATGGCAACCTCTTTACAGAATCATCGTTTCCCGAAGATAAAAGCCCCTTTGACTGTTTATCCATTGATTTTGGGTGAGATACCGGTTGGGAGATAGCCGCCACCGCTGCCTTAGTTCCCCGAACACCTGGGCTCACTACGGGATTTTTGTCGGTAATTATTTGGGGGTTTGAATTTACAGGAATTATAGTGGTGGCTGATTGCACGTCTGTAGTAGACTTTGCAGGTTCTAACAATGTATTTGCGGGGGGGTTGGCAATTTTACTTTTCATACCTTTTACCAGCACATCAAGGGTAGAAGTGTTCGTTTTTACCAGCTGTTCAAATTGGTCAAGTTTTTGATTAATTAACTTTGTTCTTTCCACTAGGGACAATACCAATGCCTTCATTAATATTTCCATTTTTGTAAGCAATTCATCATTTAAATTATGTTGGATAGATGGGCAAGTGGCATCTGAAGATGCCCCACTCAAGCTGGGAGGTTCAGACGCAACCAGTGGTGCCTGACTCATGTTTTGCGTTTTGGATAATTTTGTGTGTGTGTATGTATAGGCATTTATATAGCGCACTACTTACCCGGAGGGTCCCAAGGCGCTTCGACCGCTGCGAAACCCTTCCTGGCTTCCCTGAGAGATGGTCCCTTAATGGGTATCTCCAGGGTGAGACCAGGCATCCCCGGCGGTCTGGTGGGGCCGTTAGTGAAGATGAGGCAAGCAATGGACGACTATCCCTCCTACACTATGGCCCGATGTGTTCGGAGAAATTCCCCCTCCAAAACGCGAAATCAAGACACTCGGGGTGTGGCTTGAACCACAGCTCACGATGAAAACCCAAGCAACCAAAACCTCGGGCACATGCTTTGGGCTCATGCGCACGACCCGTAAAATCCTGCCCTTACTCCCACCTATGTCCAGGAAGCTCCTCATCCAGGGACTAGTGCTGTCCCGCCTGGACTACAGCAACCTGGTCTACTTGGGAGCCCCCGAGTCTACTATCACGAAACTCCAGCGGACACAGAACGCGGCAGCACGCATGCTAACTAACACTCCCTCCAGAACGTCCGCCAAGCCAGCCCTCAAAGCCCTGCACTGGCTCCCCGTGCGCCAAAGGGTGCACTTTAAAGCAATGTGTACAACACACAAGCTTTACAACGGATCTGGTCCAGCGATTCTCAGTAAAATGATTACACCTTACACAGCAACCAGATCCCTACGTTCTCAAAATGAGAACTTAGTCAGCACCCCCAGATTCAAAAGAACCCGCACAGGAGGTCGACAATTCTCCGTTCAAGCGGCTAAGGGCTGGAACGCACTCCCTCGCTCCCTCAGACTAGAATCCAACTACCTGGCTTTTCGCAAAAAACTAAAGACCCATCTGTTTCCTAAATAACACCCTTCTGTCGCTCTCCCCCCTCTCTCCCCCTCATCAGGATTTCAAGTTACATAGCGCGGGGATGCCCTTGGGTCACCAGGCGCTTTAGGAATCGCTAAAATAAAAAATAAATAAAAATAATGCCCAGAGTTGCCGAGTGTGATCGCTGATCAGAGTGGGCACCGAGGCGAGAGAATTATCGAGTCCGCTGACCCTGGTCCAGAAACCTGCCGCGCCGGGAATCGAACCCTGGTCCCGGGCCATCCTCTGCTCTCGGGTCTGCCGCCTCTAACCAGTGAGCCACACTACTTCACTTCACTTCATTTTGCACCTTCCTATGACCACCCCCTCTTTTCCTTTTATTTGCTTTTGATGTAGCTCTTGAATTTGAAATTTCCCCCGACACCAAGATCTTACTTTGATCCTTCGTGCAGGACATTTGTGTCGTTGATGATCTAGAAACTCTGCGACTAGAGACACTAGAAGCAAAGCTGGGTGAAGTTTGACTTAACCACTGAATCATCAGGGCCGATCAAACCAGGATCTCCTCCTCTACTTCGATCTGGGGTTGCCGCTGACCCAATTGTACCTAGCAAAGATCGTTTCCCTGTCAAAAGATCAATAGACAGGCGTTTCTCTGTAAGGGCTATTTTTTTTTCTAAAAACCATAGTAGCCCGTGTTATAAATTGATCCAGGGTTCCAGTGACTGCCTCACCGTTAGTGTTAAGGGTAGCCTTTCTACCTCTCCCTGAGCGTAAGGCCATTATAAATAAATCGGTAAACAACACAGGGGAAATAAACAAGACAATAAATTCAACTAATACGTTCACAGAAAAGCACTAAACAATACCAAACAATTAAGAAAGGTGGCCCAGCCTGGCCTCGTTCGACCTCGGACGGCCTCAGACGGCCCGCCCTTTTCCGGGTCTTTGCCCGGCGCGCACCCGTGCGCGTCCTGCTTCAGTGTTTGTATGCATATCTAAATAGGAGGAGGAGGAGGGGGCGGGAAGAGGCACCAGGTGCGGGAGGTGAACAAACGCAAGCACCTTTGGTACTCGCAGTCCCGCTCCTATACAGGAACACCAAATGTCAGCCTTAAAATCGGCAAAAGTACCAGATGAGCAGTATGGGCTGTTTAAAAATATCCAGGCGATTTCACACAGAGCCCCAGAGTCTCCGACTGCGAGCGGCTCCCGTGAAGCGGGGGCCGCGAGTCGTATTTATGAAGCAGCAGGAGGAGGGGCGGGAAGAGGCACAAGGTGCGGGAGGTGAACAAACACAAGCACCTCTGATCCTCGCAGACCCGCTCCTGTACAGGAACACCAAGTGTCAGCCTTGAAATCGGCAAAAGTACCAGATGAGCAGTATGGGCTGTTTAAAAATATCCAGCCAATTTCACACAGAGCCCCAGAGTCTCCGACTGTGAGTGTCTCTGGCGAAGCGGGGGCCGCGAGTCGTATTTATGAAGCAGCAGGAGGAGGGGCATGAAGAGGTAACAGGTGCGGGAGGTGAACAAACGCAAGCACCTCTGGTCCTCTCAGTCCCGCTCCTATACAGGAACACCAAGTGTCAGCTTTAAAATCGGCAAAAGTACCAGATGAGCAGTATGGGCTGTTTAAAAATATCCAGGCGATTTCACACAGAGCCCCAGAGTCTCCGACTGTGAGTGTCTCCGGCGAAGCGGGGGCCGTGAGTCGTATTTATGAAGCAGCAGGAAGAGGGGCGGGAACAGGCACCAGGTGCGGGAGGTGAACAAACGCAAGCACCTCTGGTCCTCGCAGTCCCGCTCCTATACAGGAACACTAAGTGTCAGCCTTAAAATCGGCAAAAGTACCAGATGAGCAGTATGGGCTGTTTAAAAATATCCAGGCGATTTCACCCAGAGCCCCAGAGTCTCCGACTGCGAGCGGCACCTTAATCATTACCATACCACAAAGAAACTTGAGTAAATGTATGGAATGATTTCTCTGAGAGCAAAATCTAATCCACATCAGACTAAACCAATGGATTGACTACTAACTTTGGGCTCCCAGATAGCATGCTACTCAACATAAAGCGTTTTAGTGCCTTGCCAGGGGTAGCAAGTGTTATTTAATTCTAATTTCAATTTCAATTCAATATATAATCAGCCCATGGACTCAAAGGAGGTGGCACAGCCAGCATCCCACCCCAAAGCATGCTCAGAGAGGGTACAAGGGGGCCCCACAGACCTTTCAGACATTGCCTGCAGGTGGGTGCTCTCAGTTACAGGGACTGCAATATACACATAGAATTCTGTAGAGTGTACATATCTTCCTAAGTTATCTTTAAGTGTGGTCTGTTTGAAGCCAATAAAAACGCCGGAATAGTTTTCATATCATATTTCCCTTCCTTGTCAATTTCGTTGTGGGGCAGTTTGTGAAAATCATACTTATTTACTGTAGACTGTAGTTTGATTGTCACTGACTCGTTCCATTCTTTCTCTGTCTATAATCTCTCATCCCATTCAGACTATCCACTCACTCTTCAATGCAATTTGTTTGGCTTCTGATATTTTGTTTTTTTTATTCGCATGACTGTATAATAAAATGATGGGCAGCCTCCCTGATATCATTCTGTGAGCCACCTTATACACAGATTAATGTAGCTCAACATTCTCTGATCTCCTTGCATAGTAAAATCGATGTATGTATAAGTCATCATAAACACAGGATGTTTGACAGAACATTGAATATTTGGTTCACTGATAGAATATCGATTCCCAAAATATCTCCAGACACAAATATCGATGCAAACATATCGATGTCAAAAATATCATCCTATATTTTAAATTGTAAGTATAAAAATATCAAAGTGTTGGATAGCGAAGAGGTAAAACTTACTATTCCCGCTCCAATGAGTGTAACAGTAGAGAAAGTGTTGGATAGTGGAGGGGTAAAACTTAATTTTCCCATTCCAGTATGTGCATTAGTAAAGAAAATGTTGAATAGCGGAGGGGTAAAAATTACTGTTCCCACTCCAGTGAGTGCAACAGTAGGTAAAGTCTTGGATAGCGGAGGTATACAACTTAATATTCCCACTCCAATGGGTGCAACAGTAGGGCAAATGTTGGATAGCAGAGGGTTAAAAATGACTATTCCCACCTCAGTGATCGCAACTGTCAGGAAAGTGTTGGATAGTAGAGGGGTAAGAAATACTGTTTTCACTCCAGTGAGTGCAACAGTAGGGAAAGTATTGGATAGTGCAGGGGTAAAAATTAATATATTCACTGGAGTCAGTTTAAAATGAAAAACAAACAAATTGACAACACAAAAGATTTTAAAAAACAAAACAATAAAAATTAAATAAACGTTTTAAATAGTCCAAAAAATAGAGATAGATTAGAATATTAAAAAGATCTAACAAATACCTAGAAAGATCATTTAAAAGAAATCAAAAATAATGTAAAAACAATTTGTATTTCCTACTTTATAACACCACACAATTCACAACCCACATTTTCTTTTAAATGTACCTTCATAATTAACATAATTAATTATCAATTAAACAAATACTATTATTTAAAATTGTTTTAAATAAATATATATTAATTTACTCCCCAAACTTTACTACAATAAAAACAAAACACACACATTTATTATAATTAAATTACTTCCCACCTTATTCCCCCATAAATCACAACCTGCTCTTAAAAAAATGACACAATTGACATAATAGCCAATTCATTAATTAATATTTAACAGCCAATTCATTAACAAATAATAATTAATTAATTCCCACAATTAAAACAAAAAATCTAAATTAAATAAATACTTATACATAAAAAATTATAATTAATTTACTATAATTAAATTACTTCCCACCCTATTCCCCTATAAACCCACAACCCGCTCCTAAAAAAATGACAAAATAACATAAATGCCAATTAATTAATTAATAATAATTAACAGGCAAATAATTAATAATTAATACTACATTAATTCCCATGAGTAACACTATAAAATCAAAATTAAAAAAATACTAATGCATAAAAAATGATCACTAATTTATTATAATTAAATTACTTGCCATCCTATTCCCCTAAAAACCCACAACCCACTACAGAACTTCAAAACACAAAATGTAATTAAGATAAAATGAATAACTACTAAAAAATGGAACACATATATTAAAATACAAAACAAATTCTTATAGAAAAAAATAGATTGCATACTTTTAAAATACATACTAAAATACATAACACTAATTAAAACATCAATATTTCAAACAACTATATTTTTGCAAACAATATTAACAACTTCGATATTTCCAAAAACGATATTTCTTACTCGCAAGTTGATATTCTTGACCATGATATTCTTCATATCAATATTTCTGTATCAAGATATTTAAAACTCGATATTTGTGTATGTCAACATTTTAAACTCGATATTCTGTCTCAGCATTGAATATTCTAAAGCACATGCCAGCGTCACTGCATACAATGCAGAGGTTAGCATTCTCTGTGTACACAGTTGGCACAGTATGTCACTGCCAACCCAATGCCTCCAATCACTAACACAGGTTATGTGGATGTTTTCCAGCTTCATTTGCTAGTGCATCGGTGAGTAAGTCCCACTGGTTCCACAGCCCTCTGAACCTTCCCCCAGAGGCATCAAGCTCCCGGCTGTAAATGCTCTCTGACCACGTCCTGCTGTGATTCCAAAGACAGAAGAGGAGACATGACTGCCAGTGGTGGTCTGACATTCTTGCTGAAACCCAATATGCTGCTGTACAGCCACCCTTGTATCAGGTACTCACATTTATTTAAGGTATTTACTGCATATGTTGTATTTTTGCCTGCTTGAAACTGAATGTTAGCCTCAAGTCGTGACCTGTCCATATAATTTCTTCTTTTTTGAGTGAGGCCTTCACACCCCTGCTGCCATTTTATTGAAATTCTCAGGAGAGTAAATGGGTGGATTTAGGAAGTAAAGCCGGATAATTTTTAGGAGAGGGGAAGGAGAGGTGGCATGGTCCCAAGGCGAAGTTTATTCTCTTTCTAACACAATTCTGCTGGAATTAGGCAGGAAAAAGGCCAGTCGTTGCAGGAACATGAACATTTTGGTGTGGTAATAACTACGGGGCATATTACCAAGCAATAGCGATAATTATCGCTATTGCTTGGTTAGAGACAAAAATTTACCGCAGCGCTGCGGCGATTTTTACCGCAAATAAACCTTGGTATTACCAAGGTTTAACGCAAATGCGGTAAAGATCGCCGCAAAGCATGAATATCGCTGAAAAGTCAGCGATATTCTTGCATTAGCGAGCTAATGCTCTTAGCCATGTTATCCACCTCCCATTGGATAACATGGCTAAGAACTGCTCAGGGCAGGTGTTAGCTTTTGGAGATATTCCCGCTTAGCGCGAATATCTCCAAAAGTTGGTAATAGGAGATAGCGATGTTAGCGACTGTTTTCAGTCTCTAACATCTTGGCACGCCCACTTTGCATCTCATTAGTGATAAATATCACTGATATGCAAAGTGGGGCCCAAGATGGTCGCTATCTCCTACTAGCTGTCGCAAACTGGTGTTAGCGGCAGCTAGGTAATAGGGAGATAATTTTATCTCCGCTTTCTTGGCTTTTAAAGCCAAAAAAGCGGAGATAAACCCCCTTGATAATATGCCCCCAAATGCTGCCTGTCATGCCCAGTTTTCAGTGCAACATTTCGTAATAGATGGCATTTATTGCATCTAGTATAATAAATACTGCACACTTCCCTGGTGGCACTTGTAATGAGGGCCTAAGTCAGTGCCCTGTATTGTGTCTCTCACTTTGGTCTACAGTTTTCCTAAAACATCTGAACAAATCAAGAACAAAGTACAATATTAAGCAGGAATTTAGAAAGCTATTGGAAACTTGTGACTGTGAGTGAGAAAATCCCTTCAACCAGGATCTTCAAAGGGTAGAAGTTTAAAAAAAATTGCTGCCCATTTTCCCATTGGGTTTGGCCCAGATGAGCCTAAGGGAGGCTTTGAGAATCAATGGACAGAGGGAGGAAAATTGATGATCTGCTCTCAGAACGGGTTGCAAAAAAGCTGTTAAATGAGAGCATGGTGGTGGCTGTTTTCCAAGAAAGTAGCAGTCTATATGATAGTTCATGCATCAGGGAAGCAGAAAACCATGAACGGGGCAAAATGCCACAACCTAAAAACAGACGGTTAAAACTTTTTCCATAGAAATGCCCACTAAATTTAAACAGACATACAGCTTTTGTGATAAAATAGCACACAAATGAGAATGGATGGAAATAGGTATTCAGTGAATATTCATCATTTGCATGTCACCAAGTTAAAGTGTCATGATTTGTTTTGATTCTGTGAAAATCTTTGCTACCATTACACTCCAGAATAACATCCAATGTGCTTCATGTTTACTTTCCTAACTGCTCAAATATTCTGAAATATGTGCACAGTTCATTTACAGGTATTCAAATGTAGTTGTGTTTAACAGGAAAATTACACCCTGTCACCTTTCCTTTAACATTCCATGTATCCCAGCAACATTGTCACACAGTTCACTTTAAAAACTAATATCTCTTTAGAGTCAGAGAAATAAAGTAAACAGCCTCCGCCATGTTAAAGCATAAGCAGCAATTTGTGAGAAGACATAGCCCGACATTTGGCCTCTGCCTTTGATTATCAGTTATTAGGACCCCTAAATATCTTAATTGTAGTTTGCAATAAAGTGTGATATAATCACTGTTTTAGCCTGATTTATTTGATATCCCGAGAGTTGGCGAAACTCCTGGGCTAGGGCATACAGCCTTGGAATGGTGAGGTGTGCATTTGCAGTATAAATGATAAAGTTTGTCTTATGTCTGTCCCAAGCCTGTCTTAAGTCTGTCCTACTACTTTTGGTATTCACAGAAGGCATTTAATAGTAATAAAGTTGGATTTTGTCTTAAGTGTGACTTAAGACAGACTTAAGACAAACTTAAGACAGACTTAAGACAGACTTAAGACAGTCTTAAGACTGTCTTAAGAGAACCTTAAAAAAACAAGACAAACTTAGGACAGTCTTAAGACAGTCTTAAGACAAACTGAAGAAAAACTTAGGACAGACTTAAGACAGACTTAAGACAAAATCCTAACGTTACTACTACTAAATGCCTTCTGTGAATACCAAAAGTAGTAAGTTTAGGATTTGTGAATCGGGCCCAGTCAGTAATACAATGAAAAGCATGAAAATGGACACCACACAAGTTCAGAAAAATAAGCAAATTTTATCTAAACCAAAACAAGATCAAATAACAAAAATCTACAATAGGGTATTAAAATATGACTTTCAGATGGTAGAAATTGTTCAGTTCAAAGCAAATTGAAGATGTGACAACTTTCATACAAAGTACCTGGGATGCATCACGTAAACAAACAAAACGGGCCGCAGGGAAGGTGATGCGTCGGTTCCTTACACTCAGGGAAGGTGATTCGTCAGTTTCTTGGTCTGGGGGAGGTGGTGCGTTGGCTCCTTACTGTTGCGCAGGAGAGATGATGCGTTGGTTCCTTACCGGAGACGACATGATGTGTAGGTTCCTTACTGCGTCTCCCAATGATGCGACAAACTTGGCACCTCGATTCGATGCGACGATCCGGGATGATGCCTGGATTCTTCCATCTCCCAGCAGAAAATAGACTCTAGAGGTCAAAAACAATAGCAGGGACCTCTTTGCAAGTCAGAACTCCCAGTAAGGAAGTTCAGGGGAGCTGGTGGTGAAGTCTTTTTGTCCCTGAGACTTCAGAACAGGAGGCAAGCTTAGTTTCAAGCCCTTGAAGATATTCCTCAGGCAGAGAACACAGCAAACAGCAAAGTCCTTTCCTTGGCAGCAAGTAGCCGCTGCAGGCCAACCCCAGACAGCAAACAGCACAGGGGCAGTATTCCCCCTCAGCTTCTCCGGCTCTTCTCCTCGGCAAATGTTACTCTTGAATTCCCAGAAGTGATCTAAAAGTCTCGGGACTGGGCCCCTCTTTTTATGTCCACAAATCTTTTTTTCTCTGAAGGCAGAGAGTGTCTATACCGAGCCAAAACCAATTCTGTGGGGCACTTTTCAAGTGCACAACAACCTCCATTGTCAGTGTGAGTCCTGGCTCCAGACACACTACAGAGGGGCGGAGCCATCATTGTGGAAGGCAAGCACAAGCCTATTCAGGTGTACTCCTTCCACCACTCAAAATGCAGACCAGGACTATTCAGCCCAGTCCTGACTCATCAGGCTCTCTAGAGCCACTGCTCCTCCTAGACCCTGATACTCCAAAGCCAGAAATGCAATACACAAACCTAACTGAAGCATATTGGATGGCTAAGCAAGAAAATACCTACTATTTAAAAGTGGTCTTTTCAAACACAGAATGTAACATTCACCCTCACTAAAAGATGCATTGTAACATTCTGGGTTTAGGCGTATCAAACTTTATTTTCCTACCTTGTTCCCAGGGGTAGTTATGTTTATAAGATGTTATAAACAAACTCCCTATTCTATCCTATGGGAGCAGGTAGCCTTGCAGTAGTGAAAAACAAAATTGGCCGTATTTCACTATCAGGACATGCCACATACATCAGGGCATGTCCTACCTTTCACATACAATGCAGCCTGCCCACAGGGCTACCTTGGGCCTACCATTGGGGGTGACTAACCTGTAAGAAAAGGAAAGGTTAGGGACTGGCAAGTGTGTGCACTTGCCAAGTCGACATGACAGTACCAGACTGCACACAGGCTCTGCAATGGCAGGCCAGAGTTTACATTTACAGACTGCTAATGTGGGTGGCACAATCAGTGCTACAGTCCACTAGCAGCATTTGATTTACAGGCCCTGGGCACACACAGTGCACTGTACTAGGGTCTGACTAGTAAATCAAATATGCCAATCATTGAATCACCAATCCATAACAACAATTTACAAAAGGAGCACTTTCACTTTGGCACTAAACAGCAGTGGCAAAGTGCCCAAAGCATCTAGACCAGCAAAACGAAATCCAAAACACAGCAAAAACACAGGAGGCAAAAGGCAAAAATACAGTGGAAACCCATGCAAATGGTGCCAGGTCTAACACCACTTTAAAATGGGGTGTATGAGCTGTCAATGCATTGCAGTTGATCCACTCTGCCAAATAATGAGGAGCCCATAGGTCTGTAGCTGAGAAGAGCAAGAATGAGGTTGTGGAATAGACAGCATTTAGAAGCTAGAGTTCTCTCCTACTATAGTTGTGTCAATGTCCTACCCTCCTCATTTTTTTTTTTTTTACTCACAAGAGCTTGCGTATAATGTTGGAAAAGTGGCTGCTATTTCCCTTGTCAAAACCATGGCTAGGCTTCTTGAAAATGTGGAAGGTGTTGCTGCAAATTTTTAATTTGCCTCATTCCATGCATCCTGTACCTTTATTACCCAGACTATCCACAAAAATGATAAACACATTGAGTTCACTGAACAATGAACAGGCCAAATTCATGTAGGGTGTTATTCATTATACCATCTTTATCAGACATGTGAAAGGTATAGGAAACCGGATATATGTTGCAGTACCCCTCCACTTTTTGCCTGGTATCAGGTGCAACTTTGACTAAAAGTGTGATGGATTCCTGCTAATTAAGTCCCCAGCACCAGTGTTCTTTCCCTAAACTGTACAATTGTTCCACAATTGGCACCCCGGTAGGCTCCTTGTAAGGCTCTAGTAAGAGGTACCCCTGGTACCTAAAGCATTTGACATATAGTAGGCCCTTAAGGGCTGCAACATTAATTGTGCCACCCTAAGGGGCCCCTCACCAAGCTCATGCAAACTGCCACTGCAGCCTGCATGTCTTGGTGTAGAGAAAACCGTAGAGTCAACATGGCACACATCCAGTGTACCATGACAGCGAAACACTTCGGGCCATATGTAGGTAAAACCCAAATTGCGAGTTCTTAATAGCGATTTTTACCAAATCGCTATTCAGAAATCGAAAAGTCCGATTTAGATAAAAAATCCCTAAAAGATAGTAATTCTGTAAAAATCGCAAAAAATAAATACCGATTTCGCATTACCGAATCGGTATTAGTGAATCCGCTATTTCAAAAAAATGCTAATTAGTGAATCAGCCAATCCGGTGCTTCCTGATGACCTCACAACCAGGAAGTGGGCTGAAACATGCTGTTACACTGAGCCTGAAGCTGTGGGAGAGGCAGGGAGCAGATCAAACACCCAAGAGCTGCACAGAAACCATCTTGTAGACATCCAAAACAACCATGGACACACAGGAGAAGGCAAAGGAGTCCGGAGAGAGGAAGAGAAAACAAATTTAGTGAGAGGGAGTTAAAGGTACTAATTGAGGATGTGGTGAAGGATGATGACCAGCTTTTCGGCAAAAAATCCCTGCACGTTCCTGAATCACAGAAAATACAAATTTGGCTTGTGATCCATGAAAAAAACAATGCCATTGACATCACACAGCGCTGTTTAGATGAACTCAAGAAGCGCTGGTACGACCTTCGCAAAAGTGCCATGGAGAGGGTTGCCGACAGGCTAAAAAGAGCCAGCTAGACAGGTGATGGGACATCTACTGTGCCTGTACCAACTCCCTTAAAACAATTGGTGGAGTCCACCCTCCAGCCGGAGAACGTCACAGGTATCAGAGACGCGGACAGATCTGCCAGAGGAGCCAACAGACAAGGTAAGATGCATGCACAGCATGCTGTGCCCCCCCCTCCCTAACCCCAATCCCCAATGGCCCAGTTTGATTCCCACTCCAGTCCATGATTTGCAAAAAAAACTGCAATGCATCATGGGAGATGTAGTCCCAATTAATACATAGCATAACAGTTAGTCCACTGAACCTAAATGCATGTCACACTCATCAGTAAATAAGCAAGCGGGGGACAGTCAGTTTGATTGGCAGTCATGACATTTTTGAATAGCTAATGTTGCTGGACAATTGAGCAAATTTACATTCTGACTCGACAGGTGACCCAGCACGCTAGGGTGCAGAAGGTGAGACAGAAGAGGCACCCAGGGAGCCCAATGCCCAGAATGAGGAGGCCCTGTCACCTGCTGAGATCACACCACCACCACTACCAAGAGCCAGGAGGTGTTCCAAGGGGAGCCTCCAGGAGATGGAGGGCTCGGGGGAGGAGTGCATGGGAGCCCAAGAGTCCATGCATGAGGAGGCTGAACAGACACCAGGAACATAGTCCCCCATGGAGCGTGGCCACACTGGTGCCCGACGAAGCCGGCCAGGGGCACACAGTCCTGATGCACAGGGAAAGGAGTCCAGTGTTTTTGCAGGTCTGGAGGGGAAGATGCTGAAGTTGCAGCAGCTGCAAGGTAAAACAATGTGGTCAATGCAACACCAGCTGGTGGCCCTTAATACAAACGTGCAAAACATGAAGGAGGGCATATACTGCCTTAACAACACCGAGGCTGAGGGCATGCAGGACATGGCAGAGGCTTGTTAGACTATTGTGCAAGATGGACAAGGAACATGGGGCAAGGCGCAGGGACAGACAGAGAATTGATGGTCACAAAAAGGGGGTGAACCGGCTATGCACTGCCACCTCTGTCCTTAGCAGGCGCTCGGTGGCCATGCAGGTAGAGATGGCCAACTGCAGCCGTGACATCACAAGGGGTTTGGTCACAGTCACCAGTTCTTTGGAAGTGCTACAGACCACACAAATTGCTGCCACAGGATCGGGGAATGGGGGAAAGTGAGAAGGCAACAAGTCTCAGCAGCATTACTCCCGCAATACAAGAGTCCAAGAGGTGCAGTGGAAGGCACGGACCAGCCGCAGGACAGACCTCTAGGGAGGACAGTGTGCCTAGTGAACACCGCAAAGCTGCACGTGGGCGCAGAAAATAATACCAGGCATCACCTGAAATTGGGAGATGGGTGAAGTAACCCATTTGACCAAATGATGGGATTTGGGAATTTGCATGGGGAGTATCTATGCCATGCTAGGGTTGTTGAGGCAATGTGAGGCATTCATGGCGCAGCGGTGTGCTGTCCTATTGCCTTACTGAAGGTCAATAAAACACTGTACCACATTTGCATGTACTCGCTTTGTCTCAATACTTACTCAGAAATAGGTGTGTTCAATCTCAGCCTGTCTGTGTCTCCAATCTGGTGCTGCTGCAACACCTGCAGCTCTGTGCTGTGGCTGTGGACAATCCTCACCCTCATCCTCTGATTCAGTGATTTCCACTGGTGTTCCCTTCTTTGTGACCAGGTTATGCAGCATGGCACATGTAGCTATTATTTAGCAGCAGATCAGAGGCCGGTACTGCTGTGCACCTCCACTTTTGTGGAGGCAGGTGAACCTGCTTTTCAGGAGTCCAAATGTACGCTCCGCCACATTAATCGTACATTATTGGGAAACATTAAATCTCCTTTCACTTGGGATAGATGGGTTGAGGTATGGAGTCAGGATAAATGCATGCACCTCATATGCACTATCACTTGAGTGTTAAAGGAAGTAAGATTATTCACAGTCAGCAATGAATACATCAAAGGTATACATCATTGTGTGTCACATAGATTTACCTAGCAGGTATCCGTCTCCAAATTCACCCCCAGTGAGATGGGTGTAGATCCCACTGTTCCTGAAGATGTAGGAATCATGAGTGCTCCCAGGAAATTTAGCAACGATGTTGGTAATGATGTGAGACGCATCACATATGACCTGGTCGTTGATTGAATGTGTAGATTTGCAGTTACAGTAGATGTACTCAGTAGCAGAGGGGGCAGATTGGTATATGTGTCCTGTCAATGCACCCTATTACATGTGGGAACTGGGCCTTCTGATAAAAGTCCATCTTTACCTTATGCAGTTCCACCTGTGTGCTGGGAAACCGGATGTAGTGGTGCATTCTTTGCATCATGACATCCAGGAATGTGTTGAAAAACTGTTATAGGCAACTCTGTGAGATCCCACAGCCACAGCTATTACCCCCTGGTAACTGCCGGATGCTGGTAGGTGCAGGCAACAGAGGACCTGTACATGTGGAGGTATTGCGTGTGCTCTAACGTTGTCTGATGCTCTAGGAGTGGGTGCAGGTCACGTATCAGGCCTAGGATGGTGGTGGGGTGAAACCTGTACCTCTCATGGATTTCTGCCTCTGTCAGTTGGAATAGTGTGATGCGCAATCTGTATACGCGTTCCTGTCGCCTCCAGATCCTCAGTGCTGAAGCTTGTAACCACATCGACCTTGCAATGACACAGAGGGCCGCCATTGTGTTCACACAGATGCATTCTCCGGGGTTGTTTATATGCAGTGCAGCTGGTTACCACCTGCTTTGAGTCAGTGTTATTTTAGCGATTTTTCAAGAAATTAGTATTTAAGAGTTTATGTACATTGGTTTGCGACTTGATTTAGCGATTCCTTATTTAGCTACTCTCAAAATAGTGTGGCATATTCGCTGAAAAAGGAATCGCTAACTGTTTTCCTTTATTTTTAGCAATTCTTTCTTTAGCGATTCAGCATTTCTGTCCCTACATGTTGCATGGCTGATTTTGGTGTTTGCGACCAGTATTTGTCTTCCTACATCAGGCCCTTGATGTCTTATAGGTAAGTCACCCCGATGACAGGCCAAAGACAGGGTGCACTATACTCATCTGTAACCATATATCTGCTTTAGTGGGTATGTCCATGTGATGTCTAAGTTCACCCTCAAATATTACGAGTGCCCAGGGAAGTCATGATGAGTACATGGGCTGGGCACTCATGATAACAAGTTCCCCACCTACATAATGACTTCACTGTACCCCAAGGTATTTGGTACAAAACACCTCATCTTAATAAACCTACACTGATGTCAGTTTATATATAAATGCAACCAGAGGGCGCCTTAGAAGAGCCCCCTGAAAACCTACCAACTACTAGTGTGTTGGCTGACTGGTCTAGACCTGCCAGCCAACACAGACGGGTTTCTGACCTCCTGAAGTGAGAGCCTTCGCTCGTGGATGCCAGGAACAAAGCCTGCCCTGGGCGAAGGAGTTCACACTTCCTCCAAGTATCCTCCAAGTAGGATAGACAGTCCATGGTGAGAAGCTTCAAAGGCCCTGCCTCCTTTGTTATGAGACCCAATACCTCACCAGATAGTGGAGGTGCCCACCCCCTGTCTTGACCCCACTTTTTGGCAGGAAGACAGGTGGGAAAATTAGGATGTGTGTCCACATTCAGCCACCACCACCACCACTAGGGTGGGCCAGCTTATTTGGACTGCACTTTTTGGATTCCTCCATGTTCTTTTGGATGGAAATAGCATTATTTGGTGAGGGCTATGCCCACTTCCAACCAGAAGTGGTCATATAGAGGGTGTAGATGCTCTGAAGGTAGGTCGCTCATTGGCTACTACCTGTCACTGTCGCCCTTCAGATTGAGTATTTAGGCTGCACTCCTGAACCCAAGAACTCAGATTCGACAGATCAACAGAAGAAGGATGAAGAAGAGTCACTGCCTGATGAGAACTACTGTAGAACTTTGGACTGTGTCGCAAAACCCTGCCTTTCTCAGCTCTCTCTTGACAATTGCAACAGAGTGACTCGTCCTGTGAGGGCAGAACTACCAAATTCTTGGGTAGCCTGGCAGTACTTCGAAAACCACCTAACCTCCTTTGGAGTAGAGAAGCTAATCTTCTGCAGCTCGCAGGCACCGACAAGCAGAGCCCGGTCCTCCGCCTTGCAGTTCAGTGGCTAAACCGACACCGCAGATGACCAGGAGAAGCAACTCAAGCTACGGAAGGTCAAATCCGTCTCCCCACCGAGTGTGAAGAAATCAGGGCCAACTGGAGCCATGCAGCACCAAACCCTAGGGTGCTGATGCCCTGCACCAAACACCAACAGTGAGAGTCCAGTACGGATTCTCACTGCACCAGGACCAAACAGCCATCAAGGGACATCAGAATCACTGAGACCCTATTTGAGAGTGGCCCAGTTGCTTTGATTTTTTTCTCTGACTGCTATGTGCATCTTTGTGCACCCAACAAGCTATATAAAACTAGAAAACACTGAAATTATACATTGCACCACTATGATGCCCTTCTAATGAGTTCACAAATTACTTCATTGATGGCATCTGAATCAATTGCGTTGCAAGTTATACTTAGGTCAGTGAAATGTAACTGAGAAATTTACGTTGTTTTCTTTTTGTTTTAAACAGAATTTGTTTTTTTATATCAGAAGATGGACGTATAACTGGACTTTTATTCTGTATATGTATATAAATGTAATATGCCAGATAATATTTATGCATATAAATATAAATATATATCTATATATCTGAGACTTCAGCTAAGGCAACCACCCTCTGAATCAGCCCAATGGGTTAATCTACTCTAGATCTATTTCGAGTGAAGTTTATTCCAACAATCACCTACGATTAATTCACATACGGAGAAAAGTTGCACACAGGCCTTGAAAAAATTCTATCAGCTGCCATTCGCTTTGTATTTGGGCTTCCATATATCACCTTTCAACTCAGTCTTGAATTCGGCTTGGTAAACCTTGCCAAGATAGCTGATCTCCAGTTTGGAAAATACTGTTTTAAGACCGAAAAAACTCGTTGTAATGGTCTATAAAAACTGATCTAGAAAGAGCTCTGCAATCAGCTGAAAATCTGTACATTCAATGGCATCTAAAGTTACTACAGAATTCTTAATATGATGGAACTAATGGATGGATGGAACAATAATACACAGTGTAGTGCTTTTAACATCTGGGCTACAAAAGCCGAATTCAGGATGTCCTTTGACAAGAAACTGTTAGATCAGGATAGAAATTGCAAAGTGTTATGCTGTATAAATGCTGCGGAGAATGTCACTATCATCTCAAATCCCTGACGCATGCCATTTGCCTGCATTTATTGGATTTCCATAAAACATTTTTGCATCCTTGCTTCATTTGGGACTTCACACTGTTGACAAAACCATACCTGCATGTTTACAGGGAGCAGGCTCCTAATTGATCTGCAGATTGGTAAAATACTTGACAAAAGTGAAGGCACATTGAACTCTGTAGGCTGCCTGAAAATAGGTGGAACACACCTTTTTGACATGTAATCTTCTTTGTAGACTAGCTATCAATCAATCATTTAAAAAGCACAGCACTATCACCTCTAGGAGTATCTGGGCATTAAGGTTGTTTCATCTGCAACAAAAATACAGGTTTTAAGTTGTTTTCTGAAGACCGCCTGGGAGGGTGCAGTTCGGAGCTGTTGGGGGAGGTCATTCCAGGGTTTGGTGGTGATGTAGGAAAAAACGCAGCCCCTGCTACGGGTGCGATGGATGTGGGGGAGATGTGTGAGGGTGAGTGAAATGGAGCGCAGCTGTCTAGAGGGAAGATGGAAGTTCAGCCGGTGGTTGATGTAGGAAGTTTGTTGTTTGTGGAGGGCTATTTCGGGATGTTTGTGTGTCTTAAACTGACATCTTTTCTGGACAGGGAGCTAGGGGAGGTTTTTGAGGAGAGGAGAGATGTGGGTACTCTTGGGGAGGTCCCAGATGAATCTGGTTTCTGTGTTTTGTATTTTCTGGAGTTGTCTGAGGAGCTGGGTGAAGATACCAGTGTAGAGCATCTAGCCGTAGTCAAAGAGGCTGGTGATGAGGGCTTATTCAACAATCTTTCCCGTGTTTACTAGGATTTATCTGAACATTTTGTGGAGCATGCAGAGGGTGTGTAAGCATGAAGATGCTACTGCATTCACTTGTTTCATGGTCAGATGGCTGTACAGTATTATGCCTAGGTTGCAAGGGTGGTCAGACGGTGTGGGTGTGGGTTTGAGTCCTTCTGGCCACCAGCTGTGGTCCGAGGTGTTCGTTCCAAAGATCAGTATCTCAGTTTTGTCAGAGTTCAGTTTGAGGCAGCTGTTTGTCATCCAGTCGGCTACATTGGTCATGGCATTGGTTTTGAAGTTAGGGGGGTTCCTTGGTGAGCAAAAGGACAAGCTAAATGGTGTGGGGTAGGAGATGATGTTGAGTCCGTGGGATCTGATTATGTCCTTGAGGGTTGTTCATGTAGATGTTGAATAGAATAGGACTGAGCGATGAATCTTAGGGCACGCTGCATATGATGTCCTTGAGACCGGAGATGAAAGGAGGTAGACAAATGCTCTGGGTGTGTCCTGAAAGGAATGAGATGATCCACTTGAGGGCGCATTGTTGAATGCCTACGTTGTGGAGTCTATAGATGAGGATGCAGGGGTCAACGGTGTTGAATGCTGCCAACAGGTTCAGGATAATTAAAGCCACTGTTTCTCCTTGGTCGAGGAGGGGTCTGATGTCATCAGTAGGAGTGATGAGTGCAGTCTCAGGGCTATGGTTGGCCTGGGAACCTGATTGTGAGACGGCAAGTAGGTGGATTTGTTCTAGGTAGTCGGTGAGCTGTTGGTTGATGGCATTCTTGAATACTCTGGCTGAGTATGGAAGCAGGGAGATTGGCTGATAGGTTTGAGGTTGCTGGGATTGATAGAGTGCTTCTTTAGAAGGAGTCTTATGTCTGTGTGCTTCCATACATTTGGGAAGGAACTGTGGAAATGGAAGCATTGAAGAGGTTAGTAAGCTCAAGGCTGATTATGTTCGATCCAAGTTTGAAGAGACAGTAGGGGCAGGGTTCCTTGGGTACCCTAGAGTGGAAGAAAGACATGATGGTCATGGTGGTCTGGATGTAGTGTGGGGACAGGTAGTTATGACTGGGCTGGGGTTCACTGGTTGGGAGAGTTTGTCAAGGCTGAGCGAGGTGGATTGGGGTTAAAGTTGTTGTAGATGTTGGTAATCTTGCTGTGGAAGTAGTCGGATAGTGAGTCGCAGAGCTGTTGGGTTTACTGTAGCCGTTGGGTTGGAGAATTCCTTGATGATTTTGCTCCTTGGTGTTGTTCACTGTGGCATCAATGCAACCCATGATGGCTGCTCTTTTGGCCTCCTTGATGTTGCTCGTGGTAATCGTTGAGTGCTGTTTTGTGTGAGGCTCTTTTGGAGGAGTCCTTGGTGATGAGCCATCACTTCTTCAGTAGAAGACTGTTGCGCTTGGTGGTTCTGAAATCTGATGTGTACCAGCTGGCTTGTCTTGGCAATCTGTTGGTTTTTTCCAGTTTCGGGGGGAGGCGACTATATCAGCACATTTTCTGATCCAGTTGGAGAAGTTGTGGACAGCCTGGTCGAGGTTGGCTGATTTGTCAGGTGGTGTGGTGCTGAGTCTGCATCCATTGAGCCTTAGAGATAGTAAAATGGATGATTGTGTGGTCGGTGAGGAGTTGTCCAGGCAGTGGTGGTAGTGGAGAGAGCAGGGGGCCTGCGCAATTAGGGTTGTGAGGAAGGTTCTGGGAGAGCTATTCTACACTTTCTTCAGTAATTATTTTGTTGATTGTCATGAACATGGAAGTGTGTACTTTTTGGGACTTGCCAACCTGTCTTCAGAACAGCAACTGCACCGTTCTTTATTATGCAATGTTTAGGTTGACAATACATTTCAGGATATCTGCTTAAAGGTTTATTTGCATAGTTACTTGTATGTTACTTATGTGTGTATGTCCATACTTGTTCGTTCAATGATTAAAACTTCTGAAATGATAAATTACTGTGGTATGTAATATAGAAAATGTTTCAGATATTGCACTGTACTTTCACACTTTTTCTATTCTTATTGAGTCTGTGTGCACTTTTGGGACTACTCAGATATTTTATTTTTGATCTGTAGTTGCACTGCACGGCATGAAGTACTTTGAAGAAAATTTGTGAAGTAAGGCTTCAAGTGACTTGTGTTATTCTCTGTTAAATATGTTTTAATGTATAGGAAAAGTGCAAGAATTATTACAGACATGTAGAGAGGAAAATACATGGATTTTGTAGAAATGGAATTAAATTGGTGATATTGACGATAGTGAACATCAAAGTATGCATTCTCCTAATTGATATGCTTGTTTTTAGTCCAGATGTAGCACTTGATTTTAATAATGTAAATTTAGGTTGACTAAAACATTGTAGGATCACTGTTTATATGTGCTAATTCATAGCTTATCTAAGTCAGTTTTAAGTTGATGTGAAATCTTTTATGCTGTGACATATTGCAAACATAGATTTTGCAATATGTCCCACTATTTCATCAATGGCCTTAGATACTCTGTGAGCATCTACTGTTGGCAGCGTACGGTGCAATTTACTTTGAGTATCTTAGCATTGTACCTCAGGGGCAACACTTACCTTGTTGTTTCACAATATCAAGACAGAGTTTTAACATTTATTTGAATTGGGTAACTAAGCATTATACAAAGAGTATTTGATAATCTGATTGATGGGTCATAGTCTAGAATAGACTTTTGTAATGATTTGTATTAATCTAACAAATATATTCCTTTATAGATTTGGACAATAGGATACAGATATAGATATATAGATATTGATTACCTAGTTAGGGCCTTGTTTCTATTCAAAAAGCGTTTTTTCTTTTGTCAATATATTTGGTGCTGTTTGGTGAATTTTAGCAAAATTTTCAAAACAAATGGCCCACTCCCTACAGCTGCAGTATTGAATGTTTTGGGGTAATTTTTCAAGAGGGGCTGAGAAAAAGGGGGTCCCAAAACGCGTTTCATCCATGTTAATTTCCATTGGAAACTTTAAACATGGCTATAGCCGGAACTGCTGAACGGAATTACACCAAAGTTGGCAAATAGGTAGCTCTTGATTCTGAAAGCGCCCTTTTTGTTAAATGGTGTAAATCCGTTCAGTAGTTTTTGAGAAATGTAAAGATTTCTCAGATATACAAGTATGGCGACAGAGGAACCGCAAACCCTCGCTATCTCGAGCCTGAGATTTGATTGCCTGCCAACACTTCAAACCAGGTAGTGTTGCCAGCTATCTTGTGACTCGGTTGAACCAAGTCAAAAGAAAAAAGGTTAAAAAAAAATAAAAAAAAATAAAAGGGGACATGGTAGAGGCACCCCGTCCCCCTAGGCCTGCCCAGATGGCCCCACAGGGAATCCCAGGGCCAAAAAAAGTTTTTTTCTTTTTTAATTTTTGACAGGGTTCGTGCTGGGTGCGCGAATCCGACATTTTTTAATTGAAGCAGGTACTCCAGCGCTTCAGTTTCTGTAAGCCCTCGGGTGTGCCAGGTCCCCGGGGCAATACTGTAATATGAAGCCACCTCCACAGGGTGTAATTCAATAAATGCAGGGGAATGCGGCACCCCCGCAGTCTGGGGACTGCCACCTCCCCAGGGTTTTTTTTTTGTTAAAAGGCATGGGGGGGCTGCTGTCTGCCCCATGCTGGCCCAGGGACTGCTACCTTCCCTGACTTTAATGAATAAGTATCCCCCCACAGCCCAGGGGACCGCCACCTCCCCGGGGATTATTTTGAAAAAGGAAGTGCGGGGGGCGGCTCAAGCCTCTTTACACTGCCCCGGGACCACCACCTCCCCAGGGCACTAGTTATTTAAATGAGGGGTCAGTTGTGGACCCTCAGCCCCTGGGACAACCACCTCCCTGGGGCTATAATGAGCCCTCAATGACTCTGGGGACCATCACCCCCCCATCCTGGCTCCAGAAATGCCCTGCGGTGCCCACCCCAGGAGTTTGCTATGACATGCTCACTGCACCATCAGGATTCAAGCAAGCCGGGCCGAAGACGGCTGTAATGCCAGAAACCGGTCCCCGGAAACTTGTTTCCTTTCCAGTATAAGAATTGGCTTGGAAGTTTGGTCTGCCCTGTTCCCATGATGCACTGGGCCAGGGACAGACTAATTTGCATGTAGCCAGGTTCTGAGCTGGGATGGTGCAGTGAGCTAAAAAACGGTGATGGATCAAGCCCTGATCTGTTGACTGGGTAGGAGTGTGCTGTTTAATTCAGATACTCTGTCCATCACCACCCCCTTTTCTGAATCGTTTTGTCCACCATAAGCGTGGAAGGGTATACTCAGATGTGAGTCCCTTGCTCACTGCACAATCAGGATTCAAGCAAGCCAGGCCGAAGATGGCTGTAATGCCAGAAACCGATCCCCGGAAGCTTGTTTCCTTTCCAGTATAAGAATTGGCTTGGTAGTTTGGTCTGCCCTGTTCCCATGATGCACTGGGCCAGGGACAGACTAATTTGCATGTAGCCAGGTTCTGAGCTGGGATGGTGCAGTGAGCTAAAAAACGGTGATGGATCAAGCCCTGATCTGTTGACTGGGTAGGAGTGTTCTGTTTAATTCAGATACTCTGTCCATCACCACCCCCTTTTCTGAATCGTTTCGTCTACCAAAAGCGTGGAAGGGTATACTCAGATGTGAGTCCCTTGCTCACTGCACCATCCGGATTCAAGCAAGCCGGGCCGAAGACGGCTGTAATGCCAGAAACCGGTCCCCGGAAGCTTGTTTCCTTTCCAGTATAAGAATTGGCTTGGTAGTTTGGTCTGCCCTGTTCCCATGATGCACTGGGCCAGGGACAGACTAATTTGCATGTAGCCAGGTTCTGAGCTGGGATGGTGCAGTGAGCTAAAAAACGGTGATGGATCAAGCCCTGATCTGTTGACTGGGTAGGAGTGTGCTGTTTAATTCAGATACTCTGTCCATCACCACCCCCTTTTCTGAATCGTTTTGTCCACCATAAGCGTGGAAGGGTATACTCAGATGTGAGTCCCTTGCTCACTGCACCATCAGGGTTTAGGCAAGCCGGGCCGAAGACGGCTGTAATGCCAGAAACCGGTCCCTGGAAGCTTGTTTCCTTTCCAGTATAAGAATTGGCTTGGTAGTTTGGTCTGCCCTGTTCCCATGATGCACTGGGCCAGGGACAGACTAATTTGCATGTAGCCAGGTTCTGAGCTGGGATGGTGCAGTGAGCTAAAAAACGGTGATGGATCAAGCCCTGATCTGTTGACTAGATAGGAGTGTTCTGTTTAATTCAGATACTCTGTCCATCACCACCCCCTTTTCTGAATCATATGACATAGCGGGAGCACTGCTCCTGCCATGCAGTAGCAAACTTCTGCTTCGCTTCATGGAAGTGAGAGGAGGAAGAATGCTCTTGCGTCCATGAAGCAGAATTGCTTTTAGGCAAAGGGAGCTGCATGTCGGCAGCTCCCTTTGCCCAAAAGCAATGCCGGATCCTACAAGAGACCAAGCCCCGGGGATGGGGTCCGGGGCCCAAACTGACCCAGGTAGGGGAGCTGTGAAGGCACCCCTACCTATTTTTTTTAATAAAAAACAAATAAAGCATTATCTATGCCCCGGGGGAGAAGGTTCCCGGTCTATATCAGCCTCAGGAGTGGGGCTTCCCATCCAAAATATATTTCAATAATTCAATAATAGAGAACAGGCCCTAGGGATGGGGTCCCTGGGGCCAAAAGTGGCCCACCCAGGGACAGGGGGCCATGCTCCCTCTTCTTTAAAATGTATTAGTTTTTTTTTAAAGGCCAGGTCCTGGGGGATGGGGTCCTAGGTGCCAAAATTGGTCTGCGGCCACCCTACCCTTTAAAAAAGGCCTAGCCCTGGGTAATGGGGTCCCGGGCCGTAATTGGCCTCAGGAGGGGGGCCTCCAACACCCTCCTTTTTTATTTTATTTAAAAAACAATAAAGGCCAGGCCCCGGGGGAAAGGGTCCCTGGGGCCCAAAAGGTGAATAAAAGGGGGGACACACTGCCCCCCTTCCTTAAAAGAAACAAAGAAACCAGTAAAACACTGTAAAACCCTCCCTGCACGACTCTACAAACACACCTCCTGGTGCATTCTGGGTTGAGGGATGAAGTCCCCTCCTTTACTGGTGAGTGGCCTTAGGGGCCAACTAGCCCACCAGGTAACTCCAGTAAGCCCCACACAGTGGGATTGCTGAGAGGTGGTTCAAGGCCACACCACTTTTTACAACACTCTGCAAACATGTCTCTTGGCACACCCCTGGTGGGGCAATAAGGACCCCTTTTGCCCTGAGTTCTTCAGGACTAAAGTGGACCTCATGCATCAGGCAGCAGTGCACGAGGAGGCACGTTTGCAGAATGGTGTAAAAAGGGGGCATGGCCTCTGATCACCTATCAGCAATCAAGCTGTGTGGGGCTTACTGGAGGTAACGGGAGAGCTTGTTGGCCCCCAAGCAGCCTCAAGAGACAAGGGACTTCATCCCCCAACCCAGCGCACTCCAGGAGGTATGTGTGCAGGGTGGTAGAGAAAGGGAGCATGGCCTGCAACCACTCTTAGCAACTTTACTGTGTGGGGCTTACTGGAGATAAAAGGTAGGCTATTTGTCCACTAAGTATCCCCAGCAGTGATGGGGTCTTCATTTCCCATAGAAAACACAAAGAATAATTGTGGGTCTAAGACGGAAGGAAAGCTATGTGTGTGTAAATATGACTATGTGTATGCTTCCAAATTTAAGCAGACTTCTGTACATTTACCCTTTGTGAAAAAATGTCCATCAGTTACTCTTCCTGTACCGCCCAATTCATCATGTGGTCTACTTCACAGTAGGTAGTCCGTATTTACCATCTCCAAAGATATTACTAGGAAATGGTTGGTTTTGATGGTGTTACTATACAGGATGATTGGTGGATGTTGTTTGTTCGTAACTGAAAGCAGTGCATATGTGATTTGTGAATAGTGATAAAGAAATGTGCTTGTGATAAAATTGAATAGTGTACGCAATATAACTTTATTCTGGAGTCGTGCACTTCCAACAATAAAAACAATAGAGTGCAAAAAAGTCAGATGCTTCAAACAAATACTACTGACTGGGTTATCTGGTCGACATGTTTCTGCAGACATTTAAAGGTCCAAATTGGTACTATCTCAGGACCCATAAACTTAATTGCTACTGCTCTTACGTGATGAACTAAAAGACAAAAACAATAGTGAACAACAATGGTAAATGCCACCTGTTCACTTCTGGTATTCCTCCTGGTTAAATGGAAGAGGTCCAGATGTCAAGTCGCCATAACACACACACATAGACAAACACAAGAACAGAATAGGATAACAAGCCATCATTAGTATGGATTATCGCTGAAGTTACTGGATTATTGTTCTTATCATATAAGGTCAAGTGACCTACATTTATAACCTATTTATCAAAGTGTCATAGGCTCACCATAGATTCAAGGGGAACGTGTTTCTCCTCACCTGGCAAGCAGCTCAGGACAATGGAGCACCGCTCTATTTCCCAACCAAGACTGCAACAGTTAATGCAGTTGCAGAGTGGTGTGCTAAACTGTTTGAGACTTACTGAAGGAATAGGAGGGGTAGGTGTCACCCAAGTATTTCCTTGGGGGCCAACTACCTCATTTGTTACCTCCAGTAAGTCCCACACAGTGGGATTGCTAAGAGGTCTTCGGAGACCATGCCCCCCTTTGTCCACCATTCTGCAAATGCTCCTCCTGGAACACTACTGGTTGGGGAATGAAGTCCACTTTACTTCTGAGGGATTTTTGGGGCTAAGAAGCCCTCCTGGTGCCTCCTGTACATCTTAGCCAGCAGAATTCCTGAGCCCTGGCCGGGGGCCCTACCCCCTTTCTCCACCAAATGTGACTACTAGTTAAAGAAGCATTTGCAAAGCTGTAGGTTTCACATTTGCAAGAGTTAGTGCTATTGGCAATGTAAATGTAAACATTTTTTACGAATGTTTTTGGGAGTGAAGAGGATGTACCTTGTGTGCAGATTAATTGTGTGGTAATTTGTGCAGTGGAATTATGTGGATAGTGAAGGACTGGGTTTTTCTAAGACCCAGCGGTGCCAGGGATAACACCTAAAACCTTCGTGGGTAACCTGTTCCGGCGTACAAATGACAGAGACACGGGACACTTCCTTCGGCGTCAAAGATTCGAGGTTTATTACTGCAGGGAACACAGAAGTCACGAGAAGTACATAGCATGTAAGTTCACGGAGACTGCTTCAAATTGTATCTGTGGATCACTCTTCTTATACAGTTTTTGAACATAGGATAACATGGTGCACAAAGGTTTACAACCTGGTTCCCATCGTAAAGATCATGAGAGGTCGCTTTCATGTATTCAGGGCCCGGAACATAATTACAGTAACATTTGGCGGTTCCCAACTGTAAAAGTACATCTTCCCAACATTAGTACATTCCAATCAATAGTAAACGAGTCGAGGAAGAGACAGAAACAGGTGCAGAGAAAGACGAGGACAGTGAACAGATCGAAAAGGGTGTAAAAAGGGGTGGTATCAGGAAACACGAGTTTGCAGGCATCAAAGGGGACGTGCCTAATGAATGCACAACTGAGACAATAGACCGGCACGGCAAGATGAGCCTCGGGCGGGGCCATCTACCTTACAGTGTCATCCCCCTCATCATAAAGACACTTTCAAAGGAACACGTGTCTTCCGCAGGAGTTTGGGAATCCCAGGGTCGTGAAGCGGACAGCGTCCGTTCGCTGGCTACTTGAGGGCAAGAAACAAAATGGATGCCGTATCTAAGATGGAACCCGTGGGTTCAGATGAAGAAACCCACGAAACAAACGAACGGTTTAGGCTAGCACAGCGAAACGCGTACACCCACTAAACTCGTCATTTGCGGTTCATAGATACCAGACTCGACCATATTCGTGCGAGTCGAAAACACCACTTACAATTGTCACGGAACCTCAATAGAAAGTATGCAGTATTTAGTGTGCAAGAATTATGTCAAGTAGGATTATGTGTTATGCAGAGTAATTATGTGGTATGGTAGTCTGTGTTGTGTAGTGGTAACCTCAGGTTTAGTCTTCCTCATTCTTGAAGAAGCGAAACTATAAACTCAATGGGACACAAAAAAATAAGGAACCACTGAGGAGAACTTCTGGACCGACTCAGGGGTATGAGTAGAGCCACTGGAATTATGCGACTGTTCGGCCGCACCGATTTTCGCATAATTATATATTTTCCGCATTCGCCACATAATCCATCATCTGCCACATAATCTGCAGCTTTGAACAAAAAAACGTGCTTGTAGCTCAAACGTTACCAAAAATGCAGCAGCAAGTGTTATAGCATGGTGCAAGGCCCTTTGCAAAGCTGGAATGGTCACCTATTACTTATTGCTAAATGTGGGTGTTAAATTGGTACTAATGGTATGCAAAACACTCTTCCGCTTTCTGCACCTTTCTTACTTATTTCTTCTGTACCTCTTTGGCCTCTTTGTGCATATCTGTTGCTTCTTTCTGCAATTCTGTTGCTTCTTTCTGCACATGTTTCCCTCTTTCTGCACTTCTCTTGACTCTTTTTCCACCTCGCTTGCTTTTTCCTGCACTTCCCTTGATTCTTTCTGCACCTCTGTTGCTTCTTTCTGTACCACTCTTGCCTCTTTCTGAACCTCTGTTGCTTGTTTCTGCACCTCTCTTGCCTCTTTCTGCACTTCAGTTGCCTCTTTCTGTACCTCTCTTGCTCTTTCTGTACCTCGTTTGCCTCTTTCTGCTTTTTTTGCCTCTTTGTGCACCTCACTCTCTTCTTTCTTTACCTCACTTGCCTTTTTCTGCACTTCTCTTGCCTCTTTTGGCACTTCCATTACCTCTTCCTGTACTTCTCTTGCCTCTTTCTGCACCTCACTTGCCTCTTTCTGCACTTTTCTTGCGTCTTTCTGCACATTACTGTCTTCTTTCTGGACTCCCTTCCCTCTTTCGACACTTCTCTTGCATCTTTCTGCACTTCTCTTGCCTCTTTCAGCACTTTACTTGCCTGTTTCTGTACATCGCTTGTCTGTTTCCTCATATCTCTTGCCTCTTTCTGCACTTCTCTTGCTTCTTTCTGTACCTCTTTTGCCTCTTTCTGTACCTCACCTGCCTCTTTTTGCTCTTCTCTTGCCTCTTTCTGTACCTGACTCTCTTCTTTCTGGACCTTCTTTCCTCTTTCATTACTTCTCGTGCATTTTCTGGACCTCCCTTGCCTCTTTATGCACTTCTCTTGCCTCTTTCTGTACCTCTCTTGCCTCTTTCTACATTTCTCTTGCCTCTTTCCGCTCTTTTCTTGCTTTTTTCTGCACTTCGTTGCCTCTATCCCCTCTTTTCTTGCTTCTTTCTGTACTTCTCTTGCTTCTTTCTGTACCTCTTTTGCCTCTTTCTGAACTTCTCGTGCCTCTTTCCTCAACTCTCTTGGTTCCTTCTGCACCTCTCGCTTCTTTTTTGCATCTTTCTTCTTTTTTCTGCACTGCTATTACCTCTTTCTGTGCTTCTCTTGCTTCTTTCTGCAAATTTCTTGCTGTTTATGCACTGCTCCTGTTTCTTTCTACCTCACTTACTTTTTAATGCACTTTGCTTGCTTCTTTCTGCACGCTCTTGCCTCTTTCTGCACCAATATGGCTACTTTCTGGACCCCTCTTCCTGTTTTCTGCACTTCTCTTGCTTCTTTCTGCACCAATCTGGCTACTTTCTGGACCCCTCTTCCCTTTTTCTGCACTTCTCTTGCTTCTTTCTGCACCTCTGTTGCTTCTTTCTGCACCCCTCTTCCCTCTTTTTGCACCTCTGTTGCTTGTTTCTGCACCTCCCTTGCCTCTTTCTGCACTTCTCTTGCCTCTTTCTATACCTCTCTTGCTCTTTCTGCACATTGTTTGCCTCTTTCTGCACTTTTTTGTCTCTTTGTGCACCTCAGTCTCTTCTTTCTGTACCTCACTTTCCTTTTCTGTACTTCTCTTGCCTCTTTTGGCACTTCCCTTACCTCTTTCTGTACCTCTTTTGCCTCTTTCTGCACCTCACTTGTCTCTTTCTGCACTTTTCTTACGACTTTCTGCACATTACTCTCTTCTTTCTGGACCTTCTTCCCTCTTTCTACACTTCTCTTGCATCTTTCTGCACTTCTCTTGCCTCTTTCAGCACTTCACTTGCCTGTATCTGCACATGGTTTGTCTGTTTCCTCACATCTCTAGCTTCTTTCTGCACATCTCTTGATTCCTTCTGTACCTCTTTTGCCTCTTTCTGTACCTCACTTGCCTCTTGTTGCACTTCTTTTGCCTCTTTCTGAACCAGACTCTCTTCTTTCTGGACCTTCTTTCCTCTTTCATTACTTCTCGTGCATTTTCTGGACCTCCCTTACCTCTTTATGCATGTCTCTTGCCTCTATCTGTACCTTTCTTGCCTCTTTCTACATTTCTCTTGCCTCTTTCCGCTCTTTTCTTGCTTTTTTCTGCACTTCTTTGCCTCTATCTGCACTTTTCTTGCTTCTTTCTGTACTTCTGTTGCTTCTTTCTGCACCTCTTTTGCCTCTTTCTGAACTTCTCGTGCCTCTTTCCTCAACTCTCTTGGTTCTTTCTGCACGTCTCGCCTCTTTTTTGCATCTTTCTTCTTTTTTCTGCACTGCTATTACCTCTTTCTGTGTTTCTCTTGCTCCTTTCTGCAAATTTTTTGCTGTTTATGCACTGCTCTTGTTTCTACCTCACTTACTTTTTAATGCACTTTGCTTGCTTCTTTCTGCACGCTCTTGCCTCTTTCTGCAACAATCTGCCTACTTTATGGACCCCTCTTCCCTTTTTCTGCACTTCTCTTGCTTCTTTCTGCACCGCTGTTGCTTCTTTCTGCACCCCTCTTCCCTCTTTTTGCACCTCTGTTGCTTGTTTCTGCACCTCCCTTGCCTCTTTCTGCACTTCTCTTGCCTCTTTCTATACCTCTCTTGCTCTTTCTGCACCTTGTTAGCCTCTTTCAGCACTTTTTTGTCTCTTTGTGCATCTCAGTCTCTTCTTTCTGTACCTCACTTGCCTTTTCTGTACTTCTCTTGCCTCTTTTGGCACTTCCCTTACCTCTTTCTGTACCTCTTTTGCCTCTTTCTGCACCTCACTTGTCTCTTTATGCACTTTTCTTACGACTTTCTGCACATTACTCTCTTCTTTCTGGACCCTCTTCCCTCTTTCTACACTTCTCTTGCATCTTTCTGCACTTCTCTTGCCTCTTTCAGCACTTCACTTACCTGTTTCTGCACATCGCTTGTCTGTTTCCTCCTCTTTCTGCACAACACTTACCTCTTTAAGCTTTCTTTTACCTTTTTCTGAAACTCACTCTCTTCTTGCTGCACCTCACTTGCATCTTTCTCTATCTCTCTTGCCTCTTTCTGTACCTCTCTTGCCTCTTTCTGCACCTCACTTGCCTCATTATGCACTTCTCTTGCCTCTTTCTGGACTTCTCTTGCATCTTTCCACACCTCTCTTGCCTCTTTCTGCACATCTCTTGCTTATTTCTGCACTTCTTGTGCTTTATTCTGTGCTTCTATTGCGTCTTTCTGTACCTCTCTTGCCTCTTTATGCAGCACTCCTGCTTCTTTTTTGTATCTTTCTTCCTCTTTCCGCACTTCTATTGTGTCTTTCTGTGCTTGTCTTGCTTCTTTCTGCAATTTTCTTCCTGTTTCAGCACCTATCTTATTTTCTGCACCTCACTTGCTTTGTATTGCACTTCACTTGATTCTTTATGTACCTCTCTTGCTTTTTTCGGCACCCCTCTTGCCTCTTTCTGCACCACTCTTGTTTCTTTCTGCACTTCTCTTGCTTCTTTGTACACCTCTTTTGCCTCTCTCTGGACCCCTCTTCCCTCTTTCTGTACTTATCTTGCCTCTTTCTGTACTTTCCTTGCCTCTGTCTGTACATTTCGTATTCTTTCTGCAACTCTCTTGCCTCTTTCAGCACTTCACTAGCTGGTTTTGCACCTCTCTTGTCTCTTTCCGCACTTTTCAAGCCTCTTTCTGCACTTTCATTGCCTTTTTCTGTGCCGCTCTTACCTCTTTCAGCACCTCACTTGCCTCTTTCTGCACTTCTTTTACCACTTTCTGCTCCTAACTCGCTTTTCTCGGCACCTCAGTTGCTTCTTTTTGCATCTCTATTAACTCTTTCTGTACCTCTCTTGCTTCTTTCAGTAACTCATTCACCTCTTTCTGCACTTTCTGTACCTAATTCTCTTCTTTCTGCACCTCAGTTGCTTCTTTATGCATCTCTATTGCCTCTTTCTTTACCTCTCTAGCTTCTTTCTGCACATTACTTGCCTCTTTCTGCACTTTCCATGCCTTTTTTTTGTACCAATCTTGCCTCTTTCGTTACCTCACTTGCCTCTTTCTGCACTACTTTTACCACTTTCTGCTCCTAACTCGCTTTTCTCGGCACCTCAGTTGCTTCTTTTTGCATCTCTATTAACTCTTTCTGTACCTCTCTTGCTTCTTTCAGTAACTCATTCACCTCTTTCTGCACTTCTCTTGCCTCTATCGGCACTTCTCTTGCTTATTTCTGTACTTCTCGTGCTTCTTTCTGCACCTCTCTTCCCTCTTTCTGCAGCTCTTTTGCTTTTTTTTTGCATCTTGCTTCCTCGTCCGCACTTCTACTGCCTCTTTCTGTGCTACTCTTGCTTTCTTTCTAAACTACTCTTGCTTCTTTCTGCACCTCCCTTGCCTCTTTCTGCACTTCTTTGCCTCTTTCTGTACCTCTTTTGCTTCTTTCATCAGCTCCATTGCTTCTTTTTGCACCTTTTTTCCTCTTTCTGCACTTCTATTGCCTCTTTCTGTGCTTTTTTTCTTTTTTCTGCACCTTTCTTCCTGTTTTTGCATCTCTCTTGTTTCTTTCTGCACATAGCTTGCTTTCCATGCTCTTTGCTTGATTCTTTGTGTACCTCTCTTGCTTCTTTCGGCATCCCTCTTGCTTTTTTCTGCTGCTCCGTTGCCTCTTCCGCACTTCTCTTGCCTCTTTCTGCACATTTCTTACTCTTTCCGCACCCCTCTTGCCTCCTTCAGCACTTAATTTGCCTGTTTCTCTTCCACTATGGCTTCTTTCTGCACCACTCTTGCCTATTTCTGTACCTCTCTTGTCTGTTAATGCACCTCACTTGCCGCTTTCTGTACTTCTGTTGCGTCTTTCTGCACCTCACTCTCTTCTTTCTGGAACTCTCTTGCATCTTTCTGCACTTCTCTTGCCTCTTTCTGCACTGCTCTTGCCTCTTGCTCTATCTCAATTGCTTCTTTCTGCACCTCTCGTGACTCTTTCTGTACCTCCCATGCCTCTTTCTGTCCCTCATGTGCCTATTCCAGCACTTCTCTTGCCTGTTTCTGCACCTCACTCTCTCCTTTCTACACCTCTTTTGCCTATTTCTGGACCTCTCTTGCCTCCTTCTGTATCTCTCTTGACTCTTTCTGCACCTCACATGCCTCTTTCTGCACTTTTCTTTCCTCTTTCTGTACCTCTTGTTGCGTGTTTATCTAGGTTCCTGATCGATACTGCGACCTTATGCCCCTATTCGGCTATAAATTCATTTATTCCCTATATTGGCATAACCATTCAAGTACGATATTCAGAAAGTCATCTCTGGCCTCACACGAACAGAGCCACATTCCAGAATAGTTCTCTGCCACTTCCTTTGCAACCAATTAGTGCAATGACAGAGCAGAAGTCACTATCTGATATTCCTAGATTAACACTCCGAGTTCTTCAACAAGATAAAAACTCAGCAAACCTGGAAATCCCCGCTTGCTGTGTTTTGATTAGTAATGGAACTCTAATGAGCAACTGATAGCTATCACTTCCTAGTGACATCTTTAATTGACGTCTTATGTCCAGCAAACTTGCGTCAAACCAGGCACCTGTCAGGTATAAATACTACCAATGTTGCCTTAAGCAATAGCCTGTTGCCAGTTGCTAGCTGTTGTATGCTGTATGCACGGTGTTGAGGACGCAGGACCCCACGTTGCCGTTTGGATCGTAAATCAGCAGACTGCAGGCGGTCTGGCTGCTTTGAGAACTGGAGGATTGTCCCCGTTTCTCTACTAACGTTCCGTAATACCCTGAAATAAACAGGAGGTGCATTGGATATTTACAGGCACTCGGATAAATCTCGGAGGAAAAAAGTTGGAAACTGCTGACTTATTGCAGCATCGTGAAGTTTATCTATTCTGTGAAGTTAAAAGATACTTTGTCTTTAATGGGACACTGTAAATTTTAATCCTGAGGAAGGTTTTTGGCTTGGAATCATTTGCCTTAAACCGAAACGCGTCGATGCATTTTTATGAAAATACACTGAGTAATTGAACAAAGAAACTCCAGTGATTGTCAATGTAAAAACGTGCAACTCGGAGTAGAACTCACTTATCCAAAAAACCCTGTGTATTTTCTTGTTTTAATTGGGATACTTTCCCTTCTGCACTGTCCCTTTTTTAGTTTGTGTGTATATTTATGTTTCATTAATTCACATTTGTTTTTAACCTACAAAAATAAAATGTACAATTTTTGTATGACTGTATTAAGCTTATTATTTCCTGCTTCTAGTATGTGATATTGAAACTATTAGGTTGTATGCATGTTGAGGTTTGAACTGTGGTCAACATATAAGTTTATCCAAAGGGAAAATCTATTTGACAGTTTGTCTTTTGGTACCCAGTCCCTTTGGAGTGTTTGGGTCCCTCTCTTTTGTTAGAGGTATGCTGTATGCAGCCTGTTGCTGCAGCCTGCTGCCCCGCTGCTGTTGGTGAAGCTACTGATACCATTATCGCTGCTAAAGCGCGAACGATGGTGTGGTGAGCTTAGGAGCTGAACAGCCGTCCCTCTGCGAAGAGCCCAGCAGATGCCAAGCTGCCCGCGGACGCTGTCCCCCCTCCTCCTCCTCGACGCGCTGAACTGAGAAATCCAGCTCCAGCGTTTCTAGTCTGCCCTCGCGGGTGACTGGGATACCGAGTGCCTCCTGAAGGAGATACCAGACCTCCATCATTCTATTCAGAGGTATGGTGTTGACTAAACCCTTAGATGAGAATTCTTGAAGCAAACCTTGGCAAAACCAACTTAACTTAAAGCTACTTACTTACTCCCCTTCCACGTGTTAGGCTTAGGTCAGGCACACTGGGGTAGGCATAGTTAGAAGCACCAGTTGAGTATTTTAGCCTAATGTATATATGAATGTATATATGTTTTATTACTTTTAAACCATTGTATGGCTAAGAAACCATATCAATGCTTTTACAGTATTATTTCGCAATACTTATCTTACTGTACGTACTTTTTATAATAACAAGTCTTGCAATTGTGGCAATACATTTCTCTTGTACGAGAAGAAAGACTGTTCAATAAATGTTAACCCTTTATTGACAAACGCCCGTCTCTCTATTCTCTACATCTCGTGAAAGTAAACTGCACTAACCTGACTGAGTGAAATACCTGTCTATTGTTTCACACGACCCTAGAGATTGACTCTTGATCTGAGGAGCAAAGTTGTCATGTTGCACGGTTGTTGGAAAGCTGAATCCCTTCTTGTCTGTGCCAGGGAAGCTGATCACTTCCTATGCAGAGAAGAAAGTTTCCAGTGACCTCTGAGCTAGTTGGTAACAAACCCAATTAAGTTTAGCATAGTCAGTAGAGGCCTGGAAGATCCGCACTTCTACGTCGATACTACTGTTTATGTTATTCCAATGCGCAGGGCCTAGTGGGAAACTAGAAACTACACTACACTCTCATGCTCTTTCTGCATCTCACTTGCCTCTTTCTGCACTTTTCTTGTCTCTTTTTGCACCTCACTCTCTTCTTCCTGCACCTCTCTTGTCTCTTTCTGCACATCTCTTGCCTTTTTTCTGCACCTCTCTTGCCTCTTTCTGCACTTCTCTTGCGTCGTTCTGCATTTCTCATGCTTCTTCTGTACTTCTCTTGCTTCTTTCTGTACTTCTCTTGCTTTTTTCTGCACCTCTATTGTCTCTTTCGCCACTGCTTTTGCCTCTTTCTGCATTTCTTTTGCTTCTTTCTGAACTTCTCTTGCTTTTCTGTATCCTTTTTTCCTCTTTCTTCTCTTGCCTCGTTCTGTGCTTCTCTTGCTTCTTTCTGTACCTTTCATCCTTTTTCTGCACCTCTCTTGCCTTGTTCTATACCTTTTTTCCTTCTGTACCTCTCCTGCCTCTTTCTGTATCTCACTTGCCTCTTTCTGCACTCTTCTTGCCTTTTTCTGCACCTCACTCTCTTCTTTCCGGACCTCTCTTGCCTCTTTTTGTACTTCTCTTGCTTCTTTCTGCACATCCCTTGCCTCTTTCTGAACTTCTCTTGCCTCTTTCGTACCTCTCTTGCTTCATTTTGCACCTCTTGCTTCTTTCTGCATCTTTCTTCCTGTTTCTGCGCTGCTCTTGTTTCTTTCTGCACCTCGTTTGCTATTTATTGCACTTTGCTTTTTTCTTTCTGCATCCTCTTGCCTCTTTCTGCACCATTCTTGCTTCTTTCTGCACCTCTCTTCCCTCTTTATGGACCCCTCTTCCCTCTTACTGCACATCTCTTGCCTCTTTCACCACTTCTCTTGCCTGTCTCTGCATCTCTCTTGTCTCTTCCTGCACTTCCCTTGCCTATTTCTGCACTTCTCTTGACTTTTTCTGTACTTCCTTGCCTCTTTCCGTACCTCTCTTGCTTCTTTCTGCACTTCTTGCTTCTTTCTGCATCTTTCTTTCTGTTTCTTCACTGCTCTTGTTTTTTTCTGCACCTTGCTTGCTTTTTAATGCACTTTGCTTTCTTCTTTCTGCATCCTCTTGCCTCTTTCTGCGCCACACTTGCTTCTTTGTGCACCTCTCTGACCTCTTTCTGGACCCCTCTTCCCTCCTACTGCATGTCTCTTGCCTCTTTAAGCCCTTCCCTTGCCTGTTTTTGCACCTCTCTTGTCTCTTCCTGAACACACCTTGCCAATTTCTGCACTTCTCTTGCCTTTTTCTGTACTTCTCTTGCCTCTTTCTGTACCTCACTATCTTCTTTCTGCACCTCACTTGCTTCTTTCGAAACCCCTCTTGCCTCTTTCTGTACCTATCGTTCTTCTTCCTGTACCTCACTTACCTCATTTTGCAATTCTCTTGCCTCTTTCTGGACTTCTCTTGTATCTTTCTACACCTCTTGTGTCTCTTTATGCACTACTCTTGCCCTTTCTGCACCTCTCTTTCTTCTTTCAGCATTTCTCTTATCTCTTTATGCACTTCTCTTGCTTTTCTGCTCTTCTTGTGCTTCTTTCTGTACTTCTCTTGCATCTTTCTGTACCTCTCTTGCCTCTTTCTGCACGTCTCTTGCTTCTTTTGGCATCTTTCTTTCTCTTTCAGCACTTCTATTGCCTCATTCTGTGCTTCTCTTCCTTCTTTCTGCACCTTTCTTCCTGTTTCAGTACCTCTCTTGTTTATTTCTGCACCTCGCTTGCTTTTTAATGTACTTCGCTTGATTCTTTCTGTACCTCACTATCATCTTTCTGCACCTCACTTGCTTCTTTCGAAACCTCTCTTGCCTCTTTCTGTACCTCTCGTGCTTCTTCCTGTGCCTCACTTACCTCATTCTGCAATTCTCTTGCCTCTTTCTGGACTTCTCTTGCATCTTTCTACACCTCTTGTGTCTCTTTATGCACTACTCTTGCCTCTTTCTGCACCTCTCTTTCTTCTTTCAGCATTTCTCTTACCTCTTTATGCACTCTCTTGCTTTTCTGCCCTTCATGTGCTTCTTTCTGTACTTCTCTTGCATCTTTCTGTACCTCTCTTGCCTCTTTCTGCACGTCTCTTGCTTCTTTTGGCATCTTTCTTTCTCTTTCAGCACTTCTATTGCCCCATTCTGTGCTTCTCTTGCTTCTTTCTGCACATTTCTTTCTGTTTCAGTACCTCTCTTGTTTATTTCTGCACCTCGCTTGCTTTTTAATGTACTTTGCTTGATTCTTTCTGTAGCTCTCTTGCTTCTTTTGGCATTCCTCTTGCCTCTTTCTGCACCTCTCTTGCTTGTTTCTGCACTTTTCTTGCTTATTTCTTCACTTCTTTGCATCTTTCTGCATTTCTCTTGCCCTTTTCTGTCCTTCTCTTACTTCTTTTTACCCTTCTCTTGCCGCTTTCTGCACCTCACTCTCTTCTTTCTGGACCTCTTTGGCCTATATCTGCACTTCTCTTGTCTATTTTTGCACCTTGTTTGCTTCTTTCTGCACCTCACACTTCTTTGTGCAACTTCCTTCTTCTTTCTGCACTTCTATTGCATCGTTATGTGCTTCTTTTGCTTCTTTCTGCACCTTTCTTTCTGCTTCTGCAACTCTCTTGCTCTTTCTGCACCTCGTTTGCCTCTTTCTGCACTTGTGTTGCCTCCTTGTGCACCTCACTCACTTCTTTCTGGACCTCACTTGCCTTTTTCTGTATTTCTCTTGCCTCTTTCTGCACTTCTCTTACCTCTTTCTGTACCTCTCTTGCTTCGCTCTGCACCTCACTTACCTCTTTCAGCACCTCACTTACCTCTTTCTGCACATTATTTTTTTCTTTCTGGACCTCTCTTGCCCCTTTCTGCACTTCGCTTACCTCTTTCTGTGCTTCTCTTGCTTCTCTCTGCACCACTCTTGCCTGTTTTAGCACCACTCTTGCTTCTTTCTGCACTTCTCTTGCTTCTTTCTGCACCTCTTTTGCCTCTTTCTGGACCCCTCTTCTCTTTTTCTGCACTTCTCTTGCCTCTTTCTGCACTTTCCTTCCCTCTTCCTGGACTTCTCTTGCCTCTTTCTGCACTTCTCTTCCTATTTTCTGTACGTCTCTTGCCTCTTTCTGCACTTCATTTACCTCTTTCAGGACTTCTTTAGCCTCTTTCTGCCCCTCACTCTCTTCTTTCGGCACCTCACTTGCTTCATTCTACACCTCTATTACTACTTTCTGCCCCTCTCTTGCCTCTTTCTGCACCTCACTTGCCTCTTTCTGCACTTCTCTTGCCTCTTTCTGTACCTTACTCTCTTCTTTCTTTGCTTTTTTCTGCACTTCTCTTGTCATTTCTGCACCTCGCTTGCCTATTTATGCACTTCTCTTGCCTCTTTCTGTACCTCTCTTTCCTCTTTCTGCCTTTCTCTTGCCTCTTTACGCTCTTCTCTTACTTCTTTCTGCACTTCTTTGCCTCTATCTGTACTACTCTTGCTTCATTTTGTACCTCTTTGCTTCTTTCTGCACTTCTGTTGCCTCCTTCTGAACTTCTCTTGCCTCTTTCCATACCTCTCTTGCTTCTTTCTGCACCTCTTGATTCTTTTTTGCATCTTTCTTCCTTTTTCTATACTTCTATTGCCTCTTTCTGTGCTTCTATCACTTCTTTTTGCATCTTTCTTCCTGTTTCTGTACTGCTCTTGTTTCTTGCTGCAACTCACTTGCTTTTTAATGCACTTTGCTTTCTTCTTTCTGCACCCTCTTGCCTCTTTCCGCCCACTCTTGCTTCTTTCTGCCCTTCTCTTGTTTTTTTCTGTACCTCTCTTGCCTCCTTCTGGACCCCTCTTCCCTCTTACTGCACTTCTCTTGCCTCTTTAAGCCCTTCTTGTGCCTGTTTCTGCACCTCTCTTGTCTCTTCCTGCACTTCTCTTGCCTATTTGTGCACTTCTCTTGGCTTATACTGTACTTCTCTTGCCTCTTTCTGTACCTCACTTGCCTCACTATGCACTTCTTTTGCCTCTTTCTGAACATCACTATCTTCTTCGTGCACCTTACTTGCTTCTTTCAGTACCTCTCTTGCCTCGTTTTCTAAATCTCTTGCTTTTTTCTGCACCTTACTTGCCTCATCTGTACTTCGCATGCCTCTTTCCATACCTCTCTTGCTTCTTTCTGGACACCTTGCTTCTATTTTGCATCTTTCTTCCTGTTTATGCACTGCTCTTGTTTCTTTTTGCACCACACTTGCTTTTTAATGCACATTGCTGTATTCTTTCTGCACCCTCTTGCCTCTTTCTGCACCACTCTTGCTTCTTTCTGTACTTCTCTTGCTATTTTACGCACCTCTCTTGCCTCTTTTTGGACCTCTCTTCCCTCTTACTGCACTTCTCTTGCCTTTTTCAGCACTTCTCCTGCCTGTTTCTGTACCTCTCTTATCTCTTCCTGCACTTCTTTTGCCTATTTCAGCACTACTCTTGCCTTTTTCTGTACTTCTCTTGCCTCTTTCTGTTCCTAACTTGCCTTGTTATGCACTTCTTTGAACACTTTCTGAACCTCACTCTCTTCTTTCTGCACCTTACTTGCTCCTTTCTGTACCTCTCTTGCCTCGTTTTGTACCACTCTTGCCTCTTTCTGTACCCCAATTGCCTCATTCTGCACATCTGATGCCTCTTTCTGGAATTCTCTTTCATCTTTCTATACCTCTCTTTCCTCTTTACGGACTACTCTTGCCTCTTCCTACACCTCTCTTCCCTCTTTCTGCATTTATCTTGCCTCTTTCTCCACTTCTCTTGTGTCTTTCTGTAGCTCCCTTGCCTCTTTCTGCAGCTATCTTGCTTCTTTTTGCATCTTTCTTTCTCTTGCTGCACTTCTTTTGCCTCATTCGGTACTTCTCTTGCTTATTTCTTGTACCTTTCTTCCTGTATCAGCGCCTCTCATGTTTATTTCTGCACCTTGCTTGCTTTATAAAGAACTTTGCTTGATTCTTTCTGTACCTCTCTTGCTTCTTGCGGGACCTCTCTTGCCTCTTTCTGCAACTCTCTTTCTACTTTTTGTACTTCTTTTGCTTCTTTTTACACCTCTCTTGCCTCTTTCTAGACCCTCTTCCCTCTTTCTGTACTTCTCTTGTCTCTTCCTGCACTTTTTTGCCTCTTTCTGCCCATTTCTTATTCTTTCCGCACCTCTCTTGCCTCCTTTAGAACTTCAGTTGCCTGTTTCTGTATCTCACTTGTCTTTTTTTTATCTCTCTTACCTTTCTTTACCTCACTTGCCTCTTTCTACGCTTCTTTTAACACTTTCTGCACATCACTCTTCTTGATGCACCTCACTTGCTTCTTTCTGAACCTCTCTTGCCTCTTTCTGTACCACTCTTACCTCTTTATTCACCTCACTTTCCTCTTTTTGCTTTTGTTGTGCTGTTTTTTGTATTTCTCTTGCCTATTTCTATACTTCTTTTGCTTCTTTCTGGACATCTCTTGCCTCTTTCTGCACCTATCTTGCTTCTTTTTTTATCATTCTTCCACTTTCTGCACTTCTATTGCCTCTTTCTGTGCTACTCTTTCTTCTTTCTGTACTACTCTTGCTTCTTTCTGCACCTCTCTTGCCTCTTTTTGCACTTCTCCTGCCTCTTTCTCTGCATTTTCTGCTTCTTTCAGCACCTCTCTTGCTTCTTTTTGCATCTTTCACCTCTTTCTGCAAATCTATTGCAGATTATTCTCCCAGATTCATGGAGAAGTTACTTAAAATGCCCTAACACACATGAGGGCGGATTCACAATGCCCTTGCACCACTTTTGCGTCACTTTTAACATGGGGAAAATAATGTGAAAGTGGCTCAAAGTCCTTATAAATATGCCCCATGCTGACTATGAAACTCTAGCATTACATATCAAGAAACCTAAATGACTTCAAGAAACGTTTTTAAACACATCAAGTAAGCAAATTATTCTCCCCCATTCATGGGGAAGTGACTTAAAATGCCCTAACACACATGAGGGCGTATTTACAAGGCATACTAGTCTCTATCTAAATTAAATGAATCCTTTCTCTGCTTAGCAAATGCTTTTGAATTTCAATACAGTCTCAGACACACACCAATTTTTCTTTAGCAGAGCAAAGGGTATACACTCCAGAGGCTGCAACCAGATTATTCTCCCAGATTCATGGAGAAGTGACTTAAAATGACCTAACACACACGAGGGCGTATTTACAAGGCCCTTGCACCACTTTTGCATCACTTTTAACATGGGGAAAATAACGTGAAAGTGGCTCAAAGTCCTTATAAATATGCCCCATGCTGACTATGAAACTCTAGCGGTACATATCAAGAAACCTAAATGACTTCAAGAAACGTTTTTAAACACATCAAGTAAGCAAATTATTCTCCCCCATTCATGGGGAAGTGACTTAAAATGCCCTAACACACATGAGGGCGTATTTACAAGGCCCTTGCACCACTTTTGCATCACTTTTGACATGGGGAAAATAACTTGAAAGTGGCTCAAAGGCCTTGTAAATATGCCCCATGCTGGATATGAAACTCTAGCAGTACATATCAAGAAACCTAAATGACTTCAAAAAACGTTTTTATACACATCAAGTAAACACATTATTCTCCCTGAATCATGGGGCAAGTGAAATATTTGTTTAAAGAAGCAGGCACCATTTTTTCCTCGGGATTCGTCAAGCGGGGGCTGAGATAAAAGGGGGGTCCCAAAACGTGTTTTCCCCATGTTAATTTCCATAGGGTGGTCGACCTCACTTTTAGCCCGAACGGCTGAATGGATTTCCACCAAACTTGGCAAAATTGTAGGGACTGGTAGCCCGATGTGCCTTTGCTATGTCTCAAGATATGTGCTCCAGTGGATTATGATTAATTTAGGTTAAAAAAAATATATATATCTATGGCCGCGCCCCGGTACGCGCACCGGGGCTCTAACCAGCGCACTGCGCGAGTTCGCGCTCGGAGAGCTGATTGGCTCTCGGGTGTCTTTCAACATTCCAAACAGTCTGGAGCAGCCGCTATCTTGTGTCTCGGTAGGATCGAGACACAAGAGGTGGCAAAAACAAAGGGGGAAATGACCATAAGGGGGCAGAGTAGACCTCCCCTCACCCCCTAGGTTTGATGTGGGGGCTATAAAAGGGCCCCGCGGGCAAAAAAAAAAAAATTGTTTTTATTTGCGCTTGGGAGCGCCCGGTACGCGCACCGTGAAGCGTACCGGGGAGCGTACAATGGGGAAAAAAGAATGATAGAGTTTTTAAAAAATTTAGCCTTTTTTTAAAAATTGGAGGTAGTTCTAAAAAGAACTGTTTTTTTTCTTCTTTTTGTTGTTTTATATTTTTTTAATGCTTTTTTAACATTTTGTACTTTTTTGGGCTTTTATGAACTATTTTATATTTTTTTATTATTTTTATGGGGAGAAACAAAAAACAGGGAATTGAAAATGGCTCAACTGGAGCAAATAAAAAAAAGGAAAAAATTAGGGTTTTTTGGGGCAATTGTGGTTGTCACCAGCAAGGAGGATGAGCTTGATGCTCTGTTCACCATAGGAGATGGTCTTACCACAAAAAATACATGTAATTCTGTATTCCCCAATCCGTGGTTGTATGCAAGGGATTGTCTCCCTTGTCTCTGGTCCCGATGGAGAGGGTTGCTTTCTTTTGGAGGTGGTAGTTGAAGATTGGGGAGGGTTACTGGCCAGTTCTCTCATCTCTGCAGCAGAATAGTTGTTTGGATGCTTGCGCTGCATGTGTCTCATCATGGTATTGTTACCAAAAGAATATTTTTTGTTCGGGTTCCCCCTTGAAAGTTCCATGTCACAGATTAGGCAAGTCACCTTGGGTGCATTGACTTTCTTCTTGCCCTCTGGGATAGAAAAAAACTCCCATACAATGTGTGGCCTTGGCTTGTATGGGGTATTGTCTTCTGGCAGCCACCTTCTCCCTTCCTCCTCCTTCTCCTCCTCCTTCTCTTCTTGACCACCAATGTAATGTTGTGGTGGTCCTCTTGGTGGTGGTGGTGGTGCAGATGCTCCAGCTGCGCTGCTACTGTAGCCATTTTAAAGTACAACATTTTGCACAAAGATGTTCAAACAGGTCTTCCTCAGTCAAAGGAAAAAGTCAAAATAAGGAAAAAAGGTGTGGTCTTTCATCGTTTGGAAAAAAAAACTGTCCTGAACCAATGAAAAGTGTTATTTTCAGGTCACATGATCTGGGCTTTTATCATTTAGAAACCAAAATTGTTCTGCACCAATGAAAAGTGTTATTTTTAGGTCACATGACCCGACGCGCTTACGCGACGCGCCCCGGGGCGCACTACGGGGCGCGTCGCGTATGTGCGTCTGATGATTACGTTGCGCGATCGTATTCACTCGAGTATTTCCGGGTGCGCTTACACCGTGCGTATTACACGGACGCGGCTACGCGATACGTCATGATGTTTTCGTTCGCGGCAATAGCACTAACGGGACGCTCACCGGTGCGCGACCCGGGACGCTCCGAAAAAATGCGCTTTCCAGTGCGCACACCGGGGCACGCACCGGGAGAGCACCAGGGCAAAAAAATATTTTAAACAAATAATATTATATAAATATACAATATAGGATTCATTATAAAAAATATTACATTTCATAGGTTTGAGGCCCTATATATAGTTAGGAATTAGCATTTAAAAAACGTATGAAATTCACTGAAAAAACCATAGGTTTCACACCAGTTATAGTTAGGAATTAGCATTTAAAAAACCTATTAAATTCACTGAAAAAACCATAGGTTTCACACCAGTTATAGTTAGCAGGAAGTTTTACTCGCATAAAACCATTGAAATTCCCACGTTATAGTTAGTTGGACTCACTATAACTTGCGCGTGCAATGCACTGCTGATGACGTCACATATTACATCACTCATGACATGGTCAGTGACATCACTCATGACATGTTAAAACTCTAGCAAAGGCCATGTCTTCTTTCCATTTCTTTTGCAGAATTTGAAGTATTCTTAAGGGAAATTATCAACTTCAGAAGAGGTTAATTTTACCTGTTAGAGTTTTTACATGAGCACTAGTTACATTACACAAGGTCAAATTAATGTATTTTTTAATCCTCCCCCCATTTTTGCAGCAAAGTGCCCTCAACCACGACATTAGCTAGAAAAATGAGCTACTATGCTCTTTTTAAAAGAAAGTCATAATTGTGATACAGTGGCTCCATTAGATCTCAGGACCCCAGTGCTGCTGCACCTGCTTTACTAATGACAGACACTGCCTTGCGCAGCGGGATGGCTCCCATATCCTTTGTTAAAAACAGAGGTTGCCATTTTGTCCAATCCTTCTCCAAACCATCTCTCTGATGCCCAAATTGATGCTCAAACTAAAGTGCTTTTTCTACTTGAGTTTTCTCCTCCCTTGGGCCTTTGCTAGGAGGCCCAAAACAACACTCTAATACAAACAAGGAAGGATATTAAAATAGCCATTTGACCCCTCATTCCTCTAGACCCTGGTGCCACTGCGCCTTCAGTACCAATGATAGCTCTAAAAAGAAGGATATTCTCACTCAGTCCTTGGCCCGAGACACACAGCAGACTTTGTGCCCCTTTGTGTAAAAAAAAAAGAAAAAAACCTCTCCTCCCCAATTTCTTGGGTCCTCACCATGATCAGTAAGTATACTAGCGAATGGGCCTAACTCCCTTTTATGTAGTACAACACATAACTGCGGTGCCGTGGTCACTCAAGGCCCAACACCACAGTTCCTGCTGCACTAATAGTAATGATAGCCATATACCTGCCCCCTTCTCCGCGGGCATCTCTCAGAGGAAGCTGTCTCTATCCATATGTAAAAAGAAATTTACAAAATCCCACATCTCTTTGACTCTATCCATAGATTTGGCGCTCCTTTTGTTTTTCTCCTGGGCCATTAATGTGAGGCCCTAGAGTCTTGGAGGATCAAGGCGTTGCATTTGAATGCACCCTAATAGGCTCTTCCGAGCTATCCCCTGGACCCACCCTTTTGCAAAAACAAAAATAACGATTTAAAGGTTAAGGCTGCCCTTGAGACAACTCTGCCTGAAAATCAAAGTGTGCACTCTTGATGTGAAGCTGAGTGATGGACAGAAAACAAAAGAAAAAGCAAGCCTGCTCACTAAGATGCATGCACCTGAAAGAAATGTAAATGTGTGCAATGTGTTAATCACCATATGTAAAGGCTTCTTGGAGCCAGTATACCTTTAACTGATGGAGGAGCTTGGAGCTCCACAGTGACACACATTTATTCTTCTTGTGAGGTAATGTGAGGGGGTTTCAAGCTGAATTTAGGAGCGCAACTTTTATGGAACACTTTAAAAAAAAAATCAAGTATAGTCTGATTATTACTCAAATATATAGATACAAATATAAACGTACACATTCACAGTGCTTTCTGTCACAGAATGAGACCTCAAAGTGCTATAAAACACAAACCAGTACTTCCCACTGTGCCAACTAAGGTTCAATTCTGTGACTTTCTGGTCCCACAGAGATATCTAGAGTGATCGTATTAGCCAACTGCAGTACTTCAATATAGAAGAGAACATTTCTCTCCCATTAGGTTACAAGTAGTTGCAGACCATTTGTACATTTCTTGCAATGCAACGACTGAACCCCAGGGAGGTGAGGGGGGGGGGTTAACAGTTTGAATACCTCTGATATAGATAGTGACTAAATTTAAAGGAAGTCTTAACACCTCTTTCAAATTGAAGTTCAAAACAAAATACCACATTTCTTTTCTTTTCTGAAATCACACACTCAATGCCTTCTTCGATTTTTCCCTGGGAAAAATATTTATCAAGTGTGGGTCTAAGGTGGACTATATAGTTCCTGTTGCTCAATATACACTATGCACCAGAGAAGACAGGGCAAGGTCAGGATTGTAGACTGTCATTAAGCTTTGCTATCATTTGGTGTTGTAATATCAGGATAATTCAGCAGTACTTTTTGTTGTCATGAGACAAAAACAATGGGGCTTATTTACAAGCCCCTTGTGCCGCCCGACCGGTGGCGCAACAAGCTGCGTGATATTTACATTATTATAAGGAACAGGGGTCCTAGGGAGTTACGATGTAACAAGAGATGCTAATATAGACCACAATCAGTACTATATTTTTGACGCCCAGCCGGGCGTAGAGTAATTTATTAGGAATAACATAAAATTACATTGACCTAGAGAGGGTCAAAATTTGAACAACAAGATAGGGTACAGTCCTGTACCTATCCCGCAAGGTTGGAAAACCAGTAGAGTCAAGCAAGGTAGAAGGAAGGAAAGAGGTTTTTCAGGCAAGAAGAAAAGATTTTAGAGCCAAAGGGTGGCTTGCGATTTCAATAGATAGTTTCGCAAAATACACCCAACAGTGTCAACAATTGATTATACACATTAGGTCATATGTAACACTGTTTAAAGCATCGACGTTTCGATCCCTAAGGGCTCTTAATAAAATGGGATCATCATCAGGACAATTTACAATCACTGCCTGTATTACAATGCGAATGCCTGTAAGGAAAAAAAGGGGGGAAAAAATAGAAACATAAAGTAAGGCATCCGCCTGAATTGATAAGAATTTAAAACCATTCAACAGGGCCCAAGTGCTACTTATAAAGGCCGTTGCTGTGTTACTACTCACAGACAATTGACTTGTGTGAAGGTGAGTAGTGATATTCATATCGTTTAATGAAATTAAAAACCGGGTGAAAAAACGGCGCAGTGACATGGTGATAGATCTATATCAGTGTAGATAGTGGTATCTTCTTTGTGCGCAATTCTTAAAGCGTGTGCAGTGGTTCCGTGAGTCGGATTTGGGAGCATGGTTGGGTTCAATTGACATGCGGTGGTGGTGAAAGTGGGTGAGGGATAAGGGTGGGCAAAAAGACTGTCTGTGGGCAGTCATCAAGCCATGGTCAGGACAAATACCTTCACAAGTCCAAGATCAAGGTTGTGATGCCATGATTGTTCTTTGTTGGAGAGGATTTCTCTTTCCGGCTCTTGGAGCTGATTGCTGTATGGTAAAAGAACATTACCATGAGCGGGGTTATGAGGGCAGTGATGCCGAGGTCGAAGGGGTAAAGATTGAGGCTTACCTGGCTGCACTTTGGGCAGCCGTGGGGTGGAAGTAGAACACAATGGTTTCATCCCGTTTTAAGAGTAGGTTGACTCCGTTGTTTTGATCCGCAGACTCAATGCTAAATAACAAGGATTAAAGTTAAGAAAAGCCCTTCTAATGGCAGTGGGGTCGAAGTCTGAGCTGCGTTTGGGAGTGGGCTTACCTGACTTCTCGATGGAAGCGGCGGTGGGGTGGTGGGAGAAACTCAATGGTCTTCTCCCCCTTCAGTGGCAGCGCGAATCCGCTGTGCAGGGGTGTCTCGTGAGTTGGTCTTTTTAAAGCCGGAAATTGATAAAGGAAGGACTAGGTACCACTTCCTGGTACTTGGCGGCCATCTTTGAGTGGCAAGGTTGGAATGGCCGAAGTGCAACTTAGTTGCATTTACAGTGGCCATTTTGGGAAGGGCGTGGGTGGTGACGAACAATTAGAGTGAGTAAATTGTGCAGTTTTGTGCTCATAACCGCAAGTAGTGAAGGCTGTCTGTGCTCCTCCTTCATACACATTGGATTTGACAGCAAATTAAAAACATTGTGGGGTTTAGTCTTCACATTTCCATATTCTCAAAGTCTTTTCAAATTATAATGATTCAGGAAAGTCACTTATGTACATCAAGTTGAGCATTCAGAGTAGGGATGTCAAATCCTCTGTCCGATGATTCAATCCATTGTGAATAGAGTCTAGCAGTATGATACACTTCAGCTCTTCTTTATTCAGGAGACTGGACATGCTCGCCCCTCTCTGGGGAAGTTTCAGTGCCTTCAGTACAGTCCAACGGATGTCATCCTCATCATGGTTGGTCTCCAGGAAGTGTTCTACCAATGGGGCATTTGGCGTACGGCATCTAATGCGGCTCCTATGCTGGCAGATCCGGGTCTTGATTTTTTGAGATGTTTGCCCAACATAATTTTTGTTGCACGGACTTTGGATCAAATAGATAACATTGCTAGTGTTGCAATTTGTAAGTGTGTTGCATTTAAAGGTGACATTATCAAACACAAAGCTTTTCCCTTCAATTGTTAAGTTACACACTGTACAACCACCACATTTAACGTGTCCGACAATGGGGGACAGACCCCATGCTGACTCAAGAGTGGAAGAATGGGTAGGACTTGGTAGTGCTGCTCGAACCAGATGGTCCTTTAAATTCTTGCTCTTTTTAAATGCAAACAAAGGGCGTTCGATATCTAGAATTCCAGCATTAATTACTGGCCAATGTCTTAGGATCATTTTTCTCAAGTTGTTGGAAATGGGGGAGAATGTTGTCACACAGGCTATCCTGTCCATGTTTTTCTTTGGGTTTGGGACAAGAAGCGTTTCACGCGGGCAGTACCAGGCCCTTTTGAGGGCGTTTTTGACTATTTTTCTTGGGTAGCCCCTATTTTTGAATTTGTTGGCCAGGGTAGTGCTTTCTCGAAAATAATCCTCCTTATGGGAACAGTTTCGCCTAATTCGTAAGAATTGGGAAAATGGTAGGGAGTCCCTCAGAGCCCTGGGGTGATTACTTGAGTACTCTAACAAGGTATTTCTCTCCGTAGGCTTTCTATAAAGCTTTGTCAATAGCTCGCCTTCCTGGTGGAAAATTGTCAAATCCAGGAAATTTATGGAGTTCTTGTCAGATGTTGAGGTGAATTGGAGTCCCAAACAGTTATTGTTCATCCAGTGTAAAAAGTGGCGCAGTACATTGACGTCTAATCTCCATATTATGAAGATGTCATCAATGTATCTGCGCCACATGATGATACCAGAGAAGAAAGGATTGGAGGGTACAAGAATTGCCTGTCTTTCTATTTCGTCCATAAACAATATGGCCAGGTTCGGGGCAAAAATGGCGCCCATGGAGGTCCCCTTGATTTGTTGGTAGAAGTGACCTTGGAATCTGAAAAAATTCTTAGTCAAGCAGAGTTCCAATAACTTGCAAATGAAAGATGTTGGAATGGCATGTGGGCGGGGCGGCTATCTAGAGTTCTCTGTATAACAAGTAAAGCCGCTGTTTGTGGGATATTCGTATACAGAGACTCCACGTCCATGGTGCACAAAGTATCGGTCAGGGGATTGAAGGGATGGTGCTCAATCAGGTTGATCATGGACATGGAGTCACGTACATAGCAGAGTGTTGGGGGGACAAATTCTTTCATAAAGAAATCGACAAAAGCCCCTAAGGGTTCCAATATGGAACCACAAGCCGAGACAATTGGGCGGCCTGGGGGGGTACTGAGATTTTTATGAATCTTCGGTAGAGTGTATATTACCGGGGTTCTTGGACTTTTCACGTTTAAGTAATTAAATTCTTTTTTGGTCAGGAAGCCTTCTGATACTGCCTCAGTTGTTATTTTTCGTATTAGTTCCTGAATGGACTTGGTCGGGTTGGATGCGAGCCTACGGTAGTGGTCTGTATTGTTTAACTGTCGTTGGATTTCAGCTGTGTAAGACTCAAGCTCCTGTATAACAATTCCGCCCCCTTTATCTGCACTTTTGATCACTATTGAATCTTTTTTTTTTTAGAGAGCCAATGGCCTCTTTTTCTTTTAGTGTGATATTATATGGTATGAACTTTCTTTGTTGTTTCATATTTGAGAGGTCCTTAAGTACTAGTTTTTCGAATGTAGTGACCTCTGGCGGTATCAAACTAGCTGATGGTAAAAAGGTCGAAGGAGGGCGGAAAGGAGTTTGAGCATTTATTTCCGGGGATGGGTGAATTTGGAAAAATGCTTTTAAGCGTACCCGTCTGAAGAATCTTAAGAGTTCGGTATGTAGCTCCATAAAGTTAGGTGCCACAGTTGGAACAAAAGTGAGGCCTTTTTTCAAGAGAGAGAGTTTGTCTTGTGCCAGCAAGTGAGTGGAAAGATTAAAGATTGGGATGGTGTCTACTGTGGAGGTAGTCTTTGTTACCATTGGTAATAATTGTTCCTTGTCCTCCGTTCCCCTGGTGGGTTGACCCATCTCTGGGTTTTTTTGACGCGCCCTCGTTGCGGTGGTTCTTGCTGGCCTCTCGGTAAAAAAGTACTTGAGTTCTGATGTGCTCCACCACGTCTCGATGTACTGGATCCTTCACCGGCGTCTGAATTGTCAGACGACTCAGCCGAAGTATCGGAGAAACCTACCAGGTTTTGTCTCCTATTGAATCTACCCCACGGTCTGTTTTGTTGGGGGTTGTTGTAAGCCTTAGTCGTGTAAAAGTCCTTTTGCAAGTAAGGATAAGTTGTTTCGATGTTATAGGATTTTATGTCCTTTTTAACTTTGTTTGATTTTTTATTCTGCTCAATTCTGTAGAACTCTGCAACAGTTTTATCTACCTGTTCTAGTAGTTTTTTGCTGTCAGCGATAGTGTCAGGATCCTCAAGCTGTTTTAGGATTTCGGCAATTTCTGTCTCTAGTGATTTTAAGGTTTCAGACGCTGTATCAATGCCTAATGCCAACCAATGGCGGGAACAAGTTGTCCCTATGTAGCTAAACCCTGATATATATTTTGGGTTGTCCGTAAAGATGCCTGGTATATTCCGAACTTGGAGGCCTAGGGGGATTACCTCAGCTTTAAGATAGTCAGTTAACATCAACACCATTAACTGTAGACGGACTTGCTTTTTCCTCAGTTTTTCTAATTGTTCAGGGAGTGAGGTATTTACTTGGTTAGAGATGTCTGCATTTTCCGAAAGCAGCGAGGGTCCTGAACATAGATGTTTTAGATAATCGTCTGTGTACAGTGGGGCCAGATTTGACATAGTTACCCTGTCGAAAAAAGGTGAAAAAAGAGGGGGAGGGGAATTCTCCGTGTGGGATGAGTATACGAACAGTGGGGTATAGAAGTACTAGGTACTAGGGGACCCAAACTAATTAGTTTGGACAGGATGTGAGACCTTGCAAACCAGCGTTTGCGCTCAAATCATTTTGGAACACAAGGAAACCCAAAGAGGGGCCTTCGGACCATGGGTTAATTTAGTTATTATAAGTGATATTTACAAGCACATGTAAAGCCACCCTGCGTAGTTTTACGGTGCTTGTAAATTTCGCCCCTTTTCAAGCAAAACACTTTGCATGTTAGGGGCGCGACATGGGCGTTGCTGTGGCTGTCCCCACGCAACAACTGTATCCACTGATGCGTTTCCAGATTTACGAGCAATCGTAAACCTGGAAATGCAGCAGAATGCTATGCCACCCCCAGGGGTGGCATAGCGAGGCGCAGTTTTTTTCCTCTTTCAATGCGTGCTGCATTCTACAGCACGCATTGGAAGAGGAAATCACCTCAACAGATTGACCATGGTGCAAGGGTGTCTGCGCTGGCGTATGGCAGTAGTCTGTGCGCCAGCGCAGAGAAAAGCACAGAGATGTGACATATTGCTGTAAATATGATGCATCCCTGCTCCTCAAAACTAACGCATCGCGGTGCAGCAGAATGACTTGGGACACCGCACTGCGTTAGTTTCCCATAAATAGCGCACAATGTTTTTAGTACACGTTATGGAGATGTTTTCTGATGCTCATAAATACCTTCTCCTCCAAAATTCTATTACTAATCTCTGTTTTGTGCTTTCTCAATAACTGTTGAATCCCGGCTTTGAAACTAAATGAAAGGAGCAATAGAAATTGAGCAGGCGCCCCCGTGCCTACAGGAGGGGTGCCATTAGTAGCGCCAAAGGACCGAGCATCCTACCTGGGGGCTGGGTTGAGGAGGGGGACCGGCTAGTAACGTCTCATCTTTGAAACTAAATGATAGGATCAATAGAAAATGCTACTATGCTGTAGCTTGAAGAGAGGTACATTTTAAATTTGACACTCAAATGTTTCAAAGATGTTATTTACTCCATAAACAAAGTTTGGTTTTAAGATTTAAATGTTTTAAGTTCACACTAAACAAAGATGAAGAGTGAGATTCACAAATGCACACATTTATCATTGATATAGGTTTCCTACTCATTTCAATTTCTTTCTTGTCATGTATGGAATCTTAACTTTCTTGAATTTTAAAAAATAGCTGTGAGGCTCCCTAGTATATAAATGATATTTCAACATTTCTAGATCAAACTCTCTCTAAATGTGCTTATTCTTTTTGGTGTATGTTAGACCTGGCATCTTTGGGTGGTTTCCCCTGATATTTTGCCTCTACCTCCTGAGTGAGTAGGCCTAAAATGGTGTCCCAGGCCTGACACTGCGGTGCCTGGGTGCAGTTGCTAACTATTGGCATATCAAGAGGGAGAGAGAGGACTAGAAAGCTAGTCCGTATCCCCTGGGGTTTATATGTTTATCAACAAGGACTAGTTTGGGTGTGACCCTATTATAGGACTCTGAACTGTATTGTCAGCATGCACCTATAAGGTTTTTTATGAAGCCTTCACCCACCAACCTTATTGGTGGCATGCTTCATCATCGGGCCCACCCAGTGACACCTAGAGTGTCCCGGGTGTGCTTCAACGCCTGATTACAGCGGAGCAGGTATTTTTCTGAGAGTGCAGTGTGGTGAATTGTGCAGGGAAGTTAAAACGGCTAAACGGTGCTTCCAGTACCTAAGGGTGAATTACATTTTAATAGCATGGGCCTCCGTCAGCGGTTAAAAACAAGGCAGGTGGATGTTGTAGTGGAAAGATTAAGACCTCCAACATCCAGTTTGGGTCGACATGTTTCAGCCAGTGCCTTTGATTATGCTGGCTTTCCTCAGGACCGTAAATAGTGCAAGTGTGGGTTTAAAAACAATAAAGTGAGTGTTTTCAGACTATGTGTCACACTCACTAAGGTGCTATGAGTGTGAGAGGGGGATTCCCTCCACAAACATACCTGTTCATATAACATATAGGACAAAACAAGACATACAGATGAAGGAGTCATTAAACATGTAGTTTAGGGTCACACAGATCACGAAATCGCTGGTTTTTAAGTGCTGTGTGGGGAGACTAAAAACGGCGTAGGTGTAACAGTACTGGTGGTACTGTTAGTGAAAGTTATTGCGAAATATCATAGGCGTGGTGAGGCTAGAGAGCGAGCATCACACACAATGTGGCAGGGAGCGTAAGGACTGTAATCTCATTCTAATGATTTGTTGCGAGTGCTCCCTGGAGTGATTCGGCAAGGGAATTGACCCAGAAAGAAAATGGGGGACCACTGGTAGTTAGGCAACCTGTAAGGAGAGAAGCGCTTACCCTGAAGATGTGTGGGTTGGTCACCATACTCACAGGATTCTAGGTCAAGGCCTGCGGGGGTACCTGTTGTGCCGTCATCACCCTCCGGAACCTGAGTAAGGGAGGCGGCGGCGTTTTTATGCTGTTTCGTAATTGCCTCACTAGAAGAGGGCAACCCAATAGTTCCCAAGGAACTGGGTAATATAAACTTATTAGAAAAATGCACCTTGAGGAATTATTTCACACAATTATTCATTCTTTGTCAAGTCATATATATGTACAATTAATTGAAAGGAACATAAGAGGCACGGTATCTCTTATTCAAAATTTATATCACACTGTGAACACTGTATAACCAAAGTTAATTGCCGGCACCTGGATGTGGGAGCAACGTAGACAGACAGCCAGCGCCGCATGATGGTCGAAGTGCGCATGTGTGTGTCGAAGACACGTGTTCGTTAGTGGGTGCATGCTCAGTAGTGAGCGATTGCTGCGCATGCGCTGAGGGACTCTTGCATGTGTGTGCGGTCAGGATGTCCACACGCTTCTAATAGTGCGCACGCTAAGTTGTGAGCAAGTGCGGCATGTGCCCAGAGTGTAATCTGTGAGTATGACCGTACTATGTTAGCGCCTGGAAGGGGCGAGGGGGGGCAATGTGCAGCGAGCCAGGGGCTTATCATACACACGTAATGCGAGCCGTTATACCAAAAGACCGGAGGTTGTGCCCAAAGTGTGTCATATAGTGAGAAGGACATGTACAGAGTATTGCTAATAGGGACTTTGAAGGGTCTGTGTCTAAAGGTTTATAGACTGAGGGAGTTCCACGATATGGAATCATTGAGATCATCTTTCTGGAGGGAAAGGCGGTAAATCCATTGTTGTTCTTTATTGAGCAGAATTTTCTCATTGTTATGCCCTGTGGTGCTGAACTGTTCGATCACAGTCCAGGTTAGGTCATTGGGAGTGTGGTTATGGCGTAGAAAGTGGTCAGTCAGTTTGCTGATGTTTTTCTTGCACCTGATGGTGCTTCTATGTTCCACCACTCTGGTGTGCACTTTTCATGTATTCATGCCGATGTATCGTAAGCCACATAGGCATGTCAGGAGGTAGATTACATTACTGGAGTTGCAGTTAGTGTGGTGACGCTGGGACCAGGTCTTGCCTGTTTCCAGATCCAAGGTTTTAGTGTGTCTGGTGAGGTGGCATACACTGCAGTCATTGCAGGGGTGGTGGCCTGTGATTTCAGGTAGACCACAGGTATTAAGGATGGTGTTAGGTTCGGTTCTAGTCTGGGGTGTTGCGGGTGTGGACACCAGCTGGTCCTTCAGGTGTTTGGACCTGTTGTATGCGAAGCGTGGTGTGTTCCATTCCCTTGGTCCAGAGTTGACGATCTTCCAATGTTTGCGGATGATTTTTGCAACTTGATTGGAGGCCGTGTTGTAGGTGGTTACACAGGTCATGGACTGTTCTTGGGGCTCCTTGATGATGGTTTCTAGCAGTGCATCTCTGTTTTGATTGCGGGCTCTTTTGTTAGTTTTTTGAGATAATGGATTTAGGGTATCCACGCTCCAACAGTTTTTGTGCGAGGTTGTTGGATTGTGTTTTATAGTCTTACACATGGCTGCAGTTTCTGCAAATAGGTAGAAATTGGCCGTATGGGAGGTTTTCCATTAGAGGTCTCGAATGGAAGCTCTCAAACCGCAGTAGGGAGTTCCTTGCGGTAGGTGTATAGTACGTTGTGGTGGTAAGGGACCCTTGTTTGGCTGAAATGTTGAGGTCTAGAAAGGCTAGAGCTGAAGGACTAGCCGTGCTGGTGAATTTTAAGTAGGGGTCTCTACTGTTGAACCAGGTGAGGAAGTCATCCAGGGTTTGTTGTGAACCTTGCCAGATGACAAGTAAGTCATCGATATATTTGCGCCATTTTTTGATGTTGTTGGTGTAGGGATTGGTGTTTGTCATTATGCGGGTTTGCTCAAGGTGGTGGACATATAGCCTCACCACAAACCTGGGCACCGGAATCCATACAAGGTATCGCATCCCTTCCCATACAGACTGGATTCATCGCAACATGCCCGCTACGTCCAGCGGGGCTGTTGCATTGCCTCCCCAGGGTCTCAGGATTGACTCAGCGCTTGTTTTTCAATGCTGCAGCTTCCACTTGGAACTTTTGTCGCATTTACAGGTACTTTGGGCTAAACGTGATGCAACTGTGCATTATTTTGACGCAAACCCTTGAACTCTTTTTAAATCATATTCTTGAACTGTGTATGTTGGATTTTTTTTGTTTTGGTCTTGTGTAATTTAGATAAAGATACTTTATTTCTCTAAACTGGAATTGGAGTCCATTTGTTGTGTTTTCACTGTGTTACTGTGAGTGTTGGCACAAATACTTTACACATTGCCTTTGATAAGCCTGTCTGCTCGTGCCAAGCTCCCAAGGGGGTTTGCAGGGGTTATCTAAAGAGTGTATCCCCCTTACCCTGACTAGAAGCAAGGGTCCCTATTTGGACATTGGTACCTACCTCTGCCAAATAGAGACCCCCAGATCTAACAGTGTCGTTTTGTAATATTGTGGTTTCTCTTTGGATACGAGACTGGTAAAAGTGTTTAAGGATATTTGTAACTACTGTTAGCCCTATCCTCACGCTGCATAATAAAGATGTGACCAAATTAAAGAGGAATTTTGTTCTATCATCTTTCAGTTCAGAGCTGATATCTTTGATTTACTAGTTGTTGTTATTTCAGTTGTTGGTGGCTGAAAAGAGAGGGTAAACATAAGAAGTGGGAATTTCCATTGGGTTCCCATCTTGTAGGACTGTCTTTTTTTAAAAATAGAACAAGGTTTATTTTATTGGTTTTACTTGAAGTCCATTGATTCCCATATACATGAGAATTAGACATTAGATAAAATAGGCATTTTCTTCACAGAACTTACTACCAGACTTATTTAAAGTTCATTCCTTCAGGTTAATATTGCTGAGTCAGTGCCCATCATATATGATTTAAATGTAACTTTGTTCAAATTATGAGACTGACACAGAAACAATTTTAATATGTTAATTGTGCAGATAATAGATGTTATTCACATGCAAATGCAGGCACAACAGGGCACAGGTGACAGCAGTTGAACAGGGGGGGCTGAGCAAAGCGTTGAAGTGGACAAATGGCATTATAGGATAAGTAAATTAATAAAATGAATATAACCACTTACCTTGCGCTCGCCACATTGCCAACTCAGCGATGCGACAAGCGCAAGGTAACTGGTTTTATTTACTTTTTATTTTACTTTCACTATCTTGTTGTCTGTCCACTTAACCACCACCCGCCGCCCCACCCCCACTCCACCACCCCACCACCCCACTGCTATTACCAGTGCCGACCATGCCTGCCCATATATATCCATGAGGCACAGGGTCAAGGCTGATTTGAATATGGCCATGTCTGAACTGGGGTTGTGTGGAGTGCAAAACAACTATGGATTTAGGCCCAGATCTTTGTACTGGGGTGAATGTATGACATTGTTCTGCATTCTGTCCATCAACTGTTGTTTTTGCATTTGTCACCCCGAGTGAGATGGGTATGCTCAGACGTGAGTCCCATGCTCGCCACACCACTGGAGTCAAGCTATCCTGGCTGAAGATGGCTGATAGCCAAAAACCGGTCCTAGGATGCTTGATTCCGATACAAGAAATACATGGCTTGGCAGTTCGGGCTGGACTGTTCCCATGAGGCACAGGGCCAAGGCTGATTTGCATATGGCCATGTCTGAACTGGGGTGGTGTGGAGTGCAAAAAAACGATGGATTTAGGCCCAGATCTCTGTACTGGGGGGAATATATGACATTGTTCTGCATTCTGTCCATCAACTGTTGTTTTTGCATATATATCCACAGCACTGTGGCCGTCTATTGTTGCCCATGGCAGTATTCAACTGGCTTGAACCTTCGCTATTCTTCAAGGCAGGATTCTTTAGGTGTTCCAGGACAGAGAAAACACTCTTATTCCAGATCAGACTCCAGGTGATGTCCCCTCAGTTCTGGGAAGCTGGATGTCAGGTTGCACAATAGCACACTGGGCTACTCTGTGTACTCAATGGAGCACCTCTTGCTTGGCCAGAAAGAATTTGGAACTGGAACAACAAGGGGATCAACTGCTCCCACATTTAGGCAGAAACAGCATACAGGGGATGGATAGTTTCTGTCAGCAGTTTTAAAACTAGTTTGGGTTACTTCTTCTTTCATGTGTCCTTCTGAGGCTCTCTTCAAGAATCACCCTTTATCGAGAGTGGTGCTCCTCACAGCACCACAGTAATTGCGAAGTTGGAGCACCCACAGCAAAGCCACAAAGAATTGTGACGATTTAGTGCTCAAGAAGAGAGTTTAATAGCAGACTTTTTCTAAAGAACCTTCCCATGCTGAAGAGCAGGGAAGTATTACAGTCCAACCACGCTTTACCCCTACCCTCTAACAAATGGTACTCAGGAAGAACTATTAGCAGTCCTCTGCAAAAAAAGGACGTTATTGCCTTTCTAAGGGCAGCCTGTAGCATCGTTCCCCACTTCAGTGTCCAGTTCCCCTTCCTCCTGACTCTGGAATGTTAGCAACACACTTCCAGAGAATGGGAAAGTAAACATATGTCCATCTTGTGCACAGGTACCATAGCCTCCAGTTCCTATGGATAACATACTAGGTGTGCCCCTTCCCATCCAGCACCATACTCACATCAAAAAGCAGATTTATGCCTTCACACTCATGCAAGATTAGCATGAGGATGGGAACAGAAACACCAGAATAATGTTATCTTCAGCTAGGAAACAACTACAAATTTAATTCTTGGACTTTTTAAACTATTCATTCCAAATCAAATAGTGAAGTTGGATTAAAAAAATATTTTGGAAAAGGTTCTTTTGAAAGTTTGCTTTTCCCTGCCTAAAGTATCTGGAGGACTATTTGTATGAGCTCCAACTGTCACCTCACAGTGGAATAAGGTGAGAGGATTGCTTCCAAAGTAGAACAAAGGGCTTTGGTATGGGGAGGTGTATCTGTTCCTCTGGCAGGATGATCATCTGGATGCAGTCAAGGAACTTGATTAACTTCATAGAGACCTGCTTTGCCATAGGAAAATATAGCTGACACCTGTGCAGTGCCCTACTTTGTTTCCCTAGTCAAGCAGGCACTAATCCAAACGTGAGATAAAATGTCCCTAGAACTGGTTTAAAGTGACCATGGGAGGTGGAGTTCCTCATTTCCTTAGCCACAATTTTGGGGTGGGTACAGGAGCTCTGAAAAGAGGAAGAAAGATTTTACTATCTTGAGTTTAGGTAGGGAGGAGCACTGTGGGATTGTTACCAGTAGGGCACATCGCTTGGAACTAGGTATTAGCCAGGAGGCTCCCTAACCATATGCTGGTGCCAGGTATAAATGTGGCCCTCACACTAAACTCCCCAGATCACTTTCTGGACCTTTGGAAGAACATGTGAGGAATAGACTTGCTGTCTGTGACCTGACAAGAGCCTAGCTGACTTGGCCTGCTGTCCGTCTTGCACCCAGGAAAAAGAAGTGGGCTCCAAAGGCCATAAAGTTGACCTTCAGCCTTATCAAACTTAAAGAATATGAGCTAAAAAAAAGGTAACAAGTCAGAAGGTAGAAAACTTTCACCAGTAGAATGTAGCAAAATCCTCCTGCCTGGGAGGGACCTTCATTGGACATGAAATTCTAATTTCTCCCGCTCAGAGCATTTCTGCCAAAAGTCAATGGTTACACTGTAACTTCATCCAGTGGCTATTTAAAGTCCTGGCATCTTCTTCGGCCACAGACGACTGCCTGGTTGTGCTGAAGATTTATGACTTCTGTTTCAGAGACTAAGTCAAAAGGTAAAACTTCCACCCAGGTTGAACCAGATTTCTGTATCCAAGGTGTGCTCAATCATGGGTGGACTTTGCTTGTGTCTATTTACCAGTCAAGCAAAACCAGATGATGACAGTTGGAGGCTAATTCTTTTATTGAGATATTTTTCTATTTAAAATATTTATTAAAATCTATTCTATTTTCTTAACCCTGGGCGTAGTTTGCATAGAAGTGCTACGCGTAGCTACTACACAAAGTGCACTTCGCCCTACACGAGCTACGCGTAGCTACGTGAACTGCATAGTGCAGTAGGGAAAATGCTGTTCGCACTGATTCCACAGTGCCGGCTGCTTGTCCGCACTGTGCAATGAATGCAAACGGCATCTTGCACAGTGTAAGCGATCGTTTTCTGCAGCTCGAGTAGATTTGTATTCAAGCGGCAGCTTTCTCAACGAGGACTGGTAGTTTCTCATAGTGAGTGGTCGTGAGCATATGTGACCACCTGCAATGAGAAACCAGCCCTCGTTGAGAATCTCGCTGGGAGGTTTATTTTCCAGGCTCGCAATTGGCAACTTGATGTTGCTGATAGCGAACGAGGAAAAAGTCTCGCCGGGATGTTGATTTTGCTCACTCGCTGTCGCCAACTTGACGTTAAGAACAGCGAGCAAGCAAAAAATGCCCGCTATGCTAGACTATGCACTTTTGCACTGTGCTACGTGCAATTCACATAGCGCGTAGTATTGCAAACGTTTGCACGCTCTGTGAGCGTAGCATAGTACTACGCCCAGGCCTCATTTTTTTATGTTGGTTAGGGATTTTTCTTGTGTCATGTTTTCAACTTTATTACTGCGTTGGTACTGCATAAATACTTTACACAGTTCCTCTAAGCTAAGCCTGTCTGCTTTGTGCCAAAAATAGCAAGGTGTTGGACTCAGGCTTGTTTAGTGACTTTAGTGGTTCACTCTGAGTGTTGTGGTTATTACTTGAGGTGTATACTCACCACCCTCAACTAATACCCCGATTTATTACAGACACAGTCACCCCAAACCTGTAGCAGAAACTTGCCTAAAATTAGTATTTGTGATGCTTGCTTTATGTAATATGGCCTCCTAAATTCCACTGGTAGAGGTGAGGCCAATCCAGCATTTTTGCAGTGTGCCTAGGAGCATGGAATTGTATATTAACTGAACTCAGGATAGCGCAAGCATCCCAAAATCTGAAACATTTTGGGGCAGAACTACAAGCACCTTGCGCTGTCAGTGCATTGCTTTTTCTGACGCACTGGCAGCTCATTTTTCTGCCCGATATTTACAAGGACAGGTAAAGCCACACTGGGTGGCTTTTCCTGTCCCTGTAAATATTGCCCCTTTACACGCAGCACTTTGGGTGAAAGGGACCTTCCATGGGTGTTGCTGTGCGTGTTCCCATGCAACACCCATGGAACAATACACATTTCCAGATTTACAAGAAATCGTAAATCTGGAAATGCGTCTGAATGCTACGCCTCCCTGGGGGAGGTGTAATGAGGCGCTACGAGGAGAAATGTATTAAATAATAGAACTAGGAAATAACCTCTAATGATTGTTTATGTACAGGAAGGTGTCCCTTCCTGCACATAAACAATCCTTCAAATAAATTATGTTTTACAAGTGAAATGTGTGGTAATGCAGCACACATAGAATTTGGAAAATGCCATTTCTGATTGTTTATGTGCAGGGCGGGAACCCTTCATGCACATAAATAATCATCCCAGTGATGAAGACATCCTTGCACCATGGTGCAAGGGTGCCTGATTCGGCGCATAGCAGCAGTGTGTGAGCTAGGGCAGGGGGAAGCACAGAGATGCAACATATTGTTGTAAATATGTTGCATCCCTCTGATTCCAAACTAACGCAGCGCAGAACAGCAAAATTACTTGCTGCATTGCGCTGCGTTAGTTTATTGTAAATCTGCCCCTTTATGTTCAAATACCTTTCTCATCTAGCACAGACCCCGAGATGTCACTCCGTTTTAATCTTCATTTTACGATGTACAAGCATACCCATTTTCTCTTTCTTTCTGCTCTTCCTTTCTCTCTTCCCACACACATTGAAATAGCTGCTACAGCTGTTCGAGTAAATTACAAATTAATAGTAAATATTTGTGCTTAGAGGCTTCATTCGCTACATAGCTTCGATAATTTGATTATACATATTTATAGCAAGTTTGTTAACTTTCGTAATTGTACATCAACATACTCTTGTTAACTAAAGCCTTTGAGGATTCAGTACATAAATCTCTGTGACATGCGTTATCTAAGTGGATTCATATGCTGGTTTCAGTATCCCTCATCGCCTCTATCCCTCATCAACAATATTTGCATGCACATTATAAATGAATGAGATTGTACAGAAATGTATTAAACTGATTGAACCAACTCTCAAGTTTCTTCTTTCCCTTTGTCAATGAGAGTATGTCTATTTTAATGTGCAGTCTTGTTTAGATCTAGCTGGAAATACCTGAGCAGAGCTGAAACAGTTTATGTATAGAGATGCCACTCCTGCTGAGCAATTGGTTGTCAAAAGTACAGTTCCACATCACACAATCCACAATCATCAGCCATTGATTCAATACTGTTGCCTCATATTACGTAAAGAGAATAGCTATTCACAGGCTAATTTCGGCCCTCTGTATATATTGTTAATGAAGGTTATATAAAGGTTTGTTTGTTTACAGTGACTGTGTATAGGAAGACCGGTTTGTAACCAAGGGAGAGTGTCAAACATGGATGCGGCAGGGGTAGGTGCAGGTGTTGAAATGATCGGTCACCTGCACAAAACATGCCCAGTGCAGCCAAGTCTGCTGCTTTCTTCTGTTCAAGGAAGCATCATAGCAACATAGACACGTTGAGAGTAAGAGAAATGCATGTTTTACACTGGGTCGAGCATCTGACAATACGGATGAATTGTAATTCAGCCATTCATGAAAAATATCATTTCTGTTTATCCAAGTAAGAACTGCAGACACTGCTAGCTAGAGATGAAGAGCAGGAAAGTGATGGATTCAGACGTTGTAAGCACTGTCTAGCGTCTCAGTGTGCATGTTTTACACGGATCAAGGGGCACATTTACAAAACTTTCCGAAACGCAGGGCAGCACGCAAAGTTGCTGGGCGACGTTATGTGAAAGAAGGGAGCAGAGATGCTCCACAATTAGAAGGATATGGAGTATTTCTGCTCTCTTCTTTTGCTGGGGCACTATGTGCAGCCTAGCACCAATGCAGGTACCCTTGCAGCAAAGTGCAAGGGTGCCTACGTTGAAGGCAGGATTCTTTTTATGCACCTTCCTTCACAAAACAACTGTTAGAGGCATTTCCTCTTCCTATGTGTGCTGACCAAAACACACATGGAAAGTGGGCCAACCAAGGTGTGAGACATTGGGTTGTTGGCTGACTGGGGTGTGAGCCCTGGTCAAGCACCAGCCACAATCCCAATTAGGGTGAACCACAAATAGTAACTAAATTTACATGTGCTTAACCCTGATTAGCTTAGCACAAAAAACACTCCAGCTTAACTTAGAGGTAATGTGCAAAGTATTCATGCAGCACACAAACAGTATTAAACTGAAAACATAACACAAGTTCAGCAGGGGAGGCTGCAGGAGTATGCGTGGAGGAAGGATTGATGACTGTGGAGCGAAGCCATTGTGAAGAATTTTACCTTTAAACTTAGTCACCAAAAAGGTAGTTGGAAATCTCCAGTGGGATAAAGCAGAAGGCTGCAGCTGAAGACAGTTCCACGAGGTCAGATACCCCTTGGTAAAGGGCCATTGAAAACGATTTGCTGCTTTGGAGAAGACCGTAGCTACAGAAGCCGCAACGTCACTCCGACCAATGATGCATCTCAGGCATATTGGCGTATCTTCTCCTGGTTCTCAGAGCACAGTTTGGCCACATTTCGTCTAAGAGCTCTGTTTTAGAAAATGGCCATCTGGGGGTCACTTTTAGCACCACAATCAAGGGTCCAGGAGTGGATGGAGACCTCTTGGGGGCTCAAGGCTCTCTCAGGCTGAGTCCAGGCGGAGTAAAAAAATGGTGGTAGCCTGCGACATCGCTAAACTTTAGAGTCCCTTCTGGTTGCAGGTGAAGATGCAGGGCTCAATAGCAGGACTGGCCACTGAAGGTTCAAGGCAGGCTCCAGACAGCAAAAACAGCCATTCCAGGTACAGCAGCAGTCTGGTAGAGTGAACATCAGACACAACAGCAGGCAGTCCTCTGAAAGTTCTTCTGCAGGTCCAGTAGTGAACTGAAGAATATCACTGTGGTCCTGTTTTATACCCAGGTGCCCATCTTCTGAAAAGTGGGAGAAGCTTCTAGAAAGGTTCTTTGAACTTCTCAGAATTTCCTGACTCCCCTGCCCTGGCTCCAAGCTGGATGCAGTGACAATACAGGGTCAATAGGCCATTTGTGAGGAGACAGAGCACAAGTGATCCAGGTGCAAATGAGGCTTTGCACAGCTCTGCCCCAAACTCCTGCCAGTTGAAGGTCCATTGAGGCACACTTAATGCCACTATTATGTCACTGTCCAGGTGGAATTCACAAAGTCCAACTGTCAGCTACACCCAGTCATGTAACCCAAGAAAGGCTGCAGGCACAAAGGGTTAAGGGCAGGAAAATGCCAACAATCTAAAAGTGTCAGGTAATAGTGCCAGCAAGAGATATATTTAAAATGTATTTAGATAAAATTGACAGTTGCTTCATAGATGTCCATCAATAACATAAACAATTAATGCGAACCAAAGATACTGTATATATATTCAAGAAAAGGAATGAAACAATACAAAACAGGTGTACTTCTTAGTTCATAAAGGGTCCCCACAGGGAGCCTGCCATGCATTAAATAGAGACATTTTTCTACTTTGCCGGACATTCGATGGTGGATTTGCAGCAAAATTGAAAAGAAAACACATCAGGCTACCACGCTTCCAAAGGAAGCCCCCGGGAGGGCCAAATAACAGGGGCATCTGAAAAATAAAGGTGGGTGGGCATGTGGCCTATGGGTTTAATCAAACCTCAGAGACCACCACCTCCCCAGGGTTTTTTATCTAAATCATGCTGGGTTGCACGCTCAGCACCCCTGCACCCCGGGGGCCACAACTTCCCTGGGACTTCTTTAACCCCTTCTGTGTGCGTGAAATTTCTGCACTGTGTGGAAGTTTTCATTAGTGGGTAGGGATTCAGAAGGCCGAGGGCCAACCTGCACACACCCCCACCATGGCGCGTTGTGGCTCCCTGCCGTCACAAGCATGGAAGAGGTTAATTATTAAATGGGGGCCTCTAGGACCCGCTATGTAAGAGTCTAGCCTGCACTCCTCTTTGTTCCCAAATCTTTAATTATGTTTTATGAGTTGTTTTTGGTCTGTGTTGGGAGCTACCCAGTGGTCAGTTGAGCCCACAACTGTGTATAAACTGCTATGTAGAGGCTTAGTGTAAACTAGGTCTGAACCGGGAGCTCTCTCCTAATGTCCCTAAGGTTTCAATAGTGTAAATCCGTAATAGAATGTGTTCAAGTGTTATTTTCAACAGAAATGATACAATCACATTGTTTTCTGTAAAATTAAAGCTTTTTTAGTTAACCATTGTTTCAACACAACTCAGCGTAGTCTTTAAATATATGAAATCATAAAGACATCAAATCAATTTAGCAGTCAAATTGTTCTCTATGTACAAAAATAAATCAAAGCCATGAACAAAAACTCAAACATTTCCCAATGCATTTCGGGTCATATCCGACCCTTCTTCAGGGGGATTTTTGAATGTAGAAGCGAATCCGTACTTTGTTTATCTGTGTCATGCACATCAGTTCCGTTTTCAGGCTCTGTAAAATTAATAAAAAACGGTTGTATTCCTACAAAACATGAAGTCATGTACATTTGAGATGTAGAATTAACACTCATTCCCAAGTAGAGCATGCGGTATAAGGACGTATGTGATTTGAGTAAAACTTAGAAGTGTGTGAGAGTAGTAAGGAACGGTGCCTGCACCCTTGTGAAGAAAGATACTAATAGTAAAAATAATAAATGCCTCCATGCATGTCCAGTGTAGATGCTCAGTACTTTAAACTGCGATGTCTGTACCTGACTGATGATTAAGACCGTGTAAACGGATCGAAGAGGGTCATCTACTGTGATCGGGTCCGATTCTAAAAAAAAAATTATGGAAGGAACTGTCAATGACAATTCAGGTCTCTGTCGATTACGCGATCAGTGAAAGAAGCAGGTTTGATATCTTACCAAAAGATTCCGCTGCCGATTGCTAACTGGTACTAAAATCATGTAAGCGGGTCTGTCTAGGTCATCTACTGTTAACAGGTCCAAAACTGTTAAAAAATATATGGAGGGGAACGTCAATGGAATTGCAGTTTTACGTAGATTGTAGCAGCTGTAAAGGAAATGGGTAGGTAACTTACCGCAGTTCCGTTAGCGTTCGTATACGATAAAGTCTCCCGAATTTCTGAATGTGGGTATACACACCACCTAGTTCAAAGGAAAGAAGGGGAAGAGTGAGACCTCCCCATCTCAATTCTGCGTGTAACCGTATCTAAACCAAACGCCATAAAGGCGCGAACCCCTACCTTGCTGCACTAGCGTTCCGCGACCTCTGACATCCCGATAGCTTCCGGTGAAAACATCTGGGTCGGGGCTACGTCCTTAAATAATAGAGCGTGATGTAGAAAGATCGCTCTCTCCGTAACTAAGATTCAACATTAGTGTTTATGAATTGAATGTTTAAAAAAACATACAAATGGGACTATAAAAATTTCCGGGTCCTGTAACGAATGAGTAGTGTGTGTGAAATTATATAAATGTGACCTGAAAAAACGAGCTGTGTAAGAAAAGTGAAAGGATATGGTGTCAATCCTATGAACCTATGAAAGGTTTCATGAAACTAAAAATAGTGTTAGTGCGAATAAAACTGAAAAAAATCTATGAGGGTCCTGAAACAAGTGTATTAGTGGAATTGTATAAAACAGTGAGAAAAATAGAACAAGCAGTATAAGAGAAGCGAGGGGATGTAATGTCAATCCTGTACAATAAAGATGAAGAATGTATCAGAAGGGTATTCACAAGATCTGAGAGTCAAAATTGTGAAAAGAACAGTAATATGATTAAATATCAACAATAGCCATAAGATATTCATAAGAAGCATACCATCTCATACTGATCATTGAGCCCACCTGGTGTGAGAGTGCCAAGTTTTTTTTATCCAAAATGTCTCTCTCCGAGCCAAAGCTACATTGTGATCTACACCCTTGTGTTTCTCTACCACTTCTAAAATAGTGAATCTCAGTTGTGGTATGGTGTGGCTCGACTTAGTCCAATGTGTCGCTAAACTGGATGTTGTGGCCCTGTTGCGTATGGTACTCTTGTGCTCGATAATTCGAGTCTTGATTTTTCGGGAAGTTCTTCCCACTTAGGTGAGTCCACATGGGCAAAGTATAGCATAGATTGCCCCTAAAGTATTACAGTCTCCACTGTGTTTACTCAAATCACATACGTCCTTATACCGCATGCTCTACTTGGGAATGAGTGTTAATTCTACATCTCAAATGTACATGACTTCATGTTTTGTAGGAATACAATCGTTTTTTATTAAATTTACAGTGCCTGAAAATGGAACTGATGTGCATGACACAGATAAACAAAGTACGGATTCGCTTCTACATTCAAAAAGTCCCCTGAAGAAGGGTCGGATATGACCCGAAATGCATTGGGAAATGTTTGAGTTTTTGTTCATTGCTTTGATTTATTTTTGTACATAGAGAACAATTTGACTGCTAAATTGATTTGATGTCTTTATGATTTCATATATTTAAAGACTGCGCTGAGTTGTGTTGAAACAATGGTTTACTAAAAAAGCTTTAATTTTACAGAAAACAATGTGATTGTATCATTTCTGTTGAAAATAACACTTGAACAAATTCTATTACGGACTTACACTATTGAAACCTTAGGGACATTAGGAGAGAGCTCCCGGTTCAGACCTAGTTTACACTAGGCCTCTACATAGCGGCCTCTAGGACCCCCCAGACCCGGGGACTGCCACCTTCCTGGGGCTTTGCAAGTACGAATGCCGGGGGCTGAGTGCAACCCCCGCAGCTCCAGGGGCCAGCATCTCCCTGGGGGTTTACCTTTTAATAACAGGGCCTCTTGTGGACTCCTGCAGCCTCAAGGATTGCCACCTTCCTGAGTTTTTGTTTAAACTATGTGGGGGGTCCACCAACTCCCTGGTGCAAATTCAAAGAAAGGAGTGGAGCTGTGCAGCCCACCTCCTGGAGCCATAGATAGCCCGGCACCACTGGGACATTGGAGTTTGCTATGGCATGGCGGGAGCATTACCTCTTTAGCCAAGCCATAGCAAATGCTTCTCCTCTTTCACCAAGCAACTGCATTAAAAATGCTTGTGCTTGCTAAAAGCAGAGAAGAACTGCTTTTAGACAGAGGGAGCTGATTGTTCAGCAGCTCCCTCTTTCCAAAAGCAATGTCAGCTTCCGCAGGATGTGGGAAACCAGCAGGGACAGTGAGGTCTTGAGGCTCCCCCTTGCTCTCTATCAGTGACAAGTGGGTGCCCTGGGTGGGACCACAGCACCCATAACTGAGGCCAGGCCCCAGGGAATAGGGTACATGTGGCCCCTCCCATTGCTATTTTTTTTAAAGAGGCCTCTCCCTGGAGGATGGGGTTACCAGGGCCACAATCAGCCTGGGAGGGTGGTTGCAAGACCTACCTCCTCATCGAAAAAAGGGCTGGCCCCAGGGAATAGGGTCCCGAGGCACAAAACGGCCAGGGAAGGCAGGCCATGTGGAACAAACCTTCTAGAGCACTGTTGGTGTGGGGATGAAGTCCCAGTGGCTGCCGAGGGTAGTTGGGGGCCAACAAGCCCTTCTGTTACCTCCAATAAGTCACGTATAGTAGGATTGCACAGAGGTTTTTGGAGGCCATGCCCCCATTCTTCACCACTCTGCATATAAGCCTCCTAGTGCACTGCTGGTTGAGGAATGAAGTCTCCTTGGCTCCAGAGAGTCCTTGGGACCAAGTACCCCTCCTGTTACCTCCAAAAAGTTCCACAGATAACGATTGCTGTGATGACTTAGGAGGCCACACCCCTTTTGTCCCCACTCTGCAAATGCACCTCCTGGCAGAATACTGGTTGGGGGTTGAAGTCCTCTTGGTTCCTGGTGGACCAGGGTACCAAGAAGCCCTCATGTTACCTGCAGTAAGTCCCTTACATCATAATTCCTGAGAGCTGGTCAAAGGCCCTGCCCCCCTTCACCACTCCGCAAAGTTGACTACCAGTTAAAAAAACATAGAAATTCACTTATAAAACCAAAGGTTATAGGGACGATATAGAAAGGAATAGACTTGTGCAGTCCCACTGAGCATTTTACATTGTGGCAAAGCTCTGCCACTGCCAGGGAACACCTGTTCCCTGGCACAGCCGGTGGTCTACCACCAGTATTACTTTAAAAGTCATAATCTGGCAGATGGTGGACTGCCACTGCTGCACTCCTAATCAGCTCCTGAGTTTGGACCCAGCCATATGCAAAACAGTCTTTACCTTGCTCCAATGGCAGAATTCAAGCCCAAATAGCCATGTCAGGTCCTCTGTGAATGGGAATAGAAGCAGAACAGGGCTAGTTTCAACCATATTAGAGAGAGTTGAAAAAGTTGCAGAGGTCTTTAGTAGACAGGGAGTTGAAGAACACAGATTGTGGGATCTAGCAGGAGAAGTGGTGTCAGAGGAGAAGCAGGTTTGGTGTAGTTGATGTGCTGTTGCATCATCTGTTTTTTCTTTAACGAAGTGGTTGATATCACTACTCTAGTTTGTGGAGTGTAGAAAAATAGGGTTAGCGTGGTGGTAGATCCAGAGCTTGATTGTTTTCTGAAAAATGATCTGCTTCTGTTAGCAGATTCATTAATGATTGTTGGTATAGTACTTGTCTGGCTGCTGTGATGAGTTGTCTTTGTTTTATGCAGGGCACTTGAGCAGTGTGATGTCATTGGGCTTCTATTTTTCTTCCATTCATGTTTTTATCTGTAGGTAGACTGTTTTCAGAAAGGTCTTTGGAGTACGTGGGTGCTGAAGGTTTTGCCTTGCAAATATGTATTTTAGTTGTGCTGTATGAATTGACATGGCTTTCCAAAATGTGTTGAAGTTGCTGAGGAGGAGTTTGACATCAGACATGGAGGTGGTAATGTGAGAGATGAATTTTAGTGCCTATTAAGATGTCTGTGAAAGATCTGAAGTCTTTTTTTTTTCTTAGGGTGATCTTGAGGTGTTGCTTGGAGGTGGAGCAGAGTGATTGAGATGTGGGTGGTCCAGTCCAGCAATATGGCATGTTTGCACTGTATAGATGGTGATGTTGTAAAGATGGAGTCAAGGATGTGGTCTTTGAAGTGTGTTGATGGGGTGACATGATGTAACACATCTAGGGCTTCATTACAAAGTCAGTCAGAAAGCAATTCGACCGACGTCTTGTAAGAATCGGTTTCGACCGACTCACATTCAGCGATTCCAACCGACCGATTACGATGGTTCCATTGACCTCAGTGGGCGCCTGTGTTCTGACTGACAACACAGGCTCCCATTGAAAAATGGGATGATTGCAGAAAACCTTACAAACATTGTGATACTTTGGTCAGAAACCCGGTCAGTAGAGATGTATGATTCGACCGACCCGGAGTCTGCGAATGTCGGTTCCTACCGATTTGGACTGACCCAGACATCGCCTTTCCATCGTAACCAGTTGGTTGGAAACGTTTCAGAGTCCGTCAGAAACATAGGTTCAAACACAGTTTAGGAGATTCCAACATCGTAATGAGGCCCTAAGTGTGCTGATGATGCTGAATTAAGGAATGAATGAGGAGTTTTCTACAGCATGCAAATACCCTAAATGAGTGTTCTGCTGCTAGCCCCGGTCAGAAAGTAAAATAAAATCAAAGTCAAAGGTGCAGCTCAAAGAGGCAATAAATGAGTTTTGAAAGCATTGCAAAAAAGCAAAAAAATGAATTTGAGTAAACCTGGGAGAATGGAAGTGAAGTCCAGTGTTAGGGTCCAAGGTGGAAGAATGAGCGACTACCTAGCTAGGTTTGAAGGACCGTATAAACTATCAAAAGATAAATGCCCAGATGCATCAACCTTTTTAGGAAGTGCAAACGGTGCGATTCGCATAAATCGGCCTTTTGCACTTCCTAAATTGGTTACTGGGATGCATCAAGCATTTTTTGGAAATCGCTTTTTTTTGCGAGTTCCAAAAAATGCGATTGCTGTTAAGGAATCGCAAATTTGCGATTCCTTAACAGCAATGCATCATCCTCAAAACATTTGCGATTTTAAAAATTGCAAATGCAAATTACCACGAAGTTGAACTTCGTGGTAATTTGCAAAAATGTTTAAAAACGCATAAAAATGCATTTTTTAAACGTGTACGTTACAGGCACACATGTCCTTAGGACATGTGTGTATGTAACTCACATGTAAAAGTGCATTTCATGGGTGCAGGGGGGGGTCCTTTGGACCCCCCTCTCCACCCTTGAAAGGCTTTGATGCATTCCGATTTGAAATTGCGAATTCGCAATTCCCATTCATTCCTATGGGCATTTCAGCCCATAGGAATGAATGGGAATATCGGATTCGCTATTTGGAACTCGCAATTTTATTGGAATTCGGTAAAAATTGCGATTTTTACCGAATTTCAATAAAATAGCGAAATTAATGATGCATTGCCATTTGCGAATCCTTAATTGCGATTCCTTATTTTTCGCAATTAAGGAATCGCAAATGACAACGTTGATGCATCTAGGGGAAAGTGAAGTGGATTGGAATAGGATAATATGGCTGGAAGATAGCTTTTCTCTAAACACTGTGAAGTTTCTTACAAGAATATTTGGCAATAGTGAATTCATTTATGTACCAAGGAATGGAAGGTCATTTTCACGCTGAAACAAGCTGGTTTAATGGCAAGAGTAGAGTAAAAGGTGGACGTGATCCAAGAATTAAAATTATTTGCCATCCTTTGATTACAACATACACTTTTCCATGTGTTTAGATACTAACCAGTGGGTGGATCTAAGTAAAGCAAACTTGAAATTATTTGATTAGTTTTACACAACAGACCTGAAGTGCAGGTAAGACGCGTGTCCTAATAGCGATGCGGTTCATTACTTCAATAATTTATCTCCAGAACCATAAGATATTCTATTGCTTATTTTTGCCTATAAATTCCAACCGGAGGGTGGAACTTCCTAATATTGAGCACTCTTCTTCCATTAAAAGGTAGGGCATGTGCTCAATATCTCGTTGTTCCCTTACTAACACTATTAGGTTTAAGGTATCTGAACTTCGCCTCACACCTTCTTTCAGAATCTAACTGGATGGTAGAGTCTACAAAAGTATCAATGAGCAATTCACTGCCAGGATCACTGTGGGGATCACAAATCGATATCTATTTTTGGTAGGTTCATTGCAGGCGAGAACCTTCCTTTCTTTTTAAAGATTCTTGATCACAGAAACACACCTTATTTATGTTATGAATTATTCTGCGACAGTTAGGCTGTCCACATCCATTTGATTGACCTAAAGAAGACCCGCTGCGACACTGGCTCAAATAACTCGGGTCGAAACATCAATGCTTTGTATCTAGTTCATGTCCTACAGCTCCCTCACACCAAAAGCCAGACATAGGAACGGCACTGGTCACTTGGGATGGATTGAGAAACAAATTATTAAAGGACAGATGGTCTCCAAATAATACATTATAAGTTTGTAACTCATTCTTATTGTATATATTGCACTCATGAAATCACCTTGTTATTCTTTTTCACTGACTCACAAAAGTAACTTGTTTGTTTATGTGTTGATAAAAATTCTCTTTTGACAGCAATATATGTAAAACATCATTATATTACATCTACACCACAAAATATTGTCCTTAGTGTGTTTCTTATGATATATTAACTCTGGAGTACTAAGCAACTGATATAACCGACAGGACCATCCGTACATTTTAGCTCTTCTATTGAGACATGAGAGGAAATGTTGAAAATGGGCTCTTGTTAAGTAGGGTTTCTAATTTGCTGCTATTGATTGAGAACCATCAACAAATTATGTGTCATAAATTTCCACTGCTTGGGGAGCACCAAAATGTGATGAAAAAGATTAAACTAGGGTCATGGACAAGGCTGCTGCAATGGGTAGGAGAGAGGCTTTGAAGGAAGATCCGACAGCTATGTAGCAATGAAGGAGTAAGGAAACAGCCACATTAGACACGTCTTTGTATCACCGGGTAATGTCTCCTATACATATAAATGTAGAGACTATTAGAACAAAAGAGTTCAGAATATTTGCCAAGTTTGCACAAAAGTAAGAGTAATGGCTAGGCCGGCAATGGCATAGTATGAAAGTGTAGGTTATTGAAGACCTAGAGAAATATAACAAATTAAGAAATCCACTTAAAGGAAAGACATCATGGGAGTATGACTTAATGACTATAACTAATGGAATTTAATTGCAGCTCCATCTCTAGAATGGTTAGGGTAGTCAAAGTGGAGAGTTGTATACCCTCAGAGTGTGTCTCTTGTTTGTTCATACTTGAGTTGCTTGAATAATTGAAGTCAGAGAGGATGGTGTTGTGGGATTGTTCGATAGTTGTGAAAAGGTTGAGAATTTGTCTATCACTTCCTTTTTCTATCCAGGTTTGTAGATGAGGTGGGCAATGTCAGACTAAGTTGTTAGTGAGTGTGAGGAGGCATGTGAGGAGTTCCTTAGAGTTGAGTGTTGCTTGCTTGCCTGAGGCACATGACCAAGAGGGCTTATGGATGATGGTGAGGCCTCCTCTCTTCATATAGGCATGCTCTAAATATAGGATGTGATAGCCTTTGACACAAAGAATGTCTAGATGTGCAAGGATTTGAGGGTGGGTTGATGGAGCAAGGACTCATGTAAGAAAGACTTGCTCGGACGCCATCCTCTCATATAACCTTGTAATGAAGTATTAATAACGTTTGTAATACTAATTATACATGACATTCCATATATTTCTATGAAGGGGAAGCTTGACAACCTCGCCAACCTCAGACTCAGACAGCCAGTCACAGCGCCCACCCACTCCGCCGGCCACACTCTTGACCCCATCTTCTCCGCATGCTCCCACGTCACCTTCAACGACACCTCGGAACTCCACTGGACCGACCATCGCTGCATCCACTTCACCTTCCGGAAACCCACCATGCACCACTGCCCTCAACAGATCCCCCGCCGCAGCTGGAGCAAAGTCACCGAAGACCAACTAAACATCATCCGAAGCCCGAAGCCCACCCGCCTACCCGCCTGACTCCGACACCGCCACCCGCAACCTCTGGCGGTGGATCGACGAATGTGCCAACACTCTCACCCGATCAAGAAACCCTCCAACTGACGCACTAACAAGACAGCCAGCTGGTTCACTGCAGACCTCTAGGCCTCCAAGCAAACCAGCCAAAATCTAGAGAAGAAATGACACCGCGAACAGACACCGGACAGCTATGCAGCCCACAAGAATGCCATCCGCAGACACCATCACCTCATTAGATCCACCAAAAGGGGCTACTTTAAGGACTGCCTCGACAACAGCGCGCACAACAGCAAAGAGCTCTTCCACATTTTGAAGAAACTCTCCAACCCCAGCTCCAACACCAACAACATCCCACCATCACAAGACATGTGCGACTCCCTTGCCACCTTCTTCCATTGCAATATCATAGACATCCACGACAGCTTCAACAACCGGGCTGCCCCGACAGCCACCGACACCTCAGACCCCAAGACCACCACCCACATCAGATCCCTGCTCACCTGGACCAACATAAACAACGGCAACACCATCAAAATCATAAACACCATCCACTCTGGCTCTCCATCAGACCCATGCCCACACCACATCTTCAACAAAGCTAGTGTCACCATCACACCCCATCTCCGCAAGGCCATCAACATCTACTTCGAGACCCCAACCTTCCCAGAGAGCTGGAAGCACCCCGTGTTCAATGCCGTACTCAAGAAACCCAAGGCTGATCCGAAGGACCTCAAGAACTTCCGGCCCATCTCCCTGCTCCTGTTCCCAGAGAAGGTCATCGAGAAGACCGTCAATGGAAAACTAACCCGCTACCTCGAGGAGAATAACATCCGGGACCCGTCCTAGTCTGGGTTCAGCTGCAACCACAGCACCAAAACTGCCCTTATCACCATCACCGATGAAATCAGGGCCCTGCTCGACAACGGCGAAACTGCGGCCCTCATCCCCCTGGACCTTCCAGCCCCTTCAACACTGTCTGTCACTACACCCTACGCACACGCCTCCACAATGCAGGGATCCGAGACAAGACTCTTGAATGGACCACCTCCTTCCTCTCCCGCAGAACCCAAAGCATGCGCCTCCCCCCTTTCTGGTCCGTAGCCCCCGAGATCATCTGCGGCTGACCCCAAGGATAATCCCTCAGCCCAACATTGTTCAACGTCTACAAGGCACCGATCACCCACGTTGCCCAACAGCACGACCTCAACATCATCTCTTACGCCGATGACAAACAGCTGATCCTCTCCCTCACCAAGGACCCCCTCACCGCCAAAACAAACCTCCATGAAGGAATGAAGGCCGTCGCCGAGTGGAAGAAGAACAGCCATCTGAAGCTGAACTCAGACAAGACGGAGGTCCTCATCCTCGGCTCCACCCCCTCAGCCTGGGACGACTCCTGGTGGCGACCGCACTGGGAGCAGCACCAACACATACCAACCACGCACGCAAACTGGGGTTCATCCTCGACTCAAGACTCTCCATGACCAAGCAAGTCAACGCCATCTCATCCTCCTGCTTCAACACCCTCTGCATGCTCCGCAAGATCTACAGTTGGATCCCCACCGGAACAAGTACGGTCACCCAGGCCCTCGTCAGCAGCAGGCTGGACTACGGAAACGCCATCTACGCAGGAGCCTCAGCCAAACTCCTGAAACTACTTAAATGCATACAGAACGCCTCTGCATGCCTGATCCTCGACATTCCTCACCACAGCCACATCACACCCCACCTGAGAGACCTGCACTGCAACAAGAGAATCACTTTCAAGCTCCTCACCCACGCACACAATGCACTCCACAACACCGGCCCGGCATACCTCAACAAATGACTCACCTTCTACACCCCGAACTGCCAGCTCCACTCCGCTGACCTCGCCCTCACCACCGGCCCGCCTCCGAAGAGCGACCACCATTGACAGACCATCCCCCCTTCACCACGAAGACCTGGAACACCCTCCCATCCTCCTACGGCAAACCCAGGACCTACTAACCTTCAGGAGGCTACTCAAGACCTGACTATTCAAGCAGTAGCAGCACCCCCACCCAGCGCCTTGAGACCCTCATGGTGTGAGTAGTGCACTTTACAAATGTTCTGACTGATTGATTGATTGCCTGTATGTTTTACTAACAAGTAACCCGAGTGTCATTAAAGATGGCTGCCAGCGCAGGAAAATGTGCTGCGCATGCGTCAGTTGCATGACGTCTTAATGCTTGAAGGGAAAATTCTGCTTCTGATTTGCTGAAATGAAACTACGTTATATACCAATTGTTAATGCATACCTAGTCCTTATAAGTAAATGGGATTAGAGTAGAGATAGGTGGTGTACAGTGAAATCATTTTATTTTGAATGTAATACTTTGTCTTTGACCTTTCTATTAGTTTGTATCTCCAAAGCAATGAGCTCAAGTCTTGGGACTCGTCCAAGGACATTCTCCACACATGTCCTGGGAACCATCTGAAAATCCTGAAGAATCAACGGACAACTGTGAAATTGCATACATTGTTGTCGATAAAGTTTACAAATATGGGTGGAACATAAAGCTTGGGAGAACAAATTAATGGGCGGGAACTTAAAACAATGATTTTAAAGAAAAGTATTAAACTTAAGATGGTGTGATGATCATCCCCTCAGCCCATCCAATTAGAAATAGGAGTTTCATAAGGTTGAAACATTTAGGGGTAGTACATGCCATTGCGAAAGTATAATTGGGGTAGTTGGTTAGATTAGTTAGACAAGTCGCTGCCAGAATGCTGAGAGATAGAGATGCTGTCTGAATGCTGATTGAATAACTGAAGAAGCAGACTTAGAATTTTCAAGCAAATAAAATTATAAGAAAATTTGCGGAAGAATCGAGGAGGTAATAGAATTAGAAGTAGATCACGGAAGAATCGAGGAGGAAGTTAGCATCAGAGAGGTGTGAGACGCAGGCGTCGAATCCAGAAGGGGTCATCTGTCCTGTCCTATCCTGTCCTGGAAAACCTATCACTTGAATTTTCTAAGGGGCCCATAACTCTTGGCCATAGGGGCCTAATTTTCACACCATCCTAGGTACATATAAACATGTGTATTGTATCAATGTGCCTTTCTCTCTCTATCCTCTATTTCCTGAGGTACTTGTCATTGCGAAATCTTATTTTAATTGGATAGATCGATTTTACTTCCTCCGAAAATTGAAGTTAACACTGTAATTTTTTGCTCTTATGATTAATTTAGATAAACATTTAAACTTAACCACGTCTGTGGTTATTCAATGAGAAAATCAGATAATCGAGATTTATGTCATAATCAACAAAACAAAAGCAACTAAAATAGATCCATCAGGTATAGAAAAGGCTTTGGATTTAGTAAATAGATTTAAGAATTGATAAACAAATGTATATTTTTATCCCTAAAATTGATCCCTAGCGGTGTTCAACCGGCCTATATGAGTCAGTGTGTTTATGAGCCTAGATGAGTATTAGTGACAGATGTACGCAGGTTGGTAGCCCTCTGGATCAGTTTACTGGTAGCAGAGGTATGGTTTTTATTGATTAGTTTGGTGATTATTGGTTATCAATTTATGTTTTAACAAACCTATTTATATATTATTTCATTTTGTCTGGAAATTCCCGGGAAATGTATAGCGGGTGGTGAGTGGAAGCCACACTGCAGAGAGGTTATTCTTCTGTTTAGTTATTGAGTTTTATGAATAAGTGAGAGTGTTTGTTAGCAAAGAGTTCGCTGGTGAAACTTTGGTATTATATCACCTAGAAAGGGTAACATTAGAGGAGTAGCAGGTTATTCTGAGCTTGGGAGAAGAGTAAGCAGAAGGTTTTACTTGGAGTGTATGAAGAGTAAACGAAAAGTTTTACTCGTAACAAAAGAAATCAACCATTCTTTTAGCTTTTTGAAACAGACAGAGTAGCAAATGTTTTTATGTTGTTATTAATGAAAATTTTGGTAAAAGGTTAATAGAAATACGTTTTCCATATTACCTTGTAAAGGGAGGGTCAGCTATTGTACTGATGTCACAAAGTGCAGCACTGGAATTGGATGAGACAGCGGGTGTGGGTGATAAGGCAGGGAATTGTAAAGGAGTTGTCAGTTGTCGCACTGACATCACAGAGAAACAGTGGTTGTGTGATTTTCAGAGGCTTTGTAAAGGAGGGTTCAGTAGAGAGGAGTGATACTGTCGATACAGCAGAGCAGCGCTAGTATTGGCTACGCGAATTTTGCAAATTTGAGCTTGATTGGATAAAAGAATAAAAGCTGCAATAGGATTGGAGAACCCTGAGTGTAAACAAAAAACTGATTGGTTAACAAAATAGAAGCAGTAATAATAATAGACAGTGGGGTTTGTATGTGTAAATACGATCCAACATTATTAGGGAATCGACCAGACAGAAGATATTTAGGGTTTGTTAGACAAGAATACATAAGAGGAACATCTCATAATATGTACACCATTAGTTCCTCAGATTCTGCATGACTCATTACATGAAAGGATACTTCAGGACAAAGAAAGAGAAGCAATTAAAAAAATAGAGAAGAATTAATACAGAAAATATCCCAATTAAGTGCACACCCTGAAGCATTGACTATACCAGTGACTATAGGTCCTGTTATTCCATTGTATGAGGATAAAGAAAATTGTCCAAAGCCACCAGTCATGGCCACTCCTATAATAGACCCTAGAAAAGAGAACATAATAATTGACGATCAAGCTAGTGAATGTGAATCAATAATATCACTAATGGATTTGCTAATAAGAGAACAGATAAGTAAAACCCCAAGAAGAATTACACCTAGTTGTTCAAAGGAAATATGATTAGAGACCTCCACAGGAACTAAAAATGCAACAATAGTGTCTCCAGAAGAATTAGAAAGGTGGGCACAGGGAATAGATACATCAAATCTACCACCAAAGATTTAGGATATATATACATTAAAAGTAGAATTGGAAGAAATGATAGCTGGAAATGTGGGAATAGATGGGGTGAATATGTGCAGTGAAGAAGAATTTTTGTTCAAATGTAGAAGCATAACCATATACGTAAAACTATTTAATGAAAAAATTAACAGAGCTTGCTTCCGAAATGGGAATTAAAATAGGGAGATCAAAAGTATTACAGTAACCTTACAAAGCAGACTTTACTGACAAAGAGTTGGAAAATATGAATGTGTCAGGAAGAAAATTACAGATTAAAGAATTAATGACAATTTTACTGAAATGGAGAGAATTAGACAGGTGGAAAACAAGGTAGACCAAAAAACAGGAGGAAGCACAGGCAAATAGGACCGCATAAGAATATTTATTAAGAGAACCTAAAGAGAAATAAATATTATGTCCCATGATAGAGGTACCAGGAGGAGGCTATGTACATGTTCTGTGGACTCAACAAGATATGTTGTCAATTACTAGTGATTTTCTGAAATTACGAGAAAAGCCAATTGAATGGTACAGACAAGTTGAAGGGTTTGTGAAAGTATCTAAAGTGTTGTTGAAGGATTTGAATGGTCTGTTTGACATAGTAGTACCTGCAAATGTATGGACAGAATGTAAAATCGCAGTTGATTGGCCTAGTGATGAGTACCCAAGAGAAGAGAAAACAGGTGCACCATCAGAGGAAGCAATGAAGATATATCACCAAGTGATCATTTTCTTGAAAGGGAAAATTCCCCAAAAGAAACAGACTGAATACAAATAGACAGAACAACTCAAGAAATAAATGAGACTGTGCATGCTTATTATGAATGCCTGCTACAGGTGTACAGCAGTATAGTGTTTTTGATAATATCGGAGATAAAGGTATGGGGCATTTTGTGTATCGGTTTGTATCGGGACTGAGACCTGAGATTGGTCAGATGATTCAAAACCATATGTTATGTTGGCAAGGAAAACCAATAGATGAAGGACTCAAGTATGCAATATACTGTGGAGATAAAATTGAAAATAGATGCAAAATGTCAGTAGAACAGCAAGGGGTTAAATTTAATAGTCAGAATAATGATCACATTAGAGGATCAGGACAGAATGAAAATAGTGGGGGAAAACCAAAAGTGAAAATGAGCAGAGAGGACCCAAAGAAGACATTTCCTTGTCATGGGTGCGGAAAATTGGGGCATTGGAAAAACAAGTGTAAAAATATTCAAATAATAATGGCCCAAATCAAAATTTAAATCCATAGATGCAGAATGAGGTGATATTGAGTCAACCGCAACCGGTTGTTAATAAACAGAGTCAGTTACCACCTGCCCCTTTGCCAAATTTTATGAACAGAGCAAAGTACAGTGTGGACGCCGGATTTACAGGAGAAAGTGGTAAGATAAATTCTGTAACTTCACAATTTCTTTTGAAGAACAGTTGTTCTTCTGAAGATGAACAATGTGGTGCCTGGGGGGAGGAAGAGGAGTGCGTACTTGGCGCATCCTTACCGCTAGATCAGTCAGGACCATTTATTGATGGAAAGGTAAAAGGAAAAGACATTACCTTTTTGTTGGATACTGGTGCTACCCGTTCTACTGTGAGAACAACACACATCCCAAACTTACCCCTCTCGGGTGAAGCAATACAAGTTGTAGGTGTGCCAAATAAACAGATCAGAACTCCAATCACAAAACCCATGGAGGTATGTATTAGCAATTTCAGAGAAAAGCCCAAATGTGTAGTGTGCGATTCTAGTCCTATAAATTTGTTAGGAAGGGATTTACTATGCAAAATAAACTGTAAAATATATTGTACACCAGATGGTTTTGCAATTCAGACCACTGATGATGATGTTAGCAAAGCAAGGTTACCGAGGTAGTTGAGATGTATTCAATAATGACAAAGGATGACTTGTCTGATGAATTAAAAGTAACTAAATTCGAAAGTGTGGGATTTCACTGGAAAAGAAGTAGGATTAATGGCCAATGGAGATCCAGTAAAAGTGACTGTGACAGAAGGTGCTGTCTCCCCAAACACGAGACAGTACAAAATAGGCCCATAAGTTAAAGCAAGTGTCATAGCAGAAATAGGACATATGGTTGAACAAGGCATTTTGAAAGAAATAATGAGCAGTCCATGTAATTCACCTATATTTGCCATTAAGAAACCTAATGGGAAATATCGGATATTGCAGGATCTGCGAAAAATATATAAAAAATAGTGGTGCCTTGTTTTTCCTGTAGTGCCGAACCCGGCAGTAATCATGTATCAAAACCATGGCATACAGGATAGTTTACAGTAATCGATTTGTTTCATGCATTTTTCTCCATCCCGTTACTCCCAGATAGCTAGTATCTCTTTTTGTTCAAATTTGAAAATCGTATTTATATGTGGAATCGAGTTCCTCAAGGGTGCACAGAAGGCCCTTCAATCTTTAATCAGATTCGGAAAAATTGTTTAGAAACACTAGTGATGCCCAGAAATTCAGTTTTGGTTCAGTATGTCTACGACTTGCTTGTTGCATCAAAGTCAAGAGAAGATTGTGTCCTTGATTCTGTTGCTTTGTTAAACCATTTGGCTGACGGAGACACAGGGTGTCACCAGAGAAATTGCAATTCTGTCAACACAAAGTTAAATATTTGGGACATCAATTAGAAAGAGGAGTGAGGGGAGTGACACTTAAAAGAACAAGAATAATAAAACAAATGCAGTTACCACAGACCCAAAAGTAAATCAGAATGTATTTTTGTGTAGTGGGCTATTGTAGACAAAGGTTTGTAGGTTTTTCCTTACTAGCCAATCCATTAATACAAATGGCAAGAAAACAAGCAAAGGTGGGGCGTGGCTAGGCTAAAATGTCCGCATGAACCGAGTGCTCCGGTTGACCGAGCCTCCAACTGCCTGAAATCTGGCTAAAATCCACTGAATCCTGCGGATAACCAGTGGCGCTAGGTCCCCCTGCCAACGCTGCACCCAGCGGTCAAACTCCGGCCCGCTGCGCTTCTCCGCTATCCAGCAGCAGCCCTAAGTGCAGTGGTCCGGGAGCAGGCCCGAGAAGAGAGCGCTTCGCGGCCGGCGTGCCTTGATAGGCGAGCCCCCGGCTTCAGGCCTTGTCAGAAAGGGGCCTGTTGGTTCCTGAAGGAAACGCTCCAAATCCTCTGTGCCGCGCCCCTTGGGGCTGGTGCCCCCTGAGTGCTTCGACCCCTGCCTGGACACCCAGAGTGCCCGCACTTCCGCAAGGTGAGGCAAACCGGCCCGGGGGGGCGAGAGGCCTGCGTGAAGTAGCGCAACGCGACAAGGGACAGTGGCAACGGCCGCGATTAACAGCACAGCATTGCGCCTAAGCGGGGGGGCTACAGACTTTGCGACCTGGGCCCAGTGAGCGGAGAGGCCTTCGCAGGCGGAGGGTGGGCCCTAAACCTGCAACTTGGCTCAGTGGCACAAGGGTGGACGAGATCCCTGCCCGAGACCCACGTCATCACTGGACACCCTCCCTGTGCTCTCTGTGAGTCCCAGCACCGGGGGGGCGCAGATCTAGGCATTGCGAAAAGCTTGCTGTAATCGCACTAGGCCTGAAGTGATTTAATCGATGTACAGACCCACTGTGCTTGTCTGGTGTGGGCCTGCCCCCTGCGTGGTGAGGGTCACCAACTGACCTTAACAAAACGTCGGAAAAGACGAAAGCTAACGAGGCCGACATTGCGGAACTGCAGACGTCGACGAAACAACTGGAACGGCGTGTAAATGATCTGGTCCATCAGCACCGCCAGATGTCGCTCCGGCTGGACGACCAGGAAGGGAGGGCCCGAAGGAGTAACATCCGCCTCCTTGGCGTGCCGGAGGGCCTCGAGGGGCCCAGTACGGAACTTTTTGTTGAGGACTTGATCCTCAATCACCTCAAGCCAAAACGTCTGTCCAAAATATTTACTGTTGAGCGAGCACACTGGTTGCCCACCCCAAAACTGGGGATAGGGACGCCGTCTTGCAGGCGTCCAGATGAGCTGGGGACCTACTCTACGAGAACGCCACAATTCGGTTCTTCCCTGACTTTACCCTCCAGGTCCAACGGGAGAGGAGATCCTTTGCAGGTGTGAAGGGGGCGCTTAGAGAAAGAGGCATCAAATACATGATGTTTTTCCCTGCCAAGTTCAAGGTCCTTGCCGTGGAAAATCCTTCTTCTTTACTTTGCCGTCGGAGGTGCAGGACTGGATAGACAGGGAGGCACCCACCGGTGGTGAGGGAGCGGACAGACAAAATTGGAGAGACACCCGGATCACATCCCCGGGATCTGTGGCCGGGAGATCTGAACAAGACGGTCAAAGTCAACGCTCCTGGAGATCCCGCTCCGCGAGTCCGAGATGGGACACCCTGCGTGAGGCGGCTGGACACGGGGACTGAGGGACCCATAAAGCTGATAAGTGTCACCTTGTACAGTAATGTGTTGCATTTGATCCTAATGTGCGTGCCTCTGGGGGGGGATAGACCTACTTAGTAACACTACTGGGTATAGCCACTGGACTATCTAATTTACTGGAGTCGTGGACAATTTCTACATTTAATGTTGGGGGGGAGGGAACTCGGGCGGCGGGTGGGGCTGGAGCCAGCGCACGCTCCAAGTGAAAGATCCATCAGGAAGGGAAGACGGGTTGTTTAGAGTTCTAGTTTCTACCTTTCAGGGGTGTGTAATTTAGGCGAAAGGCACTCTGCTAATTAGGGGATGTGGGTAGTTCTAAACCCACGGAACAAGGGGCAGGGAGGGGGGGTGAGACAAGGGGAGATGGGAATGTGGGTGGAGAGGGGTGGGGGTTGGTAGGGGGCAGTTATGGGATTTTGGCACTGTCACATCAAGAATGCAATTGTTCAGTTGAAATTTATGTTAATATGCGCAGGGCTTCAAGACAGAACTGTTGTTTCACACACTTGCAGGAGGTTTGGAAATGTAGGAAGGAGAATCCGGGGAGTTGGGCTGTTGGGAGGGTGGGGAGTTTGGGGAGAAGGGGAGGGTGGGACGTTGGGGATTATCTGGTGAGGTCACTACTGATCCTTGTACTTCTAGACATACGCTTTGCCTGGAACCCTGTGAAATCAGTGGCGGGAAGGAATACTTTCCAGTATGAGGTGGGATCAGAGCCTCAAGGTCATGAGTTGGAACATCAATGGGCTTGGGGACAAACTTAAGAGAACTATTGTGATGTAATTTATCAAACGACACAGGCCTGATGTTGTACTCCTTCAGGAGACCCACTTATTGGGCAACTCCTGCCACGCTCTTAATAGGTGTGGGTACTCGCTCTTGGCACATGCTGGGTTCACCTCGGGGTTGCGTCGTAATCTGCCGTTGGTAGTGGATCCCACTGACTTGGACCCTCTAGGCCGCTATGCTGCTATTTCATGAAAATGGGAGTGCCGTGGGGTGAGCCTGGTTTCCACCTATGTCCCACCCGGGCTGCAGACATAAATATATCCAGACTTGGGACAGCTGCTTCTGTCCCTCCTGGATGGGCAACTGGTAGAGGGGGGCGACTTCAATGCGGTGGTCTCGGGCACTCTGGATAGACACCCCCCTAGGCTTCTGCCATCGGGACACACATGGCTGGTGGACTTCCTTTACACATTTGGCCTTACTGACCTATGGTGACTTAAACACCCACATGACACCCAATACACCTTTTTCTCGGGCCCATACCGCTCCTTCTCCCGCATCGACTACATCTTGGCATCTATACAGCAGGGGACAACCGTGCGAGAAGCCATGCTCCTGTCGAGGGGCATTGCAGACCACTCCCCAGTGCTGGTACACTTCACCTTGGGCGAAAGAAAGGTGGGCTCCAGAGCACCGATTAATGCGTGGTACCTCCGCAAAGAAGATACGAGGAAGACATTTAGTCTGGCCATTACCCGTTATTTTGATGAAAATTTTGGGACGGTAGACTCTGCGGTGGCACTATGAGAGGCCTTTAAAACAGTAATCTGAGGGGAAGCCGTCTCGGCGATAGCTGGTCGCCGCAAGGAGCGAGTGTCTCAATTGGTCCAACTTGAGTCAGAGCTCCAGGTATTGGAGGTGGCAGCACCGACCCAGGATGATCCGAGGGCGACCCACCAGATGCAGCTTAAAAGCGCAGGATATAGAGCGCTGGCCTGTGATGCGGCTAAAAAAGTCATCAGAGATAAGGCCAGGGAGATAAGGCGGGCAAGCTGATAGCCTGGCTGGATAGGAAACAGCGGATGCAAAAAGTAGTAACGGAGCTGAGGATTGACTCAGGAGCCACTGTCACAGACCCACCTGACATTGTTCATGAGTTTGAACTGCACTACCGGAAGGTTTATAGCAGGGGGTCAGATAGGCCGGAGGAAGACTCCACTGACTTATTGAAGAACATCCGGCTGCCAGCCTTGTCGGAGGAGGACCGTGAGGTCCTTGACGTGCCACTCACTACTGAAGAGGTGGGTCGTGCCATCGGCGACCTCCCTTCAGGGAAAGCTCTTGGTCCGAACGGTCTGCCCATTGAGCTTTTCAAGCTCAGAGCTGACACTATCATTCCTTATTTAAAGCAGATGTTCGAAGAAAGCAGAGATGGGGGTCGGCTGCCGCAGGACCAACGTATAGCCACTATAGTGGCGATCCTTAAAGATGGCAAGCCTAGAGACGCATGCGCTTCATATAGACCCATTTCGCTGCTCAACGCGGAGCCAAAGTGTTGGCTAACCGACTTCGACCTGTCCTTCATACGCTGGTCCATTCGGACCAATCGGGCTTCATGCCCTGTCGCAACACAGCACTTAATCTTCGACGATTAACACAGAGTTCTAGGGCGATGCCACACTCTTGGGGAGTATGAAGTGGGGTTGCGGGGTGCACTCCTTGTTTTCGTTGTTATTACCTTTCAGTATGATTATCCTGTGCTTTAATGGGTGTGCTGGAAGGGGAGGAGAGGCCAATCTCCACAGAAAAAAAGTAAGTTAGTACTAGTGACTGGTGTCATTAGACCCTGTCCGCACTACCTTTGGCTGAAATCCATCTGCCTTTGTAATCCCAATGAGTAAACAATGCTTAATAATTTCCAAATGAAATTTATTCTTGTAGTTTTTCCGTGTTTTTCAAAATTCTTTCATTTCTGTATTTCAAAATCAATACTTTTTCATGCATTTGTTGTTCAAGTTCAAATCACTGATTTGATACTCAAGTCACGTACATGAATAATATGAAATAATAATTTTTCATTTCCCAATGCATTTCGGGATTGTATCCCTTTGTCAGGGGCACTAAAAAAACATAAATAATAAACATTTTCATCATCTGTCTTTCAGCACATTATGTTGTTATTTATAGAGTTTAACAAACTGGAATTGATAAATCTCTAAAAACATGTTGTTGATCATACTGGTACGTTGACATCATACAAGGTGAACTTTGCAAAATAAGACGATGAATAGGTAAGAGAATGATTGGAAATATACCAAGTTTGTGGTGTGAAAAAAATGGGAAAAATAAATTAATCTCACCCTTTTTTTGAAAATTGATGATTGTTTATGCTAAAGGGAATGCGATAAGACTAAGGTTATTAAAAACACATTGCAGTCACTTTGAGTCAATTATACAATAAGCACTAATAAACCTTTATGACCATGGAACTAAAATGGTATGTTTTTGTTCTTTGATAACAGTTTTCAGCCGATTGGAAGGGGACAGACAGTCAGACAGCTCCAAGTATTTACGGGATGTGCGAACCTAATAGGTATACATTAGTTTAAATGAGGTCATTTATCATTACCTTCATCGGTTAAACTCTTTCTACAAACTTATTTACATTTATATTGTAGAAACCCAGCACGAGTTTTCATCCATCAGATGACCGACAACTTTTAAGAGGACGTCACTCTCAAGAACTACGTCAGATTCATAAGAAATACTAAGGTGACCTTTCTTATCCTCAGTTATCCAGTTAATAATTGTGCCCACATTTCTCATCTACAACAATATCCATATTATTTATCTTGTAGATTTCGCAACAGTTGAACTTATAGAAGTGGTCATCCATTCACTTTTCCACGAGCTCTGGACATTTAAGATATGGTATGAAATTAAGCACTGCAATGTGTTTTTAATAACCTTAGTCTTATCGCATTCCCTTTAGCATAAACAATCATCAATTTTCAAAAAAAGGGTGAGATTAATTTATTTTTCCCATTTTTTCACACCACAAACTTGGTATATTTCCAATCATTCTCTTACCTATTCATCGTCTTATTTTGCAAAGTTCACCTTGTATGATGTCAACGTACCAGTATGATCAACAACATGTTTTTAGAGATTTATCAATTCCAGTTTGTTAAACTCTATAAATAACAACATAATGTGCTGAAAGACAGATGATGAAAATATTTATTATTTATGTTTTTTTTGTGCCCCTGACGAAGGGATACAATCCCGAAATGCATTGGGAAATGAAAAATTATTATTTCATATTATTCATGTACGTGACTTGAGTATCAAATCAGTGATTTGAACTTGAACAACAAATGCATGAAAAAGTATTGATTTTGAAATACAGAAATGAATGAATTTTGAAAAACACGGAAAAACTACAAGAATAAATTTCATTTGGAAATTATTAAGCATTGTTTACTCATTGGGATTACAAAGGCAGATGGATTTCAGCCAAAGGCAGTGCGGACAGGGTCTAATGACGTCAGTCACTAGTACTAACTTACTTTTTCTCTGTGGAGATTGGCCTCTCCTCCCCTTCCAGCACACCCATTAAAGCACAGGATAATCATACTGAAAGGTAATAACAACGAAAACAAGGAGTGCACCCCGCAACCCCACTTCATACTCTTGACTCAGCCAACGGTGAGGCAGCACCCAACAAAAGAGAAATATGTCTTTTGATTCAATCTCAAATATAACGGATAACAAAGCAGAAACCAAAACATATACATCAGCGCAAGCGTCAGACATATACTCACTAATCTCAGATATTCGGTCTTTCAGCACACGAAGAGGATCAGTAACCCAATTATTACGACAACTAGAATTCATCTACAAGAAATGTATCCTCTCAAATATTGAAAGTATTCACAGGCTGTATTAGCAACTCACATATTTAATATATACAGTATTAACATCCATAACGTAAAAACATTGTTGTTCATCCATTTGAACTTTGCATTTATTTTTAGTCAACCACACACTAACTTCATCATAATAACATTGAGTTTTATTAACGATGTTCTAGCACCATCTCAGACAGAGACTGTTGTAAACACATATTCTTTCTCTTTACCGGCTATCTTTTTAACATGCTTTTCTGGCTCATTTATACCCCTATACCCCCTCATCTCACTCTTTTTCCAATATCACCAGCATCCTCTATATTTGTGCATAGCTCACAGTTGACTTCCATTGTCGCTAGTAACAGTCAGATTACCACCACTGACAGGGACATTAAGTCGGTTTTCATACTATAGTCCGTTGTTTATTATAGTGCCTGCAAAGTAAAGCATTAGCATAGAGAATCTCTTATCGCTAACAACTAAACAGAGATAGTATTTTTTCCATCTTGTTTACCGCCCGGGTTACCATTTCCGTAGTCCGTTCTTTATCTTCAAATTCGTGGTCGTAGAGGAAAACATGGAGGATTTGCCTTCGTTCCCGTGGTTTGAACGCCGATCGTAAGATGCGAGTTCTCGGAGTACAGGTATTTATTACCAGCGTTTTAGGGTTTCCTATAGAGCACCGTAACTTTAATCTACAAACAAAATCTTTTTCAATTTCAGACGGGTATCGAGCTTCAGCACTAGAAGTCTCTGGCGACGTTTTTTCCATATTAAACCGCACTCCTGTTCACCAGGAACATTTCGCCACCACAGGTATTTGGTTTCAGTAAGCCAGTTCACGCAAAATATTTTTGGTAAGAATTAGAGAATTGATTCAGTTTCATTTCAATTCTAGACCAGCGGCGATTCTCCCGCATTTGAAAACATCTGAGACAGATAACATAGCTTAAAGGAACCCCAGCCTTTCATTATTATTTCGGAACTCAGGTACTCACTTTGAGTCACTTATACAATAAGCACTAATAAACCTTTATGACCATGGAACTAAAATGGTCTGTTTTTGTTCTTTGATAACAGTTTTCAGCCGATTGGAAGGGGACAGACAGTCAGACAGCTCCAAGTATTTACGGGATGTGCGAACCTAATAGGTATACATTAGTTTAAATGAGGTCATTTATCATTACCATCATCGGTTAAACTCTTTCTACAAACTTATTTACATTTATATTGTAGAAACTCAGCACGAGTTTTCATCCATCAGATGACCGACAACTTTTAAGAGGACGTCACTCTCAAGAACTACGTCAGATTCATAAGAAATACTAAGGTGACCTTTCTTATCCTCAGTTATCCAGTTATTAATTGTGCCCACATTTCTCATCTACAACAATATCCATATTATTTATCTTGTAGATTTCGCAACAGTTGAACTTATAGAAGTGGTCATCCATTCACTTTTCCACGAGCTCTGGACATTTAAGATACGGTATGAAATTAAGCACTGCAATGTGTTTTTAATAACCTTTGTCTTATCGCATTCCCTTTAGCGTAAACAATCATCAATTTTCAAAAAAAGGGTGACATTAATTTATTTTTCCCATTTTTTCACACCACAAACTTGGTATATTTCCAATCATTCTCTTACCTATTCATCGTCTTATTTTGCAAAGTTCACCTTGTATGATGTCAACGTACCAGTATGATCAGCAACATGTTTTTAGAGATTTATCAATTCCAGTTTGTTAAACTCTATAAATAACAACATAATGTGCTGAAAGACAGATGATGAAAATGTTTATTATTTATGTTTTTTTAGTGCCCCTGACGAAGGGATACAATCCCGAAATGCATTGGGAAATGAAAAATTATTATTTCATATTATTCATGTACGTGACTTGAGTATCAAATCAGTGATTTGAACCTGAACAACAAATGCATGAAAAAGTATTGATTTTGAAATACAGAAATGAATGAATTTTGAAAAACACGGAAAAACTACAAGAATAAATTTCATTTGGAAATTATTAAGCATTGTTTACTCATTGGGATTACAAAGGCAGATGGATTTCAGCCAAAGGTAGTGCGGACAGGGTCTAATGACGTCAGTCACTAGTACTAACTTACACTCTTCGGGAGAACACGGTAGTGGTCTCGCTGGATGCCACGATGGCGTTTAACACCCTGGAATGGCCATATATGATGGCGGTCCTCTGGAAGCTAGGATTCGGTCCTGGGTTCTTGAGGTGGGTTTGTCTCCTCTATGCTGAGCCTTTGGCCCAGGTGACAGTCAATAACAAGCTCTCTGCAGTTTTCAATCTAGAGAGGGGGACGCGCAAGGGTGCCCCTGTCCCCCCTACTGTTCGCCTTATCTCTGGAACCTCTTGCGGCCTGGATCAGGCAGGTCCTGTCACTGTAGCGTATCCGTTGGACTGATGGGTGGGAGGATAGGATTTCGTTATATGCGGACGATATCCTGCTCTACCTGACTGGACCCCGTCGATCACTTAATGTAGCTATGGATATTTTTACGAGTTTCGGAAGGAACTCGGGATACAGTAGTAACTGGGGCAAATCAGTGATGTATGTTCCTCAAGGAGACCCTCCCGTGCCCCCTCGGAACTGTCCCATTACTACCACCACGGATGGGTTCCGCTATCTGGGAATTTTTTTTTCCAAAGATAAGACCGCCAGATACGAAGATAACCTCCTACCCCCACTGCAACGCTTCCGGCGGGACTCAGCTTCGTGGAGGAAACTACAGCTCTCGCTCTTTGGACGGGCATCGCTCTTTAAAATGATGGCGCTGCCCGGATTTTTATACGCCCTGCAGAACTACCCTGATTTGGTCCCACAATCCTATTTTGCATCTATTGAATCCGTATTACGAGAGCTGCTATGGAAGGGGATGCCTCGCATCTCCATTCAGAAACTCACCCTGGGCTGGTATGACGGGGGTATTGCGCTACCAGACATTCGGACACATTACTGGGCCGCCCACGTCTCGGCCATTAATCAGGGCACGTACGCAGCCAGAGCCGATCCAGGTTTTGCAATGTACCGCTGGCTACTACCGGGGGGTAATTTTGAAGCTGCGCGATACTCAAGGCCCGGCAGATATCATCTTATGGGGCCCACCAACCACTCAGTCTACTATGGCATACGGTCCACCGAAAGCTGGGATGGGCCGATACCTTGACGATGGCTACCCCGTTGTGGGTGTCTGAAAAGTTGGGTACCCTCGGTCGTAAGGAGGGATTTCACAACTAGGACCTCATTGGGATTTTCCATGTCCACGACCTGTGTGGTCCCGGGGGAGTCGTCTCCTTTGACTCACTCCAGCGAACTTATGAGCTCACACAGAACACTTTAGATACCTGCAAGTCAGACACTCATTACAATCTAACATTCCCCAGGGAACTATGCCCCCTGCTGCTTCCCCCCTGGAGGATAGACTCCTTGATGGCCACCTGCCTGAACATGCCATATCCCTTACGAACAAGAAGATTATCAATAACTCCACAGATCTACTCCAGCCACTTAAAAGGAAGTGGAAGGTGGATGGGTTGGAAATCGATGAGGAGGAGTGGAGGTGTGCCCTGGCGTCCCCAAAGGAAGTGGCCATATCGGCCAGACTACGGCTGATTCAGCTTAAGATTCTCCATAGAGTCTACATATCTGGTACTAGGCTGAGGCTGATGGGCCGCAGTGAGGACGGTCTCTGTAGAAGAGGGTGCGGGGCGGAGGGGTCGTTCTTCCACATACTGTGGGAATGCCCGCAGGTCCATACCTATTGGCGCCGCATTCACCAGTGCATGCAAGAGGTGTGGGAGGTGGCATTGAGAGTAGAGGCAAAAAGGTGTCTTTTAAATATCTGGGAGCCTAATGACTTAACTACGCATGGGAGGCTGTGGGCCACGTTGGGATTTGTAATCGCTAAACGGAACATAGCCAGGCTATGGGGGGGCAGGTAAGCATCCCAAATTGGACTCATGGCAAACTGATATGGACTGGTGCATGCTCCAGGAAAAGACAGTATATGTGGCCAGAGGGTGTCCCCGGAAATGGATTGGTGTTTGGACCAACTGGAACGAGTACAGGGGTCATATCTGCGAACCCCCACATGTTGCCCCGGTTGACGACCAACCTGTAGGACCTAATACTCATTGAATGACTAAAACACTTGCTTGTAACCACCTAAGATATGTAATGAAGGGTTTACCAGGAATATTTGTAGTCCACTGTATTGAATGTATGTGACAACCACCACTGTTTATCTATAATGAATAAAAAGAATTAAAAAAAAAAGAAAACAAGCAAAAGACCCTGTAGAATGGAATGATGAAAGCATGGTAGTTTTTGTGAAATTAAGGAATTGTCTTTGCAAAGCTCTTGCTCTTGGTATGCCAGATTATACAAACGAATTTGCATTATTTTGTTGTGAACTAGATAATTGTGCTTAATCAGTACTAACTCAGCGACACGGTTGAGCATATTTTTTTGCTACTTTGGACCCAGTAGCTTCAACTTTACCTGGTGTTTGAAAGTAGGGGCTGCTGCTTGCACAGGTCTTTAACACAGGTAATCTATTGTGATGGGACACTCAGTAAAAGTATATGTCCCTCATTCAGTGGAAATTCTGTTAACTAGAACACAAACTCAATACCTTACTTCAAGCCGCATTACCAAATATGAAAGAATTATTTTGGGAGCAGAAAATGCAACAGTAATCAGGAATAATGTCTTAAACCCTGCTACTCTATTACCTGATGTACATGGAGAAGAAGTGAGGGATGATGTTGAGCTTGATTGCCTAGATGTTACTGAATATTGTACCAAACCTCGCCCAGACATACAGGAAGAGCCCCTAAAAGAATGCGAAAATGAATTATTTGGAGACGGTTCGTGCATGAGGCATGAGGAAGGAGGGTTAAGTGTTGCTTTCGTTGTCTGTACATTGGCTGGAATAGTCGAAGCATCTTATTTACCAGAAGTAAAGTCTTCTCAAATAGCTTAATTGATTGCTTTAATTAACGCATGCAAAATTAGGAAGAATTGGAGAGTAACCATTTACACTGATAGCCAGTATGGTTACGGGGTTGTGCATGACGTTGGCCAACTTTGGATGCAGGGGGATTTCATGATCTCTTCAGGGACCCCTACTAAAAATGGAAAATATGTAAAAGAGCTTTTAGAAGCAATACAATGGCCAAAAGAAGTGGCTATGGTCAAATATGTTGCACATCAGTCTGTAAATGACTATGTGACTGCTGGTAATGGCTATGCTGACCAGGTTCCCCAGTACTGTGCCAAAACCAAAATGGCAGTAAACAAGAACATTGAAACAACTGGAATCAGATGCCAACTTATGTTTATCTCAGCCATTGAGACATGGGATGAAATCAGACATTTGCAGGTTGAGGTAGAAGTAAGTGAAAAGGAAGGCTGGATAAAAACAGAATGTCAAAGGAGAGAAGAAGATGGTGTCTGGATGTATCCAGATGGTAGACCGGTCATGCCAGTTTGCTTACTCTCACAATTTGCCAGAATGTACCATGGTGATATACACATAGGTAGAGATGCATGATCGGACTCTTTAGACAAGATTGATACAATCTGAGGTTTAGGACTGTCACAGAAAGCCTTTGCCAGAGTTGCTTAATTTGTCAACAGAATAACTCTGGTAGGAAGACAGTGGTCAGTTTGGGAAGAATTGGAAAGGCTGAATGACCATTTGTGAGATTACAGGTTGATTTCATTCAGTTTCCACCATTTAAGGGATTGAAGTACATCCTTGTCATAGTATTTTTGTTCTCACAATGGGTGGAGGTATATCCTACCAGAAGAAATGACAGTGTAACAGTTGCCAAATTGTTGTTGAGGGAACTGATGCCTCATTTTGGTTTTTCAGTAGCTGTGGAATCAGATAGAGGGTCTCACTTTAATAACGAAATAACTTGATTGATCTGTGAAACATTTTAAGTTGAAACAAAATTTACACTGTGCTTACCATCCAGAGGCCTCTGGGGTGGTAAAACAATTGAGTGGCACAATAAAATCAAGATTGGCAAAGGCGTGCGCATCTACATCACTGTGTTGGCAAGATGTATTACCTCTTGTTCTATTGGGACTCAGAAACAATCCTGATAGAAACGCAGGGTTGAGTCCCCATGAAATACTCATGGGAAGAACAATGATATTAGCCATTATACCAGGACACAGACTGTTAAGTATAACTGATGATCTGGTATTAGACTATTGTAAAAGATTGGCTGACCTAGATTAAAATAAACATTTAAACTTATCTGAGTCAGTGAATATTCAATGAGAAAATCAGGTAATCGAGATTTATGTCATAATCAACAAATCCTAATCAACTAAAATAGATCCATCAGTTATAGAAAGGGCTTTGGATTTAGTAAATAGATCTAATAATTGATAAACAAATAAATATATAATTTTAGCCCTAAAATTGATCCCCAGCGGTGTTCACCGGCCTATATGAGTAAGTGTGTTTATGAGCCAGGATTAGTATTTAGTGATAGATATCCGCAGGTTGGTAGCCCTCTGGATCAGGTGAGTAATATGTGAAGAAAAGTATACCATGGTTGGGATTGATGCGGGGTTCAGCAATGTTTGAAGAATTGTGTACTGAAGAGTGTGTTCAGATGAGCATGATATAAAATGTGTGTTCAGTAGTTTGAGGGTGTGTGGTGGATGGTGGGATGTGTATGAGGTGGGGTCTGTGTTGTGAAGATACTATGTGAGTCTATGTGTTTTCGTCTGGGTGTGATTATTGTGATTGGCAGTGTGGTGTGCTGGATGAGTCACGTGATGATCTCGTGTCTTGCAGGTTTCAGTGGAGCATGGATTCTGGCTCTAACAAGTACAAACGGGAGACCTGCACCCTCAGACCAGTGCTTAATGTGTAAAAGATATTAGTTCAGGGGCACAAGGACTTTTTCGGATACTGTTGCTGGCACTGCTGATAGCCAGGGTTGCCAAATACCAATGCCTTGGCCGTCTTGATTCTACACCGTGCCTCTTTCTTTCAACCTCCTCTCCTTTCAAACTCTTCATCCTACTATGGAATATTCTTCTTCATCTATATTTTCTCCCCTCTGCACTATATTCCTACATACTATCCATCTTTCCTCACTTTTCTGCTTTTCATTCATCTGCTTTCAGTCAAGTTCTGTTGATGAAAATGTACCTAAAGACATAGTTCAACAGACATCTTACATGAGTAAGAGGTACTGCTGCTGGGCTGCTGCTCATGCATTTAAGATGCCTATTGACTCCCTTGCTGGTGATTCTGCCCCACTGTTCAAACAATGAGCTAACCCAAAAGCTCACCTATTCTAGTAGGCCGCTTCTCAGACATTCATAATGCCTGGTGTAACTTTTACTGCTCCTGGGCTACTGCTCACAAACTGCGTGTGGCCAGGAGATCTTCTCTTGGTGCTGCGGGGCTGTTGCTCATAAACTAAATGCACCTAGTAGCTCCCATGAAGAGGCAACACCTGCTCCCATCAGGTCCTCATATAAAAATAAGAGAGCCCTGCTGCACTTCTTCTGCAGTGGCACAGCCAATTGTTCTGTCTTTCTGCCTTTCAACTAAGAGTTTAAGGCAAACCTACTGTTTAATAATAATTGTTTACAACAGTTCATTCATTCAACTTGTTCAAAGATGAATTTCAATATTGCCCATCATTTAGCTTTGTTTGGGCCTAAATTCAAGGTTAGGGCTATAGTCAATGAGTTTTGGAAGGGCAGTAAAACTGTGATGTCTTGATATAGAGTATGTCTGCTGACAGGAAAAAATTATCTGTGCTGGATGTCATTTTATGTTAAGATACAGAATTAAAATGCAAGCCATTTATGAAGTAGAAATCTGCAGGTATCATTTAAAATCAGCGCCACTAAGGGGCAGATTAACAAGAAAGTGCGGCAGCGTGGCACCACAAGCCATTTGGCTGCGCCACGCTGCGGAACTTTCAGAGCACAGGAATGCCACATATTTACATTGATATGTTGCATTTCATGTGCTCTCCCCTGCGCTGGCGCACAAACAGCTGCCATGCGCAGGCACCCTTGCAAGTGCAAGTATGCCTGAGTCATGGGGAGATTATTTTTGTGCAGGAAGGGGCACCTTCCTGCACAGAAACAATCACTAAAGTCATTTTCCTTTTTCAATGCATGCTGTAGAAGTCAGCACGCATTGAAAGAGGACAAAAACGAGGAGAAATGAAAACATTTCTCCTCGTTGCGCCTCGCTACGCCAGCCCTAGGATGGGGTAGCATACGGATGCATTTCCAGGTTTACAACTCCTTGAAAATCTGGAAATGCGTCTGGTTCCATGGGTGTTGCGTGGGAACACCCACAGCAACACCCATGGAACTCCCTTTTTATGCAAAGTGCTACGTGTAAAGGTGCCGTATTTACAAGGACAAAAAGTGACGTACTAGCAGCGAAAGGGGCTTGTAAATCTGCCCCTTGGTATTTTTGACTAATGGCTATCCTACATAAAGAAATTGAACTAAATAATAATTCATATAGTTTTTAATCAGTCAGACATTGAACACTACAGCTCTGTTGTGGGTTGTCATGATTTTCAATATAAATATCTAATAAAACAAATAGTGTAAGAGGGAAGAACATGGTTAATGATGAACACGTGCTGTTTCTTCACTTTTTGTTTCACTAAAATTCATGTTTGAAGAATTTTATGAGTCTGTCAGCAACTCCTCCAAGCCCAAATTTAGTATTAAAATATGCAAACTATATATATGTTAGACACTCTTAAACAGGAAACTGAGAGAAAAGTAGTTAGGCAATAAGTGCACAAAATTGCCAAAGATGTAGTAACGATGTGAACATCCGGCTATTATTACGCATATGCAGAGATTTGACATGATCTGGGCCTCTTATATTTTTTTCTTTGTAAAGGCAACACATTTGACAATAGTAAAACAAGCCACAATAGTATTGCATAAGCAGCCTGGGTAAACATTTAGCGAAATTCAGGACTGTTTGAACAACAATCTGGCAAAAGCTTTTTTGAAGCTACTGTGACATAAAGGATAGAGAAATGGGTTAATGAAAGAATTGAACCACAAAAGCCAAAAGGCAATTTCATACCAATAGGACTCTATGCAAACACCATGACAGGCAGCTCTTATCACCATCAAGACTGAGTATGGTGTCCAGCAAACAGAAAATATACAGACTATGATGGAAAGAGACTTCGCAATTTGTATGTCCTTAGATGCTCTTATGTTTGAAGAACTATTTGGGTTGTTGGATTTAATATGGTTGTTGTTGAGCACACGTGATGGTGGATTTTTGTCATTCTTCTTTGAAGAACTTAACAAAGCTGACATTTTCTCCTTCAGAGATACACTGGGACATCTTGAAGTATTCAAATGGGAAGGTGATTCTGTTATTTCTTCAGTGGCCTGTTGTAGTTTTACAAAGAATAAAGCGTCTGATTGCTCTGTGGCGGGCTTTGGGGGAATAGTGTTGCTTTTTACAGGTTGACAGCTTCGTCTTTTTTTACTGCTTTCTGTAACTTTCCAGCAAATGATTAAGTTAAAATAGCTGACAAAGACAGCTGGTATTATGAGAGAGCATAGGGAAAATACAAGCAAAAAATTCCAGATGTTATTAAACTCATAAAAACAGGCATCCATTGGAACAGTGCTTTCTCCGATAATGTACTCCCAGAAAATGATTGGTGGGCAGTACAAAGTGATGGAGCACATCCAAGCACATAATATCTTCTTTAGAGCTTTGTGTGACACGTTCTGTTGAATTCGGTATTCCACCTGGTGGGAGGTAAAAGATTATTTTCAACAGTGGCAGCAATATCTTTGCATTTTTATAACTGCATTAAATACATCTATTTACACTAAGCCTGGGTGGAGAACTCCTCTCCACTCGCTGAGTTTGTGGAATTTTCCACACTCTGCGTTACAAGAACCTCGCAGAGATTTTTTCATCAATCATGCTCGTTAACATCAAGTTGGAGTGAGGGAGCGAGCAAATTCTACCTCCCAGTGAGATTTTTCCTCATTCGAGCTCGTCAATGTCAAGTTGGCGAGCGCTAGTGGGGGAAATCAACGTCCTGGCAAGATTGCTCAACACAGGCTGTCTGATTGTTCAATGCAAGTGGCCGCGTATGCTTACAACTGCTCACGTTGAGTAACTGTCCGTTCATGTTGAGAAAGCTGCCGCTCAAGTAGAAAATCTACTCAAGCTGCAAAAAGGAAGTAGGGCCTACTAGCACCCGCTTGTGCTGTGCATTGTGCCATTCACAATAATTTCACAGTGCGGAAAAACACCCTGTGCTGAAAATTACTATGAACTGCAATTTGCTAACGTACTCTGCCGCTCGCGGAGCACCATGTATGAGGCAGGTTTTTTTGCACTTTGCGGATTTCTGCGAACTCCACCCAGGTTTAATTTACACCTCAAGGCTCCATCATCATTTGCATGTATCTGTTATAGTTAAAATATTGTCCTGATTGGCACCTATTTTTGTAATAAAACCCAAGATAATGCATGAAAAACATGATATTGCATATGTCTTTATAGAGTCCTCTGACCGTCTTATAAACCACACATCTTCATCTGCACCTGAGTCCCATGCTGGTCCCACAGGCTCACAGGTAGGTAGCTAGCGTTTTTAACGTTCTTGACATTGTACATTCTTTACAATTTACTACACTCCCCATATTTCCTACTCTCTCGGGAAAGAGAAGTTATCACAACCAGTTATTTTAAATGTCCTGAGGAGTGCAAGTTGAAAGTTGGCCTTCACCGAAATTAAAAATATCTCAAGCTTGGAATTCGACGAGTCTATAGGTGATGAATTCTTGAAAGATATGGAAATTATGATTTTTCATATCAAAGTCTTCCATGATCTGTATAATATTTATTGGAAACTCTTTCTTTTACAAAAAGTACTGCTCTTCAGTGCCACTAAACAAACTGGGTTTGAGAGATGATGATGCCTGTGAGATTTGTGACTTATCATAAGGCATCTTAGTACATGTCTTGTAAGAATATGTATGAGTTGTTACATTTTCAAAATTATTTCTTTAGTCTTAGAGGGCAAGAAAAAACTTCTGAATGGCTAGCCATCTTGTGTTCAGATGAACACACATGCCAGCTTAAGATGCTTCAGAGGCAATTTATTGTGAAAGGACAAAATGATCACCAAAATGATCCTTTTTAGATTATGCGAGACTTATAACTGTCCAATCATTTTAAGGATCTAGAAAAGGTTTTATTCAGAAGAAGTTGTGATTCTTCCATTTTTGATGGCATGTGGGGAGAGTTTTTAAAAATGTATATAGACTAGCATTGTTTTTAATGGGAACTTCATTCACCCAATGTTTCTTTTATTTGAATTCAACATATTGTAATATTTGTGGGCTCTTTTCTCTAGCCCACTTTAGTATATCCTGTATTCCGGCAATGTTATTATTTGTTTCTTACAATCCAGTCTTTTCCAGTTTTGGAGCTCATTCTTCTAACCTGGTGTGTCTGGTGCTATTTTACCTCATTTTACTTTCTTTTATTTCATTATAGCAATTAGGATATAGGGGCCAACCTTCAGAATTAACTTTAAGTTAGCAGTTCTATATAGGTACATTGTTTGATTTAATTCTGTATTTATTTTGAAATTCCTTCTATTACAAAGTAAATTAATACATTAGAGGGTGAATAAATAGTATGTCAAGTTTGAAATAGTGATATAAATACATTAAAAAAAAAGATTTATGTTGCTTTTTTAAGTTCTTAAAGTCTTATCCTAAAACTTTTGTTAAATGTTCAGGTCCATACATCTTAGGGACTGATTCCGATGCTGTCGGAAACGACTTTGACCGTCGGTTACAGTCATTCTGACCACATCGGAATGTCATGTTCGAATTCCTTTCCAACTGACCCATTTTGATGCGGTCGGTCAGAAAGGAATCTGAACCGGATTTCCAAATGGTCTCCGACAGGCTCGGAAGGCCTGGCTGCCATTCAGAAATCCTCCATCAATTCTTTGGGCGGCTCTTTCCAGCCGAGGGATTGCGATGGATAATTCACACAGCATTTCTGTGCTTGCATTTCCGACACTTAAAATCTGTGGGAATCCTGCTTTGGGGCTCCCCAGCAGGGCCCCCATCAGTGCAATACCTCCAAATGGCGGCCTAGGGGCACCTAAGGTGCCCCGCTATTGATCCCTAAACCCAGTGGCAGGCACCTTGGGGTGCCTTCCACCGGGTGCAGGAATGAACTACACCTCTGCTTTTTACAATGAGAGCATGCATTCTGTTCGGAATGCATGCTACCATTGTGAAAAATAGGAGTGTGACAGAACAGGGTTTGGTTGCATCCTACTTGCTGGGCTGGAACAGACAACAGGAGGTAATTCGGTTCTAGTTCCCAACCAATGTCGTACAGCCTCCCCATAGAAGGAATACAAATTGCTCTAATTATAAAATGTCTGTTTTCATGAACAGTAAAGACCCCTTTGACAGATATATAGGTCATTTTAAAAAAGAATTAAAATAAGATTTTGAAAAGTGGATTTCCAAAGAGCTTCAGGACCACCCTGAACTACCTTGCATTTTATAACAAGGTGTTCAAATGTTATTCTTTATCTCCAGCTGATTAGTGAACGGCTCTAAGAACTAGTCTGAGGTGAATCAACTGAACTCCAGGGTCCAATAGCTGTAGTATTTTTGTGCAATGGAGGCAAAGGTAAACAGTACACATATAAGAAAGTGGGTTATTAGTTGGAAGGAATGTGGGTCCTTTACAAGTAATATGTCGGCAACAATCGTTTGACTGGGAACTAAGTATCCTTGTGTAAAACTTGACTCTCTCGGGGTAGCAACACAGAACAGTGCAAGAACTAGTCATGGTAGGTGGTGTGGGCTAACGACACAGACATTAAGCCTGCAACAAACACTCAATAAATCATGGTCCAAACTATGTTTCTACTTATTAAAAAATGAAAAAAGTAATGTACTACTCACACACTCTTGAATATTACACATTATTTTGCCTGCAAATGGATATATACCCTTCTCCCCCAGCTACTAAACATTTCCATCATCACCTACAAACAGTACACAACTCTATTCTATACCACCGGAGACCCTTTGAACCGGCAGCCCAGCGATCCTTCAAGACTAATTGTCCACAGACACTGCCTAAGCCCAGCCGGGTTGAAATTATCACCGGCAGAGCGTTTACAAGGAGTTAAACTTCGCTATTCATCCCTGAGGAAGTCGCAGAATTACTTTCCACATGCAATGAAACACGTGTCGGCTGGTTTCTGTTGTGGCCTAATGAAAATTGTATTACAGATACAGCAACACTACTGCAGCATAATTAAGGATCATTCTTTTTTTTTGTCCTCATTTGCCTTAGCCCTCTTAGGAAAAGCGCCGACCACCTTGCGTGTCCTTTATGAATAAGTTCAGGGGTCTTTGTATAAGTGTTAACCCAGACCAAGACACGATTGAATGACTGGAGGAAGGAACATCCAGAATTAGATGGTAGAAGAATTTACTCCACCGAGGTATTTTTCAACCTGTCGGACCATACTGTTTGCCAAAGAGACCTGTAGGTCTTGTCCATGGAGCTGGAAAAGGCATAATCATAGGACCCGGAGAACCCCCACCCGGACATCCTATTTCCAACGTACCAAAAGATCCCAAAATGCAAGCTTTTTCTTACTACAGGATCTAGCCAAGTCCACCCTAGATACATCATAAAGCGAGGTTAGCCAACCTGAGTGGAATGGAGCAGTAAGGTCTACCCAGAATTTGCAGATTTCTCTTCTGGCCATGAGCATCGCATAGAAAAGGAAAGATCTGGCTTGACTGATGATGTTATCATTAAGGCCAAAAATGATTAAAGGGAGAGTGATAGTGACTAAGACCTTCAAAATGGAATCCTAAGTCTTCTTCACCTCGTCCCAGAAGGGACAGATTACAGGGCAGTCTTTGAAACATATGAACGTCCGATGCTTCCGGAAGGCCACATTTGTTGCATACTTTACCAGGCTGAAACTTCGATAGTTTTAGAGGAGAAAAATACGCCCTATGGGCTGGGAAGAGATGGTTTCCCTTCAGCCAGGCAGGTTTTACTATTTTATGCAGCAAAATAAATGAATCCATCCAGACCTGCATACACTCAAAATTTAGCTGATCTCCCCATAACTCATCGGCAAGTGTCAAGTCGCCGTCCGCCTCTTCCTTGATTGCCCAGTACCACAATGCAACCTCCTTCCTACCCCCGGGCCATGCCACTAGGAGTTCCTCAAGATTACTATCCTTCCCCAGAAGAGTATCCTTCCTAGACTGTGCCTGAGCCCAGCTCTTCATCTGAACATATTTGAACCTGGATAGACCTGGGCCCACTATCCCCCGTAGGCCTTCCCAGGACAAGATAGAACGCCCAACCAATAGGTCTCCCCACTTTAAAATGCCTGAGACCCTCACAGGAATGATCACATTGTCCTGAAAGCATGATGGTATACCTGGGGAGTCCCATATTGTTGCAAAATTTGAGAAATAACTAAGCCCAACTTTCCTTCTTATAATTGCCCAACTTCTGGGTAACGAATAGAGGACTTTTAATTTAATTTTTGTGAAAAAATTTTGGTCCCCAAATTTAAACATAAAACCTTCCTCCGGCAGGCCTTCTCCCTTTAACATGGCCCGAGACATTTCTCCACCTGATGTATTAGTGGGTACCTTTAAGAGCATTCTCGAGTGCGAGAGCTGAAAAGCCCATGCATAATATTGTAGGTCCGGCAATGCCAAGCATCCTTTTTCCCTCCTCCTCCTGAGCTTTTTCCACGCCAGTCTGGTCGCTTTATATTTCCAGATGAAGGAGTTTAGTTCCCGTTGGCATTTCTCTATTTGCTTGGCCAAACGCCAAAGGGATAGAATTAAAAAGAAATGTACATTTAGGCAAGATGGACATCTTTACTATATTGTTCCTCCCCAGAATGGATAAGGGGAGGAGAGTCCAAGATTTCAACTGCTTTTGACACTCCCTAAACACCCGATCTAGATTGTGTTCAGGAATCTTCCCAACCTCTTGCGTAATTCTTATCCCCAAATAACGCAAAGAGGAACCTATGGTAAATTGTGAATTGGGAATGTTCCAGTCCATGATTTCGGTTTTATTGGCGTTTATTTCATAACCTGAGATTTTGCCAAACTCCTCCGCCTGATTGATAACTGTTGGAAAGGCTAAATCGGGATCAGCTGTAAAAATGAGGATATCATCTGCATATACGGCCACCCGCTTTTCCCACCCTCCAGATTTAAAGGAAGCGATGTTAAGGTCCTCCCTAAGAACCTGTGCAAATGGTTCGATGTAAAGGTTAAAAAGGAGAGGGGAGAGCGGGCAGCCCTGCCTTGTACCCCTTGTGATCTTAAATATCTCTGTCAGAGAGCTATTTACTAACAGTTTGGCAGTCGGGGCTTTGTACAAGAGTTCTCTAGCTTGGCAGAAACTATCTCCCAGGTTGACATTCATCATAACCTCTGACAGATAAGCCTAATTAACCCTATCAAAGGCTTTGGTTGCATTGAGGGTTAAGACGGCCAACAGGAGTGAAAAGGTGAATGCCATGTCAATAGCGCCGACCAGATCGTACGTAAGATGCGCTAATTGACGCCCCTTGATGAAACCCTTTTGATCTGGGTGAATAATAGTGCCGGGAACACCCCCCAACCTATTTGACAAGATGGTAGCAAAAATTTTATAATCACTGTTGAGGAGTGAAATGGGGCGATACGACCCACAATCAGTTGGATCTTTACCCTGTTTAAGAATCAACACTACTGTAGCCTCACTCCATGAAGTGGGAGGGTCGTCACCCCTAATGAGTATATTATTGAAGATTTTCACCAAAATAGGAATACTATCCTCCTTAAGTGAGTGATACAACTCCCCTAGTAAACCGTCTGGGCCAGCAGCCTTCCCTCGTTTAGACTGAGAGATAGCCTTACTAACTTCCTCATCAGTGATCTCAAGCTCCAATCCTAACTTTTGCTCATTTGAAATTTTAGGTAAGGAGAACCTATCTAGCCAAGTATCCATAATGATGTCTTCCTTATATATCATTTGGAAGAAATCCTGAAATGCATTACCAGTGTTCACATCAGATAGGCGGGGAGAGGTCTCACCTTCTACCATGATCTTATTTATGTAATTTTGCATCTGGTCAGATTTTGTTTTCCAGGCAAGTAACTTCCCAGCTGCCTCTCCAAATTCGAAATGAGAGATTTTACTCACTTGAAATTAAATGAAATTGAAAAAGTATTTAATAAAGCGCACTGCGGCCAAGCGGCTTCCTGGCGCTGGGGACCTGATCAGAGCTCACAGAGGAAAACATGGGGAACTAAGAAGGGAATGCCTGAGAAAAGAGGAAAGTTTTGAGGGCCTTACGGAAGTGAGTGTAAATGGGGATGGAACAAATAGAAAGTGGGAGGCTGTTTCAGAACTGGGGGGCCAGGACCGAAAACCGAGTACCTCCCGTTCTGGATTTGCGAAAGCGGGGGATGTGCAAGAGAGAGAGGGAGGAAGAGCGAAGGGTGCGGCTGGGGCCGTGAGAGGAGATGAGAGAAGTGATCTACGGGCAATTCTCTCTTGCAGAGTAGATTCGAGTTGTTTTTTGAGAGAGTCTAAGTTTTTTACGGTCCTCACTAGAGTCCATGTGAGTACCTACTTTATGCTCAATGATACTCATCTCTACTTCTAAGCCCTTGATGGCATCCCTAAATTTCTTCCTTATATAGGAGGCTCTATTAGTAATACAGCCTCACCAGAAGGCTTTCAGAGCGTTCCAGACAATGGAAGCCTTAGTTAAATGTAAGTTTATCTCGAGGAAGTGCTTAGTCTCGATACGGAGGAAGTTGATTTCATCATCCTCTAACAAGATAGTACGATCAAAAGACCAAGATCTATGGAAGTGTTGCTGTGTAAGTATCAAATTAAAAAAGATTGCGGAATGATCAGAGAGGTGAGATGGCAGATAGACAATATCTTGAACTGAGTCTTTGAGACTGCAACTGAACATAGCATAGTCTATCCTAGATTTGTGTTTATACTTTAGGTTTTTTAAACAAAACCCCCAATTGATCTCCCACCCTTTCCCTCCATATATCAGATAACCCTAGCTGCGCCATCGTTATTAAAAGTAATTGTCGTGACTTGGAGGGAACAGTAGCTCTTGAGTTTGGCGATTTATCAAACAAAGGGTTTAACACAATATTAAAGTCTCCGACCCAGATTACGGGGTCCGGAAAGTCTAAAAGATGGGAGCGGATAATGTCGAAGTATGACGGGTCATCCTGATTTGGGTCTAGTACCCCAAGAGGGAGATAAGCATGCCCCCTAGGGAAACTCTTAGTATAAGCCATCTACCGCTTCGGTCTTCCCTACATTCCAATATTTGTACCTTATCTTGTTTTTTTAAATATAAACAGTAGTCCTCTGATATTTGCTGTTTGATCCGTGCAAATAAAATTATCTACCTATCTCTGATTTTTTTAATAAGTCTGTAGTCTCAGATTTAAGGAGATACGTTTCCTGGATGGCAATGACCTGTGCCGGGGAATCTCTCAGATATTGGAGTATTCTGTCCCTTCTACCCTTCATCCGCAGGCCATTGACATTCCAGGGCAAATAGTGAAGCGATGTCATGGAACCATACCTTTCCCTACCATCCCCACCTATGGCAGCTCCCTACCATACCCTGAATCCGGTCCTGTCTCGACCCCAAAAGGCTGCTGGACCCCCTGGTACACATCCTGCATAAGGCTAAAAAGTAATTGGTACACAAAGAGCACCTGTGTATGAGGAATTTTTACCCTTTCACCCCCTGTGACGCCCCCCTCCCTTGGGAAACCCATCCCTAATTACTCTGGCCTGATGTATAGCCAGAATTTACGTACTCCAGCTACCTTCCTCTACCCCTCTACCCTAAACTATACCGCTAGTGCTAAGAGAAGAAAAATAATAGAAAAAAAAGCAAATAAGAGTTAGGCACAAATTACCTCCCGCCTTAATCAATAAGAGAATATATGTCTGGACCCGTAAACTTTATTATCAGTGAGGTTAACAAGACATAGGGTCATTGGGTTAATCCCAAAAAGCTATAACACTTTATAGCAATTTCCCTAACTTGTAACCATTATATAATACTGTGCAATATATAAATCCTATTTTACTTTCTTCTTCCTATTTTTTTTCCTTTTTTTGTGCTTTCCCCTTCCCCTTCACTCCCTTTATTCTCTCGTTTTTTCCCCCTGAAATTACTTAGTGGAAAGAACTATCAACTCAGTTCAAAATAAATTCATTCCGTCTCCCGAGAGGCGTGCCTTAAAGATGTCAATAAATCATCAGCCTCATTTGGAGATCAAATATTGTACATTTTGTTATTGTACATAATTTTCAGGAAGGCGGGAAATCTCATTTGAACAGTAGCACCCAAAGACCTGAATTTCTCCATTCTTTGGCCCAGTTCCCACTGACGATCCAGAGTAACTTTGGATAAATCAGAACGTACCTCGAATGGAAAGTCTGGGCCCTTTAATGATTTTACTTTCAGGGCTAAGTTTAAGATCTTCTCCTTTAATGTATAAGTAAGAAAGTTGATTAGAATCTTTCTTGGTTTGATCCTAGCAGTATTTAATCGAAAATTATCTCTATGAACCCTTTGAATGTCCTGCTCCAGAAAATCAACCGGGTCCTCCAGATTCAGCGACTCCTTTAATAGTGCTGCAACAAAGGTTTTAATATCGCTCCCTTCTTTACCCTCCGGAACCTTCAATAAACGAAGGTTATTCTTCCGTGAATAGTTCTCAAGTGTCTCCATTCTCTCCCGCATGGCGTCTCCATCCCTTCGCAGAACTTGGATTTTCACTTCAGCAGACCCCAAATTAGCCTTAAGCTCCTCTACTGAGCCCTCCAGAGATTCAGTTCTTTTATTGAGCAAATCTACTTTTTTCTCCAACACCTCACAAGCTGCCCAAATCTCAGACTGGTTGTCTGCTGAGATCATAAAGCCTTGTTTTATGTCCGTTTTCAAAGAGGCAAGGAGAGCCTCGATATAGGACCCAACTGGAATTTCTGCCCCACTATCAATAGAAGCAACAGACCGAAAATACCCTGGTGGAACTAAAGGTGTCTCCTTAAGTAGATTAGACTCATCAAGGCTAGGTATATTAGTATCTGACCCTAAGGGTGGGACAGCGGTATCCAACTGCTCGGTCAAGGTAGAAGGGCTAATAATGGACTCTGCGGATATTGATTTAGACATGTTGCAAAGGATCTCACAGGGATCCTCAGATATTTTAAAAGTGGTATTTCTAGTGACAGGGAGGGAGCTATGTGATTCAGTAGGAGCCTCTTGGTTATTAATATTCAAAACCTGGGGCTGGACCCTGAAGAAAGATCGCAGGGAGGGGGAGATATGAACTGAACTATTTTTCAGCACTGCTTTATTCCTGGTCTCCCTCACAGACCTCACCTTCCCGTGGTATTTCTGTGAGGCCGTGCCCTGTCCCGAGTCAGAGTCTTCCTGCTGTTGAGCGTTGCAACTGAAACCCTCTAGTGTACTGATTGGATCCTCAGTGCTTTCCCCCAAGACCTGAGAATGTGCGCTACCACTCAGCTCGCGGGTGTCATGATTCCCCCAATTAAGGATCATTCTTAATTGAATTGAAATGTTGGAACAATATTACATACTGTTTATTTTCGTGTTGTGTGCCTAGGTATGGTTAGACACATCACTGGACATATCCTTGATGTAATTTTTGCAAAAGCAGAACTAGTTACCTTTTGCTCTATAACTCAGGTCACATGGTCAGACCACTATTTGCTTGCTTTCCAACATAAAACAACACTAAGCGACTCACCTAAATCCACCTTACAGGCATCCACCTATCGACCTTGGAACAAACTCAATTTGGAACACTTAGAAACAAAACCAACATCCAGTACAGATCTGGAAACATGAATTCTGTTAAAAAGCTATATGAGTGGCTACAGGAAGCTTTGTGGATCCGGATACCACTCAAAACCACACAACAGAACAAAAGAAAACAAGCACCTTGGAGAAATACAGAGATCAGAGACATAAAACAACAAATTAGAAAGCTGCAATATGCCGGCTCGAAACAAAAAACAATCTAGAGAAACTTCACCTACAGAAAATTAACAGACTGTACAAGTCTGCTACCAAAAAAGCAAAGAAAAGGTACTATTCAGACAGCATTCAAAATGCTAAATGTGCAAATGAAAAACTCTATAAAATACTCAATGAATTTCGTAAACCATATTGCCTAGGAGGAACTCATATCTTTACTCAAGATTTCACAGACAAACTGGCAAATCATTACACAGACAAATCAGTCACGTTGGACTCATACTTAAAACAGAGACAAAGTACAAAACAACAATCCAAGAATACTCTAACTCAGCCTCTCCGTTCCTTCCAACACATTTCACATTATGTTTGTATGGACCTGGTCAAAGCAGGTAGGTCTGCCAGCAGCCCTTCTGACCCCTGTCCACCGCAAACTTGCAAGACAATTCTTCTAACAACCTCTGCTGCCACTACAGTAAGGAGAATCATCAACAATTCCTTAACTACTGGAATATTTCCAGTAGAACTCAAAAAGTCATACATACGCCCTTTACTGAAGAAAACAAACTTGGACCCGCTGAACTTTGACAACTACAGACTGATTACAAATGGACCTTTCCCTGGAAAACTGTTAGAAAGAGCAGTGTTTGCCCAGATGTCACAATTCATTGAGGACAATGCCATACTTTCAGACTTCCAAACATGATTCCATACGGGAAGAGGCACAGAATCTGCCCTCCTTGCCATCTGTGATGACCTGAAGAACACAGTTGACCGCAACGGGGTTGCTGCGCTACACCTCTTGGATCTCTGAGCTGCTTTTGACCCGGGTGAACGTGACACTCTGATACAAAGACTCTACGAAGCTGGCATAGAGGGGACTGCTTTAGACTGTATCACGTCCTACCTTCGAAACAGAACTAATGTCATCCATACCCCACCTTTCTCATACAAACCATACTCCACAAAGGCTGGGGATCCTCACGGCTCTATCATCCCACCCATGCTTTTCAACATCTTCATGAAGTCATTACCAGTGCTGATCAATCAATTTCACCTCACGTGCTATAACTATTCAGATGACACACACTCACCAATTTTCAGATGTCTCAGAACCGTGGACCAATGGATGACTTGGAGCCATTTCAAATTGAATGCTTCCAAAACAGAAATACTCACGTGTGGCAATTGGAAATATTATGACCTGCTTACCGCCTGGCCTGATGAACTGGGATCGCCACCTAAAGTATCTTAGGAAGTAAGAAACCTCGGAATGACCATGGACTCCAAGCAATGGATGAATGCCCAAGTGGACAAACTAGCAAAATCAAGCTTTGTTACTATAAAAACTCTGCGACGAATGTTCCCCCATTTGGGATTTCCACACAAGGTCCAAGCTACTATCTCCCTTGTTCTGCCCAAACTCAATTAAGCTAATAGCCTCTACCACGGATCACCTTTATTGACTATGAAAATACTACAACGGTATTCAGAACTTGGCTGCCAGACTACTCTTGCATATCAAACCGCGAGACCACATCCCCCCTGCTTTGAAAGCCCTGCATTGGCTACCGGTTGCCAGAAGATCCACTTTCAAGCTGCTTTGTATCACCCACACAGCGATACTTGGAATGTGACCGCTCTTCATTAGGAATAAAATCACCGAACACATTCATCGTAGTAACCTCCACTCTAGAGTTGTACCTCGCCTCAAAATCCGAAGATACAAGAAAAAAAAAGGTATGACATCTTTTCTGTTCAAGCAGCCAAAATATAGAACTCTCTACCCCAACATAAGATCCACCGACAACCACCTTATCCTCAAAAAACTACTCAAGAATTGACTGTTCCCCACATAAGCAAACAGAAATATACAGCATATCCCTCTGTGCATTTATTTGTACTATAGATATGTACCTATATATGTGTATTGCCTTGTATATACATGTAGAATATTTATGTTTTTTTAAAAGAACATTATTAAATACAACACTTGAAAACCAAGAGTTCATCGAATGCATCTTTATTCTACTTATACTTACTTCCTTTATGCATCTATCTACCTTCCATGCACTTGGTTCTATATATTTATTACTTTCCTCCCCCCCCCAAAAGCATATTCATTGCACTTCCCTATTTTTCAACCTATACCTATATCAATATCTTTAATCTACATATACTTACTTCCTTTATGCATCTATAAACTTTCCATGTACTTATGGGTCTATATATTTATTATTTTCTTATAATTCAGCATATCCAATGTACTACCCTATTTCTCACCCTATACCTCTCTCAATATATCTTCTACCTCAACTCTCTGACTCATCTCAAATTCTTTCTAATACTCTTTCAAAGCACTACCCTACTTCTCACCCTATTTATCTATCAATTTATCCTCTACATCCACTCGCTCATTCATCTCAAACCCCATACCGCTACTATGATTCCCAAAATGGCCCTTTTTAGATTCTCCCCACTGTACGCCTCCTCGCACCATCTGACACCGCTTTTACTATATTGGTCCCCCAAAACAAGCCTTTCTAAACTCTTCCCTCTGACTCTTCCCATCCACATCCCTTTTTACTCATCCCAAGCCTCCCACTACTGCTATGGCCTCCCAAAAAAAGTCTAAATCCTTCACTTTTCTATCTCTTCACTATCCTTTTCAATCAAAATAACAGAATAACATGTCCACGTATCAAACTTCATATTTCACTATACTAATTCACCACTAATCCTTTATGGTTTCCGGAGTAGGGTGCTACTCGCTGAAAAAGCGATTCAACACCCCATCAGGGGTAACAAGCTCTAACTATGTATGCAAAACTTTGACCCTCATCTACCCCTCCGCCATACTTCTCAATCCAAATAACTGACTAATATCGACCACACAAATTACTTTCATATTTCACTCTACTAATTCACTACTAATCCTTTATGGGTTCCAGAGTAGCGTGCTACTTGCCGAAAAAGCGATTCAACACTCCATCAGGTGTAACAAGCGCTATATATATGCAAACCGTTGTCCCTCTTCTATCCCTCTGCTACTCTTCTCAATACAAATAAATGACTAACAGATCCACCACTCAAATTACTTTCATACTTCACTATACTATTTCAACACTAATCCTTTAATGCGTTCCGGAGTAGCATGCTACTCCCCAAAAAAGCTCTTCAACACCTCATCGAGGGTAATAAGCACTATATAAATGCAAACCTTTTTCCCTTTTCTATCCCTCCGCTATCCTTCTCAATCCAAATAACTGATTAATATCCACCACTCACATTATCTTTCATGAGTTCCGCAGTAGCGTGCTACATGTAAATAAAAAGCACTTCAACACCCCATCAGGGGTAACAAGTGCTCTATAAATGCAAACCTTTTTCTCTCTTCTATCCCTCCGCTACCCTTCTGAATCAAAATAACCGACTAACCTATCCACCACTCAAATGACTTTCATATTTCACTATACTATTTCAACAATAGTCTTTTAAGGGTTCCGGAGTAGACTGCTACTCGCTGAAAAAGTGCTTTGAAGCCTCGTCAGGAGTAGTAAGCGCTATATAAATGCAATTACAATACAATACAATTACAATATATGATAACAAGCGGAAACATTGTTGATGCTATCCTCTAAACGTTTACACCACAGCACACCATCACAAGCTTTGAACCCTTAAATCTACAGAGCCCACCCAATGCAAAACACAATATAATGGGGTGCACTTATTAAAGTTCAGGCCTATTGTACTACTTACTATCTTTGCCAGGATGTCACCATAACAATGGAAGCAGCAACATATAACCAACAATCCAATGCAGCAATATTACACCAATGCAAAATAGAACCATCTTTCAGTAACACTAAATATAAGGTAAGACCATTGTCATTAATATTAAAGCAATTCACCACTAAATATGAACGACTATGAATTATCTTTCTACTCTGAACTTGCTGCCAAGCATCCCCAAGATCCAACAAAGTGTCCTATACCTTAAAGCAATAGACTAAGAGTGCAAGCTTCAGAAAGACTTAACCTTTGTTGAAACATCTCTTCAGGTCACTGCTTTCAGTACCTGGATTACATACAATAGCAACTTAAACTTAAAGAGGGGCTCCTGTGGGAGCCGCTGCTCTTCAGGCAGCACAAAACATTTGTCAAAACATATAAATACATATACAAATTTGTGCAAATTCTGCCCCTGAGTCCTAGAGTATTCTGGGGTGGTCCTTTGCCCAGACACAAGGGGTCTAATTCATGAGCACTTTTGCACCACTAGAAGGTCAATTTTTTTATGTTCCGGTGGTGCAATGTGCCCCAGCATATTTATAAGGCCACTTTAAGCCACTTTACATGGCTTTTTATGGCCTTGTAAATATGAGCCCTGTACTCTCAGAACACTGCGTGAAAGGGGTGGTCAATGGATGTTGCTGTTCCCACGCAACACCCATGGAATCTGAAGCATTCCCAGATTTATGATAAATTGTTAACCTGGGAATACATCAGAATCTAACGCCACCACAGGAGTGCCATTAGGGAGGCGCAACAAGGGGGGAATGTTTCTCCTAATTTTTTCCTTTTTCTATGTGTGAACACATTTAAAGAGTAAGTAAGTAAATCTTTATTGCTCAGTTAATTAAAACCAATGCAATCAGCGTATTTACATGTAAGTGAACACATAGAACACATAGAAAGAGGAAATCGCCTGACTTTATTGATTGTGTGCAGGAAGGTGTTCCTTGAGTCCGCTCGCCATCGTTGTGGGGTTTGGGACCGCCTGCCAGTCAGGTGGCGGTCCCACCACTGCAATCCAGGGGATTTGACATTTCGGACGTTGCTGCTGGCTGCAGCACTGTACGCAATGTCAAAATGTATGCTGTGCTGTAAATTTTCATGCACTATGTGGCAGGCACCACATGGTGCCTGCCACGCAGTGCAGGGAAATGCTTGCAGCAACACCTCCCCAAGACAAGGGGCCCCGTAACGGGCCCCCAAACTCAATCCCTGCCAGCCTTTCCATGGCTGTTTCACCGCCATGGAAAGGCTGGCTGACGCCAGCATTGTAATCTGGTGGGCGGTGCCTGTTAGGCACCGCCACCATTTCCCCGGTCCAGTCCGCACCGCCAGGCAATCCTAACGATTTCCCCCGCCATGGTAATGTAGGGTTGGGAAATGGGCAATCAGATGGCGGAGGGCCCGCCACCGCAGGGCTGGTGGTGGAGGGCCTTTCGCCATCATAATGACCCCCTTAGAGAGGACTCATACCCAAAATGAAGTCTATCTAATTTGCACTTCAACCCGACCGTAAGGGGTCTAAATGAAATGTCTAAAGTGCAAAGGTTAAACTTCCAATGGAGAGATCATACTTATCAGCCAAATTCACCAAGCTATTCCTTGGCCTATAAAGTGAATGTCATCCGTTAACACCACTTTGCAAAAGCATAGCATGCAGAGGCCTCAAGCTCTTCAGAATAATGATGTGAGAATAAACGAATCTTTGACCGCATTCCTTCAAAGCACATGAAGAAGATCAAGAATGAGAAAGAAAATTGTAAATTGAAAACACTTCATGCCTAACATGGTGCTCAAATGTTTAACAATACCAACTGGGAAGGACGACGCAATTCGGCATGTTAAAAAATCTAAACTTGATCAAAGATACTGAACACATGAGAGAATGAAGTGTAATGGAACTGCAAACTACAAACCAAGATACCCTAGGCCTGACCATCAACAAATGACGATTGCTTAGGTCTTGTTCTAAGTAACAAGATGCACAAAGGCGCAAAACAGACGTGCAAAAAGGTTATATAAATCATCCGACGGCACAGCTAAAACAACACACTGGTTGGTGCAAGCACAACTTGAGCATTATTCGGAAGACATCTAATGGAGAGATCACACTAAAAGACATCACACGAAGTAAGTATTCCAATATAAGTTAAGTAAATGGCAACTTGTTTCGTCTTTCAAAAGGAGTGTTTGTTTCAATTGTCACTCTTAAATTGGTTCATCTTAAAAAAAGAAATAAGCGTTGAAGGCAAATGTAAATACAAAAATAGAAATGTTCCCTCACCGCACATGCCGATAAAAATGACTTCTGTTCCTAAGTCTCACTAGGCAAAACTGTTTCAGTAAAATTCAATGCAGAAAAACATGGATGCAATGAATCCACGCTACATCAAAATTCCACCTTGAGTACTGACATAGTAAGCCTTTTATCTAATGTATTGATTAAAAAGACACATACGTCAAGGAGAAAACTTCAATTAAATGAATGTTTTTTCACAGTAATCCCAGGAATTGAAAACCTGATAATAATCACTTTGAAGGACTAGCTAAAGAATGTTCACTACAATCTCAGTCAAAAACTGACAGCACACTCAGTAGACGTGCTGGCGACCCATATAAGACGCACTAAGAACCAATGACTTGAAAAACACATTGAAGAATAACACTGTTTTTTGACCATGAAAACCTGATTGCATTTTTCATTTGTTCTTACAGTTTCACCTTAACTACACCAGACACAGATGGAACACATATCATTATAGAGGTAACTTAAATCAACTACAAGGGGATGTAGTTTAATGATAAATGCCCACAAAAACAATGATATTCTTGCAAAGACATTTTTTTTCATTTAATTTATGTTCTGTTGTACAAAGTCTTGGTCCTGAGGAGACCCCAAAATGAAGGTATTCGAAACGCATCGACCTCTACACTTTAGGGAGTTGTTGGCCTTTTCAACTACCTATAGCCAGCCCTTATAGTACAATTAGGTACCTTGTCTTGGTACCATTAATTGGTTGGTTCAACCCCTTTCCATGCACGATCTTAGGAATTTAGACAATTGGGATACAATAAGAACCCCTTCTATTTTAAAACTGTGGACTGGTACATTTTATATGTGTTGTGCACTGTTGAAAATTGTTTTTGTTTGTGTAAGCAACAATTGTGATTTCTGAATCAAATGTGGGCTAACATGCTCATAGAACCTTTGGTTATGTCATCTAATGTTTATGATTTGATATACAAAATGAGTTCAAACAAAGATTGAAAATGTATTATGTATATTGACATGTGGTCCAGTTAATTCAATTTCTTGAATATTAAGGACATAACTTGTACGTTGTTTAAATAATTTCGGACAAGTTATGTTGCTGTTATTGTATGGTTAAAGTGGTCCAACCTTGATGATAAAATAGACCAAACTCCTTAGTACGAACTTTCTAGAAGTGGCATTTTCAGAATTGCTGTTTAAAATTCGACTTCGCCATCAGTTAGGATTTTAAATTGTGTTCCCAGAGACACCACACATGAACTGATTATCTCTTCTCATTTGGAAATTACATTTATAAAATATAATAAGTCATATCCAATGTTATCCTATGGGAGGGATAGGCCTTGCAGTAGTGAAAAGTAAATGTAACGTGTTTTCACTACCAGGACAAATAATACTTAAAAGTATATGTCCTACTTTTTAAATACATTGCACCCTGCCCTCTGGACTGTCCAGGGCCTACCCTAGGGGTGATTTATATTCATCAAAAAGGAAATTTTGGACCGGGCAAAAGGTTGATTTTTTCAACTCGAGTGGCGGTTTAAATCAGCACACCGGTACCATTCACTTTACAGGCCCTGGAAACAAGTAATATCATTTTACTAGGGTCTCATAAGTAAATTAAATTTGTCAACTGGGGATAAACTAATAATACCATGTTTAGAGGAAAAAGCGAAAGCAATTTCATACTTGTTAGCTGTGGTAAAGTGTGCAGAGACCTAATGTCAGCAAAAACCAGATCAGAACAAGCATTTGCAATTCAATAGGTCTCTCAATTGCGAGATTTTGAGCTATTGGCAATGTCTTTTATGTGTTTAAAAAACCTGCAATAATAAAAGGCATAGTCATTTACAATTCCAATAGGTCAAAGCCTCTAAAATGCGAGACCTTTTGCATTGCAGTAGGCCAGGCACACTGTGGTATGTGAGAATATCATGCCTGTGAAACTGAGAAACAACAGTCTTAATGGGCTAGGCCCAGAATACATTTAGCTCTAGTTCCCATACAATAAGTGAAGAAATACGATGATGCAGTAAAGTGGAGATTCAGGAGTATATTACACAGCAGCTTTCCAAGGCTGCATCAGTTCAGGCTCCCCAAAGCAAAGACAACTTTGATCGCCTGGTGTGATGAAATATGGAAAGATCCAGGCAAAGGGGCCAAATAATGTACATGTATAGATGAGAAGATAATATTTCCAAAGGAGGAACCTCTTCTACGACATCGCACTACTTTATGGGGGTGATCGCAATGCTTTCCCACCCTGAAATAGATGACAATATGACCATTTTATGGGCGGGATGTGGGATTCGTAAATGTTTGAAATAACCCCAAACATGTAAGTGGGTGGGTTCACAAACGTTGAGGGCTTTACCAGCCTAGAACGCAGTATGGGAGGCTTTCACACACAGACACTTTATGAATAGAAAACGGAAATAGTGGTCACATTACACTCTGAAAAAGGCTCTTTGTACTGTTGTCAGATACACACGTGCAAACAGAATTGTGAAAGAGCAGAAAAAAGGAAAGCTCTTGTCCATACCGTTTCAGCATTTGGATAACACCTGCACTCTTCGAACGAACGAGATACATTGTTAAGGATGTTTAAGTAACGAACGTGCTAGGAAGTTAAAGGCGTTGGCACGTTGCTGTATACTTACCTGCTAATTTCGGCGGCTTTTGCAGCTCGATATCCCCAAAAGAATATGTGATATCGATAAAGGGTCCGGGTACAGCGTTTTCCATCTTCAGGGGGATATTGCACCGCAGCATCGGGAGACGTGTTCCCCGTATCTTCATGCAGGAATTCTAACGATGGAACGCGAGTGAATTATTTTTAAAGGCAAAGACTATATTCAGACAAATAACGTATGAGTGGAGCATCACTGGACTGATTCTTGTTCCGGCTTTTTGAATGTCTTAGACCTACATACAGACAAAATTACGCTGTTGCACGCAGACATGGTTATGTCCCTGATTTGTCTTGAAGAAATGAAAACAAGAAAGTGCTGAGGCACCAATCGGTAAACACGAGAATCTTAACACGATACCTCATTTAAGATTTTAAGGGATGGTAATACATTTTCCTGAAGAAGGTGACGATATCTGTGTGGTTCACCGAAACGCGTCGATGCTTAAGGAGAAACACATTATAATTTGAGAGAGAACAGTTCTGACGCAAAGATTAATTGTGCTCATCATTTTCTTGTGTCTCCCTTTTTTTACCAATAGGAACCTAATTTTTCCTTATATCTCTGTCCCGTTACAATGTATTATATATGATTTTTTTTAACTATATGAAATTTTAATGTATTATGACATGTCTTTTTGATATGGACCATATTGTTTTTCTTTAATGTCTGTTGTATTTAATAAATTTGTGATATGTATTCAGTACATTTAGGATTGTTGCATTGCCTTTTTTGATTACTACATATATACCTAGCATACTGTGATTTGTAATTTGATGTGAGTAGTTTTACTCAAATCTATGTACCCAAGGTGACTTCTACTTTTTGACATTTGTCTTCTGGTGTACACTCCCTTTGGCATTTGGGTCCCTCTATTTTATTAGAGAGTAACACCTGCCCCAGGCCAGAGTTTATTGCAGACCGAAGTGAGTGAGCAGCGTCACAAAAAGGGAATGTTGGGAGACTTTTGGCAGACGTCCTCTGGAGAGTTGCCTGAGCTGAGTTTATACTCCTGGGAGTGGAGGAGCTGTGCAGCCCTGTGCCTACTGCCTGGACTGCGTTGGTTGCCCTAAAAACACAGACTCTGCCTAGCTGCAAATCTACTCCCCTGTATATATGGGACATGAGCTTCTCCACTGACGAGTACTGCACATACGAGCCTTCCCATGCAAAGTCCACTTCGCACACAACTCCACGTGGGTGATAAAAAGGTGAAGTGAAAACCATAGAACTATTACTCCGTTCATAACCCACTGTGAGGTACGAATACAATTGTTATTGTTCTTGGCAGTCAAAAATTTGTATGTACGCCCCAATTCGCAAAATCATTTAAAAGTACCCTAATCTCATGGTTGTGGTCAAGGTGATTAGAAACTTAATGAGTGCAGACAGAGGATTGAACAATTCCCATAAAAATACAGTGAAGGGAATACAAAACCAATGAGGGAGGGGATGGAGAGAAACACTCACATAGCCTACAGCAGCCCTGAGTAACACTCCTATTTTGACAAACAAACAGCAATGGCATGTCTCCTCCGTGCCCGTAGCCATCCAACCGTCTTTGATAGTGATGTCACCTAAACGTCACACAGCTACTCCCATAACAATAAAGTGATCGGCACTAGACTGAACTTTAAAGTATTGTCCATAAACGTGCACTGTGTTGTTGTCCTTAAAATAAATGCTTTTAATTCCTTGTCATTTATCAACTTTGTATAAGTCTAATAAGGAGTTTTATTTGATTACCTATTGGCAAACAAGTTTTTGTAAAGAACAGTATCAGAGCCAAATAAACAAGTTGGAGGGGTGGGGGAGTGCAGGCGCGCACACCAGGAGAGAACTCTTGCAGCTGGGTTGTATGCCGCCACAAGTACTAGTATGTGTTTGGAAAAAGAGCTGTACGACCGCTAAAGGCGCTGCGTAGGCAAGACCTAAAAATGGAGGAGGAAGGCAAAAAGTTGTGCGGAAGCCCCCCCTAAGGGTGAAAGGTCTAGCACTAGTCATCTCGGGTATGTTGTGATCTAAGAAATTTGGTAAAAGTCATCAAACATGAAGTGGTAATCGTGGTAACTAGCAGCAAACACCATTATAATTGTTATACTTGGCGAGAACAGGAGGCCCATTTGACCCACCAATGCCACCTTTCCCAAGCGCTCACCATACAGGTCATAGTATCAGTCCCCACTCGGGCCATCTGACCTGCAGATTTAGGGCAGTGCATAAGGGTTAGGGCATCCACTCGTTAGCAGTATGTGGCTACATTGAGGAGGGGTGCAAGCAGATGTGTATATACTGTACCTGGATGCAGTAATAATACAAATCCATATAAATACAAAAGAATTGAGGGGCTTATTTACAAGCCCAGTGCGCAACCTGAAAGTGACTTTTAATGACACTCCAGCAGCGCAGTGGGCTTACCCATATCTATGAAGCAACGTAAAGCCATTGTGCGTGACTTTTGATGGGTTAGTATATATGTTGTGAGGCAATGCAGTGCAAGTCACTGCGTTACCTCACACCGCAATGGGGAGGCATGCTATGGGTATTACAGTGGGTGTTCCCACGTAACATCCATGGCATTCCAAGATTTATAACAAGCTGTAGACCAGGGAATGGGTAAAAACCTATACCTCCCTAGTGGTGTCATAGGGGTTGTTTTCATGAGGGAAGGTGTCCTTTCCCCCACAAAAACAGCCTGATTACAATGCAGACACCCTTGCACCAGGGTGTAAGGGTGCCGGAGTAAGAGCATGGCAGCTATTTGGGCGCCAGCCCTGTGGAAGAGGACAGGAAGGTGCTGTATCTCATAGATACACTGCCCTTTTCTTTAGACGCAGGCAGCGCAGCATTAAGGCTTTCAGAGCTGCCCTATGTCAAAATATATGAAATGAGGCCTTGAATTTTACTGATAGCCACCAAATGTGATAACTGTAATGTGGATCGAAGAGTGCAAACGTGTGCTGGAAAGAGTTGGGCAGTGTCCTAATATATCCAAGATAGAACTAGGGTTTGTAAAACATTCCTAAAAAATTGTTCTGAAATATTTGTGGGGAATATTTGTTGTATTTTCAATAATTAGTGTTAAAAATGTTTTAACTTGGCAGAAGTCATGGCTTATTTTTGTTGTCTAATCCTGATTTGTAAGAAAAGCCATGCAAAATTAATTCCTTTAGTAAACACATATTACCGACAGGGGTAATATAAAAATGGCAAATATACATTTGCTAGAATCCTGTAGAAGGATTTTGTAGATGAGATAAAGATTATAGTTTATCTGAGTTTGGGTATGGACTGATAAAAAGCTTTATGATTCAGTACCTCACTTTATTGCAGTGGTTACATATAGTTAAAAAAAGAATTGTAAGCATCTCTGTTGAACAGCAGAACTGACATCATGCCCCAGGAAGGCCTGGATATGGGCCTAGTTTACCTGTGCTGGAGGACGTACTAGCTGACAAAACAAATACCTTCAGATGAGGCCAGAGAGATAGTTTTTTTATGCAAGCATAATCTGGCAGGAATCCTGGTTACCGGGATTTGTATAGTTTGCATAATTTTCCTTTTTTTCTTGCTCTTATATTTTTTGCACAATTTCTGCAATTGAGAGACAAGTTTTAATAAAATATGCCACACAGATGACAACCAAATACATTGACCAGGTGTCTTGAATACTTTATGTACTCTGGGGGAAAACTCAAGTATAGTTTTCATGCTGGCGACTGCCCAAGACATGAACAGGTATCTCTTGTGACTTTTCTATCAGTGGACATGCTTCAAATGCCCTTTTCATGCACATGACCACTCAATACTTTGAGCAGGTATCTTGTGTGACCTTTGAACATGAGGACCTACCTCACATATACATGTTATGCAGACAACTGCTAGAGTGCAGTTTGCACAATGAGTTTCCATTTTTGTGGAAAACGTATGCATATTGCATCTGGAAAAAATATACATTTTTGCTCACTCCAATTTCAAACCTCAAAATAATTTAGTAGCTGGATCTAGCCAATGTCAGAAGTGGTTGCTTAAGAGATAGATGAGAATGGGTAAGTGCTCACTGCCTTACTAGAGATTGAGATTGGGTCATGATTAGGCAGCACATCACCTGCATTAATATCAACGTTTACCACTCTTCATTCGGGTCTTGTTTGACCTCCGTGCACAGGAAATCCATGTTTACATTTGTGACTCACACATTATGGCATAGACTTACAATGTATTTGTGCAGATGTTTGCAATGATGAAAAGTAATGTTCTGTGGTGCAAATTGCAGGGTCAATCAACTTTGCTGTGCAAAATATATTTTGCATCAAAAGTTGACATGCATACAATCTAAATGTACAGATTTACTAGAAATTTGCATCGGGTTGCATCACTTTTATGTCATCTCCCCAACACAAAATGATTTATGGTATATACTAAGTCATGCAAAGCCACTTTGTGTGGCTTTTCATGGTTTAGTAAATACAAAGTAACATAATGCAGCACATAGAGCTGCCTCGTGTCACTTTGCGTTGGGAAGGCATTCCATGGGTGGAGCATGGTCACTCCCATGCATGCACCAATGGATTTTGGCACATTCCCATATTTTCTAAAGCTTGCAATCAAAGGCAGGCATAACAAGGAGGGATATCTTTATTTCTCCTCATCACTTCCTCTTTCCACGTGGGCTGCAGAAAAGAGGAAAATGCAGCTAAGCATTGCCTTTGTGCAGAAAGATGCCCCTTCGGCACAAAAAACATAATTCAAATAGTGAAGGCACCCTTGTACTATGGTGCAAGCGGGCCTGCGTTGGTGCTAGGTAGCCTCAAGAGCACCAGCCCAGGGAAAGAGCCGACGAGTGTCATGTTTTAATGGCTTATTATGAAGTCGGTGGTCTGTGGACTGCCGTCCTGGTGGTGCCGTTCCAATGGTGGTGAGCCATCCGCCGTATTACGAGTTGGGCAGATTGGCCGTGCAAAGACCACTGCTGAAACCCAGGAACTCCCAGCACACTGCCACATGCTGTGTCATGGTTGGAGGACGGCAGCCTCCACAGCGCGGTACAGAGTCGTACCACCATCATCCATATTACAAGTCGGCTTTCCCATGAGCGGACCACGGTGTTCGGACCACCGCCTAAAGGTAAGCAGAGATGAAGGATTTGGGGAGTGCACACACCCTTTCCATTTCTTTGTAGCAGATTTTGAGGTTGATCCCTTTCTCCAAGATCCCCCTACACAGCAGCATTTTCACCTCGAGGAATATGACCCCGTCTGCTGTGAAATACAGTAGGCGCTTTTTCACCATATACCCATTACCGGGACTGCCCAAATATGGGTCAGACTCTGGAATTTGGTAGGTGGTATTTTTCTACATATATACTACATATATGTGCATTCGACACATATGCAATCAGAATGTGCACACATGCATCGATATATATAGATATATATTACCCACCACCGCAAGACTGCCACAGCCACACCGCCAGCCACTCGGCAAACTCGTAATATGGTGGTCGGAAGGAAAAAGGTGCAGTGGTCTTCTAGCAGTCACGGTCTTTTGGCGGTCAGACTGCGAAACTCATAATATGGCCTTTAGTAGATATGGAGCTATTTATTTCTCTCCCATTCACACAACACAGCACAGCAACGTGTGTAATTCTAAGTAAATCTGCCCACAAATGAGTCATGTTCCAATAAACCCTTGATAATGATTGTAAAGGGAAAGAAACAGCACAAATATCCATGGGATTTCTCACTAGGCCAGTTCTACTAAAAGTAGCATGAACTGGTTTTGAGAAGAAATCTAGCTCCAAATTAAACCAGACCCAAACAATCGACATTTGTAATACAATGTGCTACTCCAGTGTGCAACTTGCAGTTTCTGTGAAATGAACAATTTAACGTGGCTAATTGTAAGGTAGTTGTCTTCGTGCAGAAAGTTATACCAAAGAATGTATGTCTAGGTGAATTCAAGGTTCCTCTGACCCACCTTTGCACCACAGGGCAATGTGAACCAGCCGTGGCCAATGGAATCATCAGCATACAACTCTTTCTAAATATGGCCTTACACATGCTTTTTTTTTTTTAACAAAGTCCTGATTTGCTCACAGCAGTGTCATTTAGTAAACGTTCAACCATAAGTCACTAATGTGAATGTTCACTGCTCACAATCATGAACCGAGCCTTTACTTTATGTGCTATTGGAAAGCCAATCGCATGTGTTTGAACGCATCCAACTGCATTGTAACCTTCCATTACATGAACTGACAGACTCAGATACTGTGTACTTTTAATGTGTCAGACGATGTTGCTTGCACACACCAGCAAAGATTCTGGAAAAGAGCACAGGGGCAGGACCCTCGCCGAGCTGCAAATGGAGAAAGAAAAGTAAAATATCTCGTCGTTAATTCGACAGCAAATCGATTTCCTAGACCTGCGACAGATTTATTATAACTGATTTTTACTTTCAGATTTTAAAAAACGAAATGTAACAGCATGTCATAATAATCGTTGCACATACGGTATTCATGAAACACATACAACCCAGAAGTAAGTTCACTGGTAGACAAGTCACGAGAAGGGCTATTACTAGTCCAAAGTACATCACGGTGGTCCAAACTTCTCCAAATATTTTTGCCTCTTGACAAGCTAGCTTTTCCCACCCTCCTTTGATGACACATCGGCACCAGCTCCCCACGCCTCATGCATCTTCTTAAGAAACAAATAAGGAAACATGTATCAAGGTTTACTTAAAAATATACCTGCATAATTCCTTTTTAAACTGAAAAGCGTACACTGCCTTCAGTGCAAGTCGGAAGCTGGAAACAAACAGCCCACTGATGAGTACAGATAGCGCCCATGTGTAATGGAGAGAACGCTGCAATGAAGAGGTCGGCGCATAGCAATGTTATAATCATAAGAGCCACTGGATGTCAGCATCACTACACAGAATAGAAGCCATACAGCGAATCGCTGCGGATTTTAGGGTTACATACTAATACTACCCTTTCATCCATGCAGTAGTTGAGCGGAGTGTACTTGGTACCTGTTGAGAAAAACATTGCAAATCTCTCTTGGCGGTCATGACTCCAGGGCAAGAAGGGTGAATCAGTAAATCAGTGTATCACGTATCATTAAAAGAAAGCGGGGTTGTCGAAGGGTATGGATGGGATGTTTTAAAATACATACCTGCCCCTTCAGAATGCTGTAAGCAGCGCTATATGATGAAACGAAACATGACACAATTGAAGAAATTCTGCTATACAATTACTAATATTTCACCTCTACCGCAGCACGTCGTTTGTCACATTAGCATGATGAAATTGCCAAAGTTAACCAGCATTGGTCACTTGAATAGCGCTAGGCTGGACATTGTGTTCGGAGGCACAAGGGGGGGCCCAGGGAGAGCCAGGCGCGAGCCGGTCTCTTCCTGGGCAGGTTCGCGCGAGGATCATCACAGGTGGGGACTGATTAACAGAGGGGTTAAAAGGGGAAGTCAGGCGGGCGGTTAGGAACTGCGTGGCGGGAGGCAAGAAGGGAGGTTGTTTTGCGCTCGTGTTCCCACCTTTGTCCTGGGTCATGGAGGAAGCTGCGGAGGTTAGGAGGGCTGTCCAAACCCTTTGTGCGGCAGGGCGTGAGGACTTGTTGATGCCGGGTGTCCCGGCGGAAGCTTGGGTCGGCATGGCCCGCCCCCCTCGCAAGGCCTCGGAGGGCGTCGCCAGGGCTGTGGAGGCGTGTCTATCGCCGGGCCCAGAGGACGAGGAAGACGGCGAGGCGGCCATGCCGGCAGACGGGCCTGGGCTTGTTTTGCCCGCCGTGACAGCAGAACCCCCGCCGTGTGACCCGGGCGCCCTCCAGCAGGTATGTGCGTTACAGTTTTTTGATGCTGGTGCACGAGGGGCGCCCGGGGGGAGGCGGGGGCGTTCCTTGGGCCGGCTGGCTCCGCGCACAGGCGGTGTGGCACCTGGGAAGTCGGGGAAGTTGCAGGCGGGCCCCAGGCCCAAGCGTGGGCGAAGTTTGGAGCAGCATGGACGCCTGCACGCCCCTCTGACTGCTGCGGGGCCCCTTGCCTCTCCCCCTCCGGTACTGCCTTTGGCAGATGGGGTCTCCCCATACTTATGGCTCAACGGGCAGTGCTATCTGCTCTCCCCTGCATTGCCGGGGCCTGTTCCTGCCCCCCTCCCTACTGTTGGCCCCCACCCTGAGTCCCTGCCCCCGGCCCCTGATGTGGTATCGGTGGGTACTGCACATACCCTGCTGCCCCCCCCGGCCAAGGCTGCTCCAACTGGTGCTCCTGGCTCTCTGCCCCCCCCCCACACGTCCTTGACCCCGGGTGGTAGGGGCTTGCTGCGCAAGGGGGCGCCCCCGGCTACTGGTCGGACTCTGTTCCCGGTCCCCAGGGGTCGTCCATGTGGGCTTCTGGGTGGCCCTGAGGCTGGGTTGGTGGGTGTCCCTGGTCTGGCGTCGGGGGGTGATTGCGGTTCCGCTGGGGGGGGCAATGTTTTTGGGGCTGTTTCTTTGTCTGGCTCGAGCGGCCGCAGTTTTCAATCTGCGCCATCGGCTGGGCGGCTGTTGGCTGTTTCTACGGGCCCGGGAACTGTCCACACGGCTGTTTCCAGTGGTGGGCCTACAGGGGGGCTGTCTGGAGCGGACGGCTCTTCTACAGCTTTCAATGCACATAGCTTTCAAAACATCGACTGGCAATTTTATGATGGGGGTATTGGTGATGGGGCTATGCCCAGTGGGAGTGATCAAGTTGAATTTTCTGATGAAGCTTTCGGTGGGAGTTTTCATGATGATGAGTTGGAAGAAGGGGAATTGAGAGACAAAGATGTTGGGCTTTTGGCAGCACGGGCCCAGGGGGGTGGGTTGGGGCAACCCACTGTTTCTCGTGTTTTGCAGGAGTCTCGAGCGGACCATGCAGGTGTACGAGGGGCAGTGTGGTCTGGACCTTCTCAGAGGGATCGTGGGGCTGTCGCACAGCAGTCGGAGCAGTTACCAAGAGGTAAGGATGGGTGGTGGTCTGTGTGGCAACCTAGGGAGAGTCTCCCTGTGAAGAGTACAAGATCTATTGGTACGGGTGATGGGGTTGTGGTTGAGCGAGTCGCTCTGGCACCGAGGCTTGAGCGGCCTGTACTTTCGAAGGTTTCTAATGTGCAAGTTGCAAATGAAGTTTCTACAGCGGGGGTGGGCGGGGTGGATGCCACACGTGTCACGGAGGATAGTATCCTACCGAAAAAGTTGCCTTATTCTGGGGTGGGAATGCCTTTGGGGTCTCATTTATCTGAAAAAACGAAAAATTTGATATGGTCTGGGGCATTTGTGGATGTTTTTCGGCTTCTCCATAGGGATGTTCAGGCAAAAGAAGGGTCAAAGGAGGAGGAATTAGAATTGGCTCGGAGGCCTCGTGTTCCGAAGTCCATTGAGAACTGGACTTCGGCCTTTCTTATTTATGCCAGCGTTTATTGTCAACGTCATCCTGAGAAAGCAATAGACATGTTTAAATATGCTGATGTTATCCGCAAGGCTCACAGTTATTTTGGCGGCTTTGCTTGGTTGTCCTATGATGACGAATTCAGGGCGCGCATGAGCGCTTTCCCTGAGCGTTCGTGGGGTGAGGTTGATTCTGAGTTATGGTTGCAATGGATGGCATCGGCAAACCCACCTGCTACGACCCACACAGCTAGCGGGCAGCCCGTGTATTATCGGCCCTTTTCAGCTCGCCCCGCTCAGTCTGGGGCGGGGGTTTGGGGCAGAGGTCAATCAGCCGCCTCTGGCACATGCTGGCATTTTAACAGGGGTTCCTGTAACAGACCTGCTTGCAGGTACAAACACGAGTGTTCGCAGTGTGGAGGGAAGCATGCCCTCACCCAGTGTTTTCCCGGCCAGCGATTGGGTGATCAGGGAAGAGGTTCAGGGGGTAGGGGGCAGCAACAACAGTCTGTTTACAAGGGCTCCTACTCCTATTAGGCAGGAGGTTCTCGATCTCTGGCTGGTGGATTATCCAGATTTTGAGGCCGCTAAGATTTTGTCTTGGGGTTTCAAAATTGGGTTCAGGATTGGGTATCAGGGACCCAGGGTGGGCAGGTGGTCGGACAATTTGAAGTCTGCGAAGGAGAGTCCCCATGTTGTGCGAAAGAAGCTGGATGCTGAGCTTGCGGCTGGTAGGATTGCTGGTCCTTTTGTGAATTGTCCTCTGCCTGACTTGATTGTATCACCCCTGGGTGTGGTGCCTAAGAAGGCGGAAGGAGAGTTTCGTCTTATCCATCACCTGTCCTGGCCCGAGGGTTCATCAATTAATGACTTTATTGATCCAGCTGACTCAACTGTCAATTATGCTTCGGTGGACGATGCCTTACGGCTCGTGCGCACGGCTGGTGTTGGGGCATTGCTGGCGAAGAGCGACATTCAGTCGGCTTTCCGGCTATTGCCCATTCACCCTTGGGATTTCAGTCTGTTGGGAATGCATTTTGATGGTAGTTTCTACGTGGATAGGGTTTTGCCCATGGGCTGTTCAGTGTCGTGCTCCCTTTTTGAAACTTTCAGTACCTTCCTGCAGTGGCGATTCACTTTTGTTAGTGGCCACGTATTGGTCTGCCACTACCTTGATGATTTTCTTTTCATTGGGGAAGGTCGATCTGGGCAGTGTCAGTCGGCTTTGAACGTCTTTCAGGCTCTAGCGGAGGAATTGGGGGTTCCATTGGCGCCGGACAAGACAGAGGGTCCCTGTACGTCCCTGACTTTCTTGGGGATTGAAATTGATACTCTGTCTATGGTGGCGAGATTGCCTGTGGCTAAAGTGAAGGAAATGTCTGCTTTCATACATCTGGTGTTGGGGGAGCGGAAAGTGGTTTTGAAAACTGTTCAGAAGTTGTTGGGTTACCTCAATTTTGCTTGCCGGGTTGTTCGGGCGGGCAGGACATTCTGCAGACGTCTGGGTCTGTCCATGTCCGGAGCACGCCTTCCCCATCATAGGGTGCGCATTACCACCGCTGTGCGTGCCGATTTGACCATCTGGCTTCGTTTCCTACAAGAGTTTAATGGCGTGTCCTTGTTTTTTGCGGATGAGGACATGGTATGGCAAGTACAGTTGTTCACTGATGCGTCAGGGGCTCACGGCTTCGGAATATTTTGGGAAGGTCGATGGTGCGCGGCCGGCTGGCCGGCGCACTGGAAGGATCAGGGTCGCAGCATAGCGTTTCTGGAGCTCTTCCCGCTGCTGGTTGCTCTGCATCTATGGGGGGATGAGTTTCAGAATCGCTCAGTCTTGTTTCACGTGGACAATCTGGCAGTCGTGCACCTTGTCAATCACCAAAAGGCTCGTGATTTGCGAGTTTTGCGGCTCCTGCGCGCTTTCATGCTGCGGTGTCTGCAATTAAATATTGTCTTTAAAGCACGGCATGTTCCTGGTACTTCTAATTGCATCGCTGATTCTTTGTCTCGCTTTCAGTGGTCCGAGTTCCGCAAGTTAGCTCCTGGGGCGGACCTGGAACCAACAGCGATCCCACAGTACGTATGGGACCTGGGGGATTGAGGGTTCACCACTTGGTAGAAAATTCAGTGGCTGAATCCACCAGGCGGGGTTATGTGAAAGCCTGGCATGAGTTTCTGCAGTTTGGTAAGGATTCGATGGGGCCGATTGGGGTGGGTTGGTCTGATGAACAATGCGTCTTGCAGTTTGTTTTACATCTGGCGGACAAAGGCTTATCGCCCACTACCATTTCTGGCAAATTGGCTGGGGTTTCTTTTTATGGGCAGCTTTGGTGGGGGAGGGATCCGGTTGGGGGGGTGTTGGTTCGTAAAGTGTTGAAAGGTTTGGCCAGGCTCCGGGCTGGTGGTCAGCAGCTCCGGCAGCCAGTGACGTTTGAGTTGCTCCAGTTGCTGTTGCCGGAATTGGAGTTGTGTTGTTATGATGCTTTGGAGTGTGCCAAATTTCGTTTGTGTTTTGTTTGGTTGTTCTTTGGGGCATTTCGGGCATCAGAGTTGCTGGGATTGCGAGGCAGGGTAGGTATGACCAGCAGTGAGGTGGTGTTGGAAAGTGACAGAGTGCGGCTGTGGCTGCGGGCATCTAAAACCGACTAGATGGGGAGGGGTAAGTGGGTTTTCCTTGGTAGGAGTGGTGTCTCTGCATGTTGCCCGGTTGGGGAATGGGAAGTGTTTGTGTCCTCTCCGCATTTTCTCCAGGGGTCCATATTTTGTCATGCGGATGGTAGTCCCATAGTGGCATCTCAATTGTTGGCTGTATTACGCAAGGTTTTGTTGCGCCTGGGGAAGGATCCTGTTCAATTTGGTACTCATTCTTTCCGAATTGGTGCGGCGACGGAGGCCGCTCGGTTGGGGTGGGACTGGTCCCAGATCCGACGCATTGGTCGTTGGCGTTCTAAGTGCTGTGAAAAGTATGTGAGGAAATAGTGCATTTTGGCTTGTCTAACATTTCTTTCTCTCCTAGGTCCCTGGCCATCAGTCGCCGGATGCAAACGAAGGGTGTGGATACTGGGGCACTCTTTTATTAAAAGAGCAGCTTTAGCCGCTGCTAGTCAGCTCTGTGGGAGATCACTTGGTCTGAACAGTATGACACATGAAGTCTCCTGGCATGGAACAGGGGGAATGCGCTGGGGTGGGCTTTTTCCCGCCTTGGCTGCTTTGGTTTCACAGTGTTTGGGGGGCCCTCCGGATCTCCTGGTGCTACACTTGGGAGAGAATGACTTGGTTTCTCTCTCTGGGTTGACCTTGTTGAAATTAATGAAGCAGGACCTGGAAATCATCAGAACCACATGGGTGAGCACCATGCTTATATGGACTGAGTTTGTGCCTCGTTTGCAATGGCGTGGGGCGCGGAACCATTCTGCCCTGGAAAAGGCTAGAAGGAAAGTGAACAGGACAATGCGCCTCTTTTGTCAACATTGGGGTATCTACAGTTTGGACCATTATCATTTAAAAATCTCTGAACATCATTTATTTTGTGAGGACGGTGTGCATCTCTCAGCTTTGGGCCTCTCTTTTTACCTCCTTGAACTCAGGGACTTGATTAGCAAGGTTCTTCAGGTACAGTTGTGGTGTGCTCCTTCCTTTCTTTTAGGTGGGGCAGGAAAACGCTAAAGGTTTTCCTGGGTGGCGGGTTTTTGTTAGTGGGGGTGGGCAGCCTGGAGCGGGTTGGCCATCCTGAAGGGTAGCGTTGGGTAGGCTAGGGGTAGTAGGCAGGAGTTTGTTCGGGGTTTTGGGATTTAGGTTTCGTAGGATCACTGTAGAGTTGAATTATGTAAATAAATAAATAATGAATGTGTTTATGAAATTTATGATGCACCTGTCCTAAAATAAAAGTGGCCTTTCTTGCTCCTAAAAGAAGGTGTGGACAATGATTTCTTGCGCGAGGGGGGGCCCAGGGAGAGCCAGGCGCGAGCCGGTCTCTTCCTGGGCAGGTTCGCGCGAGGATCATCACAGGTGGGGACTGATTAACAGAGGGGTTAAAAGGGGAAGTCAGGCGGGCGGTTAGGAACTGCGTGGCGGGAGGCAAGAAGGGAGGTTGTTTTGCCCCACCCACCCTCCCTCTTTTTTCTTTTTCTTCTTTTTCTTTATTTATTTATGGGTTTTTTATTTTTGCGGTGCTCTAGGCGCTGCTTAGTTTAGGTAGGTTTGCCACTGTTAGGATGGGTGCCTTTGTTCTTTTGGAGGCGGGTTTTTGTTAGTGGGGGTGGGCAGCCTGGAGCGGGTTGGCCATCCTGAAGGGTAGCGTTGGGTAGGCTAGGGGTAGTAGGCAGGAGTTTGTTCGGGGTTTTGGGATTTAGGTTTCGTAGGATCACTGTAGAGTTGAATTATGTAAATAAATAAATAATGAATGTGTTTATGAAATTTATGATGCACCTGTCCTAAAATAAAAGTGGCCTTTCTTGCTCCTAAAAGAAGGTGTGGACAATGATTTCTTGCGCGACATATTTCCTGCTGTCGGACAGGCTATTTTTCGTACATATCCGACAGCAGGAAATATGTTGTGCCTCCGAACACAATGTCTAGCCTGGCGCTTTTCAAGTGACCAATGCTTCTGACGGTAAGTACATTATATTTGTTAATGTTTGGTTGCCACAGGAAATGCTGTCCAGAGTTTTCCAGTACTATGGAGACAGTTGCCAAGGCAGTGTTTCTAAACACATTACTTTGGTTAACTTTGGCAATTTCATCATGTACATTTAGGGCTAGGGAGACCTTCCCAGAGCTCCAAAGGGCCAACGCATCATTATCCACAAGTAAGTCGCTCTCTGCTCCTCCCTCACACCGCCCGGAGGGCCTCTGATTCTCAGGAGTGTCCTTTTAGTACAACGTGGGGCATAGCAGGTCCCTGAAACCACCACTAAACTAGAGAGACCCAGCATCATCTTCCAGCATGGCCCACTGCTCCCTCTGCACCCTAAGCGGTGTCTTTCACCTGGACCCATTTGACTGTCAACCTGACAGTCTCTCTACCGCCTGACAGCAGCAACGTAAAGCCGACCCGCTGATTGGGGACGCAAAGGATAGACCAGAGCAGTGGGAGTGGTGTTTCTCCCTCTACTTTTAATCACATCGAGACCAGTGTGGGCAGTCACCATCTTTACTCTGGCCACCAAGTATGACTGGACACTGACAGAGACATTACAAACAACATCAAGATCTCACCCACAGCCGCCCTGCTTGAACAAGGATTTCCAATTTAGGTAAGGGAGATCCAACGTTCCACTTGCCTGCCTTATGTCCGTTTGTTTTTAACAACGCTCCTTGATGTACTCCTCAGCTCCCACTAGACAGGGGAATTACATACCTGACTTCAACACAAGTGACTTAACCATTGCCCTAGAGGGCCTCTCCATAGCAACAAAAAACACAGAGGAAAAAGAAATCCTTCCCCCAGTCACCGTCATCATGGAAAGCTGTAAGGCATGAACAAGATTCACCTTCTCTTGGCTAGTAAGTCAACTCCCACCACTCCACCCCCACACACAGCCTAACTACCACAACCTACACCTCATTGAAGCCCCACATGGAATCAAAAGAGGCCTGAAACCACATCTTGAACCTGCTGGAACAGAAATCTTCACCACCAACAACCCTATGACAGTTGTGTCTAAAACTGCAAGATATAAACTTAACAAGCATTGGTAGGCAGCGTTTTGACTTGTCAATGCTTGCTCTGTTTTGTTGTAGTTTTTTTAAAAAGTTTCATGTTGGGAGAGCTCCTGGACCTTCGCCAATATTAAAAAAGGTAAAATAATTGACTAGCACATACACATTTTTGAGTCTTAAAACGCATGCATTGGCTGGGTAGTCCCTGGAACTGAAGATAACTACTTTGTTGGTGAACTCCTTGTGAAAGAGCAGAATGTAATCACTTACACCAAAGTTAGCCAGTGGCTGAAGTGAGCTGACCCTTTGTCCCAAACTGTATGTATTAGGGGCATAAGACAATATGAATGACAGAACATTGGATGAAGAAGGATGGCTAAAAGCAATTATAAGTAAGCATAGATTATAAATGATTTAGTAAAATCAAAAGACCTTGTCTAACACCTGACCTAAAAGTGCTACCATATGAGCAGACTCGGAAGCCCTTATTGCCGACTCCTGTGCTAACCCAAATACTAAAAGATAAAGACAGATTTACTATTATTCTCTTATAGCCTGGAAGCATTCCATCATAATTTCTGGACAAATCTCACTTTTAGGAACATCTCAAACATTCATGGAGTTGTCTTTTCCTATGGTACCTCCAGAAAGTGACCTATCAGTATCTATGGCTATGATACTAACACAAATATGATTCAAGATACTACCTGGGATCACCTGGCTAAAGGCCAGAGTTTATAGCATGTCAATACGTCAAAATCAACTACAATAAAACAACCACCAATTCCAAAATCATTGCCACCCTTATGCCCCGGCACGGTACATACTCTACCCCCAAACGTACACCATGGGAACATCCTACACTCAGATCAACCTGCCTGATACACCAATCCCACTTACAAAAATAAGCCTCATTAATACTCGTTCAGCCTGTGGATCTCACTTTGCTTCAACTGGCCCCAGGTTTGGTATCCCTCAATCTATCTCCAGGACTTTCCCTCAGAGACATTTGAGAAAAATGAGTAAGATTAGACAAAAGCTGAGATCCAAAGGGCATTCTGTATAAGAAAATGTCATAGTATCCCAGCAATTCATGCCGTTGTGGACCCTCCTGGGGCTCTAGGTTTCAGAGATGTCCCGGGTTTGTAGGTTTTACTGCTTGTCACTACACCCAGGACCCAAATAGAGTTGCTATCCACTGTGGTAATTGAGAGGAAAGTGGAATTTACTCTCTCTCTGCTGACCAATGTTCCAAAACTAATTCCAAATTTATCCAAATCTCCTCTTACATTCAGTCGGAATGGGTATGGTGTAGGCAGGATATCTTCAACTTTTTTTCCTCTGAACCTCCGAAAAGCACAATTTTTTAAAGTCAGTGACCCTCTTCAAAACTTTATGTCGAAGATTGAGGAGTATGCGTAGCAGGATTGAAGGCAGGAGGTGGGGTTTATGAGATAATTTCAGGGGTGTTTTCTCTAGAGTTTATAATCCAGAGTATTTTATTTTTATTTTTTTTTGTTCCACTTTATTCGATTAATTAAAATCATAAAAGTATGCTATACAAATTGAAATCATTAAAAAGTATTATATACAGTTTAAAATTCAGTTAAAATGGTACTTTAAATAGACGCATTCATTGTTAAAGTTCGCTAATCAGTGTACATGGCCTATGTTATACAATTTTCCATATCCTATTCAGCTCCCTGTCTCAATCTCCTACTCCTGACAGACGCAACAAGGAAGCTAGCAACACTACACATGATATAAGGAGTTTCCAACAGTTGTAAATACAATAATGCAGGTTTACATTGGACAAAATTCATCTTATTCAATACAGGAAAAATAAACCTTTTTCTTGATTCATGGAAGAAGGGGCAGAATAACATAAAATGCATAGTATCTTGGGCGGAGAAATCATCGCATTTACACGGGGTCACGTCTTCAGGCCTCTTCCAACCTTGTAAATCCCATAGCACCTGGTGTATTTGATTAAAACGAAATTTCGTCAGAAGCCATCTATGGAATTGGTTAGTAACAACTAACAAATATGATTGCATTTTTAATGACGAAATTACCAGAAAGTGGGTCCTGACTGATGATTTGCAAAGCTCCAGATTTTCCCGCTCTGCCTCGCTTTGCATAATAAAGTTCTTCTTAACCCACTCTAGGTCTACTTTACATAGAGATTCAGGGTGGTGGTAAATCTCAGGGCGCCCCATTTTCTCACTTGAGTTTTTTACATACTCCAGCCAATGGATGTCCTTTTTTTTGTCAAGGTTCATACAATCCCTTATAATCTTATGGTTTAAGGTTAGATTTGAATTCAACCATATTCTCATCCATAGCAGGATTGGAGCTAGTTTGATTATGTCTGAGATGTAACCCAATCCCAGCTCAAGATGTATGGCATGAGTTGCAGTGGATTGTGGGAGGCCAAGAAGAGCTTTTAGGAATTTGTTCTCCTCTATCTGAATGGGGTCAGATTTAGTATACCTCCATATAGCCGCCCCGTATCTAGCTATTGCGACAGTTTTGGCTTTATAAATTGTTAAAATCGCCTCATAAGGTTTCCCCCCCAATCTTTTAGCAAATCCTAAGATTGCTGCTGAGGAGCTTCTCACAGCTTTCACCTTTGTGGCTAGCTGGGGTGTCCACGTTCCCTTGTCATCAAAGACAACCCCCAAATAGGTAAAAGCTTTCACTCTACTGATTTCCTCCTTGCCGCAATGAAAGGATCTGACGTTACTTTTTCCTGTACCTACAGCCTTGATATGCGATTTACTACTGTTGACCACTAGGTCCAAAAAATTCATAAAATTTCCAAAAGAATCAAGCAATCTTTGTAGACCCAAAGGTGTCCTTGCCAATAAAACGGCATCATCCGCGTAGAGTAGCACCGGAATTGGTGAACCACCCATACGCGGGATGTCAAGTGTCGCAGTTAACAAATTAGCTTCCAGGGAATTTATATACAGGGTGAAGAGCATTGGGGCCAGGATGCAGCCCTCTGCCGGACTTAAAGCTAGCCGTACATTTCCCCTCAGTGGTCATCTGTATTGAGGCACTAAGATCTTTAAGTAATTCGGCTAAGAAATTCACGAGAGACAGGTCAAGGCCCATTTCCAACAACATGGTCCACAGCCTAGACCTATTAACTAAGTCAAAGGCTGTGGACAAATCCGTAAAGCCCAAGAAAATGGAGCCTTTTGCCGCCTTTGTATATTTAGATATTATTAGATGCAAATTAAGGCATTGGTCCTCCGTGCCCCTCCCGATTCTAAAGCCATACTGGGCATCCGATAATATTTCTTTTTCCAGAGCCCAATCCGATATTTTTGTAAGAATGACTTTCCCCAGTATTTTAAAGGAGGAATCGAGAAGTGAGATAGGTCTATAACACCTGGGGTCTCCCCTTTGACCCTTTTTGAACACGGGGATTATAATTGACCGTGACCAAGATTTCGGGGGCCCTACAATGGCCACGGTGTTAAAGACATTAGTCAAGATCTTAGCCCAATACATCATGTTCGCCTTATACATGTCTGCCGGGACCCCATCAGGGCCCGGAGCTTTCTGTCCAGCTGTACCCTCTATTGCTTTAACAACATCGCCTAAATTAAAATTTACCGGCATTAAGGAGTCGTTAGAGCTTTGAACCGCACAAATTCCCAACTCTAAGTCACTCCCATATATTTTTTTTAAATGGTTTAACCAATCCTCCTCTTCAATATTTAATTCTAATACAGAATTCTGTTTGCCGGAGAACAGGGGAGTATTAATTATAGCCCAGAGCTTAGCGCTATCTTTCATGGTGGCCTTATCCATTACGTCATCCCATACCTCTATTTTTATTTCTTTTTTCCATTCCAAGACGGCTCTATAGTAGGCTTTCCTCCGCTCGGCAACCAAACCTTTGTTCCTTGGGAGCTCATTTAGGGCTTGTTTTAAAAGTTTATATGCTTTAGAGCATTTCTGATCAAACCAGCCTTGAGCTGCTCTTGATTTCCCTTTTTTACTTGTTATCGTTAGCTCCTTGGCTACCTGAGAACAGATAGTCTCAAAAGAGACTATTACTTCCACTCCAAGTACAGATGGATTTGTAAATGTATTTAGTTCTGGGGCCACCTTTGTTATAATATTCTGAAAGAAATCTACTGGGATAACCTTGCTCCATTTCAATTTTCTCCCCTGATCTTTAGCTTTTACTTCCACTACAACCCGTGGCGGGTCATTTTTATTTAAAAAATAGAGTTCATTTGTTAATTCCATCACCACCGGGTTGTGATCACTAAAAGGGGAGGGTATAGCATTATAAGAGAAAACGTATTTTAAAAGAACCGAGGAAAGAAATTTGTAATCTATTATTGATTCGCAGCCCCTTGCTACGTACGTGGGGGTACGGGTCATCTCATCGGGGAACCCTGCCTCAAAAAAATCGTTACAGGACAATAGTTTCTCCAATACTTCCCCCTTAGAAGTATGCTCAAAATGCTGCGGGCATGTGAGCTCAGGACCATCGATATCAACAATTTGACAGTTCATATTACATAGATGTACATTAAAATCGCCCATCACAATAAAGTAACAGAAAGTGGTTTGCGATTCCTTATAAGAAATTAAAAATTCAGACAGCCAGTTTAAATGTTCGTTTGGGTGATCCTCTTGCTGTGAGTTATAGCAGTTCACAAGTATTAGTTTTGTTCCATCCATCAGACTAATTTCTAAAATGGGAAAATTAGCAGAGGTACACACAACCCTTTTTACTCTCCCCCTTATATACACGGAGACCAGAATCAGTAGGCCCCCTTTGTCTCTCCCTGCAGCTGAGCTCTGTGCTGGCACAAAGTGGGATGTAAAACCATCTATCCAAAAGTTACAGTCCTTATTCCATGTTTCCTGAAGAGCCACAATGTCATATTGTTTTAGAAAGTTCAGCCAATTATTGTCCTCCTTTTTAGTTCGTAGACCAGCAATGTTCCAACTTAAAATCTTTACCTTATCCTCCAAATTATTGCACCTACTCCCAGGTTTGCTATAATTAGGATTCAAGTTCAACCTTGCTTCTTCTAGCTCTACACACTGCACCCCTGCAGGTTTATCCCCTCCTAAGCCTTCAGATCCCTCCTGTCAGTCGCATAACTCTAGACCTGATAATGCATCAAATCTATTATAGGTCACAAGATTGGGCCCGAATGTGAAGCAATTGTCTCCCCAAAAGCCCTGCATTGCTCCCGGGGGCCGCGCCTCAAAAGGTGTAAAGGGTGTGGGTGGTCTCATACTAGCACTTAGCGGGATAGTTCTACCTAAATGTGAATAAAAATACCCCAGGGGGCGGGAACAGATACTATTTTCATCATTCTGCATAGAGGCTGCCCGTAACAGAACTGTAGCGACATGTTGTGGGTGTCTAAAGTTTACTATTATACATTCTCCACTGCATGTCTTCCTCGAAGGCCCGATCCAGTTTGCCCTTCTAGTCGTTAGGATATCTGTAGCAAATTTTATTGGAAAGCCACATCTCCTATTTAGCCACGCCACAGTTTTGTTTTTAAGTGAACCATGTGATTCTTCACTGGGCTGGGCAGAATAAGAATCAGAGGGAGGGACATTGGTTAGAACCACGACATAGGGGGCACAGTCAGGTTGGAGGTTAATAAATTTGCTTTTCATTACCCGCATTCCCGGTGTTCCCTCTGGCCGTATCTGAGAGAGTGGGACTGTGGTGGTTGGGGCAGTGGGATCAGGTATGGTTAAGCCTGGACTTGCTATCGGCTGAGGCGGTCTCTGCTGCTCTTCAGCCTGTACTTTCTTCTCTGTCCCTAGTTGGACATTCCTATTTGGTGGTAATTTGTTGGTCCCTGCCAACTGCTTTTCTAACATAGCCCCAAGCATCTTTATTTCTGCTGTAAGAGTATCCAGCTTGAGCGCTAATGGTTGAACAGTTTCCACTAATTTGGCCTCGTATTTGACTTCTAATGAATGTATCAGTAGCTCAAACTGTTCTGGGGTTAAAGTAATGCTGGCTGCATTGCTTCCCTCTGGCGTAGTAATAGGAGCAACCGGGTTATGATTAACTACTTTGGGTGTGTATGTCCTTTTTTTACTATACTTTCCCCCCTTTTTATTTTGTTGTTTCCTACATGTTCTGATAGGTCTGGGGGTTGGTGGGGCTTCCTCAGTGTCACTAGATGATATGTTTGTGTCCTCATCCAGCGGCTCTGGATGAACCTGAGCCTCCACTAAAGTACTAGCTCCTGCCCCTGCGCCATTTTCATTGATTTCCAAATGATCATCCAACAGAATAGGGGTGTCTGTGGGATCAATGGAGACACCCTTTCTACCTAGAGAGGCTCTCCTATCTTTGTTTATTTTATTTACCATTTTCACCATGTAGTTATCAATAGCACCTGCCCCTGCTACAACCTTCTCGCCTATAATCCAGAGTAAATTCCTCAAGCAAAAACAGAAATTGGCCAAAAAACTCTGCTCCCCTTCATAGGGGAGGTTGTGAGCCTCACACACAATTGGGCCCCAAAGCAACTGCACGTAGCAGCTGTTGCACTAATGATAGCAGCAGCCCTAAGTAGCAGGCTACCTTCTCTGCCTCTTTTGCCGCTGTTGTAAATCAACAGCGATTAGGTTAAGCATTAGCAGAAGACATGCTATATTTAACCATTGTCGTAGCAAATGAACCAACTCCATTTTGTATTCGTAGCGGCCATTTTGTATGCCATACATCACCATGTGCTCATCATGTGCTTTGTCCTACCTCCTTGTTAACTGCGCCTGAATTCTGCCCAGCAACAGGATATATTTAGCATTCCCCTCTTTCAGCATGCCCAGACGTGCCCAGTACGGTCTGCGGCTGTTACTTATTAGTTCCAGATAGGAATGTGTTTACTGGTTTCTGGAAACTGTTAACTCCACCCACTCATCGATTGTGCCTTCCAATATGCCCTTATATGTACATAAAACTGCTCCTGTATTTTGTACCGCCTTCTTTTGAGCCCCCTCATTGTGTATAAAAGGGGCCATGTGCTTTAGTTCTGTGTGCTACTCTATACAATACTGAAGGGTGTTGTGTGGACTGTAGTACCACCTTTAAAGGTTTAATAAACTATGCTTTTGTATTTTCAACTTTCTGTGCCAACTTCTTACTATGGTCTGAGGACTCTGTGCAGAGAAGGGCGAACCCCTTGCACTGGTAGGCCTAGCTGAGGCTTGCTTACTTCAATTGGCGCCACTGTGGGGCTCATCGGCGACTCGGATGCCCGAAGGAGTGGTCGTGATGAAGGATTGTAATCTCGCTGTGGACGCGATCGCATGCCAGAGGAGACCCGAGTTTTGTCATCCAAGGCGTTTTTTCCTTTCTTTCCGATCTGACCATATAGGTGGTGCCGGTCCTCGACTCTCTTATGTTGGTTTGCCATGTAGTGGCCGTTTGGTCAAATTTAGAACTTGGCAGTTGGAATCTGGACGCCCTGTGATTGGTAAGAACCGTTGTACGGTACTTGCGGTGGGTTTTGGAAGCCTGGGATTGGCAAGGCATTTTTAGGATACGCTTGCTGTTGCAATTTTGGTTTGGTATGATTAGTCATGATGTGTATGTGTAAGTGAAATATATGCGTTGCAACACATATAGGCAAGTAATGAGGAGATTTTTCTCTAAAATGCGATTTTGATTTGAACGGCACAATGTATTACAGATACTTTAAGTGCTACTTTGATTATAATACTGCATATTTTGCACTATTTTTGGCATGCGTGTTTTTAGCGCACTTCGTGGGGTGTGCTGCTTTTGTGGAAATAACCGGTTAAGACTTGAGGAATCGCAGCCGGCTCCCCCAGATGGGACGCCTAATAGAGAGATGTATATTAAATATGGTTTTTCTTCTGTAATGTACAGCACATTATGGAGGAAATACACGCGAAAGGATCCTGAATTACGTTGGCCAATATATGGGTCATTTGATATGCGAAAGATTGAGTATGTGGAACAATGTATGTTGAGCGGAAATCCAGACAAGACATGTTTGAATGTGTGCGAATGTGGGTGAAAGAAGTACGTGAGCGTGAGAAACGTGAGCAAGCGCTGATTGAAAAAGAGCAACGGACGAATGTGTATGAAAAAGTGCAAGAATTGAGGAAGAAAGAAGTTAAAGAATTGGAAGAGAGACAGGAGAAGGAGCGCAGATTACAGATATATGGCCAATATGCTGTTCGGCAACCTCTTTATCCTGTCCTTAATAAATCACAAGATGATTTTTCATTGCTAGATTGTCCTCCGCCCCGTATGCTGTTCCGTCCGCTCCATCAGACGAAGACGACAATTCCAGGGCAGATCGAACGAAACCAGATACTCGCTCTATGCTGTCTGCTGAACGTGCAGCAGAACTTAGAAAGATTGCTCGTCAAGCACTCCGTGATTCTGTTACTGTTCTAATATCTTAAATAGTTTGCAGGATTGGCAGGACAGAGAGCGATTGTATTTTACTGAGCGCTTTGCTGAAGAAGTTGTTGACATGTTTCAGAAAGTTTCTGGTGTTTTAGAACCTGATGATGTAGCAGCCGATTGTAAGCAAATGCGTAATGGACTTTTTACTCTCCCCCAGGTGGCTGATATTATAATACGGTTGTTCAACCTACGAACTGAGGCACTTCGTATGCGAGAGGAGAAACGGAAAACAGAGGCAAATGCACGGACGGATTCGCTCGGCGAGAAACAATCATCTATCTTTGGAACAGATAAGACCGCAATAGTGCATGCAAAGCCTATTCGAGAGGCCGCGCCTTTATATGTTCCTCCTAAGGGAGCGGGTACAAGTGATGATAAATCCCCTGTAGATGCTAAAGGGTATTTTGTTTATAATTGGGTGTATACTCCCTGGAATAGGGCAGATGTCATGGCACTTAAAGCTGCATTGCCTGACCCGCGGAAAAATCCAGCTGCTTCCTATGAAGAAGTTGAGGGAGCCATAAATTCTTGTACTGTGACATTAGCTGATATTGATTTATTTTTTGGGCTAATATTACCGCCTGATATGTGGAGATCCGTGCGTAAAGTTGATGATCTCGCAGCGTATGGGGCATCATGGAAGGAGATAAAGATGGAAGATGAGGATAGGGAACCATCGAAAAAGCCATGTCAGTTGATTTTAGACCTTCCTGTTGCAATACTTACTAAGTTAAAAACGATTATTCCCCCTAAAAAGATTGATTGGACTGTTTTAACATCATGTAAACAAAAGGCAGATGAATCGGTTTCAGATTTCTTTACACGTTTTGAGGAAGCCTTTCATGATTCTAGTGGCCAGTCGCTAACGGACGATACGGGCCGACATTTGTTTGTAGATAAATACGTTACGACTCTATCACCAGGAGTGGCTAGCCGTTTAAAGGCTAGTGAAAGCACTTGGACAACCTCGTCTCCGGCATCTCTCCTGAGGATGGCTCAAAATTACGAGCGTCAGAAATTAGAAGCGAAGGGTAGCGAGGATGAAAAGTCTGAGGAATTGAAAACAAAGGTTATGTCATCTCAGGTTTATGGTTCACCTTCTAGAGGTAATGATAGAGGCGGACGAGGATTTTATGGTTCTTCCTACACTCGTTTGAATTTGGCTGCTGATCAATGCGCGTATTGTAGAATATTTGGCCATTGGGCAGATGAGTGTCCATTGTTGCGCTCACAACGCTATGTTCGTGGGCGGGGACCAATGAGAAATTGCGCAGGATATTCAGGTCCTAGGGGCTACACGAACAATTGCGCTAGATTTGATTCTAATATGCGGGTACAAAATGGGTTCAACACTTTTGATAGGCGCAACCAATACCAGATGTCTGATTATGTGCAGCCTGATTTACATGATTTTGCTTATGCATAGGATTGCGTAGGATGGGGTAAGGAATCAGATGAAGTTCCAGTAGATCAGAGGGGTCCTTATGTTACAGCACATGTTTTAGGTTCTACTGATCAGTTTCTGGTTGATACAGGAGCTACATGTAGCGCTCTGTCTAAACAATTGGTTCCGAGGGCTCCCCTGTTTGGCGTAACGATCACATTGATAGGGTTCGATGGAACACCTTCCCTTAGCCCATTATCACAACCACTTGCATTTCATGTTGAAAAATTTGCTGCTCCATGTCCGTTTTTGCTATCCCCAAATACACCAGATAATATTGTGGGTCTTGATATGCTCAAGTATTTCAGAGCCACAATAAGATGTTCCCCTGAAGGAGTACGCGTGATTTTGAATTACAACTACCCTGTATTGGAAAGAGTTTGTCTTGTTAAAGAAGATACTGCATTAGCTTCTCGACCTGACACTTTGTGGGCTACTTCAGATACTGATGTGGGACAGATGGTTATTCCCCCAGTGCATATTAGTGTAAAGGAGGGAGCTGTGTTACCACTTTTGCCTCAGTATAGAATTTCACAGGAGGGTGAGGAAGCACTCACACGAATTGTACAAGATCTTATTGAAGCTGGGGTTGTTGAAGATGTTCCATTTAATGTATGTAACAGTCCGATTCTCCCAATTTTGAAGAACCACACTGATACTAGGATTTATCGATTTATAATTGACCTACGGGAGGTGAATAAGATAGTGGTGCCATAATACCCAGTGGTTTCTGACATCACAACACTTCTTACTTTAGTTCCACCTACTGCAACCACGTTCTCTGTTATAGACTTGAAGAACGCTTTCTTTTTGATCCTTATTCATCCTGATAGCCGATATCTGTTCGGTTTCACTTTGAATAATCGATCGTATAGATTTTGTAGAGTTCCTCAAGGCTATACTGAGAGTCCTAGTATTTACAGTTAAGCATTAAAGAGACAACTTGATTCTTTTGTTCTGCCCGAAGGTGTGGCGCTCATACAATATGTCGATGATATCTTGTTGGCAGCCGATACCCCTGAACAATGTGAACAATGCACTTTGGCCTTGCTTTCTTTCCTTGCTTCATATCATCACAAGTTATCGAAAAAGAAATTGCAGTATTGTAGACCAAAGGTAACCTTCTTAGGTCACCTTTTATCTAAGGAGGGGCGTGCACTCACATCAGATCGCATACAGGCAATTCTAGACACACCAGTATCTTCTACACAGAAAGAAGTTCGAGCATTTTTAGGTCTTACTCCCTTTTGTAGGCAATGGATATTGGAATTTTCATACATTGTTAAGCCTTTGATAGCACTTTTGACAAAAGACACTCCAATACCCCTTCCATGGGCAGATGAATGTGAGAATGCTTTTCGACAGTTACGACAAGCCCTTTGTTCAGCACCAGTGTTAGGTACTCCAGATTACACGAAGCCCTTTACATTGTATGTACACGAGAGAGATGGATGTGCATTGTAAGTTTTAGTACAGACACATGGTGATAAGCAACGCCCTTGTGCATATTTTTCAGCAGTACTTGATCCTGTTGCTTGAGCGTTGCCTGGATGTTTTCGCTCGGTTGCAGCAACAGCCGTGTCAATACGCCAGAGTGAAAGAATAGTCTTATCACACAAACTGTTGGTGCTGGTACCCCATGCTGTTGATGCCCTTTTGAATCAAACAAAGACGCAGCATTTAACTAGTGCTCGTCTGACAGGATATGAGCTGACGCTGTTAGCTCCTCATATTACACTGAAGAGATGTGCAACACTAAACCCAGCCACGTTGTTGCCATTTCCGGCGACTCAGCCTGAGGCCCAAGAAACACATGATTGTATTTTCTTGACTGAGGAACAGACAAAGGGTCATATTGATTTGCAAGATACGCCCCTTCCAGATGTAGATGGATGAAGTTACCGGATGGTACAACTTCAGCCGCATATGCAATTACTACGCTTCACACAATAGTGGAGACAGCTCGCATACCACAGAAGTCAGCTCAAGCAGCAGAACTAATAGCTTTGACACGAGCATGTGAGCTTAGTACAGGTTTGTGTGTGAACATTTATACAGATAGCCGCTATGCTTTTGGAGTGGCACATGATTTTGGCCTGCTCTGGAAGGAAAGAGGTTTTCTGACATCACGGGGGATGCCGATAATGCACGGAGAACTGGTGCATAATCTTTTGACTGCATTAACATATCCAAAGAAGATAGCTATAGTGAAATGTAGTGCGCACAAGAAAGTGACTGATAAGGTGGGACAAGGAAATGCTTTTGCGATGCAGCCTGACACTACTTCTATGTATGTAGTGAAGTCACAAGCTGAGCGGTGGCACGATTATAGGAAAGAAGTATTAGAGTTACAATGGACCGCTTCTGACAAAGACCGGGAGCGATGGTCCAAGGATGGAGAGTTGGATGATGAAGGTTGTTGGCGAAACAAACAGATGGATAGATGGAAGTTGCCTATAGCTTTTGTACAACCTATGGTTCAGATGGCACATGGGCTAGCACATGTTGGAGCTTCAGCAATAGTGAAATTGTTTACACAAGTTTGGGAGCATCCAGAAATTGCTAGCACAGCTAAGAGAGTGGTAGCACAGCTAAGAGAGTGGTACAGTCTTGCATGATTTGTCTGCAATTCAATCCTGGAAAAGGGACACGAACTCCAGCAGGAGGGTTTGCTACACCAACTGCACCTTTTGAAGTTTTGCAGATGGATTATATTCAGCTTGAACGCTGCAATAATCTGAAGTATGTTTTGGTGGTGGTATGTGCCTTCAGTAAATGGATTGAGGCGTACCCTACAAAGGACAATACTGCAATTACTACGGCAAAGGTGCTTTTGAAGGAATTTTCCCCTCTTTATGGTGTTTGTAGATATTTATGGAGTGATAACGGACCTCATTTTATAGGGGATGTTATCAAGTATGTCCTGAAAGGATTAGGGATCAAACAGAAGTTTCATGCAGTATTCCACCCACAATCAGCCGGATTGGTGGAAAGATAGAATGCTACTCTGACGCTGAAATTAGCCAAGATACAGGCTTCTACTACTTTGACTTGGCCAGATGCGTTGCCACTGGCATTGTTGTCTATTAGATTAGTGCCTCATTCTCGGACAGGTCTCACACCTTATGAGATCCTGTTTGGTAGGCCTATAAATATCTGGGGAATTCCTAAACCATGTTCTGTGTATGATGTACCTTGTGTCTTAATGAATGACTATTTGGCACAGTTAACTGATAACTTGGTTTCTATTCATCAACAGGTTCAAGAAGCACTTCCTGACAGATCTACAGGTGAAGACCATGAACTCCGACCTGGTGACCATGTCAAGATTAAGGTCTTTGAGAGGTCGAGCAGTTTGGAGCCAAGGTGGCGTGGACCAGATCAAGTGCTACTTGCCACGAGGACAGCAGTTCGAGTCACGAACCGGAAAAATTGGATTCACAGAACAAATTGTCGGCGAGTACTTCCTATCCTTGATGGAGCCTGCTGTGTTGACCGACCATCGAGAGGTTCTGACTGCGGAGAAAGGCCGTGCTGTGACACCTGACTGATCTGAGGAGTTCTTCCCGAACCAGACAATCCCTGGAGCAACGAGATATATTTTTAAACCGAGAAAGGAATCTACATTGCTTGTGAAAGTTGTTTGAGCATTCCCAGGTCAGTGAAACGGAGAGCCGATGTGGCAAGGGGGGGGGGATCAGCCCTGCATTAGAGTGGTGACACTCGTCTTGGCCCTTGGGGAAGAAATCAACGGCTACCCAGGGGTAAGAGCTCTGACAACTACTTTAGTTTCAGGAAGAATTATTTTGTGCTTTGTTAAAATGGAAAAGAAGAAGATGTTTTGTGCTGTAGGGTTTATTGTTGTCTTGGTGATTGTGGCAACAATATCATGGTCTGTTGAGGAGGCAACTCCTGCTCGTGAGTTGTTTGTTGTTACTACACCGACACCTGAGGAGCATTATTCCTTTACGCTCCCATATCAAGAGTTGAAGCACCGACAATCCTATCTTAATAACTTTTTTATTCAGATGCTACATCACACCCACATTGCTACAAATACCACGAACTGTTGGATTTGTGGGATGATGCCTGCACATCAAAAGAAAGGAGGTACACCATTTATACCTCTTCCTTTTTCGCATAATGGCACCTGTCGAGCCTGGTATACCCTGCTTTTTGCAAATAGGAAGCCTACAGTGGGCAGACTGCTTTTTCGGTTGAATAAAGAGTGTCATCAAGATAAAGATGGGTATCCCCAAGCGAATGGAACTAAATGGGAATGGGAGGAATATCGACCGGACAATATTTCAACGCCATATATCTTCACCAACACAGGAGACTCTGTTAATGCTGAACATTTTGTTATTTCTGTTACTCAAGCACAAGCAGAATTATGTTTACAGAGCATTGGACATATTCCTGTTGGGATCAGCGACTGTATTACTGTTTTGAATATAGATGGATTAAATAACAGTATCTTTTTAGCTTCACATAACACCTACTTTGTGAGTGGGAATCGGGGAAATTATCGATTGCCAGCTGGGTGGACAGGTGTTTGCCCCTGTGTTTCTGGCACCTCCATTGTATCACCGAGATCTTAAATTATTCAACAATATTACTGTAAATCGTTATAAGAGGACCTTGAATACTGATGATGTAGATCAAACAGATACTAGCCTGTAACAATATGAAGATTTTAATTTAGTATTGTTCTTCTTTGTAAGTGCTGCATTGAATAGTAGAAAAGTGCGATGATTAACTAGAGTTGTAGCAGCTGTAACAGATCAAGCAGCTTTAGCCCTAGGAAACCTTATTGAAGAATTGCAAATTGCTAGAATTGTTGCTTTACAGAACCGAATGGTTCTAGACGTTATGTTAGCAGATAGAGGTGGTGCATGCCGGATTATAGGTAGTAGTTGCTGTGTGTTCATTCCAGATCATACGCCATCAGTGTATAAAGCGATCAATAAACTCCATAAGATCGCTGCAGACCTCCATACAGAAAACGGTACGTGGACTCTTGCAGGATGGTTCTGGACTCTAATTTCTGCCTGGGGCTGGAAAGTACTGACTGCTCTATGTATAATAATTGTAATAGTCTTCACATGTTGTGTGTGTATCCAGTGTAGTCCGATGATATGTTCTATGTGTATTACCGTATGTATACCGACCAAAAGAAATGTTGCAGAAGTCAAAATGCAAAATAATTTGAACAAAGAGATAGCTGAGATGATGTCATTGATATAAGGGATGAGTATCTGGCTTATCCTAGGAAGTCGAATGGCTTCAGCTAAGGCTGAAAGGGTTGTCTGTTGTAAATCAACAGCGATTAGGTTAAGCATTAGCAGAAGACATGCTGTATTTAACCATTGTCGTAGCAAATGAACCGGCTCCATTTTGTATTTGTAGCAGCCATTTTGTATGCCATACATCGCCATGTGCTCATCATGTGCTTTGTCCTACCTCCTTGTGAACTGTGCCGGAATTTTTCCCAGCAACAGCCTATATTTAGCATCCCCCACTTTCAGCATGCCCAGCCATACCCAGTAGGGTCTGCGGCTGTTACTAATTAGTTCCAGATAGGAATGTGTTTACTAGCTTCTGGAAACTGTTAACTCCGTCCACTCATCGATTGTGCCTTCCAATATGCCCTTATATGTACATAAAACTGCTCTTGTATTTTGTACCGCCTTCTTTTGAGCCTCCTCATTATGTATAAAAGGGGCAATGTGCTTTCGTTCGGTGTGCTACTCTTTACAATACTGAAGGGTATTGTGTGGACTGTAGTGCCACCTTTAAAGGTTTAATAAACTATGCTTTTGTATTTTCTAGTTTCTGTGCCAACTTCTTCCTATGGTCTGAGGACTCTGTGCAGAGAAGGGTGAACCCCTTGCACTGGTAGGCCTAGCTGAGGCTTGCTTACTTCACCGTTTCCGAACCATGTCTGATCTTCACTCCAACTTTGAAACATGGTCTATGTCCTTTTGTTTTTTTGGAGTCCTGTAGAGCACACTCTGCCCAAGGACATTGCAATGTTTCACATGAGCACCAGTTACATCACACAAGGTTAGATTCTTATCCTTTTCCTAGGCACATGGAGGTTAAGTGATTTGTCCAGAATCAAATGATGTTGAGCCAACTCCGGAACTCCTACCTCGTTCCCCTATTTCAAACTCTTTCATTGTGTTTGTTAGTCCACATCTTCTCCCTTTCAGAAAACAAATTGCTCCCACTTGTTTGCAGGAAAGGCACCTTGACCCTAGTGACAGAGAGCAAAATGAGCCATCATACCATCTAATGTAAAGAAAGACATTCATAATTGCGATACAGTTGCCCTCCCATGCCCCTGGACCCCAAGAGCACTCAATCTGCTTCCCTAATTATATGATAGCTACTGCCTTACAAAGTGGTCTGTCTTCTCTGCCTTTTGTTAAAAAAATGGGCTCTCATTTTGCCTATCCCCCTCCATGCCACCTGTCTGATGCTCAAGCTAAGGTGTCTCTTTGCTTGAAAGGTACCATCCCTTTGGTCATTGTTGTGAGACCCAAAACAACACTGGTACATCGGGTGTGCACTGGTCCCTAGTGCAAGCAAGGAAGGATAATAAAGCAGCTGTAATTGGGTTTGGTTGGCCCCTTACACTGCTATGCCCTGGTGGCACTGTATCTGCAGCTCCGATGATGCCTACAGCTGTGCGAAGCAGGCTGTCTGCTCCACTCACTCCAGTGGGCCATCACTCCTAGACCTTAGACACAAAGCTGGCTTTCTGTCCCTCAGTATAATAAAAAGGAAAGCCCCACATCTTTTCCCCGCACCCTTTGCTTATGCCCTGTTCCATGCACAGCAATCAAGACCTGAGCCCTAAGACTAGCACATGGGCACCATTCCCCTTTTTTATAGTCTGACAGACATAATTAGGGTGCAGTGGCCACTCATTTATTTAATTTCAAAACTTTATTTGGTGTGTGTAAAACAACCATAAATGTATACATAAATAAAAAGCTGATTACATTTCACATGAATAGTGTACAAATTATAAAAGATAATACAAAACAATGCCCAGAATATATCCAAATTCCAAAATTAATCATTTCTTAAAAACACTTGAAAATATTTAGAAGAGGTACGTTCTCCAATTAAATTCCTGAAGGTCATCACTATATCGGTACTACAACACTGTGACGTACATTGATTGCACTAATAATTAAAAGTGTTCCATTAGGACGGACCTTAACTTCATTTAATTCAGACATTTATTTTAAGGTGGCAATATGCGATCCGTTACCTTGTGCAAGCAGGAAGGGTTTTAAATAATAGCTTCTAAAACCAGAATAAAAACCACAGAACAGTATAAAGTGCACAGTGCTTTGCTTGCTCTGACTATAGCATGGGCAAGGAGTCGAATCTGATGGACAAGTTTTCATATTGAAGCGACTAAGTGGTGAGCAATTTCCAATCTAAATCTAACTAGTACAAAATGGTGCATAAGGTTAGGGATATAAGTTAAATAGTCTTGAGAGACCTCTGTTGAAGTAAGTGTTAGATAAAACTTAACAGTTGATTTCCTTCTCTCACAATCTAACTGGACTTTCCTTTTAAGGGTCATGAATTTTTCTCTAATAAATTGTTTGGTAAATGATGTCACCAATAAAGGGTGAGTCTGGACAGAGATCTTAAATATTTCACTGTACAAAGAAAAAATATAACTTAACCAAGGAATCACCAGTAGATGGTCCAGGGACAAACAGTCTAAAATGATGGACATAGTAAAACTTGTTTCTTCTTTAGACCATATGGAACACCAAATCAACATGGGACAAAGTGCAGCTATGTCTGTAAGATACTGTAGCCCTACTTCTCTGTGAATGACCTTGGAAGAGGTCGAAGTAGGCAGACTGAGAAGGCGTTTTAGGAAACCACTTTCCTTCGTCTGGTGCGCCTTACTACTGTGGTGGCCCCACACACCAGCCCTGTTAGACCTGGCATCATTGCACTGGTTTCCCCTGTTTTAGACTTTTGCATCCTGTGTGTTTGCTGTGGTTGGACTTTGTTTTACTGGTGTAGATGCTTTGGGCACTTTTCCACTGCTGTTCAGTGCCAAAGTGCAAGTGCTCCCTTTGTAAATTGTTGCTATGGATTGGTGATTCCATGATTGGCATATTTGATTTACTAGTTTATCCCCAGTACAGTGCACTGTGTGTGCCCAGGGTCTGTAAATCAGATGCTGCTAGTGGGTTGCAGCACTGATTTTGCCACCCACATAAGCAGCCTGTAAATGTAACTAAGGCCTGCCATTGTAAGAGCCTGTGTGCAGTCTAGTACTACCATGTAGACCTAGCAAGTGCACCCACTTGCCAGGCCCTGACCTTCTCTTTTCTTACCTAAGGTGGGCCCAAGATACCCCTGAGGGCAGGGTGCAATGTATGTAAAAGGTAGGACATGCCCTACTGTGTGTGGCATCTCCTGATAGTGCAATGCTGCTAATTTTGTTTTTCACTATTGCAAGGCTACCTGCTCCCATAGGATAGAATCTTATAAACATAACTACCCCTGGTAACAAGGTAGGAAAATAAAGTTTAGTATGCCTGAACTCAGAATGTTAAAATGTATCTTTTAGTGAGGGTTATTTTTACATTCTGTGTTTGAAAATACAACTTTTAGAAAGTGGGCCTCTGCTAGGATGTTGATTGACTGACTGGGTTTGGAGTGTCAGGGGCTGGGGAGGTTCGGTGGTTCCAGTGAGTCTGATGAGTCAGGGCTGGGCTGAATAGGCCTAGGCTGCATTTAGAGTAGGGGGAGGAGATTTCCTTTCCCCAGAATGGGCCTGGTCTGCCTTCCACAATGTTGTCTCCACCTCCTGCCAAGAAGCTGCACCAGAGAGGACAGAATTGTTTTTGACTGAGCACAGGGCTTCTCTGCCACGAGAGAACAAAGGATTTTGTACTATAAATATATGGGGTCCAGACCCCAGAACTTTAGATCACTTATGGGAATCAAGGGGAACCTGTGCCAAGGAGAAGCTCCCTTCTGTGCTGTTTGCTGTCTGGGGTTGGCCTGCAGAGGCTACTTTTTGCCAAGTAAAGAAGAAATGAGTTTGCTGTTTGCTGTGTTCCCTGCTTGAGGAAGATCTCCAATGGCTTGAAACTAAGCTTGTCTCCTGTTATGAAGTCTCACGGACACAAATACTTCACCACCAGCTCCCCTGAACTTCCTTGCTTGGAAGTCTGACCTGTAAGAGGTGCCTGCTGTTGTTTTGGAGCTCTGGAGACTGTTTTCTGCTGGGGTTGGATAATCAATACAATACCAAGAAGCGTGACACATCCGTACCTGTTTCTGTCACATCGCCAAAGAAGCCATCGCAGCGCCTGCCGCGGCTCGAGAAATCGCAGCATTCAGTGCAAAGATCTCCGAAGTCCGAGATCACTGCACCGATTCTGACACAAGCCCTGCTGTACAGCTGCAAGAATACATGCATATTTGCATCACATCAAGGTGACAAGTCTGTCACATTGTTGGGGACGCAGTAAGAAACCAATGCATCACCTCCCCACGCAGAAAGAAACCGATGCAGGAACTCCTCTCTGGTAAGGAACGACGCATCACCTCCCCTGCGCAGCAGTAGGGAACCTACGCTTCACCTCCCCCGGAGAAAAGAACTGACGCATCACCTTCCCTGAGTGTAAGGAACCAATGCATCATCTTCCCTGTGGCCATTTTTGTTTGTTCGCGTGACGCATCCAAGGTACTTTGTTTGAAAATTGTTGCATCTGCAATTTGCTTTGAACTGAACTACCGCTACCATTTGAAAGTCATATTTTTATTACTGTATTGTAGATTTGTGTCGTTTGGTCTTGTTTTGGTTTAAAGATTACTTATTTTTCCAAATGGGTGTGGTGTCCATTTGTAGTGTTTTCACTGTATTACTGTATGTGTTCACACTGCCTCTGAGATAAGCCTGTCTGCTCGAGCCAAGTGTTTTCGCTGTATTACTGTATGTGTTCACACTGCCTCTGAGGTAAGCATGTCTGCTCGTGCCAAGCTACAAAGGGGGTGAGCAGGCATTATTTTAGAAGGGTATCCCCCTTACCCTGACTGAAGCATGGGTTACTATTTGGAAAAAGGTACCTACCTCTGCCAACTAGAACCCCCATTTCTAACAAGCCCCATATGTTGCAATAGATAAAACCCTTGCTCTATAAAGTGGCCACTCACATCCCTGGTCCCAGTGCCAAACCACCTGCTGCATGAATGGTAGTGATGGCCCTTAAAATGATTTAGAAAGACCCCCCTTTTATTGCCCCATTTCCCAGGGGCATCTCTCAGAGCTAGCTGTCTCTGTCTATTTCTAAACAATTAATGGGGCTCTTCATCTCTTTGAAAATATCCATGGGTTTGACATCTTTCTTCTTTCTCCTGGGCTATTACTCAGAGGCCTAAGGATCCTGATGGTCGGGCCTCCCCAGCTGAATGCAACCACGCAGGCCTCATACATGCAATCTCATGGACTTACCCTTAAAAAAACCTAAAACAACCATACCTTATGGATATGCAACTCCTGAGCTGTGAAGCTCAGGGAGGGACAGAAGACTAAAGAAGAAACAAGTCTTCTCACTAAGGCACCTGTAACCTGAAAGTTATGTAAACAAGTGCATTTAGTTCATTACCAATTATACAGGCTGCTTGGAAACCAGTGTATGTTTAACTAATGGAGCCACCTGGCGCTCCATGCTGAAAAATATGTATTCTTCTTGAGGGGGTAATGTGAGGGTGGTACTAGCTGAGTACTTGAGTGCATTTTTTAATGGACCCATACATATGTTTCTAGGTATAGTCTGATTGTTTACTACTAAAATATATAGACATCAATATTAACTTACATATTCACAGTGCCTTCTGACCTCTTAGTACTATAAATACGCAATTCACTATTTCCCACTTCACCAACTAGAATTCATTTTTTCCCGCGCTCGTCGCTCATCAAGACGTGTCATCCCGCCACCGGACATAGGGAGCCCTGCCGACGATTTACAGGCAGGGAGATCTTTTAAATCTTTACCTTTACTCCTAAGGACTAACATCTTTCTTAACCAGAAACCTGGGATAAGCATCTTTCTTTTCCTCAGGTTATCAGTTCCTTAAGAAAAATAGCCCAACTATCAATTTGAAGTCTGTTGGACCAAATCCAGGGCCAATTAGATAAAGTCTAGGAGAAATCCAGAAATAATCAAGAACAAGTTTCATCTGGTATCATCATAATAAGGGTTCCGGTTGGCGGGACTTACTAAATACTCATCGAAGGAATCAGTTTTTATCAGCTCATCACCAAAAGATTTCGAATGAGAGAACGAAAAAAATTTATCTTAGCACCAACGCATTGATAAAACAAATACTTAATATTGTGTGGCTGCTCCAGGAAGAAGGCGCTGGCCGCCGAAACGCGCGTAGAGACCGAATTTTCATGCCACTTACTCTTATATTTTATATGTATGAATATATTAGATGTAATTGTTAGGTACATAATGTGATTTTATAATTGTCATTTGATGTTATATGAATGATTTTTTTACTTGTGATAATTGTTCAATAAAAGTCTGTTTTTTTAGCCAGCTGTAGTTTACTTTTATATCGTGTCTAATTTACATGTGATTTGTACCGCTAAATGTCCTAGGTTGTTACTTTTCATTCATGCATATTTCCCTGGCCTAGGAATTGTGAGATTCGTTAATTCAGGGGGTCCTTGATACATATACATTGTTTAACTAATGGAGCCACCTGGCGCTCCATGCTGAAAAATATGTATTCTTCTTGAGGGGGTAATGTGAGGGTGGTACTAGCTGAGTACTTGAGTGCATTTTTTAATGGACCCATACATATGTTTCTAGGTATAGTCTGATTGTTTACTACTAAAATATATAGACATCAATATTAACTTACATATTCACAGTGCCTTCTGACCTCTTAGTACTATAAATACGCAATTCACTATTTCCCACTTCACCAACTAGAATTCAAAACTGTGACTCGCTGGTCACACACAAACATCTGCACTGATTGCATTAGTCAACTGAGGTTTCGCAATGTACAAAAGTACATTTCCCACTGATTAGTTTTGCTTGTTTTTATATTTCATTTAACATACATGTGCTATTTCATATGCTGTTACCTGAACTGGAAAAATAATTAAATAGTTACTGAACATTTTTCTATTTTTAGCCACATTTGTGACCCCGCTACTCCACTCACTGACCCGAACCCCATGACATCCAGGATCATAGTTCAATTCGTTTTATTTACACTTCAGCAGCTGCATGTAAAAAAGACACCATTGGTGTCCCAGGATGCTTGTTTCCAGTTGAGGGAAAAGGGAAAGAGTTTGAGGGAAGACCACCATACGGCTGATAGGGCTAATATCCTAGTAACTGGTGGGCTGTCTGTTTCTCCATGGGCAATTTTGGTAAATCTCACATTCTGCCCCCTAGGATGGCACAAAGAGTACTGGGGCTGTTATGGGGTGGGGCAAAGGCCATGGCAGGCCACCATCACTCCTTCTACACTTTTGTGGTATTTTGTCTGGTATCAATTGGACGTTCTGTCCCTGGGGATAGTATGACTGCTGTGCTGGTTATGGCATAGGGGCACGACCAATGCCAGTGTCTGCTGCCACTCTTTCTTTTTAATTCCCTGGCATCCAGTGGTCTATCTGATCCCCTGGGAGATTAAAGGGTTAAACCCCCAATTATGTTCTAGGGGGTGCATAATGATTGTTTCTATTTTTAAATTGAAGGGAGTACTTGCAAATTCCTGGGGGACCACTGCCCCATGGTGTCTTGGGGATCATTCTTCTTTTGCAATTCCTGAGCAGGGATCCTCTATGGAACATTCGCACTGGAAAGGAGATGTTGTTCCCTTTTCAGCTGTACCTCTACGTCTTGGTTTGGCCCTCGGGAGGTGGCTGAGATATGCCCCTGAGCACTGATTAAAGTGAAACCAGTAAGTGCCTAAAACTACTCACTGGTTTCACTTTTAAACATCAGTGCACTGTGTGTTCTGCACATCACACTGATCCAAAAATTAATAATTTCAGGAGTTGAGGGAAGCTCTATCTTTGCATCCGGACATTATATTTTACAAAGAAAATCCTTCCTGTTCTCTCATCAGAAGGAATTTCGTCAGCTCTGTGGTGGACAAACAGTTCACATCTACCACTCTTTGAAGGTAGTACAGTGAATATAAACAGTTCTCCACTGCAGTCAGGTGGTAAAATGGGAATATTCATATGCCAAAGAATGTTTCATTTTAGCCATATGATCAAAATTTAATTGATGAAAGAGTTTATTGATTAAAGAGTGTGACGGCCAGAAATAGAATCAGTTTCAAGCCAGATTCTCAGGACACCACTGTCTCCATAAATGAACTTTGTGAGGAAGTTGATTTTTTTACTTTTACCCTCCCCTCACTGCTTTTGCACATCCTGGGTTTTAGGCTTCTGATGTGAGTAAGGCTCCCTAATCGATTCTCATTCTCTGTGAGCTTCTGTTTAAAATGGTTTAGAGCTGTAACCACCAGTGCCCATTGTTTAAAATATGGTCCACTGCTGTGCAGCTGTAACCTCTATGAGAGTTACAAATGCATGTGCAAGCTAAATGAGAAAGAATATTGTGTGACTCAGCCTGGTATTTGTGTACAAGTAGGATATGAGACCCAGATTAAATAAGGTATATCCTGCTTAGGAATAATAATACATTGATCAATTGAAGATCCCAAAAAGAAAAGAAAAACGTATATTGTTTACCTGAAGTGTAAAATCTGTAGTGTTTAAACAGTTTTTGAACTTTGGACAAAATATGCTCAAATTATAGAAAAGAGGTAGAAATACAGTTTAAGTATCTTTCCCTACCGACTTGTTTGCCCCAAACACATATTGCACATATGTGTTCATTATTTGTCCTGAAATATTTAGCATCTTTTCCTGAGTCAGCCTTAATGAAATTCAGGCATTCAGTTACCAGTCTGGCCAGCAGTTCAAGGACACTCTTGAACAAATATACCCATTATGAGAGACTATCCATCTCCTGGGAGAGAAAGCATGAGTGGGAAAAATCTTCACAAAGTAAATAGCTGCCTGACAATCATCTACACAAAGAAGACAACAGGAGATAAAGCAGACGTCTGGCTCCAGTGCTCAGAGGGGGTGGGGGTGGGAGTTCTTTGAAGTTGTGGCAGGAAAGACAACAGATGTGTGTTAAACATGGCCCTTATTAAGGGATTCCCCTAAAACGTTTGCTTTTTCTCCTCCTCTTTTTTTTGGATTCCTTTTCTATGGCCTTAGGACACTGGACACTTTAGTATTGCAATGCAATGCAAAAGTGCACACACCCTACCTACACATGCCAGGAAGTGCTGCTTACTTTATTGGTTGATTGCAAAAAGGTGCACTACGTATCCAGGGCTGATACTGCACTGGCTGATTGTGGGACACAGCACTGATTGTGCCACCCACCAGAATAGCCTCTCAAATATGTATTAAGCCTGCCTTTGCAGGCCTGAGGGTGCACAGTCGTGTCTATGCTCAGGTTTGCATTTCTAATTCAGTAGCCAACCCTAAGTGGGCCTTCCATTACCACTAGAGCACACCTAGGGTAAGCCGTGAGGGGTGGAGTAAGTGGTAGGCACAAGGCAGGGAAGTTACACATGTTCTCTGCCTAGGTAATGGAGATCCCCATATGGGATTTCCCTACCTAGGAGGTCGGCTCTTCTCAAGGGAGAAAGCATGGGTTTTGCTGATTCTCTTTTAGTGGCCTTAGGGTTCTGGGCACTTTCCCACCGCAAACACTCTGTGAAAGTGCATGCACTCTTCTTACACACGTTAGGAAGTGTGCTTAGCTGAAGTTTTTAAACATGTCTCAAGCCTGCCATTGCAGGCCTGTGTGTGCGCACTTGCAAGCATGATGTTTTCAAAAACGTGTCAAAGCCTGCCATTGCAGGCCAGTGTCTGTGCAATTGTGCTTATGCTCAGGTTGGCCTTTCTAAAAAACACTGGCCATTCCTGAGGGGACCCCTGGGGGAAATCTTAAGGGGGGACGCAAGTGGTAGGTGAAAGGCAGGGCAGGTACACATGTGTGTTCCCTACCAGGTACTGAAGATTAACCATGTGTGCTTTCACTACCTATGAGGTTCGCCCTTCCCATATAGTAAAATGGGGAATGGTTGAAATTACTTCAAGCAGCAATTGTGGCTTTCAGGGGAGCAGCCGCATAATGTTTCCTATCACTGGTTTCACAACAAAAAAACCTCTCCTGTGGTAAAGAAGATCTTGTCATTAATAGCTTAGAATTGCCCCTTCTAGAAAGTGAAAAGAGCAGATGATGTATGGAATGCTGAACATATCAATCATTCACCCCAGTCACAGATCTAGGTTTAACCATTGGTTTTTTTTTTTGCTCACCCCTCTTTGGACCCAGTACTATGCAAATCAGTCTTGACTCTGCTCCCCATGGGAACAGTCTAAGGCGAAATGCCAAGCCAGGTGCTACCAGGACTGAGAACAAACATCCTGGGACTGGTTTCAGGGTATTACCCCTTATCTACCAGGATATCTTGAGTCCTGTGGGGCATTGAGAACTGGAAAAGCAAACACAAAGAGATGATGAACAGAGCGCTGTAACTTTTCAGACACAAACCCCCAGTCACAGATCTGGGTTGAATCCATCATCACTCTTTAGCTCACTTTGCTACCTCAGTTCAGACCCAGCTATATGCAAATCAGTCTTGACCCTGTGCCTCATGGGAAAATCCCAGACCGGAAACATGCAGTCCAGACTGGTTTTGGGGTAAACACCTCATCAGCCAGGCTAGCTTGCATACCCTGCCAACTTAGGGCGAACAAAGCAAACACAAAGAGATGATGGAACGGAGAGCTAAAACTTTTTAGACACTCACCCCCAGGCACAGATCTGGGTTGAAACCATCATATATCTTTAGCTAACTTTGCCACCCCAGTTCAGATGCATCCCTATGCAAATCAGTATTGACACTGTGCCTCATCCAGCCTGAACTGCCAAGCCAGATCCTCCCTGGACAGAAAACAAGCATCCTGGGACCGGTTTCGGCGTAACAACCATCATCAGCCAGGCTTGCTTGAATCTAGTAGCAAAGTGAGCAAGGCAGTGGCGTAACACAGGCCCCTGCATCCCCTGTGGTGCTGGGCGGGCACCAAAGCTGCAGGGGGCCCCCTCAGCTCAGTACTTTCACCAGAGAGTTCTTTATAAAATTCAGAGCAGGCCCCTCCATGCACCTTGCAGGGGGGCCCCCTCAAGTCACCTTATGCCTTTGGAGCAAGGGGCCCATGTCTGGGCACACCCTGCCAACTTAGGGCGAACAAAACAAATTAATGAGATGATGAACAGAGTGCTGAACCTTTTCAGACACAAACCCCCAGTCACAGATCTGGGTTGAATCGATCATCATTCTCACTTTGCTACCTCAGTTCAGACCCAGCTATATGCAAATCAGTCTTGACCCTGTGCCTCATGGGAAAAGCGCAGACTGAACTGCCAAGCCAGATCTTCCCTAGACTGGAAACATGCAGTCCAGACTGGTTTCGGGGTACACACCTCATCAGCCAGGCTAGCTTGCATACCCTGCCAACTTAGGGCAAACAAAGCAAACACAAAGAGATTTATTTATTTATTTTATTTTATTTTTAGAGTTTTCTATAGCGCGAACTTGAACCGATTAGGTTATCAGAGCGCTTTACATAGCACCAGTTCCGTTACATGTTATCACAGCACTTTACATAGAATCAGTTACGTTACACATTTCAGGAACTTGAACCGATTAGGTTATCAAGGCGCTTTACATAGCACCCATTCCGTTACATGTTATCAAGGCACTTTACATAGAATCAGTTACGTTACACATTTCAGGAACACATTTCTTTTTGTTCTAGTGAATAGGGTTATCTCTTCACCCGGGGGAAGGGATACACCTGGCTATATTCCAACAGTTCCACAGGCGATTAGTCGTTAAAGCTATAATTCTAAACACAGGGAGGGGATACACATGGATACAATCTAAAAATCACATAGGATACTATTCGTTAGAGTTATCTTCTATCTTCACAGGAGGGATGTGACTGGAAACACTCTACGGGTAATATAGGGGTGGTAGAGAATACAAAGGTCCGCTGCAAACACTAGTGATAAGAGTCAACTACATACACATAGGAAGGGATATGACTGGTTAAAACTCTAAGAGACGCATAGGGGTGGTATATAGTGTAAGGACTTCAGCGAGTACCAAAGCTTAGCATTATTGCCATCGGTCTAAGATGCAGTCACAGCATAGAGGAGGGGTGGGTGGGATGCAAAGGTCTGGAGGGAAGGGCTAGAGTCCAACGAAAACTGTCCGAAAAACAGCAGCATTCACAGCATAGAGGAAGGGTGGGTAGGATGCAGGGTATGGAGGGAGGGACTAGTCCAACGAAAAAACAGCATAGCATCACCATCTTGGGGATCCTGCGACCCTCAGAGTCCACCAGGGCACTATCCTCTGCGTTCGTGTCCCCGGAGCCTGTGTCCGCCGGTCATAGAAAGCGTGACCCCAAGGGCGCCATCTTGGAGTCAGGCACCGTTGGCGCGAAACAGCGTGGTCAGCAAGGGGGGAGAGGGGGGCACATCTCTGCCCTCGGGCCCAGGCCCGTCTGTGGCGGAGAAAGGATGTATGGCCCCCGGAGCAGGAAGGTTGGAAGGTTTCAAGGCGGCGCCGTCGTCAGCAAGGGTGCCGCCGTCAATCACCGGCCCTTTACTGGTGTGCCCCTGGAATGACCGCAGAGTCTCGGCGGGTGGCAGCGGGTGGCAGCGGGGGACGCGGTGGGAGCCCTACATACCGCTCGGGTGATCAGCGCCTGTCCGACTCGCCCCCGGTCTCCGCTCCTCTTCCTTGTTGTTCTTTAGCCCGGGCTGGTAACGGGCGGCCGCCATGTTGGGTCCCCGGCAGGGATCGGGAGCAGTCAGCCAACGCCGCTCCACAGACACCAGCAGCGAGGTGGCAGCGGGGGGCGCGGTAGGAGCCCTACATACCGCTCGGGAGATCAGCGCCTGTCAGACTCGCCCCCGGTCTCCGCTCCTCTTCCTTGTTGTTCTTTAGCCCGGGCTGGTAACGGGCGGCCGCCATGTTGGGTCCCCGGCAGGGATCGGGAGCATTCAGCCAACGCCGCTCCACAGGTACCAGCAGCGATCGGGGTAGCCCTGCAGGTGCCCCACACCTTCCGCTTCAATTAGGAAGCGTGTGCATCGCGGGGGGCCTCCTAAGGACGCTGGGCTCCAGGCCGGAGCAGCGCGCGGGCCGGGAGCCGAGACGGTCCACGTCCGTCCCGTCTCGGCTCCTCCTCCACATGATGATGAACAAAGCGCTAAAACTTTTCAGACACTCACCCCTAGGCATAGATCTTTGTTGAATCCATCACCGTTCTTTAGCTCACTTTGCCACCTCAGTTTAGACCCAGCCATATGAAAATCACTTTTGACACTGCGCCTCATGGGAACAGTCCAGACTGAACTGCCAAGCCAGATCCTCCCTGGAACGGAAACAATCATACTGGGACCGGTTTTGGGGTAACACCCCTCATCAGCCAGGCTAGCTTGAATCCAGTGGCAAAGTTAGCAAGGGACCCACGTCTGGGCATAAACTGCCAACTTAGGGCAAAAAAAGCCAGCACAAAGAGATGATGAAAGGAGCGCTGACAATTTTCAGACACTCAACCCCAGTCACAGATCTGGGTTGAATCCATCATCGCTCTTTAACTCACTTTGCCACCCCAGTTCAAACCCAGCCATATGCAAATCAGTCTTGACCCCTTGCCTCATAGGAACAGTCCCGACTGACGTGCCAAGCCAGATTCTCCCTGGACCGGAAACATGCATCCTGGGACCGGTTCTGGGGTAATACCCCTCATCAGCCAGGAGAGCATGAATACAGTGGCAAAGTGGTAGAAAAGGGGGTGGTGATGGACGGAGCATCTGAATCAATCAAACACTCACACCCAGTCAAAAGATCTGGGTTTAATCCATCACCGTTCTTTAGCCCGCTGTGCCACCCCAGTTCAGACATGGCTATATGCAAATCAGTCTGACCCTGTGCCTCATGGGAACAGTCCAGCCCGAGCTGCCAAGCCATGTCTTCCCTGGACCAGAAACAAGCTTCCTAGGACCGGTTTCTGGAATTCCAGCCGTCTTCAGCCCGGCTTGCTTGAATCCAGTGGCAAAGTGAGCAAGGGACTCAGGTCTGAGCATACCCTGCCACACTTATGGCGGCCAAAAGTGGTACAAAAGGGGGTGTGATGGACGGAGCATCTGAATCAATCAAACACTCACACCCAGTCAAAAGATCTGGGTTTAATCCATCCATCTCCATCCCTGTCTGTGCAATGTGGGGTCCCACAAGGGTCAGCGCTTAGCCCTACCCTTTTTAACATCTATGTGACCCCCCTTGCCAGACTTATTAGATCTTTTGGGATGGAGGTAGTGTCCTACGCGGACGACACCCAGATCCTAGTCTCTCTCTCCCAGCCAGCTACGTCAACTGCCGCAAATTTTAGATCCTGCATGGAGGCAGTTGGCCAGTGGATGATCCACAATTCACTCAAGCTGAATGGGGAGAAGACAGAGGTGATGGTCTTTGGTGGAAAGGAATCGACCTGGTCGGCGGAGTGGTGGCCGGATTCGCTGGGTGCATGTCCCGAGCCCACCCAGTCAGCCAAAAACCTGGGAGTTATGATCGACCCCAACCTCAGTATGTGCCAACAGGTCAACAGGACTGTTTCGACCTGCTGGGGGATTATTCACACTCTGAGGAAAATCAGGCACTTTCTGTCACCCCAGGCAAGAAAGCAACTTGCTGTTGCCTTCCTGGGCTCGCGTCTGGACTACTGCAATGCGCTGTATGCAGGGTTGAACAAGAGTCATCTACAGCGCTTGCAGGTGGTCCAGAACGCAGCAGCAAGATTTGCTCTTGACCTACCCAAGCGTGCCTCTGCCACTGAAGCCCGAAAACAACTGCACTGGCTCCCCGTTGAATACCGGATCCGTTTCAAATCCCTGTGCCTAGTGTACAAAGCTCTTGCTAAACCCAACCCCTCAAGTTTGGGATCCATTCTTTCTCGGCACAACCCTAGTAGAAATCTCCGCTCCGGTCACAAACTCCTTCTCTCTGTACCTCGTGTCAGAAAAGTAAGATGGGGAGGCAGGGCCTTTTCCTTTTTGGCACCCAAGTGGTGGAATGCCCTCCCTCTAGAAGTAAAATCTAGCCCCTCTCTGCAAACGTTTAGATCTGCGCTCAAGACCCATCTTTTCATACTTGCATACCCCTAGTGGCATTCTGCATTAGTGGCACTCTATTTTCTGTATATTTTCTGTTTTTTGATTTTGATAGGCGCCTTGATACCTTCGGGTTTAGTCTGCGCATTACAAATTGCTTAATAAATAAATAAATAAATAAATACATCACCGTTCTTTAGCCCACTCTGCCACCCCAGTTCAGACCTGGCTATATGCAAATCAGTCTGACCCTGTGCCTCATGGGTACAGTCCAGCCTGAACTGCCAAGCCATGTCTTCCCTGGACCGGAAACAAGCTTCCGAAGTCCGTTTTCTGGCATTCCAGCCGTCTTCAGCCCGGCTTTCTTGAATCCAGTTGCAAAGTGAGCAAGGACCCACGTCTGGAAGTTGATTTCTTGGCAAAAAAATATTACATTCAACATTGTTTTTTACCCGTGCAATCTTGGCCCACGGTGCTTCTTAAAAGTGTTTTAATTATTAGTGTGTACACATTTCTGATATCGTTGTGATTTGGGGTGCACTTTATACTTGTTTATACCTGTGTGGTATTGAATTATTATAATTGCCAGGGTAAGCTTTGGTTTGACAATGTTTCTCAATGCAAAAGGTTGCTGGGGTAGAGTAGTTTCTTTCCCAAGTGTGCTTATTACTGATGTCTTTTTAACACGGTTGGGTCTAGTACTGCTAGTGATTTTTCCTAATGTGATGTATATATCTGGGAGTTAATAGAGCAGAGACACAGCGCTTCCAGAGAATACAGAATGCGGCTGCATGACTGTTGCTTGGGCTTCCCAGAACCTACATATTTCAGAGCTTATTACTAGACTCCATTGGCTCCCTGTGGAAAAGTGTGTTCTTTTTAAAACTCTATGTATTTCTAACCAGATTTTCTATTCTCAATCCCTGGAAATCCTTGCATATCTTCTTACACCTTATACACCAACACGTCTTTTGGGCTCTTGCAATCAATACCTCACGGTTATACTGCGGATCAAGAAAGCCAGAGCCTGAGGACGTTAGTTTCGAGCTTTAGCTCCTAAACTTTGGAATTCCCTCCCAGTGAATATTAGATGCATTTACAAACTCATAGCTTTCCGTAAGGCTATAACAACCTACCTGTTCTCTAATTAATGGACTGTGTCGGTCCTATGCTGACCTTCCTTTTTCTGTCTGTGATTAGTGCTGGGTGCCCCTTTGTTGGGGCAGCCATGTGCTCTACAAATATTATAACATGACATGTATGCCCAGAAATACACAATGTTCATGTTGTATTAATTAATGTGTGTATTGAACACAAACTTAATTTACATACACCACACGGGAAGCCTCTTTTGTGATACGCAGTGTATTTATTGTGTGAGAGTGCAGTGCCAATGCTTTACACATTGCCTCTGTGATAAGCCCTACTGCTCTGTGTCAAGTTATCCAAGGGTGAGCGCAGGTTATACAGTAAGTGTAATAACCCGCTCCTGATGGGAATGGTAGGTTCTGCGTGGCTAGGGCCTCGCCTCAGCAAACAAGAATGTGCCAGTTCTAGCAATCTGCCTAGGTGGAGTCTGGTCCAGAGGAACTATATTTTCTAATGTTTCTTCACTCTGCCATTTTGAAACTCTTCAGAGGTCTGTGCAGTGGGGTTGGAGAGTCCATGGGCTCCTCCCTATAAGTACCAGTGAGTGGTTGGGGGTGATGTGGCATTTATGGATTGGGTAGAGACAGCTACCTTCTCAAACTGTTTACCTCCATTTTAAAACCCCTTCACAGGGAAGACATTTAGAGAATAAGAGGAGAAGCAGGAAGAGGAAGGATTAACCCACATGATTGATGTCACTGTATCTAGAGTGTGGGCGCTGCTTCTTGGAAGAACATAGGTCAGAAGTCTGTCACAGCTGGACTGGAGGACAGTGCCATAAATCAGCAAATAGTCTCAAAACGATGTCAAGCTCAACACACAGTTTCTATCACTTAAACCTGGACATGTGGTAGCTATTGCACAGAGCAAAAAGGCTTAACTTAGGAAAAGAGCATAAAGTACTTAGCGGTATCAAAAAAATTAAAAAATAAAATCACAACATAATAGAAATAATTTTGAAAAATCAAGAACATTTTAATAGGAAATTTGACAACAAATATTGAATCCAATCAAGGGAAAAAGAGATGTGGATTTTGAAAGCATTGAAGCAAAAAGTGTTAAGAAAAAGCAAAACACCAAATAGACACAGGGACAAGGGCCTAGGCTCGATTTCATGCTGAATGTAATAGAAGAGGTTGGCTAAACCAAGTGGGTCATCCCAGTTAAAGTGTTTACCTTCTGACTCTGTTTACTTTTTGGAAGTTGAAATCCTCCAGCAGGGAATCAGATACTTTTCATGCCTTACGATTTCTACTTCTGGACTTCAGGCTTGATTTAGATCTCGTTGGACAGGTTACCCTTTCACAATGGTGATGGGTATGTTGTGCACTGAAACATAAATCTGATTATATCCTATGGGATTTATGTTTAGTCAGACGGGATATCTGTCACTGTTGTGAAGGAGTAACCCATCCGCCCTTAGCCTATTTTTTGGAACTCAAAATTCTCCAGCAGGATAAGGCTGCATTTAGTGTCTGGGCAGATCAAGACAAAGTTGGATACCTTTGCTAGGAGGTCAAGTTGATACTCCAGTGATCTTGAAAGTTGAAAAGGTATCTACGCCTAGGCCGGGGCAGAACTTGCAAAGTTTCACTCTGTAGAATTACGCAGAGTTACCCAATAACTCTGCATAATTCCACTGAGTTCTACAGGTGTGCGGAGTATTGCTCATCCACCTTTTAAGATATGTTATCTTTTTACCATTTGCTTTGCATTGAGCAGAAAGAAATGAGATTGGCTAGTGTGTCTAAGCACATGAAAGCAGCAGAGCAGCATCCATCTCTCTCACTCCAGCTTATTGCTTTGCGAATTAAGAGCTCATCGTACCAAACCATCCCAGAATTTTAATCACTTGTCTCACACGCTCAGCTCGGAATCTGACATCATCACATAAACAACACCATCGACATCAACACGCCGGTGCACAGAGATGACAAACATCCTCCTTCAAGCAGCAAAGAAAAAAATCATAATAGCAAGTATGTGCAGCATGTGCCAATGGGAGTGGGGATGTCTCTTGACAGATAAATAATGGTAAAAGATGGATTTATGTCACCGCATAGCGAGATCACATTGCACGCTGTCATGGAACTCCATTTGACTCGCACGGAGTGGAGATAACTAATGATGCAAGAGTAAGCTGTTAATCAGGGTTGCTGCTCATCCAGCCATACCACAGGATATTATTAGTTATAGTACCCATAATATTTTATCACTGCTAGCTCCATAACAAACATACTCCATAGGATAAAATGCCAGTCTGACTAAAGTTGTTACACATGATGTGAGGACACCTGGAAACAATTCACTTTTCTGCCACTTACTCATTTCAACTCTCACCTCATTGGGGAGACATCATTTACATCGCATGCTATACATAGCATGCCATTACAACGCAGTTGTTTGTGATGTGTTTTTACATCACAAACCATTACAATGCAAAATCATTACACTGACTTGCTGTAGGGGGGAAGAAGGTGTTAGATTTAAAATCCAACACCTTCCATATTGTTGCACAGACTAGAGTTGAAATAGTAAATTATACTATTCCAACATCCAGCGTCCCCTACTTGCGTTGTAATGGTATGCAATGTAACAATGCGGTTGTTGTAACAACCCCGTTGTAATGGCATGTGATGTATTGCATGCGTTGTAACGTGCCATATTCCATCATTGATTCTTTCATTCATCACAGTTACTCTCACTCTCTGTTTACGCAAAATTTACACGTAAATTGCTTATGACATATATATATATATATATATATATATATATATATATAATACGCGCTATTTTTAAATCTTGTATTGCTGCAATACTACTTACCACCTTGCACTTTTCTCTTCTTCTCTCGCTTGCGCCCTGGTCCACCGCTGGTTTTCCAGTTTGCTGTGGAGGGTGCAAGCAATTCCAGCACTCAATTTCGGCTTGTTGGGGGCAGAGCCGGCAGGTTAGCATCCTACCTCTTGCAGCCTTTTTAAACAGCATGCTTTCCCAGTCGCGCAGCTGATGCACGCTGACTCAATTACTATGCTGATATTAATTACGTCTAGGCAAATTGCTGGAACCCGACAGTGATTTTATTTTGTATTATTTTAAATGTGCTATTTTTAAATCTTGTATTGCTGCTATAGTATTTACCACTGTGCACTTTCCTCTTCTTCTCTCGCTCGCGCTCTGGTCCACCGCTGGTTTTCCAGTTTGCTGTGGAGGGTGTGAGCGATTCCAGCACTCAATTTCCGGCTTGTTGGGGGCAGAGCCGGGAGGTTAGCATCCTAGCGCTCGCAGCCTTTTTAAACGGCATGCTTTTCCGGTTACGCAGCGGACGCGCACAGCGGGTACACCAAAGGAAAGCCTGTCTGCGCCCGTCCGCACCAAGACCGTGCCTTGTGCCAGGGAGGCTGCTGATTTTACGATAGAACAGTCTAAAATTGTTATCTATACCAGGAAAGAACTTCTGGACTTACGGCAGGGCAGAGCCCCTTGCCACCATACTGGTGACCTTGAGATCCCAATTCCGAATCATCCCTTTGCCTGTTCCTTGTGCAGTTTTTGCTCTGCAAAGGTAGGTGATGGTTGTACCCCACTGTAGGAACAGAAACCGATATCACCTCCCCAGGAGCATATGCTCCAGGGATATCTCATCAATGCCAGATCCCTGATTAAGAACAAAATTGCTTTCAGGGACTTTGTCTCACTTCACAAACCGGATTGGATGTTTATCACAGAGATATGGGCCAGGGATTGTTCTGGTCCTGATCTTGTGGAAGCAATCTCATCCGGATATAGTTTAGCCAGACTAGATAGAGTAGGCAAAATGGGAGGAGGGTTGGGTATTCTTTATAGGGATGTTTATGCTTGTCGTACCAAGCCTCTTACTACACCTTCTGACCTGTACCAGGCACTATATTTATCTATAAATATTCTTCCCTCTGAAAGTTTCCCTGGGTTCCTATCTTCCCGGCAGCCCAGCTCCAGATCTCATTTCAGCCAAGATTTTAGACATCTCTTAGAACCCTACTTGTCAAGGCCTAAGCTTACCTTGTTGAGGGATTTTCATTTTCATTTAGATAAATTTTTATGTAAAGATACTCAAACTTTTCTGGATACCTTAGCCTGCTGTGTTTTCCCCAGTTAGTTACTAGTCCGGCCCATGCTGCTGGACATACATTGGATGCAAAACAACACCACTGGGTGTGGGCTCCCAACAGTAAGGCCAAGCCCCTGACCTATTACTAAACAAAACAACTGCCAATACTGTTTTTCCTTTTGTCCTATTATTTTTCACGGCACAATGGAATCAAACCAGAGTGGGTTCTGAGACTAATTGTTCAGTCTGATTGAATCAATATTTAGTTTTATTCACTTAAAAATGCATATGTCAATTATTTTATACACTTTTTACAAATTTTACATCCCTGCAATCACAAACATTATATACAATCAGTAATTAAAAGAACAATTCAAATACAATACAAGGCATACATTAATTCTCAACCAATCCAAGCATTCAACATTCACCGAGTCACTTTCATACTCGTAAAACAATGAATACTCTTGGAAAAAATCACCCATTTGCATGAAACAATCATTACACTATAAACAATAGTTTTTTGTGTTTGTAACATTTAAACAAAAAATTGCCACTCTTTGAGATCATATGGTGTGTAAACCAGCGGTCTACGCGTTTCGAACACCGGATGGGTTAGGAGTTCTCATCAGGACCTCATGACTGTGGAAAAAAACCTGAAAAATCTGTTTGAAACTATCTCCTAATGATGGAAGGAAAGCTACCAACAGTGGATTTCATAGGAGTATTTATTGTATCCACACAGGATTCCTGCTCCACCACCAGTTCCATCGAAAAAACTGCTCTTGTTGCACCAGACCAAGGGCTACTGTGAGTATTCAGCCACAGTGTGCAGTATGTGGGGTGCACGTAAGGGAGTGTCTGGGCAAACAGTTTGGTTTAATAATGGTGGCTTGTTTGTTTCTGCCACAGTGTCCCTCGTCGGATTACATTTTGAGACTCCTCTCCAGGAAGGAGGTAAGAGGCAGTAGCATCGTGTAGGGGGTAGCTTTCCTTCCATCATTAAGAGATAGTTTCAAACAGATTTTTCTGTTTTTTTTTCCACAGTCATGAGGTCCTGATGAGAACTCCTAACCCATTCGGAGTTCGAAACGCGTAGACCGCTATTTTACACACCATATGATCTCAAAGATTGGCAATTTTTTGTTTAAATATTACAAACACAAAAAACTATTGTTTATGGTGTAATGATTGTTTCATGCAAATGATTGATTTTTTCCATGAGTATTAATTGTTCTATGAGTATGAAAGTGACTGGGTGAATGTTGAATGCTTGGATTGGTTGAGAATTAATGTATGCCTTGTATTGTATTTGAATTGTTCTTTTAATTACTGTTTGTATATAATGTTTGTGACTGCAGGGATGTAAAATTTGTAAAAAGTGTATAAAATAATTGACATATGCATTTAAAGTGAATAAAACTAAATATTGATTCAATCAGACTGAACAATTAGTCTCAGAACCCACTCTGGTTCGATTCCATTGTGCCGTGAAAATAATAGGACAAAAGGAAAAACAGTATTGGCAGTTGTTTTGTTTATTAATAGGACATACATTGGATGGCATATTTTCCAACGATTTACGGATCAAGGTGGGAGTGCCTATACCTCCCTCATGGTCTGATCACTATGCCATCACCTTTACACTTCAGTCCTCAGCACCAAGCACTGTATTAGCTGGTATAAGGGTGAGAGGGGAAAAGAGAAATCTGAGCTGTATTAGTAAGGATGCTCTTGCTAAATATTTTTTGAATGTTCAGTTTTCTGAGCTACGGGATGCTAATTTAGCGGCAGATGAACTTTCTAAATGGTTGCTAGGAGCCATGGTTACTTTGGCTCCCGTTACAAAACATTATATAGCGAGGAAAAAACCCTCCGCTCCATGGTACTCGATAGGCTCAGAAAACGGAGACAATCTAGCTGCAAACAGGAAAGGTTATGGAGCACAGATCTGGCGCCGCAGGCAGAGAGCTACATAAACAATGCTTGAGGGACTATAAATCTGCCATTACTGAAGAAAAAAGATTGTACTATTCTAAGGTTACGGAATCAATTAAATCTTCTAGAGAACTTTTTAATGTTATCAGCTCTCTTATTTCCCCTCCTGTTGCTGATTCATCTGATTTCTCTCAAGACCTTTGCAACAAAATGACAGACTTTTTCCGCACAAAAATTACTGACATATATTCCTCCTTGGAGGACACCAATGCGGAAATTGCTATAACTACTCTTCCTAAATTTGACACAGATGTTTCTGAAACCATGGAAGATGTACCGAGGCTTCTTACCTTCCCTTGCATGTCACTTGAAATGACGCATCGTCTGCTAGAAGGAGCCACCTCTGGGTCCCCCTTGGATGCTTGCCCCTTAAAGGTTTTAAAAATAGGTAGGGAAGTTATTGTCCCCCACCTTACCTCAGTACTGATATGGGTATTTTAGAGGTGCACTATCCCACCTCTTGGAAAAACGCTGTAGTCAAACCGCTTTTCCAAAAGCCTTCTATGGATCCTACGGAATTAAAAAACTATCACCCATTTCTCTGTTACTGGTTTCAGCCAAGATCATGGAAAGGTACCTGAACTCACATCTTAGCTCCTATCTGTTGGACTATCAGTTGCTTGATGGTTCGCAGCATGGTTTTAGAAGCCATCATAGCACTGAGTCAGCGTTAAAAGCATTTTTTGACAACATCAGGGACCAGGTTGATGCAGATTATACTACCCTGCTGGTTCTTCTTGACCTTACCGCAGCTTTTGATACCCTTTTTCCTTTGATGCTGGTGAAGCGCCTCAAGGAGATAGGGATCGGGGGCATGGCCCTTGAACTTCTTGCCTCTTTCCTTAGTGAGCGGGCACAGATAGTTAAAATGGGTCAATACTATTCGGGTTCAAACCCTTGGATATGTGGAGCTCCGCAGTGCTCCTCCTTAAGCCCAACACTTTTTAATATCTACCTTGCCCCATTAGCCAAAGTTGCGAGGTCCTTTGGATTTGATGTTTTGTCTTATGCTGATGACACACAAACCATGGTGTCCATTACCAACAGCATTAGGGAATCTGCCACAAATTTCAAGAATTGCATGCAGGCGTCTCATCCTGGATGGTGGAAAACTATCGGAAACTGAATGGGGAAAAGACAGAGATTTTTATTTTTGGGAACCAACATGATATCTTGTCGAGTGACTGGTGGCCTGATACCTTGGGCAGCTGCTCATTTCCTGTACCCCATGAGATGATTCTGGGGGTTATAGTGGACACATCTTTGTCTCTAAACCTTCAGATTAGCAGAACAGTGTCCACCTGTTTTGGATTAATCAGGCTTCTTAGAAAAATCTCCCAGTTCCTTTTGTTTGCATAACGAAAACAGGCAGTGATTGCATTGAAAATGTTCAGACTTGATTATTGTAATGCCCTATATTTGGTCATTAACACATGCTTGGTGAGACGATTGCAGTTAGTGCAGAATGCTGCAGCGCTACTTGTGATGGAATTGCAGAAGTACCATACAGTTTCGGCTTCCCTCATCTCACTGCACTGGCTACCCCTGGATCAAATAATCCTTTTCAAGACTTTACACCTTACCCACAATGCCTACTATGGCCTAGGCCCTGATACCATGAAAGCGATGTTCCAGCGCTTTACCCCGACCAAGCAACTCAGGTCTGCCAGCAAGAATTTACTATCAGTCCCCATGTATGAAAAGTTCAGGTGGGGAAG